>NC_138182.1:206011596-207211596 GCF_964194105.1 Spermophilus citellus
GTTCACATTTCTGCTACCAAGAGATGAGTCCTGTTTTCCCTTATCTTGAATGATGATAGGCCTTTGACTAGAGTGGAAGTGGTGCTTTATGACTTCCAAAGATAGACCAAAAAAAGGCTGTGTGGCTTCTGCTGGTTCTGTAGGAATCCAGCCATCACAACATGTCTAGAATACAGTGAGAAAGGTGGAGAGAGGTGAAAGTTTCAGTGAACAACAGAAGATGTAACTTTTTGAAAATGAGTCATTAAACTTGTTTTCCAGGTCTGGCCTATTCTACATCAGATGCTGAGATGGTACAGGCACTTATTCTTCAACTGTGGCATTTTATAACTTGAATTATGTAACTTGACTTGGAAAGATTCACTTTACTAGTATTTCCATGAATATCTTGTGATGGAAAGTTCCCCACTCCCCCCACCCCTTTTTTTTCTTTTTTGATCGGAAAGCGAAACATTAATACACATCAACAATGAACAATAAATTTAAGCGTAGCAATGTCTTAAAGTAATATATAATTAACTGTCAAATCACTTCTCCAGATTCTGCACACTACTTTATAATATTCAAAGTACCTCATAAATGTAAGTTTCTGTTTTCTTCTAATATTTTCGGTTTTGAACTTCTGAGACATCTTAATGCTTTACATTTTCTAAGAGTCCTTGTTTATAGATCGCTTGGAACTGACTTTTCTCAGCAAGAATTTTAGACAAAATGTAAACTATTTGTATCCTTTCCCCATAGTATTCTTCAGTTTCTATATAAATTATTTTGCAAAGCCAGAGATCCTGAGGGAAAGGGTGATTTCTTTTACACATGGAAAAAAAAAAACCAGAATGTCTAGATTGGTGTTGGTTAAATAACTTGAATGTTTTTGAGAGGAGGAAGTGCCATGTGGCACTGAATCTCATCTTCATTCCCAAACCACCCAAGTGCTCTTACAGATTGTCCATCCTGTACATTTACCATTAGGAAAATATCCACACTCATACAAACCTCTTGCAGGGAATGTAATGTGGAGATATTTTCTCTTCCATCCAGAAGAGCTTTGAGACTTTGGGAAAATCAGGCAGCACTTGATTTACTGTTAAGTTTCAGTTCCAAAATTCTACCTTACTCTTTCTTCTCTAGAGAATACTTCCCAGTGGCTCCTGAGAAACTCACATACAGCACTGTTGTGCTTGGTTAGTAGAATGGGTGAGGAATAGATAAGACTTTAAAGATCATTGTTTGGCATCACCTTAGACCTACTGAGTCAGAAAGTTCTTCTGGACTAACTATTCTTAATTAAGTTAAACATTTAAAGGAAAATATATATGAACCTCAGAGATATCTTGGCTAAGGGAATCTCCAGTGGTTTATTTAAGGGGATACATCAAAGGCAGGGATAAGGATTCAGGGGTGGAGTCTTGCTTTGTTATATCTTGCTGTGAGCAGTTTGATTGACATCTTGGCGGGTCACACCCATCTCAGGTGCTGTGTGGGTCACAGCAGAGTGTGATAGAGATTCACATTGTCCCTGGGCAATTGACCAGAGAAAATGTCCATGGGTCATTTCCAGACACCACATGTCTCTATCCACTAGGATTCCATGCATGGTGACCCAAATGCTACCCATGGATGGCTCCTGACATCTCTGGGCATTGCTAAATGTTTACTAGGCAGCTGTGTCACTTTGGTATCCCAGTTGGTTTAATAATGTTGCTCATTAAAAATATTTTTTGAGTGTATGTTATGTGACAAGCAAAAATTAGTTTTTGAACAGTACATTTTATTATGTAATATTTGATAGATGTACGGAAAATATAGCATGTATATGTACTATGAAACATAAGAAAATGAACACCCATAAATAAATCCAAAGTTAAGAGCTAGGACTTACCAATACTGTTGGATCTATCTGTGTTTCTACTGTTTTCAGTCCACTTGGCTCCCTTACTCCCTCTGAATTTTGTGTTTTTCATTCCTTTGTTTTTAAAAAATAGTTTTATTATCTGTGTTACAGTGTGAAATGTTGTTTATTTTATTTTTGTAGTTGCATGATTTTCCTTTGTATAATCTGTCTGTTTTCCTGCTGATGAACTTTTAAATAGGGCTATTATAAACATGGTCTTTTAGGGACATCTTGCATATATCTCCCTTTGTCCACCTTCAAGATTCTCTCTAGTATTTTTTTAAATCTTAAACAAGCGATGCATTAATACTATTAACAAGAAGGCAACATTAGAATTCTTCTTTTGTATCTTTTTTCTTATAAAAGATCTCATAAATTACATTTTATGGAGAAGTATTTTTACTACCTGAACTTTTAAAATATGATCCCTGGTCAGATAATATTCAAAAGTACTCTTGGAAAGTCAAAATAAAATTACATATCTATGGTTCTGAGAAGTCCTCCAATAAAAAAATGTTTAACTTTATTGAACCCAGTCTCATGCTTTTTGACCATAGAATTATTTTTTTATTGTTACATTCATAAATATCTCTTGGAACTAAGTTCCATTGAACCTATGAGATATATTACACCATCACTATATAGAGCTTGTTTGTCTCTTTGACACACTGATGAAATTTGATGCATAAAATTGATGATTTGGTGTATCATCAATATCCTAGGAAATTCCCATGGATCACTAGAAAATTCTAGGGCAAATAGAAATTCTTATGTAAAGTCGGGAATTCTGTCTTAGTATGTGATACTATGGTTGACTGCCATCCACTGCCTTGTCCTGGCTCCATTCTCTGTAGTTGGATGACCAGCGCTGCTCCTAGAAGCACAGAGGACATTTGAAAACAGTATAGGGACCATTCTTTTCCAATGTGTTGCGTAGACTTAAAATAATACTCTGACTTCCTCATGCCTAGGAGTGAAATAATGAGATTTTCTCAGTGGTCTTAGTTGGTCTGTCAGTACACCATGCCAGGGGTGAATATGCCTCACAGATCCTAATGCACTCTCAGGCCAGTCCCCTTAGTGACATTAAGACTTGAGATATTCTTGAAAAATCCATCATTACTCTATTTTCATTGGCATAGAATTTAGTTCTTCTTTATTTTACTGTCTTCCACTCAAAATCTTTTTCTTCATGTCTGATTTCTCATTGGCTTACTTTTGAGAGTCTCCTCTATTTTAACTCATCAGGTTGTAGGTTTATTTTGATGCTATATCCAGCATTGAAAATATTATTTAAATATTGCATTAGAAATTGTCTCTGGATTTTCTTTTCAACTCCTTCCTTGTAAGAAAGCTCTGGGGGAGCTGGGCACAGTGGCACATGCCTGTATTCCCAGAGGCTTGGGAGGCTCAGGCAGGAGGATTGTGAATTCAAAGCTAGCTTCACAACTTAGTGAGGACCTAAGAAACTTGGTGTAGACCCTGATTGTGCCCCTGGGTTCAATCCCTGGTTAAAAAGAAGAAGAAGGAGAAGGAGAAGAGAAAGCACTGGGAGAAGTAAGACCTCATCTCTGAATTTCTTGTAAATGAAATTCTAAGCTATCCATCCAAGGTTCACCTTCCAAAGTCAACTTAATGAAGGTATTGAGCACCATGCACTAGGGTTTCCTTGTCTTTTTCCTACCTTATTGTCCCTAGAGCTTAGCATATAAAGCCCTGCATTCCATCTAGCTGGATAAGGCTTGCTTATTTACCTTATCCTATTTGCCAAATTCAGAACCTATTTGAACTATTCCATTTCTTAGGTTTTGTAGACTTTCCAGAATGACCCTTCTCTTTGATGGATGTTATCTCTACATATTCTGTGGCACATGCCAAAGTGTCTTACTGTAGCTACTGAGACATTGTTATCTCTCTTCTCTAAAATTATATTATATATAAATATTAGATAAATATTCATTTATGGGCTGGGGTTGCTGCTCAATGGCAGAGCACTTGCCTAGCATATGTGAAGCCATGGGTTCAATCCTCAGCACTACCCAATGATAAGTAAGTAAAATAAAGGTATTGTATCCATCTACAATCAAAAATATTTTCTTAAAGAGAGAGAGAGAATTTTTAAAATATTTATTTATTTTTTTTAGTTTTCAGTGGACACAACATCTTTATTTTATTTTTATGTGGTGCTGAAGATCGAACTCAGTGCCCCGTGCATGCCAGGTGAGCACGCTACCGCTTGAGCCACATCCCCAGCCCAAAAAAATGTTTTTAAAATATTAATTTGTTTTATAAATAACTATGATCAATCACACTAGGTAATATAACTTTTTTCCACCATTCCTAGTCTTTACATATATACTGTGAAACACTCTTTTGAGTGAAATCATCTCTCAGGGAAACTATGCTCTGATCATCAACTCTTTAAATATTACATGGATGCAGCTCTTTGGGCAGAGGTAAATGTGCTTGAATACATCATATGCCCTGCAGAATGTGCTGTAAACCTTCCTTCTTGAGTATGCTATCAGCATTCATACAGGCAGATATTCTCACAGTTATGTTCAATATGAATGGATCTTCAATGTTACCCCTTAATTCATTATTTAACTATGATAAGTGTCTTTTCCCTTTTCCCTCTAATTACCTAAATCATACATTTAATTTCCATTCTAATTTCTCTAGCTGGATAATATTGCTTTTTACTTAATAATAACATCTGAGTGTAGTCAATTGCAACACTTTGCTATCTTCACTTCTGAACTTAAAAAATTCTGGTTGCCCTCACATGTTGAAAGGAGCAACCAAGTACCTTCAGGCTTTCTCCATAGGAGCATTAATCTAATCTGTGAGAGCAGAGTCCACATAACCTAATCTCTTTCCTCTGCTTTTTCCTCCATATTGGAGATTAAGTCTCAACATAGGGATTTTGAGTGGACACAAACATTAAGACTTAAATGGAATGTCCTGAGAGTGATTTTGCCTGTGTACAACCTTGACTAATCCGCTGTCACTCTTGTTCACGTCATTTTTTTTGTGACAGCATCATTTATTTGTGTTATTTATTAACTTTCTTTTTTGACTTAAAGAGCAATGACATTGTCTTTTATTTAGTCCCAAAGTTTCAGTGCATAAGATAATGCTTGCAACATAGTAGGAGTTCAATAAATATTGTTAAATAAAGAATAGGTGCATTCTTCGGTGTCTCCATTTTCACTGACTTTCCTATTGTAAACACATGCATTAATTTCTGATCTTAAAAACAACAAAGGTTTACAAAAGAAGAAAATTTTCCTTCATTCTGACAGCAACATTCTAACCAAGGACTGTCATGTATGGCTCATTGGCAAGCCACTGTTCCCCCAAATAAAACTTTATTGGCAAGACCCATGACCATATTTTTATACTTTGTCTATGGCCACTTTGTGCCCTACTTTGGCACAAATGTGCACTTTTAGTTCCATAATCCTAAAATATTTATTACCTGGAATTTACAGAAATTGCTTATTGACCTATCTTCTACTCCTTACATTCAGCATGTGCTAGAGTAGTTGTATACTATAGCTTATTTCATTTTTTTCTTTTTGCTCCTTTAATCAGATTCCATCTTTGGCTCTCTACTACACTGCATTTTTGCATGTTAAAATTATGCCCTAATTGTAAAAGTTAGCATATGCTTCTCAGGCTTTATACTTTGGGTTACTATTCTCTATTTGACTCTATATCTATCCCATCCCCCCACCCCCCACCCCGGCACAAAAAAAGCTCTCTAAGCCCTTTGTTTCCATGATATTCTTATTTCTTCTTATAATTTTCCTTCACTATATTTTTCCTTTTTCTTAAAGGGACATTTTTCTTTGGCCTGTTCTTTAAGAATTTATATAGTCCAGGATCCTGTCCTCAACTAGAAGTTCTCAGTCTGCATAGTTCTTGCCTACGAACTTATTAAATCTGAGTGGCTTCAACCCTTCTGCTCTCATTCTGGACTATCATTTCTAAACTTGACCTTTTTAGCAATATCATGCCTGGTCTTGCAATATTAAGTCCTACTTCACCAAAGCTTCCTTCTACGTAACTGCCAGAATGTCATTTTAAGATAGTGGCTCCCATTTAAAATTCTTTGGGGGGGCTGGGGTTATGGATCAGTGGTAGAGTGCTTGCCTAGCATGTGTGAAGCACTGGGTTTGATCCTCAGCACCCCCATAAAAATAAATAAATAAAATAAAGATATTGTGTCCATCTACAGCTAAACATTAAAAGAAAAGAAAACAAAACAAAAAAAGAAAAAAGAAAAAAAACAAAAAAACTCTTTTGGGGCATCAGACTCACTTGGAAGCTTTGTTAAAATAGAGTAGCTAGGCTCACTGCTGAAGTGTGAACCTAGAAAGTCTTGTGTGGGACCTGAGATTTTTCATTTATATGCCCCAGGATGATGCTGAGATTGCTATTATAGGCTGCATGATGAAAAACACTGTTTTTAAAAAAAGTTTGAATTGACCATCTCTTCCTTAAAACAATGCAGAAATTTTCCATCACCTACACCATCTCTTCCTAAGAATGATGCAGAAATTTTCCATCATTTACAAGATTAAATCCAAACATTCTATTATAGTTGATAACACTGTAAAATCATCTCCCAAACAGGCTTCTCTCTCCTATATTCTGACTGCATTTGATTCTTCTGCAACCTCAAGCTGATGTCTCAGCATGGGCCCCTCATTTGGTTCTCACCTCTGTGATCTAGCTCAGGCATGTCAATTCTGTGCTCTTTCTACCTACTTTTTATCTTTTCAACTTTTACAGAAGGATCTTAAGTGTTGTCTACTTTCCAAGCTTCTACTTTTCTTGGAACACATTTCTCTTACTATAGAGTTTCTCCTGATCACAATCAGGTTTTAACATCATTTGTATTCATTTTGCTTCCCTTACACTGTAAGTCCCTTGCAGAGGAAGAGTATCTAAAACCTAGGACTCTTTCCCTCAATCTTTCTCTCTTTCTTTCTCATGTTCCAAAATAAAGATTAATTTTAGCTTACCAGTTTAGAAATATATTTCCCACTGAGAGTGAGAGCATAGGGAAATTACCATTCCTTTAAAATACTGATCACCCTAAATTGGCCCTATCCTTTCAGAAAAAAAAGCAATTTGGCAGAATTCATGAAGAATAAGGTGGGAGGGGGGACTTATGTTGGATTTAGTCACTCCACTTCTGGGAACGCAGTGTAAGAAAATAATTCAAAGTATGCACAGAGATGGATGTCACACACTGATTATAATAGCAAAACAGTGAAAAAACATGGAATATTTAAGGGAGTAATTTAGTAAGATGCATCTAATTGATGAAATATTGCATACTTAAATGATGATTTTGAAGCTCATATGGCAAGCATGAAATTATTTTTTGTTGTAATGTTAAGTAAAAAATAAGAATACCAAATGTTAACATAAATTATGATTCTAATTATGTTACAACATTTTTAAAAAGGGCCTGGAATGAGGTGCACTTAAGTTCTAACTTAGAATGAGAAGTTTCTAATATGACTTTTTAAATGTGGTTACTTTTTTTAAAAAATGCTACAGTTTGAATATCTATCCTGTTTCATGTTATGCAACATTCCTTTTAAAAGTAAAAAGGACATGTCAGTGGTGGTTACATAGACAATACTCAATTGAGTTGGGATTAAAGAGTTTTTTCTTGTATCTTTTCCCTCTCTAAATCACTGTAGGATATAAAGTTAGGAACTCAAAAGTTTCAAGAGCCTTAACAATAAATAATATATGGACACAATATAATCCAAGTTGTATGCAACAATCAAGGGTAGGATGACTCTTACAAATAGAGGAACTGAATAAAATAGGAAGATACTAAGTTACAAACCCAAACAGGCATCACCAATTAGATGGATTAATGCAATTATTAATTAATGCCAAGATTATTTTTTCATAGCCATCTTAATGTCCATTTAGCCTGCTTTCAGCACTCATCTGGATTCTCATGTACTGTTAAAGTCTATCTTTAACTCTAGATTTTCCATAGGAAGCTACCAGATGGATCTCTCTCTCTCTCTCTCTCTCTCTCTCTCTCTCTCTCTCTCTCTCTCTCTCTGTGTGTGTGTGTGTGTGTGTGTGTGTGTGTGTGAATGTGTGTTTCCCTGTCTCTCTCTTTCTGGTTAGTGAGAATAAACTTTGGTTGAACTGCAGGTATTTTAGGGTCTATTTGCTATAGCATGGAGGCATACACAATCCTGTGTTTTCTTCTGTAAATAAAGCATATGTGAAGAATTCTGAGACACAAGAGGAAAACAAATTTACTGATAAAGTGAAGCTGTTTCCATATAACTAATATTTTAATTGTGTGTAAAGGGTAAAGAAGATTTCAATAGTAAGAAAGATGAGCAGCTGAGTGGTGATTGGAAAGGGCATCATATGAAAATATAATTGAATAGAAGCAACATTCTGTGAAAATAAACAAAAAATAAATCTTAAAGGCAGAAAATAAAGCTATGTGACAGAAACATCTGGTAATTACTAATAAAGTGATAGGTTAGTGTGAGACTGATGGTAGAGAAGTATGAATGAAGAGAGAGATTAGGAGCCCCTTGGGGTTTTCTTTTCTTTTCCCTCCCTTCCTTCCTTCCTTCCTTCCTTCCTTCCTTCCTTCCTTCCTTCCTTCCTTCCTTCCTTTTCTTTCTTTTCTTTCTTTCTATTTTTTTTTTAATTTCTGGGGATTGATCCTAGCGACCCTTTTTTGGGATACATGGCCAGTTCTTATTTTGAGACAGAGTCTTACTAAGTTGCCCAGACTGGCCTTACTCACGCCTGAGACTCTCCAGCCTTAGCCTCCTGGATTTTGACAAATCTAGAATAGGTCTTTAGTTTGACTTTGTATGATCTGAGAGAGCTATTAAAAGCTTATGATAGATTATTTAAGAACAGTCAATCAAGAACCTGTATTGAATAAACCATAGTAATTAGATTGTTCTGAAATGTTTTGTTTAGGTGAATTACATATAAATGCCATGAAAAAATACTTTTGAAGATATTGAGATTACCTGAAAGTGGAAGTTGTATTTTCTTTGGGTCTTTGGAGTTTATAAGATAGCTAAAACTTTTGGTAGGAGAGGGTATAAGGGAAGGACTCATGTGCTGTAAGAGGTGGTTCTAATGAGAGCTTGCAGTCTGTGCTTAAAAAGCACTCAGTCAGCAATGTGACCAATGACCCTAGCAATTGTCCAGGTGTGAAAATGTAAGAGGTTCACCTGGGACACTAGAGCAGGCATAACTTGGAGGTGAAACAAGTGGGTCAAGAGCCCTTGGTTATATCAAGGTCTCTGGCATGCACAAGAAAGTGAAAGATACATTTCATAAGTTGAAATTGGGGAGATAGGAGAAGCAGCACCCTTGAAAAACCATAAAGGATCAATTGACCTATCTCAACCTAGGTTTATAGGATGCCTGGTAGAATCAATGAACCCAAGCATGAAAATAGCATAACTTCTGACTATAATGCTTGTGTTTATTTTGAATCCTCTCCTGACATATGAAGGATTTTAAGAAAAAAATAAACCTTCTAGAAATCAATATTAGTCCTTTCAAGAATGGGTAGGGATAACTTAAAATGTGAGTAGAAAATTATTTGACAATATTAGCCAATACTTATGGGTACAAATTTCATCATTATGGAATAAGACATTAATTATTTTTTCAAGTACATATTGATGTTTATTATGGGCAAAATATAATTGAAAATGACATTGCATGCTTAGTAACATTTTTCATCATTGAAATCCCTTAATCAATTGATAACAACTCAATCACTATCAAGAGAAATGTCTGCAAAAATTTTATATTAAATAGAAAATCTTATTCTTGGAAAGATTGAGAAACTGTTCTATTTTCAGTAGTTACTTACTTCACGGGTATGTGGAGTTACTGTCTGGGTAAATCTGAAATTAATAAAAGAAATTCATTGTTTGAACTTAAAGCATAAAGATCAGAGGTAGAGTTGGTCTACCTTTGATATTGTTCATAATACAAATTTTACACTCCTAGACAGGAACACTGTTACCAGGATTCCTGAGTACTACGCTCATGGATTCTTGCAATTTTGGGAGATTTTAATCTTCATGTGTTTAAATAGGGGAGGAGGGGAGTATGTCAGGTACACCAGTGCTGCGGTGGGCTTTTCTGCATTGTACCTCCTGGGGTAAATAAGAGGTATCCCAGCTGTTCCCACTATCTTCACACAACTTCTTCCCTTCAACCCTGTGGATTCTATGTTTCGTTTTGCTTGTGAAACGATCTGTTGCAAGCCATGTTGAAAATGGGTGTTTACTTTTGTCCTGTATGAAGACTTTCATCTTTTATAGTTAAAAAATTAGTTTATATAAATATAAAATGACTTTGCTGAGAGCATTTTGTTCACCATAGTGTCAGAAGATGATGATGTCTTTTAGTTATTTCAGTGAATAGTCAAGGAGGTTTAAGTAAATGTTTTCCTAATAAGTTTGTATGGGTGATATGTAACAGCTTGGTTAAAAACATCTAAAATAGGCAATTAGCAAAGGTACTGTTGTTTTCAATTTTTTAAGTTGTGGACACAGTACCTTTATTTTATTTATTCATTTTATGGGGTTCTGAGGATTGAACCCAGTGCCTCACATATGTGAGGCAAACGCTCTGCCACTGAGCCCACTACCCCAGCCCCAAAGGTACTGGTTTTTGTTGTTGTTGTTTAAGAATGACATTTCTCTGGAAATCCATTGTATTATCAGCATGAGAGTTTTCTTACTCTTGTCCTCTTCACTCTTGACATGGAAATCAGTTAGCAACAAGTAGCTGTGGATTTCATTTCACAAAACTTTCTTTGTTAATATCTCCAGATATTGTTTAAGCCTTTCCATTGGCAATGGAATTTAATTAATTATTGTCAGTTTGCCTTTACTTTGACTTTGATTATTCGAATTTCGACTACCTTTAGGGACAAAAATATGGAAGCATATTACTCACCATTTCACATCTGTTGCAGCTTAAAAGACTCAGTTGCCAAGAATTTTATGAAGCATCACTTAGTAATGACTCAGGAAATGATCAGTCAATGTATTGTGTGTTCAAAGTGAAGGGCACCCTCTGTTGTCCATCCTTCTGTGGTATTTCCTTGTTGTTTCTTCAAGATAAGACTCATGCTATGAATTTGTAATTTCTTTTTTAATGGTCACTGATAACTGAGACATAATACACTTAAAAGAATTCTTTAATATTCCAATCAAAGTGTTCAGTATAAAGAAATGATGGTGAAAATACTAGACCCTGATCTGGCAATAAAAAAAACAAAAACAAAATCCCCCAAACTAGCTTAATTCTCATCTTCCACCAATTCACAGAAATTTCCAAAGTCTCTTGCTTTCTGTACATGTCAATTTTCTCCTTTGGAAAATGAAGAGGATAACAACTGCACAGTGCATTTTTTTTGTATGCATTTTTAATTTTTGCTGTACATATTTAAATTTGAAGTGCAAAAATGACATTTCTTTCTTTTTTTTTACAATTTCAAGATGCATTTTTTATTAACATAACATTATAAAAGGCCATGAAAGTAATGATTGGATCTTGTATGTTTAGATCTTTGGCTGAAAACTGATACTTCAAGAAATTTTCTTCTTTAAACATTCTCCTCATAAGACTCCCATGATCTTACTATCTCTCCTAACTGGTTTTCACTCCTCTGAAATTTGTGAAACATTTTCTTTATTATTATTTATCTATGTTTTGATTATTGATGATTTCTGATGAATTGTTCTTTAGACCACTGCTATTTTTGATATCATAGAAGCAGCCTCCAATATTTATTCTCATTTTATAAAAACTTCATTAACATATGAAGCTTCTTGTTCCAGTTGTGTAGCACACAACTTGACAAAGTCAAAATCACCATCTTATCTGAAATTTGCCTCAGGTCTTATTCCTTTAGAAAGATTCTGATTTTTTTAAAATTGAGGGTCCATAAAATATTTAGCTGTGCCTTACAACTGTTTTTGCCATCATTTTGAAGCTTTTCAATGAACAGAGATTTTTCAGAGCTAATCTTTTCAGTGGATAATGTTAATGTGTATATAATATATACATATGCATATACACATACATATGTTTATGTGTATAACACATGTATCATATAATTGCCTATTTAAGTTAGAATATGTCATGAATTCATACTAATTCAAATTTGAAGGCTTTTGTTTAATTTATTTTATATTACATCTATATCTCTTCTCTTCCACATTGAGAAATCAAGTTCTCAAGAACATTGAATAATAAAATTAGAATATTCCCAAATTATTCATATTCTTTACCCCATATTATACACACAGTTGTCTCAGGGTAACGATTCTGATAATGTCACCACCAATATCATTTAGAAAACAATTGATTTTTTCCTTTGTTCTACCATTCTTGTCTTTTAAAAAATCACTGTTCTATATCTACATTGTCTTTTATTTACCCACAGTGTTAAATACTAATGTACTCTCTCCCCTTTTTTAATGCTCATTTAAATACAGTTACACAAGTTCTCATGTGTTTAATGCTTACCACCTGTTCCTTGTCAATGCTTATCTACTCATTTTAGTTATGTCAAGTTTGTTTTCTGGTAAACATCAGGAAAGCCTCACGAGGACAATATTTCCAGAGTTCTGGCATGTTGATAATATTGTATTTTTGCCTTTATTCTTTTTTACTAGAAGTCAATAATTGTGTTCTTTTTTCACCTTTATCTTATTTATTTATTTTTATGTGGTGCTGAGGATTGAACCCCTTGCCTCACATGTTCTGGGCAAGTGCTCTACCACAACCCCAGCCCTGCCCTTAATTTTTGAAAGTATCTTTGGTAGGGATGAATCTTTAGTTTACATTTGATTATCTTAAATGTGTTAATCCATTAACATCTGTCATAAAGTGTTATTGTATAGAAAAGTCCAATGACAATCCAATTGTTTTTTTTCCTTAGAAGCCACTTACCTAGCCTCGCGCTGTGGCACAGGCCTGTAATCCCAGTGGCTCTGGAGGCTGAGGCAGGAGAATCGAGAGTTCAAAGCCAGCCTCAGCAATGGCGAGGCATTAAGCAACTCAGTGAGACCCTGTCTCTAAAGAAAATATAGAATAGGGCTGGGAATGTGGCTCAGTGATTCAATACCCCTGAGTTCAATCCCAGTACAAAAAAAAAAAAAAAAGGTCACTTGCCCCAAAAATGTTGTCTCTTTTTTGAAGCTAAGTAAATTTTAAAAATATGCTATGGGGAGTTGTTCATTCTGGGGTTAGCATAAATCAGATATGTACTGTGCTATTTTAATATGTAGCTTAAATTTTTTCATTTTATTTCAGAGAAGTTTTATTAACTTATAGAAATTCAGCTTTTCTGTTCCCTTGATTTGAGTTTTTTATTCAGTGTTTCCTGTCATGGATATATTTACACTTCTATGCTATTCAATTTTTGTCACTTCTCCTTATTTTTACATCCTCCTTCATTCCTTTCCTCCTTTAGTTTCTCTCCATGCTCCTGGGCCCAAGTCAGCTTAACTCCCTAGTGCCTCTCTGCCTCCAGACAGGAAGCTGTGCTTTGCAGTTATGTGGCTGTGGGTCATTTGTTCCCATGTATTTGTTTTGAAATTCATGGGGAAACTTGTCTCCAGTCTTTTAAAAAATTATTTTTAGTTATATAGAACATTAGGTTTCATTTGGAATAATCACAAAAGTATGGAATATAATTTGTTCTAATTCAGTTCCCCAAACTCCTCCCCTTCCCTTTCTTCCTCCCTCTGCTCCCCTTCCTCTACACTACTGATCTTTCTGTAGTTTTATCTATACTTTTATTTTCAATTACTGTCTTGTAGATATACTTGATGTTGGCATTCACTGTGGTATATTCATGTATGTACATACAAAACCTCAGTCAGATTCATTCCACTTTCTTCCCTGTTACCATACCTCCTTTCTCCTCCTCAATCCCCTTTGTCTACTCATATTTCTTGTATTTTGATGAAATTTTCTCTCCTTTTTTTCTGTTTTTTTCTTCCTTCCTTCCTTCCTCCTTTCCTTTCTTTCTTTATTTATCCCCCTTATTTTGAATTTGCTTCTGCATATCAGAGAAAATATTTAACCTTCGACTTTTGGGGATTGGCTTATTTCCTTAGCATGTTCTCCAGTTCCATTCATTTATCAGCAAATGCCATAACTTCATTGTTCTTTATGGCTGAGTAATACTCCATTGTGTAAATTTACCACATATTCTTTATCCATTAATCTGTTGAAAGGTGCCTAGTTTGGCTCTATAGCTTGGCTATTGTGAGTTATATTGCTATAATCATGGATGTGACTGTATTTTTACAGTATGCTGATTTTAAATCTTTTGGATATATACCAAGGAGTGGGACAGCATGGTCATATGGTGGTTCCAATCCTAGTTTTCTGAGGAATCTCCATATTGCTTTCCAGAGTGGTTGAACCAATTTGCAGACTCACTAACAATGTATGAGCATAACTTTTTTCACATACTCACCAATATTTATTTGTATTCTTTTTAAAAAAATGATTATATAAATATATATGTACAATATATATATGAATGTATGTATATACACACACATACATACATACACACGTATGTAAAAATATGTATATATTATTTTTTATTTGCAAAATAAGAAGTGTTAACAATAAAATAAATCTGTTGCTGTGTGCCATATAATAAATGACAGAATGAACAATTATAACAAAAGCATTTTAACAATCTTCTCTTTGAGCCTGACAGCAGGACTATTCAACTCATTTTCCAAAACATTATATCATTTACCCAAATTTTCCAGTGACCTTCATGTCAGGTATTCTTTTATTTTTCAACAATATCAATAATTAATTTAAATGTAAACTATCTGGATATTGTAATTAAAAGGTATAAATGTTCAACATGTGTAAAAAGCAAACAATAACTATATGCTCTATACATACGTCACACTTTAAATATCAATGCATGAAAAGGTTAAAAGAAAAGAAGGGGAAAATAAGCTTGAGAAATCTGAAATAAAGCTATTTAATATAAAATAAATTTTAAGAAAAACTATTTTCAGAGATAAAGGGGAATGTTTCATAACCATAGAAGGTAACTTCTTTAAGAAAGGATAACAATACTAAATGTGTATGTACCTAATAGCAAAATTTTAATATACATAAAGTAAAAATGAATAAAACTAGAAAGACAAATTCACAATCATATTTGGAGATTTTAAGCTCCCTCACTTTTCTGGAAGGAGTAGTAATATAGAAGACTTAACAACATTATCATCCACCTTGTCCTATTTGTTATTTATAGAGAAGTATGTACAAGAATATCAAGTAGATAATGAATGATGATAGACTATAGTCTTTCATAAAATAAGTTTTTAGGAATTTTGAAAATTTGAAATCTTGCAGACTGCAGATATATCTTAAGATATCTTAAGATATATCACATCTCAACTACTTCAAAATTAAACAGCACACTTATAAATATCTCACAAATTAAAGAAGAAAGCACAAGAAAAGTAAATTAAAAATGCTTTGAACTTAATGATAATAAAAGCTTAAAATATCAGAATCTCTGGGACATAAAAATACTTATGCACAATTATAACTTAAAGTATTTGTATCAGAAAGAAGCTAGATTAACAATCAAATTATTTTTAAATTAGGCAGTAGGAATGAAAAATAAGAGTAGGAGCAGAAATATGTTAAATGGAAAACAAATAATACAGCTAAAAGTTAATAAAATATAACAAGTCTAATTAAGAAAAAAAATATCAAAGGAAAGGGAGCTATCAAAACAATCCTACAGATGCTAAAAATGTATTAAGGTAATATCACAATTGTATAATTACAATTATATAGTTTCCATAACTTGGTCTATTTTAGAGGATAGAAACCTCTGCTTGTGTACACTATCCACATGAGTTATATGTTTTATCCCATCCTTTCACCTTCATTCCATGAATATCTTTGCCTATAAAGTGAGTCTCTTGGAGACAGCACATGTTGGGTCTTGTTTTTTAACCCAGTCTGCAATCTACATCTTTTGACTGATGAGTTTAGGCCATTAATGTTGAAGGTTATTATCAAGATATGATTTGTGTTTCTGGTGAGTTTGGTTAGTTTCTAGTAGTTAATTTAAATTAGTTTCTCCTTTGATTGACTATTCCTTTGGTGTAATTCCTCCCTTCACTGGTTTTCACTTTTTTTTTTTCATTTCATCTTCATGGAATACTTTGTTGAGAGTATTCTGAAGTGCAGGCCTTCTGGTTGGGAATTCTTTTAATTTTTGTTTATCATGGAATGTTTTTATTTCATCACACACACACACACACACACACACACCTACCTTGTACTGTAGTCATATTCAAATCTGAAGGCAGTAATTAATTTTGTTGTATGTAGGATTCTTGGTTGATATCCATTTTCTCTCAGAGTTTGGTATATGTTATTCCAGGAACTCCTAGCTTTGAGGTTCTGGATTGAGAAATAAGCTGAGATCCAAATTGGTTTTCTCATACATGTAATCTAATATTTTTCTCTCACAGCCTTTAAAATTTTATCCTTATCCTGTACGCTAGGCATTTTTATTATAATGTGTCTTGATGTGGGTCTGTTGTAATTTTGTACATGTGGTTTCCTGTAAGCCTCTTGTATTTGGTTTTCCATTTCATTTTTTTAGGTTTGGGAAATTTTCTTATATTATTTCATTGAAAAGATTGTGCATTTCTTCAATTTGCATCTCTAAGCCTTCGTCTATCCTGATAAATCTTAAATTTGGTCTTTTCATATTATTCCATAATACTTCAAAGTTCTATTCATGGTTTCTTAACATCTTCTTTCTGTGGTCAACTCTATTTTCAAGATTATGTATTTTATCTTCATTGCTGAGGTTCTGTATTCCAAGTGATCTAGTCTGTTGGTGATGCTTTCTATTGAATTTTTAATTTGGTTTGCTATTTCCTTCATTTCAAGGATTTTTGTTTGGTTTCTTTTACAGAATCTTTATCTCTTTATTGAAGTGATATTTTGTTATCTGTATTTGCTCTCTTACATCATCCTTTACTTTGCAGATCAATTTAACTATGTACATCCTAAACTCCTTCTATGAGATTTCTTTCACTGTGGTATCATAGATTCTGTTATTGGAGTATCTTGATTAGTTTAGGGTAATTGTATTTGGTTTTCCATTTCATTTTTTTTAGGTTTGGGAAATTTTCTGATATTATTTCATTGAAAAGATTGTGCATTTCTTCAATTTGCATCTCTAAGTTTTCATCTATCCTGATAAATCTTGCTTTTTTTTCTTTTTCTTTTTTTATTATTTTAGTTTTAGATGAACACAATTTATTTTTTTATGTGGTGCTGAGAATTGAACCCAGTGCCTCACATATGTTAGGCAAGCATTCTACCTCTGAGCTACAATCCCAGCCCCCTGTTCCCTTGCTTTTTAATGTTGTTTGTGTATCTACCCATATAACAGTATGGATCTGAGGCAGTAGCGTTTCTACCTGTGAACTTAGAGTGTCCCTGAAGATTTCCAGTACCTCCCTATTTAGGGGGAAACAAATAATAACAATAACCAATGCAAACAATATACAGTATTAATCAAATAGTTCCTACTATGGCATCTACAATATTAATTCCCACATTAAACACAAATGATATGATGAGTTATACCTATAATAAAAATAACAAGTTTGCAAAAGGGTTTACATTTTCAAATTGTGGATAGGGAGCAAAGAGAAGTTTTATATACTGTGATGATTATGAGGAGGGAGGAAAGATGATAGAAATAAAAGATTAAAGAAGAGTAAAGAGAAAACAATAAAGATTGGATGTTAGCAGAAGAAAAAAAGAATTATGGGAAACAGGTAGGAGAAAAAATATGAATAAAGCAAAAATTTAAATAAAAAATAAAAATAAAATAATACAAAACAAAACTAAAATATACTAATTGAAAATTTTAGTCCACAAAAACCTAATCCATGTAAAATAATTGTCTTCAAAAGTACTAGAGAAGAAAAAAAGTAGGACACTGTATAAATGTCTATGTACACTAATGTCACAATTAAACGGTGAAAAAGAGTAAAAAGAAAAAAAAAAACTTGATGAAACCTTAAAGAATTCTTTCATTTGGAGTTCAAAATATTCTCAGCAGTTTTAGGTGGGGTCTTCTGGAGGGTGAGGATCCATCCTCTGGATTGCTGGAGTGAGAGAGGTAATCCTATAGGCAGGGTTCCTGGAGGCTGGGTTTAGGCTTAGTCAGGCTCCAGGCTCTTTGCTGAATGTCAGTTGGTCTGGAGATCTTACATCAGCACACTTCCAGGGCCCAATACTTGCTGGTGCATGCTGGAGGACTTCACTCCAGGGCTCCTCTGGGTTCCACTTGTGTGATGGGGGAGCCAATTCTTAGCCCCCTATGTCATCTACAGACCCCACATTTCCTGGTTTCAGGTTCAGTCTCCAAACAATCTCTCCTGCCCTGGCCCTTCTGTGTTCCCAGCCAGATGTGTCTTCCCCAGTCCATCCTGCAAGCTGTCGGATTGGAGGGGAAGAGGGAGAGCGCTGTGGATTTCCTCAACCAGTTTTCCCTTATGTAAACCTCTCTCTACATTTGATGTTCTCATGGTCACTTAAGCACATTCTAAGTTGTGCAGAGTGTGTTTACTGGGCCTGTATTTTGGGCCAAACTTGGGTTTGCCAGGAGTCACCTTTCTCAGGTGCCATCACCTGCACCACAGTCGCAAAATGCTTCCTTCCTTTGTCCTCCACATGTAGCCTGGAGAGATGGTGGCTTCTTTCCCCACACTGGGATATCATGTAACACAATCTTCAGGTTTCTTAGGCAATGTCCTTGGTAAACCTCCATACCCAGACACACCTCGGGCCTCCCCCAAATGTGGGTTCCTTTAATTCCCTTATCCCTCTACTGTGCTCACAGAGGGACCTCTCTGGCTGGGGTTTCCTGCCTGGCTGTGGCAGCAGCTGTGCTTCTGGGGATTTCTGTCTTATTATATGCAAACCCCTGTGTCCCTGATCTGCTTTGAATGTCCAGTTTTAGGTTCCAATAAAGTACCCCCCCCTTTTTTTTTGTTCACCCACCTGTGGAGAAGCTGCTTTCTTAGTTTCATTCCATGGAGCAGCGAGGACCACAACCTCCTCTATTTCACCATTTTTGATCTCTCTATTTGTATTCTTGGTAATTTCCACTCTGACTTGTGCAATGAAATCCCTGTGTAGTTTTATTTGCATTTCCCTAATTGCTCAAGATGTTGAACCTGTGTCTCCAGTTTTGTTGGAGACACATACTTTTCTTTTTGTGTGTTTTTGCTGTTTAGTTGCTCTGTCAGTTTTTCTAAGGGCATTGGGGGAGATATAGTCAAACTTCACCTCTGTCATTTTCCCAGAATCCTTTTGTTTATTTTTGAGAAAATTTCATTAAGGATCTCTCTTTGTTTTCTTAAAAAAAATTGAATTATGATGTGATGTCTCACTTAAATGATATTCCCAGTTCTCTCTCTCTCTCTCTCTCTCTCTCTCTCTCTCTCTCTCTCTCTTCTTCTTCTTCTTCTTCTTCTTCTTCTTCTTCTTCTTCTTCTTCTTCTTCTTCTTCTTCTTCTTCTAATTCTTCTTCTAATTCTTCTTCTTCTTCTAATTCTTCTTCTTCTTCTAATTCTTCTTCTTCTCCTCCTCCTCCTCCTCCTCCTCCTCCTCCTCCTCCTCCTCCTCCTCCTCCTTCTTCTTCTTCTTCTAATTCTTCTTCTTCTTCTAATTCTTCTTCTTCTTCTTCTTCTTTTCCTTCTTCTTCTTCTTCTTCTTCTTCTTCTTCTTCTTCTTCTTCTTCTTCTTCTTCTTCTTGGTGGGGTGGGTATTGAGGATTGAGCTTTGGGGCACTCAATTACTGAGCCACATCCCCAGCCCTATTTTGTATTTTATTTAGACACAGGGTCTCAGTAGGTTGCTTAGTGCCTTGCCATTGCTGAGGCTGGCTTTCAACTTGCCATCCTCCTGTCTCAGCCTCCCGAGCCACTGGGATTACTTGCATGTGCCATCGCTTCTGATGATAGGCCCAGTTTTAAGAGAAGATATCTTTAAGATATAAATGTTCTCCTAGAACAGAGTTTGGGTTTACTAAAACAGAAGCTTATAACTGAATTTTTTATTTTCTTTCTAATTATTTATACCTGACAGTAGAATGCATTTTGACACATCGTATGTAAATGGATTATAACTTTTTATTCTTCTGGTTGTAAATGATGTAAAATGCTACCAACCATATAATTTTATATATATATATATATATATATATACACACACACATATATACATATATACATATATTATTAATATCCAATTCATTCTACTATCCTTCCTACCCCCTAACCTCCTCCTCTCCTTTCACTTCCCCTCTAAATAATCCAAATTACTTCTATTTTTCTCTAGCACCCCCATTGTGAATTAGCATTTGCATATCAGGGAAAACATTCAGCCTTTTTGGGGGGTACTGGCTTATTTTACACAGCATGATATTCTCCAGCTCCATCCACTTACCTGTAAGTGCCATAATTTCATTCTTTTTTAAGGTTGAGTAACATTCCATTGTGTATATATGCCACATTTTCTTTATTCATTTTTCTGTTGAAGGGCATCTAGGTTGGTTCCATAGTTTGGCTAATGTAAATTGAGTTGGTATAAACATTTATGTGGCTGCATCACTATATAATGCTGAATTTTAAGTTCTTTGGGTATAAACTGAGGAGTAGGATAGCTGGGCCAAGTGGTGGTTGCATTCCAAGTTTTCTGAGGAAATCTCCATACTGCTTTCCATAATGGTTGCACCGATTTTGCAGTCCTACAAGCAATGTTTGAGTGCACCTTTTTCCCCACATTCTTACCAATATTTATTGTTGTAACTGAATTTTTATTATAAGATTGTTTAAAATGTGTAAACTAGAAAGAAGAGTGAAAGAATAAAGCATACATTATAGCTCTGAATCTACACTGTTTTGAGTAACTTGTCACCCCTTCTCTTTAAGCTTATTTTTGTACCTATTAATGAAAATTCAAAGTTTTTCACAAAGTCTTGTTGGGTTTTTTAGATTTGTTTTAAAATATTAAAATGCATAAAAATAAGATTTCCATGAAAATAATTAAGAATACTGGCTTTGTGATCAACATACCAGGGTTCCAGAAATATAAAAAGGATCAGGGTACAGTGACTCATGCCTACAATCCTAACTATGGCTCCAGAGGCTGAAGCAGGAGGATCACATGTCCAAGACCAGCCTGGACAGTTTATCGAGTTCCTATCTCAGAATAAAATGGTCTGGGGATATAGTTCAATGGTAGAGCACTTGTCTAGCATTTGTGAGGTCCTGGATTTAAGCCCCAGTAGGGTGAGGGTGTGTAAAAATCAAAACTTTAATATTTGTCAAATGAATGAAAGAATCAGTTATGCAGCCTTTGAAAGAGTTCTAGTTCAATTTCTCATAGATTTGATAATATTGGGCAGGTTATTTGGAAAACTGAAAGAGAAGTTATTTATCAGACAAGGAATAGCTCAGAAAATTGGAATGAAGACAACATAATTATTTTCAAAAGTATCTTGGGCACAATAATTCATTAATAAGTGTTTCTTTGCGTCTATCTTTCTGTTTTTGGGGGGCTGTTTTCAGAAATATGCTGTCAAGGATGCTATCAAACAATTTGTGATTTTAGGTAAGAGTATTTATTTATGCATTACCATCTGACTAGACTTCCAGCCAAGTCATTCATGCTATCCAAAACTCAATCTGGAAAACACCTTGGAGTTTGACGAAGTATGATAATGTTATTTAAGAATTTTAGGATTGTAATTATGTGTTTATAAGGACATTTCTTGAACATGTTGAATTAAACATAACTTGAGACATTTAAAGTCCTTCAAAAGTTATTATCATCACGGGAAACAATTCACATAAACAAAAATGAGTTTTCATTACATGGGTTTCTTACAGAAATGAACATATTTGCTGAGCCAGTTTAATTAATCTCTTTTTTTTGGGGGGTGTCAATATTTATACATTTTCTGTTGAATGAAAGTACATTAGTGTAGGAGATTAGTAATGACTGGTGATTTTTTGAATTAGTAGAAAGAATAGAACACATTCTATGGCTGCCTATTATTTAATATCTCAGCAGGTTGATTTTCCATCTGTATTTTTGACAACCATCTCTTTGTCCAAACCCTTTTCAATTCCTCTTTCCCCATGTACAAAGGAGCATTTAAAAACCTTAAGAATTTTGATGCTAAATCGAATGTCCTCTTCTTTTGTTCTTTACTCTTAAAACTTTCTACAATTTCCTTCTGTTTCTCTTCCTTCTCAAAACTTGGCTTCCAGAGTGCACCTGTATCCCATGTTCTACTTATAACTCCACAAACCCTTCCTTTCTTTTCACTCTTCACTGTTCAGTTCCTTCAGTATAGGTTTTCCAACAATAGTATATGCTTACCCATCCCGGTAGATCTGTGATGTACCACCATGAGCCCCTTTTATGTAAAAAGTCATTATTGCCCTCGATGCTGGTTGTCCTGCCAGAAGACCACCATCAACTGTCAGCATGTCTGGGAAATTATCTTAGATGAAAAGTCACCTAGTCAGAGGTTATGCTTCATTCCCAGGGCAGCCATGTCCAATGGCTGATTGGCAAAGAGGCATAAGACCAGCTCTGTTCCAATTTGGGAGAGCTCTAAAGGGTCCTACAAACTTAGTTATGAACCCATCAGGTCAGCTGGAGCTTCTGTTGAGACTACATTCCTCTTTGACTTTTTAACAAATATTAATTTGTTATGTATGACAGCTAAAAACTGGAACAAGATAGGGATGCCCTCTTTCACCACTCCTATTTAACATAGTTCTTGAAACACTGGCCAGAGCAATTAGACAGATGAAAGAAATTAAAGGGATATGGATAGGAAAGGAAGAACTCAAATTAGCACTATTTGCTGATGGTATGATTTTATACCTAGAAGACCCAAAAAATTCCACCAGAAAACTTCTGAAACTAGTAAATAAATTCAGCAAAGTAGCAAGATATAAAATCAACACCCATAAATCAAAAGCATTTCTGTACATCAGTGACAAATCCTCTGAAAGGGAAACAAGGAAAACAACCCCCATTTACAATAGCCTCAAAACAAACAAACAAACAAACAAACAAATAAATAAATAAAATACTTGGGAATCAACATAATGTGAAAGAACTCTACAACAAAAACTACAAAACACTAAAGAAATAAATTAAAGAAGACCTTATAAGATGGAAAGATCTACTTTGCTCTTGGATAGGCAGAACTAATATTGTCAAAATGACGTACTACAAAAAGCACTATACAGATTTAATGCAATTCCAATCAAAATCCCAATGGCATTCTTCATAGAAATAGAAAAAGCAGTCATGAAATTCATTTGGAAAAATAAGAGACCCAGAATAGCTAAAGCAATTCTCATCAAGAAGAGTGAAGTAGATGGCACCACTGTACCAGACCTTAAACTATACTACTGAGCAATAGTAACAAAAACAGCATGATATTGTCACCAAAATAGACTTGTAGACCAATGATACAGAATACAGGACACATGGAGACAAACCCACATACTTACAGTTATTTTATATTAGACAAAGGTGCCAAAAACATACATTGGAGAAAAAAATAGTTGCTTCAACAAGTGATGCTGGGAAAACTGGAAATCCATATGTAGCAAAATGAAATTAAACAACTCTCTCTCACCATGCACAAAACTCAACTCAAAGTAGATCAAGGACCTAAGAATTAAACCAGAGACCTTGTGTCTATTAGAAGAAAAACTACGCCCAAATCTCCATCATGTCAGATTAGGCCCATTAAAATCAAGAATCAATAAATGGGATAGATTCAAATAAAAAAGTGTCTTCTCAACAGAAGAAACAATCAGTGAAGTGAATAGAGAGCCTACGTTTTGGGAGCAAATTTTTACCACTTGCACATCAGATAGAGCACTAATTTCTAGGATATATAAAGAACTCAAAAATTTTAACATCAAAACAAACAAAAACCCAATCAGTGAATGGGCCAAGGACCTGAACAACACTTCTCAGAAGATGATATACAATCAATCAACAAATATATGAAAAAATGTTCAATATCTCTAGGAATTGGAGAAATGCAAATCAAAATTACACTAAGATTTCATCTCACTCCAATCAGAATGGCAGCTATTAAGAATACAAACAACAATAAGTGTTGGCAAGGATGTGGAGAAAAGGGTTCACTCATACATTGCTGGTAGGAGTGTAAATTGGTGCAGCCAATATGGAAAGCAGTATGAAGGTTCCTCATTGACTTTTGCCCTATGTGCTGCTCCCAAACATAGTTCCAAATAACCACCATGTTCACTAATCTCCTTTTCAAACTGCTTCTTTGGGAATCCAATCTGTGGCAGCCATCATTTCCTCTTACGCTTTTCTGCCTCCCAAACCCTCTTTGTACTTCAACTGACATTAGATAATTCCAAATTTGAGCTACTTTGTACCTCTCAGGTACTGATTTTATACTTGTAATAAATCTTAATAAGAGTATCAGCTCAAAGTCTGTATGCAATCGTATGTTTTCCATGTTTCATCTCTCATCATCCTTCATAAACACCTTCTCAACTTACTTCCACATTTCAGTTAATGGGAAAATAATCCACCTACTTATCTTGAAATCTTTTTTTTTCTAGTACTCTTACATCAAATTCTTCTCAAATCATGAAATTTTTATTTAAGTCACAGCTCTCAAATCTAACTTCACTCTCACTTATGTATACTTGTTTTATTCATTCATTGATAAACAAATTACAGATTTATCATGCCTCAAACCCAGGGTGAGACTTTCACTGTCTTTAACTTTACCTTCATTGTAGTTAATTCTCCCTTCTGCTCTTACTCCAATTTATTCATTGTAACTGAAACTCACTTATGATGTTGGGGAGTTATGTTCAAAAACTGTAAATAGCTTTTCATTTTCTGTAGAGTATATTCCAAATCCTTCATCTTGCCTTTCTAGCTCTTCTAAATATATGAAAATTTCTGTCTCTATATTTTTCTCTTCCATATCAAAGCCCTACCGGAATATTTGGGCAAAATTTATTCTTCCCTCCATGTTCTGTTATGAAACTTTTATTGGATCCTCAGTCCTTCTATGTTAGGGGCCACATCTCCTTCATATTAGCATTGATATTTGAAAGTTATGGTCTATGTAAGCAAATGAAATTACTGCTACATCTTTTGGTTACAGACAGATAAATTATTGAATAGTTGTACTTCTTTTGAGGATTGTCATAATTTAAATGGCACATGGAGTTAATCTCACTTGTGTGTATTACTGTGATGCGGGAGTATCTTGAGGCTGAAGCAACACCTCTGGCATGGGGCATCCATTGATGTTTCCCCAGTGTAGCAGCTTTTAAGTCATTTGAACTCATTTGTTTTCTCAAAGGTCCCAATTGTACTCTTTCAGTCTGCTTTGATCTGAAATAACACTATCTTTAAACTATTAGGCTATTTAAGGAAAACTCTCACAATTCTGACAAAAAATAATTTACTTTCCTCTTCTAAATTCTGTACAGTGTGAAAACATATTTTGATATCAAAATGGCTTTTTGTTTTGTTTTGTTTGGTGATCCTGGGGATTGAGCTCAGGGGTGCTTTATCACTGAGATACATTGCCACCTCTGTTTCTTTTCTTTTCTTTTCCCTCCCTTCCTTCCTCCCTCCCTCTCTCCCTCCCTCCCTTCCTTCCTTTCTTCTTCTTTTTTTTTAAATTTTGAAATATGGTCTCACTAAGTTGCTGAGTGCCGCAGTCTGGCTGCAGCAAAATAACCGGGGGTGATGAGCAACTTGTGTAGATTGATACAGCTGGAGTGGGAGCCGTTTATTGTAGGACAACAGAGGTATTTATACATTCCACACAGCTTATCTTAATTAACATAAACTAGATACAGCAGTCAACCAATAAGGAATATCCACACTTAATGGCTCACTGGTGTTACTTCACAAACCACTCCCTCTGCGAAATGCCAGGCGCCATCTTGACTTGTTTACAGACTCTAACATTCTAACAGCTGAGATTGGCCTTGAACTTGTAATCCTCCCACCTCAGCCTCCTGAATCATTGGGATTCCTGGTGTGTGCCATAATGCCCAGCTCAAATTTTTGGTTTAAAACAAAGCTTATGGAAATAGAAAATAAAATTAAATTCTGACTCCTACATACTCCATTGCCATATTCTTCTGATGGATCTTTCCCAGACTTGTTCTCATTTTTTGTCACCAAACTACATGCTCTGTCTTTAATGTAATGGACTTTAAGAGGGATTCTAAACTGAAGTCTTCATTAAAGAGCAAGTATTTTATTTTATTTTTTTTTGTACTTTCCTCACACTCAGTTCATGTCCTTCATCAGGTATGTGAGACTCTGTGTGTGTGTGTGTGTGTGTGTGTGTGTGTGTATGTGATTACATATATGAATTTCATGTGCAACTCACCCACTACCTTATTCCAGGTTAAGTTTAAGGTTACTTAAGAAGTCTGTATTCTGAGTAAAAACATATGTGTAGTGATGGGACTCAGGACCTGCTATCCCAAATATGGCACCTTAGCTTTTGTAAACACCTCAGAAGCAGGAAGTCCACTGTGGGAAGCCATTCTGACACGTGATTGGGTGGCTCCCGTTAAGGTTCTGAGGCGCTCTGGCTGTGTCAGAACTTTCCCGGCCCTTTCCTGATGAGAGAGCCCATCCGTGTGGGGGTGTGACTGACCACTGACCCCGGGGGCCCAATCACTGACCCTGACCTTGGAATGCGGTCTCCCCTCAATCTTCATTGGATGGAATACTCCCCTGAATCTCTTGTTCCCCAATAAAAGGCTACTCCCAGGCATGTTCTCTCTCTCTCACCTGCTAGCCCTGAGTAATCCTTGCTGCCCTGATGGGCGGTTAGAGGTGGGAACCAGAGAGGGGAGCCGTCTCGGACCTGGCAATAGAAATAAGGTAACTGAGTCTGTGTGTTTTATTTCGATCTCGCTAACTAACTTTTATGCCAAGAACCTCATTAATGAAACCATTGTGCTGGCCGCATGGTGGAGTCCACTCTTATCTTTCTGCTCTTCTCTCCTGAAGCAGATAACAAACTTAGGAGGGATTTTCTGATCCACACCTGAAGCAACAAAGAAGACCTCATGTGAGAGGTGCCCTCTCCATTCCCAGAGGAAAAGAGTATCTGTATCTTTGAAAATGAAGAGACAGAGAAGGATCTGAACAAACAGGTCTTGCTGTGTTGAGGTCCTCCAGTTTATTAGGTCATACTCTCTTAGCCAATCAGATTTCTCCATGACTCCTCACTTCTTCATCATACCTAGTATAAAAAATTATTCATTTCTTTGGGTTTTTTTTAAATGAAGATTTATTTCACATAAAACTTATACTAACTAACTTGTATATTTTTCTCTTATCAATAGGTTTGTTGTTGCTGTTGTTATTGTTATAGAGGCCTCATCTTCTACCCTACTAAAGGTAGAATATATTTTTCCTTCTCTATAGTAGATACATGCCGCAGTCTGGCTGGGCACAGAATCACGAGCCACTCAAGCAGGAACAAACTTTATTTTTGAAAATGCCGCCAATACCCCGTACACGTCTAGGAAGAAGCCGGTCCACACATGTGGTTGTGTTCTACCGGAACCCCAGAACCAGTTCCTCCCCTGGAATTCCCTCCTACTGTACTTCCCCAACCAATGGGAACTCTCCAGGAGTTCCATAGCGGGCCAAGGTGAACAGCAGGAGTCCAATATCCATATGAATGCAAATCTTAACTCTACCACGCGGCCTGCGCAGTGGTTTCATTAATGAGGTTCTAGGCATAAAGTTAGTTAGAAGAGATTGAAATAAAACACACAGACAGTACCTTATTTATATTGCTAGGTCCGAGATGGCTCACCTCTCTGGTTCCCACCTCTAGCCGCCCAGCAGGGCAGCGAGGATTACTCAGGGCTAGCAGGAGAGAGAGAGAGTGAACACGCCGGGGAGTAGCCTTTTATTTGGGGAACAAGAGATTTAGGGGAGAATTCCATCCAATGAAGGTTGAGGGGGGCTACACTCCAAGGTCAGGGTCAGTGATTGGGTCCCCGGGGTCAGTGGTCAGGCACACCCCCACACGGATGGGCTCTCTCATCAGGAAAGGGTCGGGAAAGCTTCGACACAGCCAAAGCGCCTCAGGCCCTTAACGGGAGTCACCCAATCACGTGTCAGAATGGCTTCCCACATATTCCCCCTTTCTTTTCTTAACAATGAGGCGGTGGTTCACTCTCTGGAGTTCCTGGATTCTTGATTGGAAGACTCACCATCCTATAGTTACAATACAAAAGAGAATTAACAGCAAAGAGAATAATCCAATAATGTACCAAGCGGAGTGTTTAAGAGTATTTCCAGGGTTGAATCCATTTAACTCCTTCAATATTTGGTTAGCCAAAGAAGAAGGATCTGAAAAATCAGCTCTATTATTTTGAATGTCTTGGGTATGGTGATGAAGTTCCAGAATATCCAAGCTATTATTACTATTTTGCCAAATACCTAATAAATGATTTTTAACCTTCTCCCAATCCCAGAGAGAAGCATTGTACTTGGCAGCTGTAACACAAACATACTTATAATTTGCATGGCATTTAAGCCTTTCCTTAAATTTTAAGGCTGAAAGTTCATTACCTATGTTTATAACCGTCGCCTCTAAGGTGTTTAATTTAGTCTCAATCCTTTCATCAATATTTACTTGATTACGCAGAGCCTTGGAAGTATTTTGAGCTAAATTATTAAGAAATTTTGCATGCTGAATATTCTGAGACAATGTCAGAGATGCAGAGACAGTTGAGGCAATAAAAGAGACCAGTGCTAAAACACCAACAATTATGACTCCAATAACACGCTTAGGTCTTGTTAACTGGGCATGAATTTGCTGCAAGACTTGTAAACCAGCATCAGCATACCATGGCTCTGAAATATTAGCAGGTAATAAAACAAAAGAGGGCTGATGAAGTATTAGCACTCCTTTTCCTCTATTATACCTAGTAATACAATTGGTTAGGTTGCACTTATTATAAGTAACAAAATATCTATCATCTATCCATTTAACTTTTACATTTCCAATAATTAAAACATAAGGAGATTGGACACAGGCTCTTAAGCCGTAGCAAGATCCCTCTTTACAGTTCTTGCCGACAAATTTTGGTAAAGGTTTATCTGTAAAATGTAAAAATTCTGAGGCAGCAATTAAACGCCAAATATCTCTTTGAACACCTCCTTCACTATAAGTCAAAATATTACTAACAAATCCTGCAGGTGTCATAGCAGAATTTCTTCGTAATTGTCTCTTATGAATTTTTGGAGACCAGTTTAAAATATACCCACTAGCTTTAGACACCTTATGTTGTACAGGAAAGGTATTTACACAATCCATCCATTTAGGAAAGGTGCCAATCTCAATTGTAGAACTATTTGGACAGTGGGATATCTGTGGAGGTTTTGCAGAAATGACTGGCTTGTTATGGGAAAGTCCCATCTTAATTACTGATCTAGTATTAGGTTTTAAGTCCCCATAAATAGAATTATTCGTCAGTCTAGGCCTACCAATCACTGTCTTTTCTTCGAATGATACTTTCAGACAGCCAGCATGTTTATCATGTGACCAACACAAAGGTAATTGGGCACTGTAGCCAGAATAATTAAATCTAGTCACATGATTGGGAGTAATATGAGTATCTGTAAATCCTCCCATCATGAATGAGTCATTAGTAAATACTGGAATAGATTCTCCAGTCCACACAGCTGGGTGTACCAGGGGTGGATCTGGGAAATATGTCCAATAAGTGTCTACTTGATTCCCTTTTACCTGACAGCCCAGTAGGGCAATTACTGTCGCTACCATCAAGACTGGGGTCCTGTTCTTTCCTAGGCGTCGAAGTATTCGGGAAGCCTGGGTTGTTAGTTTCTTCACATCTTTCCACGAAATCAGCTTTTCAGCTGGTTCAATTTGGTCTTTTTTCATCTTTTTTGGATATCTCCTCCTGGGTAGTGGCTCCTCCGGGTCGATCCTCAGTCGCTTGAGTCTGGGTTCTATCTCCTCCATGTCTGATAGCACGTTCAGGCACCCAAATAGGATGGAAAGCACCTTCTAGGAAGATATAAGCATGACCCTTTCCCCACATTATTACCGGGTCTGGGCCCTTCCACTGACCAGTCTGTAAATCTTTCCACAGAACTCTGCCTAAGGGGCCTGTTACTGAGGGAGACATTTGTCTCTCAGCAGCAGTGTGACCTTCTGAGTCACAGTTTAAAAAATTTAAAACAAACAAGGCATGATTAAGGCTATTTTGGGGAGTCACTATCCTATTCCCCCCTTTTAATTTTTGTAATTGAAGCTTAATAGATAAATGAGTTCGTTCTACAATGGCTTGACCTTGGGAGTTATAAGGAATTTCTGTTTTATGATTAATTTTAAACTCTTGGCAAAACAGTTGAAAAGAAGAGCTTACATAAGCTGGAGCATTATCTGTTTTAATCTGTATAGGGCACCCTAAAACGGAAAAAGCTGCTAAGCAATGAGAAATTACATGTTGAGTATTTTCCTTAGTACGTGCTGTGGCAAAAATAAATCTAGAATAAGTGTCCACTATGACATGTACATAACATTGCTTACCAAATTGAGGAATATGAGTTACATCCATTTGCCATATTTGATTTGGTTTTAATCCACAGGGATTTACCCCTATGGCAGAGATGGAGTGTGAATAACACACTTAGGGCATTGGCTTACAATCTGACGAGCTTTTTCTCTGGTAATATTAAATTTTTTATGTAAGCTAGAAGCATTTTGATGATGTAAGGAATGGGAAGCTAGTGCACAGTCATACGAAGACATCTGTTGACAAAAAGCTACTAACTTATAAATTTTGTCATTACCTGAAACTAGAGGTCCAGGAAGATTATTATGGGCATGGATGTGTCCTATGAAACATGGGTACTTTCGCATTAGTACTGTCTTTTGTAAATTATGAAATAATTCAAATAACTCCTGTGATGAAGTAAACCCAATAACTGAGGTTTCAATATTTTTGGTAACTCCGACTGCATATAAGCTGTCAGAATAGATATTAATAGGCTCATTTGAAAAATAATCTAAGGCACAAATCAGAGCTTGAAGTTCTGCTCTTTGGGCAGAATATAAGAAGTTTGTATTACCTCTGTGTGAACACGGCTGAAGAAACCTGCCTTACCGGAGTTGGAACCATCCGTGAACACCGATAAAGCTTCCTCTATTGGATAAGAATGTACAATTTTTGGAAAAATAAGTGACGTTAATGATGCAAATTGTACAATCTTATCACGAGGATAATGGCTATCTATCTGTCCAGGAAAATCTGCAAAGGCTATCTGCCATGAGCTAGAAGTTTGAAAAAGCCAATTAGTCTGTTGAACAGAAAATGGAATAATTATGATATCAGGCTCAGATCCAATTAATTGTAAAATCCTAGTTCTACCTTTAATTACTAATTGAGCTATAGAATCATGAAAAGGAATTAATGTTTTTTGAGGGAAGTGGGATAAATAAATCCACTCAATAACTCCTAATCTTTGCCATATGGCTCCTGTTGGGGTATGTTCAGTTGGAAATATTAATAAATACATTATTTCTTTAGGATCTATTCTAGTAAGCTGGGTATTTTTAATTGCAATTTCAACTTTTCTTAAGGCTGCCTTAGCTTTTAAAGTTAGTTGACGTGGAGAGGTTGGAGAAGGATTTCCTTGTAATATCTGAAATAAAGGAATTAACTCAGAAGTAGTTAGTTTTAAGGATGGCTTCCGCCAATTAATCTCTCTTAAAAGCCTTGAAAATCATTAGGGGTTTGTACGGAAACTGTTTGTTCCACTCCGGTAAAATTAAAGATGGCGGCCCCCATGGTCGGCGCGATGACGTCACATTGCGCGACCACCTACTTCCTCATTTTCGTCCTGGGGGCGGACGGACCGGAAGTTTATGTTCTGGCTAGGCGGAAATGATGACAAGAAGGCGGGGTCATCCGCGCCATCTGAATCTACCGTGTGGCGCTGAGTCCTGCAATATCTATTATCGCCAGTAGATGGAGCCCTAAACCTAAAATTGCGCATGCGACACTCGCGGGCAAAATGATTGTTTTTTCCACAAACGTAACATCTACTGTGGGACTTTTGACCTGAATTTTGCGGCCCCAAAGTTTCTTTTAATGCTGTCGCTAAGGCCACCGTTTGCAACTGAGTGGAATCTAAGTCAGAACACAGGCGAATATACTCAGAAACTGTTCCTTTTTTACGATGTGGTCGGAGAACATCCTGACAAATTTTATTTGCGTTCTCAAAAGCCAATTGCCTAACGATAAATTCGCTAGCTCCTGGGTCCCCGATGGACCTGTTCGCAGCCTGATACAGTTGGACTACGAAATCTGAATAAGTCTCATTGGCACCTTGTCTGATTTTGGTAAGAACTAAATTGGACTGGTCCTTGGGGACGATTTGTCTCCAAGCGCGTTTTGCACAATCAGTTATTTGATTGTATACTACAAAATCATAATTTAACTGTCTTTCTAAATCAGTGAAATCTTCAGTCCCTAAAAACATCGTTACTGGCGTTTCTATGCCCTGTCTTCTGTTTCTTTCTGCCTGTTCATTACAAAAATCAGTCCAATAAGTCTTCCAAAGCAAGTAATCTCCCCCGCTCAGACAAGATCTGGCTAAAAAAATCCAATCGCTAGGAGGAAGGGGTTGTGAGCAAATATTTTCTATCAGATTCTGAACAAAAGGCGAATTTGGACCATACGTCTCACATGCACTTTTTAATTCTTTAATAGTTTTAAATGGGATTACAGCATGAACTCTAACTCTCTGATCTTGCTCATTAGTTTGCTCAAAAACTGGAAAGAGGTGAAAATCAGTAGTATCCTCTCCCATTTCTTGAGCCTTCTTAATACCTTGTTGGACTGAGGTAAGAAAAGTCATCTTTAATTCAGCATACCTGTTAATTTTGGTCCTTCTAGCAGGTACTGGCCGAATTCGAATAGCTTGGGCAGGCGGTGTTAAACACAGCCTATTAAAATTTCTCTCTAAGTCCTGCATTTCAACGTCTGATTCTTCTTCCTCAGACTGTGAGCCGCGGTCAGATTCTGTACTATCGCCATTTGGAATTTGGGTTTCTAAACCACGTGGTTGAGAAGAACCCTGAGCCCCTCTAGGAGTTTCTTCCGTATTTTCCTCTCTAGGAAGATCGTTTACCTCTTCCGGAGGGCTCTCTAAGATTAGGGATGTTTCTCCTGTATTATGCTGTTCTGTACAATCTGCCTGCGGGCTAGCATTTTTAACCTTTGGCTTGGCCCCTAGTGCCTTTGTTTTTAAATGGCTCAAGGGAAAGGAAATCAACTTAGCCTCGGGCTGATTTTCCATTTGAATAGACTTAACAGCTCTTTGAATGCCTTTTAAAAGGTCTTCAGGGGTCCACGAACTTTGGCCCATATATTCAAAAAGACAAACTTCTAGGGCCGTCCAAGTTTTCTGTATATTTTTTATACCTCCAGGTAGTTCATTAGAAAGACAGACTCTCTGTAACTTCCTTCCTAATTTCTCCCAAGTAAGTAAATTTGGAGACTCTTGGCCACAAAACCAAGGACAATATTCACCTACAATCTTTAAAAATTGTAATAACTGAGTTTTCTTTATCTGTTTTCCTTTCTGATTAATTATACTGTCTAAAATAGTCAGATACATTTCCTTATCCGTAGAAGTAGAATTTCCCATTTTAAGTAATTTAACGTCTCTTTCCTTTAATATCTCCAGGTACTTTTGTGACCCAATTGTCACCTCTTCCTTTATCTTTATTTTTATTCCTTATCTTCCTTTATCTTTGTTTTTTCCTTATCTTTTTAGCGCACGCTCCCACTCAATCTAACTAATCTAGAATGCCCCCCTCGTGGGCGCCAATTCTACCATGCGGCCTGCGCAGTGGTTTCATTAATGAGGTTCTAGGCATAAAGTTAGTTAGAAGAGATCGAAATAAAACACACAGACAGTACCTTATTGTGGTGAGCCGTTTCTGCGGACTGTGTTCGCCATTACAAGATGGCGCTGGCTCCGCTGTGGTCTGTAACAAACAACTCCTTATTTGGGAGAGTTGGCGCATGGTTTTTTAACACCCTATGAGAAAGCTCCACGTGGCAGCTTCGCATTGGGGCTTGAGATGCTTTATTAAGGCTGGGAGAGGCATCCGAGAGGAAGAAGAAGAAATATCAAGGACCTGAATAAACGGCTGAAAGAAGATTCCTGTTGTTGCGTCTTCCTTGCGGGCAAGGGGGTCGCGACAAGTGGTGCCGAAACCCGGGAACCAGAACTTTCAGACGTCAGGGGTGGTGCACCGGATAGTCCCAGGTAAGTGGGACCCGCGACCAAAGCGGGGATAGTCCCAGTAAGTGGGATCCGCGACCAAAGCGGGGTCAGCTCCTCTACAAAGAAAGAGAGAGCCTCATATTTTATTGCAGCTGCAATGTGTACTTTCACTTTTGTTTTCTGTGTTTCTTTTGTCGTCTGTGTCTTTTGTTTTCTGTGTTTCTTTTGTTGTTGTGTCATGGGTGCCGCATCTTCAAGTCCGATTTTCCTGGCCCTAGATGGCCTGTTACGTTCCAAGGGCCTGGAAGTGAAGCATCGTACTTTACAGAGATTTTTACAGAAGATAGATATTGCTGCACCGTGGTTTGCATTTTCGGGCAGCCTTACCATACCTAGTTGGGATAAATTAGGCAAAGATCTTGACTTTGCTTCTGAGAAGGGCATATTAGAGGGCGGGGTGATACCCCTTTGGAGAATAGTCCGTAGTTGCCTCACAGAGGACAGATGTCATGACGCACTTACTAAAGGACAGGAAGTTCTAGAACAATTACATGAGGAGAAATCAGAGACGGCAGGAAGTGAGGTATCTCGGGAGGATGGAAGTGTGCGGAGCGTGAAACAGGGGAAGAGGCGATTGTATCCAGATCTCAGTGCGCTGCGCACACCTCCATGTGAAAGTGGGTCAGAGGAAGAGGAGAATGAGGAGGAGGAGCTTGGGAGGCTGTCTCGCCAGCTAGGGAGTTTAGCTGTAGGAGAAGGGAGCAAAGATAAGCAGGGGCTCAAGAAATGTGATCCTCCGGATCCACCGCCGTATGGTGGGGGTGTTTCGGGGAGAGCTTTCCATGCTCAAACATGGAAGGCTGTTCATGCTGAGATGGGTCTTGCTTATCCAGTTTTTCAGGACGATAATAGGGGAAGATTCCATGAGCCTTTAGATTTTAAAATTGTGAAGACCCTGGCGGAGTCTGTGCGCACTTATGGGGTGGATGCCGCCTTCACACTAACTCAGGTGGAGAGTCTGTCTAGATACTGTATGACTCCCTCTGATTGGGCTAGCCTTGTTCGGGCTTGTGTTTCCCCAGGTAAATATTTGGACTGGAGAACATTTGTGTTAGAGGGCGCAATAGAACAGGCCGCCCAAAACCATGCGGCGGGACATCCTCATTGGGATAAGGACATGCTTTTGGGGCAAGGTAGATTTGCTAATCAACAGACAGGATTCCCTCTTGAGGTATATGATCAAATTAATAACATTTGCATTCGGGCATGGAAGTCACTTCCAAACAGAGGAGAGGTATCTGGTAATTTGACCAAGATTATACAAGGCCCTACAGAACCCTTTTCAGACTTTGTAGCAAGGATGGTGGATGCCGCTGGAAAGATTTTTGGGGATCCTGATAGAGCCATGCCCCTTGTTAAGCAGTTGGTCTTTGAGCAATGCACCAAGGAATGTAAAGCAGCAATCGCTCCTTATAAGAACAAAGGCATAGAAGCATGGATGAAGGTGTGTAGAGAGATTGGAGGACCTTTAACTAATGCAGGTCTTGCAGCTGCTGTCCTTCGGATTGCAAAAGGGGGCGGTCCTGCCGCCGGAACGTGCTTCCATTGTGGTCAACCCGGTCATGTCAGACGTGAATGTCCCAAAAAAGACAATTTTACTGGACCTCCTCACGGTGGCCCTTCCAATGGCTTTCGTCTACCGGGGTTGTGTCCAAGATGCAAAAAGGGGAAGCATTGGGCAAAAGAGTGTAGATCAGTGAGGGACATTCATGGACAACCTATTTCAGCTGGGCCAAAAAACGGCCGACGGGGCCCTCGACCCCAGGGCCCACAAATATATGGGGCAGTGGAGAATGTTGCACCCGAACCCGAGACATGGCCATCTCTACGCCATCCCATGAAACGCGGAGAGCCACTACAGGTGCCGCGGGATTGGACCTCTGTTCCACCTCCAGACTCGTATTAACACCTAAGATGGGAGTCCAATTGGTGGAAACTGAGTTCAAAGGGCCTTTACCACCTGGCACTGTAGGTTTGCTAATTGGACGTGCATCCTCTATTTTACAAGGTCTTCGTGTTTTCCCCGGAGTCATAAGTCCTGATACTGTAGGGATAGTAAAGGTTATGGTGGAAGCTCCAGGGGGCATTGTGTCCATCTCCCCAGGAGATCGGATTGCTCAATTACTAATTTTGCCTAGTTTGCATAATCACTTCCCTGCTGACTCAAGGTCACGGACAGGGAATGAGATTGGTGCCACCGGAGGGAATTGTGCTTGTTTGTCACTAGATATGAGCAATCGCCCTACTTTGGAATTAAGCATAGAAGGTAAATCTATTGTGGGATTACTTGATACAGGAGCAGACCGTAGCATTATAGCGCTTAGGGACTGGCCTAAGGGATGGCCAGTGCAGACTTCTGATCAATTTCTGAGAGGACTTGGATATGCCCAAGCTCCTCAGATTAGCTGTAGACATCTATTCTGGAAGGACGTAGAAGGACATAATGGTACCTTTCAGCCTTATGTGCTTGATTTACCTATCTCTCTATGGGGTCGTGATCTGATGAAAGACATGGGGTTCACTCTTAGTAATGATTATTCCCCGGTGTCTCAACAAATTATGCAAAGTATGGGGTATAGGCCAGGTTTGGGACTAGGAAAACATTTACAGGGACGTAAGCATCCTGTACAAGGTCATGAAAAGCTTGACAGATTTGGTCTGGGTTTTTCCTAGGGGCCGCTGGGGCTCGAATACCCATAGCATGGCTCACCGAGGAGCCTGTTTGGGTGCCTCGGTGGCCTCTTCCCTCGGTTGGATTGGCAGCAGCCCATGCTCTAGTTAAAGAACAACTTGACTTGGGTCACATCCAACCTTCTACTTCTCCATGGAATACTCCCATATTTGTCATTAAGAAAAAATCAAGGAAGTGGCGCCTACTGCATGATCTACGAGCAGTTAATGCTCAAATGCAACTTATGGGGCCCATTCAAAGAGGGCTGCCTCTGCTCTCCTCTGTTCCTCAAGGCTGGCACATTATTGTTATTGACATTAAAGACTGTTTCTTTTCTATTCCTTTGCATCCTAAAGACTCGCAGCGTTTTGCCTTCACCCTTCCATCGTGTAACCACGAGGAACCAGATCAAAGGTTTGAGTGGGTAGTGTTGCCGCAGGGAATGGCTAATAGTCCCACGATGTGTCAGATGTATGTGGGGAAGACACTCGCACCTCTCAGACAAAAGTATTCCTCCATCAAGATCATTCATTATATGGATGATGTATTATTGGCTGCTAAATTAGAGCAGACAATTCATGAGGCCTATAAAGACCTAGTGAAGTTGTTAGCTCAATATGGACTGCATATTACACCTGAAAAGGTTCAAACAGGGGATTCTATTAAGTATTTGGGAGCAACAATTGGGTATGGCAAATTACGACCACAAAAAATCACCATACGAACTCAGGATCTCCAAACTCTAAATGATTATCAAAAACTGCTGGGAGATATTAATTGGATACGAGGATATTTACATATTTCTAATGTTATGCTACAGCCTTTGTATGCTACTCTTAGGGGTGATCCAGATCTTACTTCCCCTCGTAGCCTCACTAAAGAGGCTAGAGCGGCCCTTATGACAGTAGAAGAAGCTATACAACATGCTACTTTATGCAGGCTCCAGAGTGATAAACCTTTCCAATTATGTGTGCTTGCCACTATGCGGCAGCCTACTGTTGAGCGTGCTCATCGCACCTTAAAGGAAACTTTACAAAAACAAAAGGGGGGAATAGGAGCTGAACATACTCCTAAAGAACGCCTGTCCTTAGCTCTCTTTACCATTAATTTTTTGAATTTGGATATTCATGGTCGCTCTGTGGCCGATAGACATGTGTCCCGTCAGCCCTCTGTGATTGGCTATGTTAAGTGGAAAGATGTTCTTACGGGCCAATGGAACGGCCCCGACCCCGTGCTGACATGGGCACGAGGATCTGTATGTGTTTTTTTCCCAGGATCGCACGGAACCATTGTGGGTCCCTGAACGCCTGACAAGAAGAGTCTTGACGCCAGCTACTCAGCAACAAGAAATACCACAGCAACCCCGTGATGAGGATCTTCATTCTGCTGAGTGCTCTGGCTCTGGTGCTGGTGCCGATGACATGGACGACACCAATGCAGTGGTGGGCAGCGGCACAGGCTTGGCCAATGCCGATGCCGGTTCATGATTTAATGATTCCAGGAATGCCTCCCGTATCATTGGCGAATATTTGGCCGGAAATTGGTCCAGATAAAGCTATGATCATACAAGCTCTTGCAGCTTTAGAAAATGGCATCTCATCTCAAGTCTGGCTTGCGCAGATTAAACAGTAAATCTTTGACATGGTCGTTGCACCCCAAGTTTTATGAACATTGCACTGGGATCGACATGTCTTTCTTTGTTATTCTCTTAGTGTTGGAAAGCCCTTGCACTCTGCCGGCTTTACTGCCATTGCACGCAGATGGGTTTCCACACTAGTGCTTTTCTATCGCCTTAAGACCCGTGCCTTTCTTTTAGGGTGTTGCCAACTTGTTTGTCGTCGTATTTCTATACAGCCACAGTTCAGCCTCAGCCATCCCCCTTCGTCCACCATCATCACGATACAGGATGCGAGGCAAGGCACTGCACTTGAGTGATCCTTGAAGTGGACCTCAAGGAGAGCATGTCCTATTGCATGCGGGTTAGACGCGTCCACGCCCCGTCCCACGAAAAAAGGCGTCGGCTGATATGGCCTCAGATCTGGGGAAGGGCCCTCCTTGGGGCTGAGCCATACTATGCAGCCACTTCTGCACAGTGGGATAGGACCTCTACTCTCGCCTGTATTGTTTTTGGAAAACAAAAGGGGGAACTGTGGTGAGCCGTTTCTGCGGACTGTGGTCGCCATTACAAGATGGCGCTGGCTCCGCTGTGGTCTGTAACAAACAACTCCTTATTTGGGAGAGTTGGCGCATGGTTTTTTAACACCCTATGAGAAAGCTCCACGTGGCAGCTTCGCATTGGGGCTTGAGATGCTTTATTAAGGCTGGGAGAGGCATCCGAGAGGAAGAAGAAGAAATATCAAGGACCTGAATAAACGGCTGAAAGAAGATTCCTGTTGTTGCGTCTTCCTTGCGGGCAAGGGGGTCGCGACACCTTATTTATATTGCTAGGTCCAAGACGGCTCACCTCTCTGGTTCCCACCTCTAGCTGCCCAGCAGGGCAGCGAGGATTACTCAGGGCTAGCAGGAGAGAGAGAGAGTGAACACGCCGGGAGTAGCCTTTTATTTGGGGAACAAGAGATTTAGGGGAGAATTCCATCCAATGAAGCTTGAGGGGGGGCTGCACTCCAAGGTCAGGGTCAGTGATTGGGTCCCCGGGGTCAGTGGTCAGGCACACCCCCACACGGATGGGCTCTCTCATCAGGAAAGGGTCAGGAAAGCTTCGACACAGCCAAAGCACCTCAGGCCCTTAACGGGAGTCACCCAATCACGTGTCAGAATGGCTTCCCACACTTAACATAATCATATCATCTCAATGGCTAGCTGGTGTCACTTTTCAACCAAAAGTACCATGCATCATATTACTTGGCTGTGGCTCTTAGCAGATACACATAGATTTTATATCTATTTTGTCTTATTTCAATACTTGTCATTGGCTAGATCTCCTGTCCTGAGACTAAAAATATCAACCAAATATGATAAATCACATATATGTGTATAATTTCTTTTCCTTTTGTAATATATTAAGTGCAATGAGTCCATGAACCAAGACCCCTCCCCATGCATTAGCATCAGGAATTTAGCAGAAGTCCCCCCAGGAACCCACTAACTGCTTTTTTCCTGGTGCTAATGAAAGAACTATGAGAACATTATTAGCAAGTCTCTGTGTCTATAGCTTCTTGACATATTTATAAAGCCTTTTAAGGAAAAGAGCAGTAGCTAATTAAGATTTGTTTTCCCTCCTCTATTTTAGAAATACATTTTTTTCCTAATTGATGAAGATGGACTTAGTTACGAATAACCAGAAACTAAGAAATAAACCTAGGTCAAATAGAAGTCTCTGAATTTCCAAAGAGATAGCACTATTAACACTGAATATGATGTGACACATGTTCCTAAAAATCTGTTGTTTCAATTGGTAAATATTTAGCTAATCAAGACTCCCCAGTTTCTCTAGGTAGTGAGGATTTGATTTCATATTTAGGAATGAACTAATGTAAAGGGATAAAATTCTAACATAAAGTCCTTGAGGACTGAGAGTCAAGGAGACTGAGACTTTTTATTTTTCTTTTTTCATACTAAAGACAATATTTTATCCATATTCAATATCTGATTTCTACAAAATAGGGATTTAAGGGTGACAATTTGTGGAAAAGTGGAGGTGGTGGGGAATTTGGATTAAAGGAATGTTTGCTTAGAAAGACACAGTTCTTTTAGATTGATTACTTGATGTGGCCTTGCATGAGGCCTAGTGGAAATTATTGGGGATAATTTTCTAAGTTACTTTCCCACTGTCAAACTACCCCTTTTCACTAATTCTAGTTCTCAATTACTGTAAATTGATTGGTTGATTAAAGCCTAGTTATTTTCTCACATTTTTCCAAGAGTCCAATGTAAACATATTCCTATCTATCCTATACTTTCCCCATTACAGACATGCTTCTCTTTCTCTCTCCCCCTTTCTTTCTCTCTCTCTCTCTCTCTCTCTCTCTCTCTCTCTCTCTCTCTCTGTGTGTGCGTAAATCTCCAAATTTGGTCTCTGTTAATTTCTCAGTTTTCCTCACCTTGATAGTGAACTCTGCAAGTCAGTATTTCAATCTCTTTAGTAGCAGCCTCAGAAATACTTATGGGCCTGGCACATATAACACTTGTCTCACAATGTTGTTGAATGAAGTAATCACAAGAGGATTGCTTTAGAGATATTCCAAGGCTATTCCAGTAAAAGACAAATGTATCCATAGCACATAGCACTTTTAGAACTGGAATTTCTCTCTAATATATTCATTTTTAAAACTAGGATTTGAAAGAATGCCTTGAAGCCAGTTATTCTCTTAACAGACCTCTTTCCCTACCATGTTTGGTGTTAAACAAGGCAACTAACTACAGGATTCTTCTTTGGTTTCTTGAGGTATGCATGAGGATCATGGATCATGGGAAGAGGGACTTTCTCCAATGGTCTTAGTGAGGAACCTCTAGCTTTTTATCAGGTTAGGAATACTCCAAAGCCATCATTTAAATAAACTGTTTTATTTCATTCTTTGAGCTAGTTATGTTGTTATACACATATTAGGAGTGATTTTTTTTTAAATTACAATGGAATGAAATATGTAAATATCTAGAAAAATATTGTGTTTGAATGAAAACGTGGCCCAGATCAAGGAAACTTTATGTATCTTCAGAAGAGAACATTTATTTCACAACAATAACAACAGCTCCTGCTTACTGAAAGCTCTTATGGATCAGCACTTTCATATGGTTTGTTACTTAGCCTTGAACAGCATAAGGGATATGGAATTCTTAATATTGTCACATTTAAAGGGGACACAATTGAAGCCAAGGGAGGGTAAATAGCATTCCTACGGTGACATGATTTATAAATTATGAGTGGAATTTAAACCCAAATCTGATTTTCCAACTTGTATTTTTAAAGACTATATCATCCTGCACTTAATACAGATAATTATCAACTTATAAAAATTGATGAAATGGAATGTAATATGTGTCGATTTTTATAGAATGAAACCAAAAGCTAACCAATTTTAATAAAATCATATATGTACTATGGCATCCAGGAAAATTCCATGAACTCTATGAGGAGAATAGATGATAAACATTGCCATTTTTGTGTAGCACCAGTTATACAGTTTCTTATGGAAAATTAATTGCACACCTTTTTTTTTTCTTCCCTACAGCATTGAGTTTTTTTTTTAATCCATTTGCCAAGCTTTGTGGTGGAGCCTGGAATATTAAACTGTCATCTCGCAACCAAAAAAGGACAAGAGTAAAATGAAAATGGATCTCATCCCAAATAACTAAAAGTTTTTTTGGCATTGTTTAATATTTGGTGGGAAATAAGTGAGCTGTATTATAACAGAGCAGAAAGCACCTCACTGTCATGACTTGACTACTGCTTTTAATCCCTGAATTAAACAGAACAGACAAAACATTTTGTACGGCCCCGAAATGAAGTAATCCTCAGTCTTGCAGCACCATTTTTGGAGTCAAGTACACCATCTTTAAACCACTCTCTTTCTTTTCTGAATCTCTAAGCAGGAGACTACATCCAGTTTATTCCCAGCATAATTGTTCTGTTACTTAAGAAATATTTCCTTTGCATTGGTGGTCTCTAGGTGCTTGTCCTGTTGAGACTATAGTTTGAAGATGTTATTAAAAAGCCTTTTACCTTTGGGAGAGTAATATTTTAAAAGACAGAATCTGGAAGTGTTGTTTCTAAAGATGGACTTTAGAGAGATGTAGATGAATATCATTTAAAAGGAACATGCTTATCAACCTACTATAAAGAGATTTTTTTCCCACTCCTTTGCAGCTTTTATTTTTATTTTATTTTTTAATTTAAAGGAATTGCTGCTAAACAGGACACTCTCAGATCTTTCTGGCAGTATTTTCTTACTATTTTTTCTTCTTAGTTTGCATTTCAAGAGGCATTTGCATGAAAACAAGTCCTCTTCATTTGAAGCTTTATCTGCTTTGACTGCTCATGAATGGATCTCCAGTCCGTGAGAGGAGAGCTTCAAAAGACTGCAACCTTCTATTCTTTATCTCAGCCTTCTTTCCCTTTATCTAATAAATACCCAGCCTCCAATCTCAGAGACTGTCCTTCCTTTCACTAACCCTAGGAAATCCTAGGCTTCTTCTCCTCTTCCTTTGACCTTTGGTTAATAGGCTCATAAAATCCTGCTGCAATAGTGAGCTTTTCACTCCCAAGTGTTAGGCAACAATCCCTTTGCTGGTTATCCCCAGTGATTGCTACCTCCAAATGTGCCCTCCTGGAAAATCACAGGCTCCCCAGTGTGGTGGACATGTATCCTGTGCATGATAGTCCTTGCTCGCTCGATGCTTCTAATCATTCTTGAAGAATCAACTTGTCTTTCTTAGGAAGCTGACTTGCCCCTTAGATGTCCTTGCCATGCATTTTGGAACACCATGTGTCACCACCATTATAAAGGCCACCACATAGTTGCAATTGCTTATTTAAATATCTGTAAACTCCATAGAAATAAGGTTCACGTTAAGTTTTTTCTTTTTGTATTCAGTATCTTTTAACATAATGTCTCACATTTAGAAAGTGCTTAATAAATATTTACTAAATGAATGAATAAATAGGGTTCAGGTACTATAGTGGTATTTTGTTAGGCTTCAACAAGGGCATCCACCTGAAGCTAGAAACACGGGTACAACATTGGGCAAATAATTGTATTTCTGGAGCTATTCAGCCCATGGAATCCATCTGTTCCACAAACAATGGGGGAGGTGTGGGTGTATAGCTTTGGGTTTGAATCTCAAGAGACTAAACGTCATGAACAAAGACATGGAGGTAGGAAAATGAGAAATCACGGGTGAAAAGGTCTGAGGTAACTCATCAGCCCTTGACAATTTCAGTCTTTCCTACCAATCCAGGTCCATGGAAGCCACTGAACATTTTTCAAAATTCCACTTATCTCATAATACTTTTTATGTTCTTCAGAAAGCTATATCCTTTGAGTCCTTTTAGAGTTCTGTTCTTTTGTGGAACTGATTTATTTTGAATTGTGGTTAATTCAGGAGAGTGGGGAGGAAATGTAAATGGTCTTTGCTCAGAAAATTTTGAGACACCATTTTAAATAACTGAGTATACCGAAGAAGCCTATGGAACTAGAAATGAACATTCAATGAGAATCTTCTGTATAAAGAAAAACCATTTAAGCATTGACAGAGGATAAGCCAATGGAAAGAGAAATTTAATAAAAGTGACATGGTAGGAAAGACAAGTTTGTTGTTTTTTTTCACCTAAAAATTTGAAAGTATGTAGATTAAACTTTGACTTGGAAAACTTGTTGACTGGTTGTTTTTAAAATGTGACATCATATTTTGAATGATTTTAAACCTTATGACATGTACTTAAAATGTATATAAAATGTATAAGATTTAAAAAATGTATTTAGTTCCATCTGTAACTGTTAAGACTAAAGTATATTAACATTTTATAACACCAGAGAGCAAACAGTCCTCACTTTAAATTTAAATTCATTTACATATAATTTTTTGTAGAATTCATCTCAATTAATACGTATTTTCACTTTCACATTTTTAAAAATTATTTTTTAATTTTTAAATTTTTTCTGATTAGTTATACATGATAGCAGAATGCAGTTTGACACATGGTACACAAATGGAGCACATCTTCTCATTTCTCTGGCTGTATGTGGTGCAGAGTCACACCAGTAGGGTACATCGTACATGTATATAGGGTAAGAATATGTATATAGGTTCATGTTTATAGGGTATATAGAGGCAGAATTTCTCCCAATATCCAATTTGCCTCATTTTCCGTCTTTCCCATCCCCACATCTCCACCTCTCCCCTCAGCCCCTCGGCACAATCCAAAGTTTCTTCATTCTTTTCTACCCCCACCCCACTATGGATCAGTGTCCACCTATCAGAGAAAACATTTGGTCTTTGGTGTTTTGGGTACTTTCATGTTTTAAATGAAAAAAATTCCATCAGTATATTTTATCTATTGTTAGTGTTTTCTCTATGTATTTGCTTATTAGTGTTTTCTCTATGTATTTGTTTATATAATATCTACCTAAAACTGTTCAATTAATCACCAGTAAGATTTTAGTACACAATTCTTCAAAGTTTAGTCCATTGTTTTATACACTCAGCATCTTGCTCTAACATAAAATTAGTTAAACTGTATAATTTGTTAGTTAATTTTACTTTAATCCTAGAGTGACTTTTTTTTTTTTTTTTTCTGTCTGGTGCTCCATTTTATGTGAATAACATTAAATGCATTCCAAAAGCAAATGATCGAATTTGGTACCCATCACAGTTCTTGGTCTTGAATTTAAGTCCCTTCATTTTATGCTGCATGGGGATCACTTTGTGCTATATTTAGCCCTCTACACATTTGATATAATCCCTGACTTATCCATGCATCCAGAAATGTCCCTAGGTCACACCTTAGGAAACACTGGGAGAATAGAGAACTCATGGTACCCTGGCAAGAGGTTACATATGCAGGAACTGAGGTAAGATCACACCAGAAAATGGAGAGCAGAATTTGACATGCATTAAAATTTCCAGCGGATGTCTTCTTGAGCAGAAATTATTTTGGGGAAGCAGCCTTCAAGGCTTGCAAGGCACAGGCTTCAAGCCATTTTCTGCCGGGTCAAAAGGGTTGATCACAGTTGGGAAAAAGCATTTTCATTTTCAACCACAAATTGCTCTTCATTCCTGCAAAACAACATGGAAAGTGAAACTGGAAATGAGCCAGGCACTTTGGTGGTTTTGCTTTGGGTGTGAATTTGTTCACAGAGCTCTAAGTTCAGAACATAATGTTATGTTCTGGAAATGCCATGGTGCATTGTTAGGGGATGCAATGTCACAGCCAGGACCATTCATTTCACAAGAGGAATTTTGTTGCTAAAATGTAGCCAAATATTATATGTATATGTGTGAGTGGGTATATGCACAGCGCATACAATACACACACATTACCTATATGTAAATGTCCTGTATTTTGGATCTATTTAAAGAGGGTAATGAGAAAAGATTATTTTTAAAAGCCACAGAACAAGAAGCCTGAATTCCTTTACTTTTTATTTAGGGGCAGAATTTCTCCCAATATCCAATTTGCCTCTTGAGGAGGAGAGAAGCATGTAGATTTCTCTTGTTGAATTCTTCCTCATTCCATAACTCTTCAGATGGATCTTTGGCTGGTTTGCCCTTATATTTGCAACAAGGTCTGAATTTCTGAGTTCGGAGTATGAAATACAGTATTTTGTAAAAAAAAAAAAAAAGTTACCACATAAAGTGGTCTCTATATTTTTAATGCCTGCTGCACTTGTACATGTTTCATTAATGTCTCCCAGAACTTCAGATAATGGATTTTGAGCTGCATAATTAACATAGTTAGCTGTGGAAAATCTTCCCTTTTTGCACTTTCAGAGCCTTGAGTGGGCAGAGAGTACCGGAGTGCAAAGCAATGGAACTTAATATCTTGACTTGTAGCAAATGTACTCCCCTGTGGCACCTTTGTGCTGTTTCATATACATAGATCTGTTCTTCTTAGCTGAGTTGAAAACTTTCTTGCAAGTGGTGATTTTCCATACATTTTAAAAATATTTTATACACTTTTTCATAGCTTTTAGGATACCTACACACAACAAGGCATTGTAATATATGCTTAATAGTTAAGGGCATCGTTTCTTTGTTGGAACAGTATATATTCTATTCCAAACATCATGGAAAGCTGGGAATTCTGGCTTCTTGTCTGGTTCCTGCTAAGAAAGCTTCAGGGATTCCTGAGACTGTCACCAATCTTTGGTTCTTGAATAAATAGCTTAAGCCCATAGTGCTGAGTCACAAGACTACCAGAACTTTTCTTTGAACTGCCAACACCAGAACTCAGCTAGTATCTTGGGCAGTGCCAAATGACAATTTGGTCATTTTAATCCTTAAAAACAAATGCAGGGAAAAAATGACATTCTCATTTTAAAATTCATTTTCTGAAATACTTCCTGATGAAGTCTTGAAGAAAGAATGAATCTTGTTGCCGTTTTAAAAGCAAGCAAATTCCTGGTTACTTTGATAATTACATACTTCTCTAGATATTTCCTTAAGTCATTTGCCTATTTGCAGTAATTCTTCCCTGACCTGGGTTACAGGTAAGGTATGGGCACTTTCCTGAGTGGTGGAGGAAAGAAAAGCATGTAATTTCTACATGGGATTGTGAAAGAGTTTGGGGAAGATTGTGTAGGACATTGAGGGAATATTCTAAATGGATATTAACAAGAATACTTTTGGTAAATATAATGATGACAAGAAAACATATACAGTAGTCTATATTTAATGTAAGTCATTATATTTATTCTGATATGATTCATAAATTTGATACTTTCTCTGTTGTACACAAGTTTTTAGACTAAATGTCATAAAACAATGTTGCAGTTCCTCAGATTTATACTTTGACAGTCGCTGTTTTGAGAATGTCACCTAAGAAATCTTGCAAAGCCTCACTCAGTTTCATAATAAATTCAAAGCTAATTAAGGGAAATATTGAGTAGTTTTTAATCCACCAATAGGATGCCTCCATTAACAGGTGTAATTCATCCATCAACCAATCAGAGTTCTTACCTTCTGCTCAGTGGGTGGTGTTACTCTGCATGGCTTTTAAATATTCTTTAAATTTGTAGGAAAGCCCAAAAGCCATTTTTAGAAGACAATGGGACTTTAGCTTAGTTGATCTGTCTGCTGATTCAGGATAAAATCTTAATGCAATTAATTTACCACTACACATTCTAAAAGCCAACACAAAGTTTAGTTCTTTTTATATCTCAGGACCACCAAAATAGATGCTAAAGCATATCTAAAATTGTTTGGGCTCTCACAATTGGACCACTCCCTGGAGACAATAGATAGAAGTTTCTGAGGATGATAGTTTGCAGGGTACCTAGGGGAAATTTTGGTATTGTGATCTGGGCCAGGGTTTCTTAAACTTTATTGTGCAACAGGATGATCTGAAAGGACTATTGAAACAGATTGATGGACCTTAAACCCAGAGTACCTGCTTCAGAAGGTGAGGTATAAAGAATCTGTAGTTCTAGCATGCTCTCAGGTGATGCTGATGCTGCAGGTCTTAGACTAAAACCCTGGGAACCATTGGTGCAGACTAATGTAACCCTATTAGTGATCCCTCTAGCCTTCTTACAAACCTCAAAAAAGGGACAGAGATGGTCTGAGTTGGTTAGTAGGACACACACAGAAATGGAGGAAACTACAAAATCTAGAGACCTCTTTCTGTGTTACTGGAAATTGTCTCTGCATAGCACCATAAAAGAAAGCAAAAGTGACATTTATGTGATGGCAAACTGTAAGGCGCCTGCTGCCAGCACGAGCAGTTCTGACTACCCACTGTTATTTTTAAATGTTTCAGACACCCTGGGAGTGAGTGAAAAAAAAAAACAGACTTATGATCTAAACAATATGAGGAAAAGAATTTCAGATAGTACATACAAAGACATTCCTTTCTACAAAATCAGGTTGGAAGACAGTGTACATTAGTAGAGCAATTATTTTAGGGAGGAAAAAAATTACATAAAGGGCCTTTTCATGAATTTTTCTAGACTTCAATATCCTTAACACTATTGACTAGTAGGGTTGAAATGTGGGGAACATTTCTTACTTATCAAGGAAAGGTTAAGAAGTATGGTACATGTGGATTTCATAAAAAGGTACCTTTGTTCAAAACATGTACACAATTTGTGCCCACCTTTATGGACCCTCTGCAACCAAGGACGATGGTCTTTTTACCCAGAGTAAGGTGCACATATGAACATTTTGATTACATTTTCTGGGCACCATAAGTCCAAAAGGAGCACCCTGATTTACAGTCAACAGTTTCAACAAGTGACCCTTGGCAGAAGGGGTCTGCTTTTTCAGCTGGTGCTGTTGTTGAAGTTCAGAGGAATTGCTCATCTGTCTCTATTTCAGGCATCTGGCAAATGGAAAACTGTTGCAGCGTTCTCCATTCCACTAAATGCTTACAGATGACTTCCATATTCTGGAGCATCTGCTGGTTATCTCATTTCAGGTTATTTTCCCTGCTGTGTTTTGAAAAGATTCCCTCTCCAGCTTTTATTCTGTAAGCCTACTATTGTTGCTGTCATCATGTTTGGGGAGATCAACAGATGTGCTTGGTGTTACCTCAGGAGATAGGCCAAACCTGTGGATAATCTGAAAACAGAACTGGTGGTTTTGTTAAAAAGGGAACAAAAGTATAAATAATTAAGTTAAAAGGCCAGCTGAATCACAAGTGTAAAATATATTCAGGAAATGATTCATGGGCCCAAAGTAAACAGACATCAATAATTTTATGATCCTTTTTGAAAGTTCTCATAAACAATACAGTACTCAAAAAGCTTCTATATACACACATAGTTTCAATGTGTGATGCATGTACATAAATAAATACTATTTATAAATTATTTTTTTAAGTTGATACCCTCAGTTTTATTCTTACTGATGCTTGCCAGGTAGAGTGTTTTGCTTCATATCTTGTAAAAGATCAAAATAGCTAAATATCTGCATTACTCCTGAGGGAAGTTTTCTTCATTTCCATAAAAGACAGACACATATAACTCATAATATGTTTATTCCAGCTTCTTCATTTGCCTTTAGAACACATGAATGTGTTCTGCATATATTATGGTTTTTCTTACTTTCAGTTAATCAGATATATGGGGCACTTACACATGAATTTGAATATTAATGTATTTATTTAAAAGCAGGGTGACTAGTGCTATTAAAATTGTGATCTTGAATTGATTAATGCCCAATGAATATTTCTTTGATGCCAACTGCTAATTGGACAACAAGGATGAGTGTTCTAATTGCAATCATTTCCTTCAAAAGAGGAAAGGAAAGCACAATGCGCATATGATTAGCTAATAGTCTTGTTTTCTTAATTTTTTTATATATTAAAATACAGAAAAGATGAAAGAACAACATAAAAACACCCACCATAATGCACAATATTAAAAACATATTACTGGGCTGGGATTGTGGCTCAGTGGCAGAGCGCTTGCCTAGCATGTGTGAGGCACTGGGTTCGATTCTCAGCACCACGTATCAATAAATAAAATAAAGGTCAACTAAAAAAAATTAAAAAAATATATTACTTAGTCATATTTGACTCACTGCTTTTTAAATAAACAAAACATCACACATTTAGTAACAGTCTCCTAAAACCACCCCCACCTTTTATTGCTTACTCTTCCTTTTTACAGCTTCCATCACAAGGTTGATGTATTTGATTCCCAGTCCATTTCTCATACTTTTACATATAGATGATACATATTTATCCAAGGTAATATTCTTAACAAACACTGAAAAACACCAAAAGAATCCCTCTATCTTCAAAATATCTGGTGCTATTTTATAAAGAGACATATGTATATCCTCTGAGCAAAGGAATGAAAAACTTAAATCTGAAGAAGTCAATAGCTTTTTTTTTTTTATCTTCACAATGCTTAATAGAACACATGACTGATGACCAGGGGGAACATCTGTCTAGCCTTCCTTGTGACTGCTCATTGGATGCAAAGATTAATTTGAGGGGCTGAGCTGTTGCTTGGACACAGACCAGAAGACAAAGGATGAAGGCCAGCCAAATTCAAGAGTGTTGTCAGGGAAACAAAAACATCATGCTCTTTGTATGTGAAAATTAGACAAAATGGATTTTAGCAGCAGCTTGAGAAAACACTTCTACCATGTTCAGAAATGAGGAAGGTTATAATATACATATTGTCTCCTGCTCAGAAAAATATGGATTTCTGCATTTTATTTAGAAGATGCCACCATTGATGGTAATCTCTGTCTTTGAATAAGACTGAAACCATAAAATCTAAAGAGAGGCCGAATGTCCTTGCCATGTGTGTGCAGAAGTGGCCAGATGTTGCCTATAACTTACACCTAGACTCTGATTTTTTGATTGCTCTGTCTTATTCAACGCTGTTTTTTTCCTGCAATATTTTCAAGGAATTGACACTTAAATTTTTTTTGGTTTGTTTTGTAGTTGTGGATGGACAGCCTGCCTTTATTTTACTTATTGCTTTTTATGTAGTGCTGAGGATCGAACCCAGTGCTTCACACATGCTAGGCAAGCACTCCACCACTGAGCCCCAGTCTCAGCCATAAGGAATGGGCACTTTTTTTTTAAAGTATGATAAACCATGCTTTAGTTCCTCCAGAACTCCTCATGCAGAATCTCTGAGTTTCCTGGGTATTGCTGTAATAGTAACTACTCGGCCAGGGAGTATTATACAGAGAGTTACATGAGTGAATTTTTGAAAGGAGGTTTTTAGAAATACAGCAGGAAAAATGCAAATGCCTTGTGGGAGCCAACACCCAATCCAGCAACAATTTTTCCTTCCTTAATTATCTAACTTGCTCTTGTTGAAAACCAAAAAGGGGGAAACACCCATCTCTTTATTATTCCTCTTAGGAATAAAGCTAGAGTTAAAAGGATTGCTTTGGACTATCCTTTTTTTTTTTTTTTGTTAGCTGTAAAGAGGACAACTTTAAGTGTTTTATTTTTTTTAATTTTTATTTTAAGTGGACATAATTGTATGTGTTTATCATGTGCAACATGATGCCTTACAGCACATATACATTGTGGACTGGTTAAATATACTTAATTAACAGAGACACTACCTCACATGATTATCACTTTTGTGGGGAAAACACTTAACATCTACTCTCTTAGCATATTTCAAGAGTATAATTTATTCCTGTGATTAAAGTTGCCACATTATAAAACAGGTCTCTTGAACTGTTCCTTCTATCCAGTTGCTATTTTATATCCTTTGACCAACATATTCCCAATTCTTTCACTCCAACCACTCTTAGCCTCTGGCAACTACCATTCTATATTTCTATAGGATCAACTTTTTTTTTTTTCTTTTCTAGATTCTGCATGAGCAAGATAATATGGTATGTCTTTTTATGCTTGTTTTATTTCACTTAATAGAATGTCCTCCAGGTTCATCCATCCTACTCCAAATGACAGGATTTATTTTTTTCTCTCTCTCTCTTTCTGGCTGAATAGTATCCCATGGTGTATACAAACTATACTTTATCCATTCATCCATCTTTGCACCTTTAGGTTATTCCATATCTTAGTTATTATAAATAGTGTTGCAATAAACATGGGGGTACAGGTATCATTTTGACATGCTGATTTAATTTCCTTTGGATATATACCCAGGAGTGGGATTACTGGATCATATGGTAATTCTATTTTTAATTTTTTGAAATGCTGTACTGTTTTCTGTAATGACTTTACCGGTTTACATTTCCTTCAACAGTTTGCAAAGGCTCCCTTTTCTCCACATCCTTGCCAGTGCTTCTTGATAATAGCCATTCTAAGAGGAGTGAGGTAATATCTCATTAAGATTTAAGTTACATTTCCCTGATGATTAGTGTCATTGAGCATTATTTTCACGTACCTGTTGGCCATTTTGTCTTCTTTGCAGAAGCTTTTTAATTTGATGTAATCCTACTTATCTATTTGTACTTTTGTTGCCTGTGTTTTTTCATATCCAAGAAAATCATTACCTAGATGAATGTCATGAAACTTCCCTCCATAATTTCTTCTAGTGATTTCAGACTTTTGTTCTTACATTTAAGTCTTCCACCCATTTTGAGTTAATTATTGTATAGAGTGTGAGAGAATGGTCTAAATTCATTTCTTTGATGTAGACATCTAGTTTTCCCAACACCATTTACTGAAGAGACTTAACTTTTCCTGGTTTGTATTTTTTGTAACTTTGTGGAAAATAAGTTGGTTTTAATAAATGCATTAATTTATTTCTGACCTCTCTATTTTGTCCTATCAATCATGTGTCTGTTTTTATGCTGTTTGATTACTAAAGCTTTGTAAAAATACCACCTTAACTTTATCTATGCATTCTCAAAACCCAAACAGCCATAAAATACCTTGTAAACTAGCAACTGGTATAAAATTTCAATTTAATTTGAAAAAAAATGTTATTATGGGTGCTTAATAACAATTCTAGGTCTACAATTCACTGGCATATTCCAGTCATGTATTCACATACATCCATTAGAGAGACAGAACCATGTTCTGAATGAAAGACACTGAGCTGCAGTAGGAATAGTGAAGGGAGGTAGATGTGTAGTTGCATTCTAAATCTTCTGATGAAGAAGCTCATCTGTTCATTTATGTGATTATTTTTCTAACCCACACTAAAGCCAGCTTGCGGAGGCATGCTTTAAAACATTACATGGAGGTGTAATATTACTGAAAAAGTGTTTTTACAAGACTGTAAACTTTGGAGGTTTTTTTTTTTTTTTTTGATTAGTTTATGGTTAAGAATTTTGGCATACTGCTTTGGGGTCCTGTGTGTTGGACTATCAAGCCTCCCTTGGCTTGACTCAAGAAATAATCACATTTTATCTAATTTATAATCTCATCATTGCTATGGGACACAGTAGATGTTATGCTCACAAATATCTGGAAGTTGATCTTCTTGGAAAACTTAAATAAAGACAAGTGGTTTTTTTCCCCTCTTTCTCCCTTCCCTCCCTCTCTTCTTTCCTTCCTTTCCAAATTCCAGAGCTATAGTACTTGAGGGATTCTGCCAATATAGATTAATGGCTTCTGGCATCTGGATATTTAGCAAGGTCTTATTAGGCCATGAGAATCTCTATGGTTCTTGGTGATGCCTGGAATTTCAATTTTGTTTGTAAATGCAACTCTCTTCAATTTAACAACTTATATTGTCATTCTTTTATTCCAAATATAACACCGGGTGAAAATTTCTTGGATTTCAATTAATTTTAAACTTGGGTAGTTGGAAATTTTGTAGATTTTCTCAGGAATGACCTTAATTTCAACACAATATTTTACCTTTCTCTTGCTCTGTCCTAGCAAACCATTTAACATTGAAATGGGAGAGCCTTAACCCTGGACTTATACTAGAATCAGTGAAAGCTTTGGGTGAAAAAATACTCCAGTTTTCCATTCTGGTCCATTTAAATCAGAATTGAGGGGTGGAGTGGGCCCTGTTAATTGTAGTTAAACAAAACAAAAACAAAAATCTCTTTAGATGATTCCAAAATGCAGCAAGATTTAAGAACTCCCATCTTAGCATGTTCGTGTCACTGTGTTATTAGTATATTGAAATTAATGTTCTACCCTATATATAACATTATTTTATAATATATCAATATACCCAAATTTCCCTCTAGAAAAATTAGCTCAAGGACCTGGAATGAAGCTTACTCTATTTTGTATTTACCTCAGTATCTGGGTCTCAACAAATGTCCGAATAAACAAGAGTATTATAATGTAGGCCATAGTAACCCATTTTCAAGAGTAATTACATCAGTTAATAATTAATACATGCCATTTGAATCAATGAAAGGTTATAGAAACCCTTCCCACCACTGCAGATTGAATCCAGGGCCATGTTAGGTAAGTGCTCTACCACTGATCTAAATCACCAGCCTCAAATCAATGAATAGAAGTAAAAAAAAGAGCAGATCTTTGTTTTTACTAGTGCCTAGCACAAACCTCAGGAACAAAATACCTTGTTTGCGTATGTATCTGTTTGTCCCTTAATATTTTTACCCTTGGCTTGAAATTTAAGTCTCTTAAGCAAATAGCACTGAAGATTTTGTTGGATTTACTGCTTTTTATAATTACTCAAAATGTTCAGCATCAAGGACTATTGAATATATGTAATTGACTGATTAGAACTCATTAAAACAAATGCATTTGATTGGCTCATATTTTTTAGATTTTGCTTTTTTTTGTTTATTTTTTAATTTTTATTTTGGAGCCTTTCACATGATCAGAAAGTGTTCTACCACTGAGCCACATCCCTAGCAGGATGTTTATAAGTCTACATTTCATTTTACATTTAATAATGTTTTTCACTCTTCCAACCTTTAAAGTCAATGAATAAATGCCTCCCTTATGCTGATGTGGGTAGGAATTTTCTTCTATACTAAGAAATGCCTGTCCAGGATACTAGAAGTAATATGGATATAGTCATTAAACATAGTTATGACTCAATAATTCAACATTATCAATTCCAGTTCTCCAATAAATTTAACTTATCGACTTCATGTAGGTGATAAGACCTTGGAAAGAAAGTTGGATCTGCCTCATTCTGACATCCCACACAACTGAAATTCAAATGACTGGGCAATTGCATCCTGGGCTTGCAGAGTTTTAGTCTTAGAGGAGCTTTAGAGCTTTAAAACCAGATAGAGTTAATCTTCACAATATCCCTTGTAGGAAGCAACATGACATTTTAATGTAAGAAAATCCGAGAGTGGTGTGTAAAATGCCAATCTGCTTTACTGAAGGGAATTTTTGAAAAGATTTGAAATCTCTTTTAAGATGTTTTTGTTTATGTATTTCAGACTTTAGGATTCAGCACTGTTTGCTGTCTAATAAGCTTGAAATGATCCAGATGTTATTAGATGGTATTTTCCATCCAAAGGACACTTGCTTTTCTTTTAATAAAGACTTGGATATACATGTATTCTTTTTATTTACTTCAAATTATTACATACAGATGGTGTAGCTGTAGGTGTAGTGTGACTGACCTTTGAAATTTTGATTAATTAATTTCAACTGCTTTAACAGAGATATGGCTTTCCAATGTGTGAAGAGCAGTCTAGGTTATAACAATGGAAAATATCATAGAGAATAACTAACTCTTCAGCAACTCAGGCCATTTTTTGATTTGATCATTTCACTTGTTACTTTGCCTTCATATTAATCATACTCTAACCCACTGTCAATATTATTAGCTAGATGCTCTTTTCAAAATGCTTAAATATTTTCAGGATGGCTTTGCATGCCGCAGTGTTGCGTTAAAGATCCTCAATGTGATCTGTCCTCAGTTATCCTGCCATCTCTAAACCCACACCCCAAAGTGTCACTTCCTTTCTATATAGTTAGTGCTAGGAGAAAGAAATCATCATATTGAGTTTTTGCACACACCCACATAAACTGTTTCCCTCTGGGCAAATGTGAGTTTTCTTCAGATGGCTAAATTCTACTCAGCTTTCCAGATTCAGATCAAGAACCATCCATACTGTAACCAATGACTGTATAGGAATTGTTAATTTAGTTCTTTCTCACTGCAATAGACACTGTCTTCTTGAGAAAAGAAACAATGTACATTTTATGTCTGACTATTATTATCTAGCATAGTAACTGCCATATAGTAGAGATGTTAAATGCCTATTGAGTAATTTTTCTTATAATTTATATGCTTAGATAAATTTACAAGTGATTGTTACCAATATTAGCCATCTGATTTTCCTGTTAACAATAATACTTTAAGAAAACAACCAAGAGAAAATAGTAGTCATAGCGATTCTCTTCATAATAGTAAAATTTTCATATGGCAGAAATTAATGTTAACTAATCAATATAGACCTCATCCACTGAAGGCAACTGACATTCACTCTGATAAATCATATTTTAGACTCCTCATAATTAAAAGATAATGCCTAAAAGCTTCAACTACTCATTTTATATAGATTCGATAGTACAACAACCTTGGCCCTTTTCAAAGGTTTTCCTTTAGCCCACCTAAAGGAGTGCGATTGTGTGTGTGGGGGGGTACTCTTCAAATAGGAATCCTCTATAATATTCTGAAAAGGATGTCACCTTGACTCCTCACTTGATATAATATCAAGTCATGTTCATCTGCTCTTAATTGGCAATATGAAACATGAAAAACTTAAGGCTAAGTTATAATGCTTACATAGTGCTGCTTGAAAATTTTGAAGCCATCAAATCTTAGCTTAGAGATTATCTGAGCATCAAACCACACCACTGGATTACAGTGGATATGGTTCTGGCCCATCACAGGTTTGGCATCTTTGCTTTTGCACAATGCCCTGAGTTGGTAGCAAGATGCACTGTAGGAAATTGTTATGCAAAACTTGCTTTTGTCTTCAGTGCCACGAGATCTGAAGGCCATCATACATTATAAGAGGGATTTCAAATGTGACTGCTCATGAGGGATACTTGGGGGAATTGCTAAAGTACAGACTCTTGGGGCCCACTTCAGACTTACTCAATTAATCTCTGAGGCTGGCCCTGGGGATGAGTATTAAAAAAGGGTTTTCATTTTGAAAGAATTTTAAACTCACACAGATGTTGTAAAAATTGTAGAGTTTGTTCTAGTCCCTCAGTTTCATCCAATGATAGCATCTTAATAACTTTAATATAATGCTCTAACCCAGGAAGTTGATAATGGTATAATGCTATACCATTACAGATACAAATTACAGATAGTCATTTGGATTTCACAATTTTCATTCATACTCTTTGCTGTAGTATTTTATGAAATTTGATCCCACTTACAGATTTGTGTCATACTCTTCATAATCAGTGAACAGAATTGTTCCATCAACTCCAAAGAACCTGCTGTGTTTGCCCATATACTCACACTCTACCCTCAGTCTTAACCTGGTGACCACTGACCTCTATTTCTATAGATTTCTTATTTCAAGAAGGTTATATAAATCAGATCATAAGGTCTTGATTAATTAATTAATTAATTCGTTTGGAATTAATTTTCTTTACTCAACATAATTAAGTTTAAATCCTTTTAATATTAAAAAAAAACAGACATTAAACTCCAACAGGAGTTTCAGAGGGGACAAAACCTGTTCAAAATATAGCAATTGTCTTTTAGCTTCCAGTTCTGGAGTTCAAGTTTAACATCATTCTTATACCTTTTGCTTGGGATGTGTGTGTGTGTGTGTGTGTGTGTGTGTGTGTGTGTGTGTGTTTAAACTCCCTCCTTACCTTTGATATCTTTTAATTAGAGATTCCTTTAATTCATTGTGCTTATACTCAAGGGGACTTTTTGATATGGAGTCTAAGGGACTTATGCTTTGACAAATTTTCTTATATGCCATTGTTTTTGAAAAAAAAATCTCCCCCTCTCTATAATTCATTTGTTTTCTCTTTCTGGAATGCCTGTTGGTTCAATATTTAACATTCTAAAATGGTCCACTAATTTACTTTCTTTCCTTACTGGCTTCTGAGTTATTAATCTATTTTCTTAAATATCTCCTTGATTTTGGACATCTATTTTAAGATTTCAGATATGCTGTAAACACTTCAGAAGCTTTTCCTTATTCTCTGATTTTTTTTCATATTTTTAAGAAAATTAATAGCCCTTTTATGCATATAATATCTTCTTTTAGGAAATTAATGTTAAAGTTCTGAAAATTTTTTTCACTATCTTTGTCTCTTCTGGATTCTCTTTTTATTTATTTTCCCACTGTAGTCTTCTGGAAGAGATTTGGTGCACGTCTCTGGCAATCCATGTCCCTCTATTAATATTTATATATGAGGAGAAAAAAGTAGCAGACCTTGAACATGTGGATGATGGTTTTCAAACTGGGCATGAGGTTAAAGAACCACTTTTCTTCACTGGGAAGATTATGTCGATCTGTCTATTCCCCCAAATAAGTGTACTTGTGCTTTGGTTTTGATTTTGCTCTTTGATCTGGACCTTTTTTGTTTTCCAGTGGGTTACACCTCACCGTCTTGGATTAGTATGTGTCTGGCTGCTAGGATTTGAGCAGCAAGAGGAAGAAGAAGCTCAGAGTCTCCCTATTCAGTTACATCTGGTTTCCTCACTCCCTCATATTTTAAGACCCAATCCTCATTCTCACTCTCTGATGGGCCTCTGAACTTTGGAAGGAAGAAGGTAGTAGAACAAATAGTCCCCTGGGGTGGAGAAATAAACAAGTCTAACTAAACAAGCTTAACTTTTTCTTCTTCCTCTTCTTCTTTTTGAGGGGGGCGGGTGATGATCAAATCCAGGATCTTGGACATGTTGGGCAAATGCTCTGTCCCTAGTCCATTAACATTTTTTGTACAGGTTTTGGATGACTGTTTTTAACCCTGGCTCTTACCCCTTCATCTTTAGCATTCTTGATGCCTCTAAGCACCGAATCTTCTGTATTTAACCCAACTTATTATCAGTGGTGTTTCTGAAACTTTTGGAATTTGTTGTCAGCTTCCTGTTCTTCCTTTGCTCTCAAAAATTTGTGGAAAATACCTATTTCCATTATTTGTTCACTTTCTTTTAGAATTTTATTTACTATCATTAAAAATATTTTTTTGGGGGGTGGGGGGATAAATGCCTGAAGTCAACCTGTCATGTTAAACTGGGTGTACAGTTATCTCATCAGCTCTGTGTTGCTTTAGATCATGGTGATTGTTCTCTTCTGGTTCTGCTTCTAGGATGCACCCCATGTATCCCTGACAAGAACCAGCCAATGAGCAGGATGAGCCAACTCCTGATTGGTAGTTTGCTCCCTTTCCATGGCTTTAGTTCATATTTCTATCCTTATTTTTACTTTCCCCTTCTTTCTTTTTTCTATTTATTTATCCTGCAGCATTATACACTATTTTTGTTAAAAATATCTTGTATCAAAATTGGAAAAAGGTAAATAGATAAACAATGGAAAATAAATAGATGAAGAAAACTAGATAAATCTTCATACTGGTTGAAAACAGTTTAAATTAAGATGAATATTAATGTACAGAAGCCATTGATCTTGAATTAATTCATGAAAAATACTGCCTTCTTTCCGCTTTCAGCAGTAGTCTTGCTAATTCTTAGGAAGCACAGTAGGGTTTGGTTGTGGTTAGACTTAAAAGAGGTGAAGAAATCACAGGCTTTGCTTTTTTGGACATATCTCAAGATCTTGAGGAAATTCCTTTGTTCAAGGTATTCTAATTCTCTAATTTGGAACATAGAAGCTAATTACATATTGATGATATTTTAGATTCTCATACAAATGTCTTAACTCCTTTTACTTATTCTGATCATTTGTCTTCATGAAGAAGTAATGTTCTGGGTGAAAAGTTATTCCCTTATCTTCTAAAGATTTGGTTAATATATTGTTTTTAATAGTGCCAGTGAGTGGAGTGTCTAAAATCCGGCTCATATTTAAGAACCTCCATAAAATATTCCTTCAGATTGAATATATGAATCATTTTATACCACTCTTCGGCTTTAAACCTTCCATTACCCAGGATAAAATTCAAACTTTATAAAAAAGCCACAAGGGCTGGGGATGTGGCTCAAGCGGTAACGTGCTTGCCTGGCATGTGCGGGGTGCTGAATTCGATCCTCAGCACCACATAAAAATAAAATAAAGATGTTGTGTCCACTGAAAACTGAAAAATAAATACTAAAAAAATTCTCTCTCTCTCTCTCTCTCTCTCTCTCTCTCTCTCTCTCTCTCTCCTATCTTTAAAAAAAATTTTTTAAAAGCCAAAAACCTGTCTAAAAACACAACTCTTCCTCTCTCAGGTTATCTAGCTCTTTTTATATTGTGTGATATGCCCCAGACACTCACGCCTCTGTGTCTTCCTTAGTCCTACAGGTTTGTTTTCTCTCTAGATCTGTTGTATCAACTGGTTCCTTTTGGTGAACCTCTGTCTCCTTGATGTTCACGTGGTTGCCTCAGTCTAGTCATTAAGATCACAGCTAAAGTGTCATCTCCAGAGAGTCTGTCTCTGGTCTGCATAGTTAATACAGCCTCATTGTTCACTCTCATTCTCCATTGTACCACCCAATTCTAGTTCTTTCAAAGCAGTTATTATTTGATATGTTTATACTGTTTTTTTCTTCCTTTATTATTAGTATTATTTTCATGGCTGTTCTCTTTAGCTGTTAAAATCCAAAGTTTATGCCTGTCTGTTTTACTCCAGGATTCTCCAGTGTTTTCAACACCGCCTAGATTGTATTTAGGCATTCAGGACATAAACAATAATAATGCAGAAATCTTAAAAAACAAATCTAGGTGTGATTATTAGAGGAGATTGCTAAAAGTGCAATCACTGAAACATTACTAGAACTAACAGACATCTGTGCCTTTCAGTTGATAGAAGTACATGATTTTAAAAACATGGAATGAAATAACAGCTTTTGTGCTTTTTATGATATTCTGAACACATGCTATTCTGGCAACTTGAAAAGTGTTCAGATTCTAGTTTCATGGGCAGATGGAGTTAATAGATTTTATATGAGTACAAATCATTTCACATGTCTTCACATGTGATTTGCACTTGCTTCTTAGATTTACAAATCATTTAAAAATGATTCAACCATTACATATTAAAAGCAAGACACCTTGGAAATAAAGTTGATTGTATCTGTTCCTCTGAATTTAGAAAGGCTTTCTATAACCCTCTACACAGTCCTGCAACATTATATACAATTTTCACACATCCTTGTGTAGACACCACATAAGAAACTTATTTCACTAACATCCTTGGAGAAAGCATGAGAAATGTATTAAAGTGTTGTTTTAGTTCTGATATAATGTGAACAAGGATGACTTGGATATTAGCTAGAAATTGTAGTCATTTATCATTTGGGAAAAGTTTTCTAGAGCACACTAGTCAGCAATTTTTATAAGTTGGTCTCAAAGAATTTATACAGGACTTTGTTCATTTACTTTGGAGAGTTGGGTTGTGTTTTACAGAATGTCATTATTTAAAAGGTAGCCTGGATAAGAATAAGGATAGGGTGTGTTCCATCTCCTCTTCATTCAATCCTCCCAACCCGCATTTCACATGATGGCTCTAGCAAAGATCAAAATTGAAAATTGAAACTGCTTGTTTTAAAATATCTGTATCAAGAAAGTATGCTAATTGCTGGGAAAATGTAGACTAATTTTTGAAATAAGTAGTTGTTAAATGTCAGAGTTGTAATTCATTAAAAATTTATTATTTGCTTATATCACATGGTTCATGGCAGTCTGAAATTTCTCCTCAAAGTAGAGGTCCATTCTGTCCCTTCTTCTCATAATAGTTCTTCAATTCATGGACGTTCAAGTTTGCTTCAGAACTAGAAATAGAGGGGATATTTAAAGGACCAGGCATAAAGGGAGACATATTCTCCAGAGCAGTCATATGGCACTACTAACTTCAACGAGACAGAAAAATATAGTGTTCAGGAGATACAGGCAATGGAAATGGGTTTAGTAAAAATGTAGTAAAATTCTAGCCTCACTTTTTAATCAAGTTAAAATATTAATATCCACACTTCAGAAGTGGGACCCTCAAATCTCCAAGAAGAACTGATGTGGGAAACAGTGTTAATTGACAGCCCTAAACTGCTGTCAGTTAATAATTGGGTTTGGTGGGGATAGAAGAACTAGACCATTATGTGCATGTGAGATCTCTCCAATTGCCACTGGTGTTTAATATCTACATTTTAGCCAGGCCAAGACTCTCGGAGAACTATACTATATTCAGAGGCTGGCCTAACGAACTTTTTCCTTTCTTTCTCCTTTCATTAGGATCAGCCTATAGGGTGGTCTAAAGGTTCTTCATGTCTACTCCTATTTCTACTTTATCCTTCATAGAACCATTAAAAAAAATCTCTTGACTATCTGATTCATTCCTGATGTTTGTTTACTGGAGGACCTGAATTGATACATATGATACTAGGATTGCTTAATTCTGTAAATCATACAGGAAAATGAGTTCTGAGAATAGCTCATTCCTTACCTCATCGACAAGCAAGGACCTTGTCTTAAGTGGAATGTGCCTAAATCATTGGCCTAAAATGGTGACTTAATCCCTGAAGATTTCAGCAGGATGTCCTGGGAAAATGTCCTGGCATGGAGGAATGACTTCACGGGGCAATGATGCAGGCATTTAAAAGATGTGGCAAAAAAAAAATGTATTCAAAGAGAGTGGAGTTGCCTAGTTATTACCAGGTTGTACTGACACCTTGCAAAGAGATAATAGGGAGCTGAGGATGTCTGACTGACCGTGAAACACTTTGGGAGCTTCTAAAAATTTCCTTCTCTTCCTGAGAAAAGCCAGACAGGAGTGTGGTATTAGTCAGCTCCACTGTCATGACAAAGCACCACAGGCTGTGTGGATTAAATAGCAGAAATTTACTTATCTAGGTGCTGGAGGGTTGGTGTCTGGTGAGGGCTCTCTCCTTGTGTTGTAGTGACAGCTTTCTCTTTGTGTTTTCACATGGCCTTCCCTCTGTGCATGTTTAGATTTTAGTTTAGATTAAAAGTTCTTTGTTGAAGGGGGACAGAATATAGAGCAAGATAATAAAAAATTAGTTAATTGATGATACTTTCTCAGGATACTCAATCTAACACCTTGCAGGGACCTCAGGGCATGGGGCAGACTCACTGCTGGGGTGGCTGCTACATGTGTGGAAAGTCAAAGGCCCATGCTGAGTGAAGTAGAAATTCCTGAATTTTCCTGATAGACAGTATATAAAAAAATAAAAACTCTCACGGGGGTGGACGTGCTAGTATGGATATATTGTGTAAGGCCAGAAGTCCTACCAGATGATTAGACGGTATCACCAAGGCCATAAGAAATGTTCTGGTGAGAGCAGAAGCAGCATTGCTGAGGTGTTTGGAGATGGATCTTCTCTAGTTAAGGGCCCACAGCAGGTGGGGAGCTCATAACATGGATTCTTTAACCTCCATGTTGATGATGAGGCATCCATGTGATAAATGCCAATAGGTATAGCTTACAGCCATAAACCAGGAGGTTACAACTACAACACCTATGAGAGAGGTCAGGGGTGCAGCCAAGAAGAATGTGAAACATAGTTAATAGAGGAACAGAACAGGAACAGAACAGATGAGCTGTCAATAAGGGTGATTCTACCTATCTACAAACAAAAAGAAGTAGGAATGGAAGAGCAAGAGGTTAAGGACAGTCACTTCAATGAACAATTATCGTACCCTGCTCAGTTTCTAGAAACAAACTTTATTTTTAAAACTGCAGTAACTATAGAGAGATGGCTGGATTCCCTCAGAGTAGAGACTTGCGTGTACATACTGTCATAAGTTCCCCAGTTCATGCTATAAAAGGTCCATGGCTACTTACCTGAGTGCCTTCACACTAGGTCCAGAGGCGTACCTGAAATTGTAAGTATTGCATGAACAGTTTGAATTGCTACCCAGACTAAGAAACTCAAAGTTCTCATTATAGTTCTTGTGAGAGTAGGAAGTAAATAATTGATGGGGTCCTGTCTAAAGGCGACTGGGTCGATGGGTGGAATTTCCTGGTGATTTGTTCCCTAGTCTCTGAGTGTGGGGATGATAATTCTGGACTGTGGGGTAACTCTCATCTTTGTCTTGTACAGTAACAGTGTCATAGTGAGGAAGGCCAAGGCCAAATGCAAACCTAGGAAAGTGTTTTTCATTGATGTCTAAACAAGACATAAAAAATTTAGAAAGTTACCACATCTTATAGTCAGTGATAGAAATTAGTACTTTAATTACAAACCTAAAGGTTATAAGGTTGGTAGTCATTATCCATGACACCATTTATTTTCCGGGGTTCATCTAGTTTCTCTGGGGACCTGATAGTCAAATTAAGCAGTATTACTTAGTACTACTTAGAGACTACCACAAGTTGACCAAAGAAACACTCCATTTATACTTGCCAGACTGAATGTGATATCACTGCTAGAACAGATATCACTGCCTGAAGTGTATGGGATTTAGCTGTTGACTTGGGAAATAACTTCTTTTGTATTTCCATTATAAAAAAGGGGTAGGGGGTTAGCCAGTTCATGTGGGATGAGCAAAAATATACAGTAATAGATTTGCCCCAGGGCTATGCCATTTCAAAGTGATTTGGATTCTCTGATATCCCACAGACTGCCACAATAATCCATTATATTGATGACATCATACTGACTGGAAGGGATAAGCAGTGGTGGCTAGTGCCTTGAGACTTGGTAAAGTACACGAACTCCAGAGGGTGGAGAGATGAACCCTAGAAGATTCAGCATCTAGTCATCAAATGTCATATACGTTCTAGAGGTGAGATAGAGAATTATATGCCTTCTCAGAAAGAGTTCCTGGTAATGTCTGCCTGTTCCTTTTAAACTGAATGACAACTTGCCCTGATATATATTATTGCAAGGTTCAGTAAACTGTTTTCTGTAAGGAGTAAGTAGTAAATATTTTCAGCTTTGTGTGCTTTATGGTCCTAGTTGCATCTACTCAGCTTTTTTGCTGCAGTGTGAAAACCACCACAGAAAATTTATAAACAAATGCACATGGTTGTGCTTTAATAAAATTTTTATCTCTCAAAACAGATGGTGGCCAGATTTGGCCCTTGTGTTGTGGATTGCTGACCCCCATATTATTGGATCACACTATCCTTTATGACTTTTTGAACATGTCTCTTCAGCAAATATTTGTCGAATATACACCATGTACCAAATCATGTATGTGCTCAAGACATTAGTGAATAAAGCAAAAAAGGCTTCTGTTCTAGTATAGAAACAAACAAGAAATAAATACAAAAATAAAGAAAGGAAAATGAACAAGGAAGAAAGAAAAAGAAAAGTAGAATGTGTGTGACGGGAATGAGACCCAACAATCAGACGATTTGGACAGGGAACATTTGAAGCGTCATCCACAAAATGCTTCTCCATGATAACAAGGAGAAGACTTAAACTATAAAAGGATCTGGGGAAAATATTCCTGTAATGGAAAAAAGCATGCTCATAGGCTCATGGTGTGATTGAAAAAGGAGAGAAGTGCAATATTGTGGAACACATGAATGGAAATGCAGAGTGGTCAGACTGGGGGAAAAAGTGTGAAAGTTATAAAGCATTTGGATTTTATTCTAAATGCAATGGGAGGCCACTGGAGAGTTTTGAAATAAAACAATTACATTATCTGATTTATGCTTTTGAAAAGATCACTCTGTTTCTATTTGAAGAGTAGATTCTGGGTGAAAAAAAATATAAGAAAGGAGACTATTTTGAAGACTATTGCTGTAATTTGGGAAATAACTGGTGGGGTTCAGATAAGTAAAGGCAGAAACTTTGGAGGAAAGCGTATCCATAAAAGACATATTTGGAAGTAGAGCTGGTAGATCTTGTGATGGACTGGATTTAATGAGTAAAAGTGAGAGTGGAATAAATGGTGACTGCCTGGTTTTTATCTTGAGAAATTTGACAGTGCTTCTTGCTGAGATAACATAGATTAAGGATATAATAGTCTTTTCAATATCAGTATGTGCTCATTTGATAGGAGAAAGGCATGAATTCACAAAGGAGTTAGTGAAATTTCCAAGTCTAGACTTTAGGATGAAGTCATGGATGGAGATTAAAAAATTAGAAGCCATTAATATTCAGAAGGTATATGATGTTTGAGGGAAAGGTCATAGAAAGGAGCAGAGAGCTTAGAAATGTACACTGCTCTCTCAACATGTATGCAGAATAAGGTAATGAGATGGCAGTTGTGTTTGCTAGAAAGGAGGCAAAGAAGAAGGAGGACTAATTATAAAAGAAGAAGGAGGCCCTTCAGGTGCAGTGCTATAGAATTTAAGAAAGAGAACTTTAAGAAGGAGAGAAGCAGGAAAGAAAAGGAAATATTGTCATGATTTTTTATTGGCTACTTTGAAAGCTCACCGCATACCTATGTTCTCTTTTGATTATATTTTTTTCCCTGACTAATAAGTGAAAAGGGACTAGTCTAGCCAATGAGGTTAAAGTCTAATTTGTGGAGGGAACTGAAAAGACCTCATCTGAGATTTGGAATATCAAAACCGGAGAAGCCAGCAGAGCTGAAACTATTCATAGTTGAAAGTAGGCTGAGAAGTCAGAAGTGGGCATCCAGTTGCCAAAGGCAAGGTGCCAGAATCAGATATCAAAGCTGAGTTATGGAGTCACGAAGGCAGAAACTACAAAGACTAGGACAAGCATAAGCAAGTTGGGAAAAGAGGGGAGGTGTCTGGAACTTCTTCCCAGATCATGATCTTTTTTTCTTCCCTCCCTCCCTCCCTCCCTCCCTCCCTCCCTCCCTCTCCCTCTCTCTCTCTCTCTCTCTCTCTCTCTCTCTCTCTCTCTCTCTCTCTCTCTCTCTCTTTCTTTCTTTCTTTCTTTCTTTTTCTTTTTTAATGTAATAGCCCAGGTGTAGCAGCAGTTGCACTGGGTCAGGCTCTGAGGAATAACAAACTCCAGTCCTAAAAAAAATGTCTAGTAAATAAGCAAACAAGAAATAAATACAAAGAGAAAGAAGAGAAAAAGAAAGAACAAGAACAAAGAAGGAAGGAAGGTAGTAGGGAAGGAATAACAAGACTCCAGTAGAGACTCTCTTCTCTAGTTGGAGTAGGCTAAGGCTTTTATGGTATTACTGAGTAGAAAGCCCTGACATGTTATGATGGATTCTTGGTAGTTTGGGTGTGTGTGCAGCTGATACAGTTGTACAGGGCCCTAGGCTTAGATGGGACCCATGCTGAGTTCAATGCTCTGCTGTTATCATCTTGATATTCTTAGTATTTTTAAAATCAGAGCCCCCCCCCACATTATTAGTTCACACTGGTACTGCAAATGATGCAGTCAATCTTGACTATAATAGTTTTTCTTGACACATATTTCACTTTTTAAAAAAAAAATTGGGGGTTAATTTGAATTGGGGTACTTCTTCAGTCACATGGGTGGGTTAATGTACTCCATCTAGTTATGGTTTTATATCTAAAGGTTAACACACAAGAAAATACAAAAGCTTTGGGCTGGGGATGTGGCTCAAGCGGTAGCGCGCTCGCCTGGCATGCGTGCGGCCCAGGTTCCATCCTCAGCACCACATACCAACAAAGATGTTGTGTCCGCCGAGAACTAAAAAATAAATATTAAAAAAAATTCTCTCTCTCTCTTTAAAAAAAAAAAAGAAAAAGAAAATACAAAAGCCGAAGAATTTGAGCAATGCCTTTCAGAATATGTTTTAAACTTGGAGTCATAGTCATAGCATAGGTGTTCAAATGGCATGTGGAAGGAGGAGGCTTCCCTGGTGAACAGAGAAGATAGAACAGATAAAGGACAAGAGGCAGGAAGAGTGGGACATGTTGGTGAGTGGCCCACCACCACACAAATGGCAGCAAGTCATGGAGGAGAGACAAAGCACTGGAAGAAAAAATTATGGCAATATCCTGGGAATAAGTAGTGACAGCAAGTTTATTAGTCCTGTGTTTATACATCAGGAAGATGGCAAGAAGCAATAGCATTCTGTGGATATGATTTGGAGAAGACAGGGATTCAGGCAACCTATTTCACTCTTTGTTTTTCCTCTTACAGAACTAAGCTTTTGCATGGTTGGTTATGCAGTCAGGCTCATAAGTGATTTGACAGTTGAAGTATTTATTATGTGTTCCCATCTTACCCAGCACAAACTCAGTGTATTCAAGGTTACACTGGTACAATTGTGCCTTGATGGAATAACACCTGACTTTCATATTTCAAAGGCAGTTGTAATGAGCAGAGAAACTCCCACTTCTTCAAAAGTCAAGTGTCTGTAATTGAAATGAAAGTCCTGAAGATGCATGTTTCATCTGTACCCCTATAAGTATGAAGGTAGGATAGCCTCCTCTCTGATGCAGGAACAATCAGGATCATCTTTGGTAACTGGGGTTGGACTGACTAGACTAAAATCAGGGAGAAGCATACAGGTAGGTGCTGTCATTAAAAATTGGGTGAATGTTTTTTTGGGGGGTAAATATCAAATAAATCCATACCCTTTCAGAAAAATCACTGGATATTGTTGAATTTGGAGGGTTTTAAAATTCAGAATTATCTTTTTTTTTTCCACAACAATGTGAATCTCCAAGTTTATCTTGCAAGGCAAGAATTCTATTTCTAAAATGTGCAAATCCCAGCATCTGGTAACATGTGTGAGGGCCCTGGACCAGGGTTTTGAGGGAAGATGAAGCCATCTCCCATGTTATCATGTCATTAAAGTTTTAGACGTGGTTATGGACAAGGGGGTTGAATGGGATCACCATTAATTAAAGTTACACAGGGGGTGGCATGAAATGATATGAAATTTATCCATGCAACCTGAGAAACATCTGTAAGGATGTATTCCCCTCAGTTCTGATGATTTCACAAGTCTTAACTGTTCTAATCAATATCATTGTTCCATGTAGGCCTGAGCTCCCCAGGTTCTCCTGGTGAAACTCACTGGGCCAGGCACCATGATTATCTCATTGGGCTGTAATCGTCTCACACAAAGATGCCTGGTTTTCAAAGAACTGAAGAGATAAAAAGCTTGGAGACCCCTTTTCACTGTGTCATAGGATAGAGCTAGGTGTTTTCAGAGGTTCTTAAATTCTGGCCCCAAAGAACTTGTATCACATTACCATTAGGTTTCTCCTGTGATTGTTCTCTAGACCCAGGGGGAGTTTCTGAATGTTCCTTCTGGCAGATGACATTGTCACAGAGCCTAACTGGTCAAAGCAGAGGAGACCTGTGGATGGTATTCCTCAGGATCTGCACATGGTGCTGGTGGAAACACTCAAAGAAGTGTGGCTGTGGGCTCTTCAAGTGGTGGTGTCCTGGATCTCCAGTCAGGAAATGTTGAAGACCAGTGAAAATGTGTTAAGCTCTTGATAGACAAGCATCATGGCCCTGAGTTCTGCTTCATGAGAACACTTTTATGGGAACAAGTTATTCTGAAGGTAGGTGCTGTCAGTAAAAATGTGTTTATCATAGGAGATATTCTGTGGAGTCACTGGGGGTTTCTGGCTACCTATGAAGAGTAAGTGATAGGGTACTGTGGGATTCAGGACAACACCTTGCCAGATTCTTGTTAGAATTAAAGCAAAGTGATTTTCTTCAATTTACATAGTGTTATTCATTCTGGGTACCCATACCTGAAGTACCTGCCCTGCTACAGGATAGGCACACCTTGAGGGAGGGGTAGGCAGCTTGAGACAGTGCATGCACCTCTATGTTCAGCTTCTGGATGCTTTCCCCACTGAGACCTGGGTCCTTTCCTAGGTTGGGGCCCCACAAACAAGCCACAGAAACCCAGCCATGAGCTGAAAATTCCCTCTGCTGCCAACCTCACTCTCCATCAGTTAGCTGTCTCCTGCAAGTAGTTTTAATTTCTGTATTTCTATGATGTCCTCTTGGAGACCTCTGCTTTTATGTACAGAAGATTTGTTCATCGTTCAGTTTTTATACATAGGCGGGTCTCTAAAATCCCTAGTAAAATGTTTTCATTTAAATACAATAATTGAAGACACTGTGGTTAGAAAGATGTTTATGATTTGTTTCATAGATTAGTTCTGATTCTTTAACATATGGAGGTGCTTTTTTGGGAGGCATACAAATTTCGGGAAATAAGTACTTTCACTTTCCAAGTAACTCTCTTTACCATGAATTCTAAGACCTTTATTTAAAATTGCATTTCATGGTCAATTCAGCATGTAATGAAGAGTTCAAGGAAGTATTGGAGTGTGTAACTTTGGGCTTGGGAGACAAAGATATGTTTTATATTCCTTAATTTATACTTATTTGTAGAAATGTGTGGGGAATCCTAGTTCTCTGCAGGAATAGAGCCTCTTGATGATCCACCAAAATCCATGGGTTACTATGAATACAGTGTTGCTTTTGTACCCTAAACTCTGCCCACTGGGGATGCCAGGGAATGTTAGCTGCAAGAACCTTCCTCTTTCTGTCCTTTGGCAGGATCTTTTCTATAGCAGATGTTAAGTGTCCCCCCAACTGTGCCTGCACCTGCAGGAGGGACAGGTCTTAGAAGGAATTGGTCTTTTATTAGGTAACTCTCCCTGTATTCAGAGAGCTGTGCTGGCTACTTTGTTGAAAAAGCTTCAAGACTGTCAATCCATCATAAAATACTTCTCAAATGCTGAAAGATCCATACTATTTCTTTTAATATTAGTTTCCTTTCACTGCTATAATGAATTGCTACAAATTATTTGGGGGCTTTAAACAATATGAATTTGTTCCCTTATGCTTTCAGAGGTCAGAAATTTCAAATATGTTTCAATGGACTAACGTCAAGGTATCAGCAGAGTTGATTCTTTCTAGAGATTTTAGGGGAGAATCCATTAACTTTACTTTTCCTTTCCCTGATGCATGGCCTCTTTCCGCTGTCTTCAAATCTGGTGGTGCAATACCCTCAAATACCTTTCTCTCTGTCTTATTTCCATCCTCACCCAACTCTGTCTTTCTCTGACACCTCCTATGTCCCTCTTGGAAAGATCCTTGTGATTACTTTGGACCCATTCAGATATCTCAACATCCTTATCTTCTCATCTCAACATCCTTAATTTGATCACATCTACCAAGTCCCTTTTTCTGAATAAGTACCATTCATTCTCAGGTTCCAGGGATTAGGATGTCTTTGGTGGGAATGGACATTACTCACCATATTGCAGTAAAGCATTAGTTGGTTTCCTTGCTTGTGATATATCTGTATGGAAAGCCTTTTATGAATTACTTTCAGGAAACTCCTTATTTTTGGCAGAGATCTTTTATAAAACCATTTCAGTATAAAATTGTCCAATTTTGAAACTGCCAAGCTAACAAGCAGTTTACAGTTTAATCAGAGGCTGTTTTGCAAACATGATTTTAAATAGCCAATTACTTTGGATATTTTGCTGTTCAGTGTTATGGCAATAAATAATTTAATATTCATGTAGTGTCATGTAACATTTTTAAAGAGTACACTTTAGCTCAGTACTCATTAGAATTTCCTAATAAACATGGAGAAGTCACATGCACAAAATCCATATAACTAGACATACGGATTTTGAGAATCTTTCTACCTCTGTTTCTGTCTCTGGTCCTTCCATTCCTCACTCTGATGGAGGCCAACTGCCATACTGTTGGCAACTATTTGGAGAGACCCATTTGTTGATGAACTGATGTCTTCAGTCAAGAGTCAACATGGATCAGAGGCTTGTCAATGGCCATGTGAGTGAAGGAATTAGATCTTATCACAACTGACCTGCTGACCTTGGATATAACTGGCCACCACCTTGACTTTAGTCTGAGACAGACCTACCTATGCTACTCCTAGATTTCTGACTCATAGTTTCTGTGAGATGACAAATGTTTTTTTTTTTCTAGTCACCAAAGTTTCAAAGTGATTCGTGATTCAGCAATAGATAGCTAATACATCAGCCTTGAGCATCTTACATTCTGTTAAAATTTAGTAAACAACTCGTGGCTGTACTTTCAACAAAGTGTTGACATTTCAGAACTTCACAGGAGTCGGTAGGTAGAGATGAGGAAAGAGAGATTTGAGAATAAAGTTAATATCTGTCTCCCCTAAGAATTTCACAAGCCTGAGTATGCATACAATACTGATAAGTTGAAAGTGCTGAGCACATTTGCATGGGACACATCACAACCTCCTGGGAACAGACAGTTTCTAAGGAGGTTTGATCCATTACCTAAGCCCTAGGAGCAGAAAAGGAGTGAACCCAGCTTAGCAATTTTGGGTCATATAGCCTTGGAAAACAGGACTATGGAGAAGGCTGCTTTGAGGAAAACAACAGCAGCAACAATAACAACAAAATGTTTCTAGAAAGTTTCACCCCCAATTTTTAGAGATGGTGTACTGATCACAAAGCAGCACTGCTTTCTGCTGCCAGGATATGACTCTGTCACAGGGAAGAGGGGCTTCCCTGCATGACGGGGGAACCTGAAATACTATGGACCCTCATGGGCAGGAGTGTGCAGTGGTACTACTTTCTATACCAATACAGAGAAGCCCAGGTGGGATTTCACAGACAGAAGCCAACTGGGTAACTGTAGTGTATCAGAGCCAGAGGAACAAAGGAAGAGTCAGAAGAGGTAGCCTGAGAGCTCAGATTTCTCTGTTTAAGAGAACCCAGGAGAAGGGAGGATGCAGTCTCCCATAGTCATGAGAGAAAAGTGGAGAAATAATACACTACCATTATTACTCTAGTTTTTAGTCCTCAGATTGGTGTAGCCTATGAAACAGCAACTATATTCTTTGGGATTCACTGGATAATTAACAATCCTTGTATAGCATTTATTTATAGCATGGACTGATTACTATATCAAAACTAGAACCAATTGCCTTGCTTATAGGGCAGGGACATGGACAAAATACTATGTACTATCAGAGATTTTTCATATAGCTCTGTGTCTGGGCATGACACTCAAAAACTGGATTAAAATATTGTTGCTGGTACTAGGAAAGGCCTTTTATTTTATTTGAAAAAATAGTACTTTATCTCATAACATAACTAAAAATATATTTCAGATCAAGAAAATAATTGAATTGAAGAATGAGAAAAAGAAGATCAATATCTATTTGCTATCTAAAAATTTCCATAGCTTCAATGAACAGAAGTAGTAAACAAAAACATCAACCAAACATCAATATATGTATGATCAAAATACAACAATCATATATGAAATTAGGAGATAAAAATTGAGAGAAGATAATACTAAGTAAAGTTAGTCATCCCAAAAACCAAATGCCGAATGTTTTCTCTGATATAAGGAGGCTGATTCATAGTAGAGTAAGGAGGGGGAACATGGGAGGAATAGACAAACTCTAGATAGGGCAGGGGGATTGGAGGGGAAGGGAGAGGACATGGGGTTAAAAATGATGGTGAAATGAGATGGACATCATTATCCAAAGTACATGTATGAAGACACAAATTGGAGTGAATATACTTTGCATACAACCAGAGATGGGAAAGGCCATTTAGTCTCTGAGGGAAAAGCGATGGTCTTTGCCAGAGCTCAGAAAAGTCCCTATCAGTCGTAGGTGAAAAACCTTTAACTCTAGCTGAAACTTTCCACCAAGACATTATGTAAAAGGAGGTAGGAACAGGCAGTAGAAAAGTGTGCTGATTGAAGCCTACAGGACTTACAGAAGATAATATCTACTCTATCAGAGCAGAGGATGTCTTTCAATTGTGGTAGACTGCTTAGGGATGTGTGTATAGGTGTTTTAAACCATGGAAAGTTAAATGGCCATAATAATTGAATTACCTAAGCTATTTCAGAATGCAGGAAATTTCTGCTTATAGGTTGTAGGGATAAAACCTTCTGCAGACAGTAATAGAAATGGAAGGTAAGATGAAGTTTTCTCTGTACAAATGATTGCCAAGGTGAATTATTTTTTAAAGGAGGATTTTTTTAAAAGTTGTTCATGGATATTTATTTTATTCATATGCATTGCTGAGAATCGAACCCAGTGCCTCACACATGTGAGGCAAGAGCTCTACCACTGAGCCACAACTCCAGCCCTGGTGAATGTTTTAATGGTCACTTGGATTATAGGAGGGAAAGTACGATAGCCTAAATTCCCACAATTAATACAAACCAATAGAGAAGAAGAAGGAGGAATTGGAGATAATTTTTAGCATAGAGATTACTAAACCCAAGGTGGTGGAGAAGCATAGGTCACTGGAATGTCTACAAAATTATCCTGCATTCCAAACACTATCCTCAAAGTAACTTATAAGGTGACACAAACTAGTAGTTGATAATTAAGCTGTTTCTCAGTGCTGTGCAATAAATATATGAAAATGTGACTTGGCCTTATCAACCATTTTATAGATATTTGAGTGATACCTTGACTCTCCAGGACAAAGTGGATAATAGCTGATGACATGGTCTGAAAAACCAGCTCCAGGGTAGACCTCAGTCCACTAGGCTATGAAAGGGATTTTTCCAGAATGATGAGAAAGCTTGTAAAAGTTCAGTGTCAATAAGTAATACCTTTTGTCTTAACAGCACATGATCACAGAAAAAGTCTAATTTCAGTATTTATAAAGTCCAGTTTTATTTGATGAACCACATCAAACCTAGTTTTCTGGCCTTTTAAATATAAAACTTAATAAATGATAATTTAATTCATTGTTTTGAAATCCTATGGGGCTTGGGCTCTAGCTCTTAGCAAGGTAAAGCCCTTGCCCAGCATGTGTGAGGCCTCTGGTTCCCTAGCACCATGGGGGAAAAATCAATTTTTGAGTCCTACCTCCTTAGATTTTAATGTAACAAATTTGTGGTGGAAGCCAGGAATTTAAATTTTAATTACAATACTTCCCTTCTTAAAGTCATGTTGGGATCATACTTTGCAAAGTGCAATTCCAGGATCTTTTTGATTTGAGAATTTGTAGGAAAAAGCAGTGGCATGAAGACGAACATCAGAAAAGGAAAGTGCAGAGCAGAGGTTGTAGCTAGGAACCCGGTACTCTGCCTTTATAGAAATCCATTGACAGAACTCCACTGTTACTATTCCAGATCCCATAAAGAAGACGGTACGCGGGCTGGGGATGTAGCTCAAGCGGTAGCGCGCTCGCCTGGCATGCGTGCGGCCCAGGTTCGATCCTCAGCACCACATACAAACAAAGATGTTGTGTCCGCCGATAACTGAAAAATAAATATTAAAATTCTCTCTCTCTCACTCTCAAAAAAAAAAAAGAAGAAGAAGACGGTACAGGTGTGGGTAGTGAGCTGGGATTTACTCTCCTAATTACTTGCACCCTGAGGATTCAAAAGTGAAATGTGACTCTCCAGGACAAAGTGGATAATAGCTGATGGCATGGTCTGAAAACCCAGCTCCACAGTAGACCTAAGTCCACTAGGCTATGAAAGGGATTTTTCCAGAATGATGAGAAAGCTTGTTAAAGTTCAGTGTCAATAATGATTATGATGATAATAACTAATGTTCCTAAGCACTGATCATCAAGCACAGAGGTAAATAGTCTTCAGTAGTTCTAATGATAACCATATAATATCAGATGAGGAAAATGAGACTTAGTAACTTGGCCAGGTTTGTTTAGTTGCTGTGTGAACAAACTGGGTTTTTAATCTTGGTCTGATTTGTGAACTATATCAGTAGTCTCTTTGCCTTCCTAAATGGTAACATGATAGAATGGATAAGGCTCTTCTTAAAGGAATTAACTTTTCACAGGAGAACATAAATCAAAGTTTATTATACTACTTCTGTCATTAGAACACCCAGAAAGACTTCACACAAATGATGCCTGGCTGTTTACTATAAGGGTCTCAGCATCCTTCAGAATCCAACCCAGCAAAAGGTCCAGTTTATTCCAATAAAAAGGTTGTTCCTTTCTGAGGTAGAGACCTTTTAATGATAATAGTAAAGAGGAGTATGGCAGGAGTTCCTGGTGAACCCAAATTTGATGCACTTTAATACTCTTGTTGAGGTCACTGAAGGCAGGTTTTTATGAGAAAGCAAATCTCCTGGGAAATAATTGCTACAAGAGAAAAGGGAATCTCACATAAAGATACTCCTCCAAATACCATAGGTACTGAAGAGAAAGAGCTATTTTTAATATAGAATGGTATCAGTCACGTAGGTCATCCTTTGGTCCTTGAAGGGCTCTGGTTGAATGCCAGGAAAAATGTGGTAGCACTTAAATAAAAGTATTCTTTCATCAAAAGTTCTGAAACTCTGAGAGTTTCATACCCATGCAATGGAGTGTACTACACAGCTGATTGCTGTGTGCAGAGGACAGAGCCCAGTATGGATACCTTCTGATGCTGTCCAACACACAGTTGGCCTCCATAGTGTTGGTGGCTTTGGGCAACAAATTGTGTTTAACATGCAGGGAGGGCTTCATCCAACAGGGCAACTGCATAGTGCATATTCAGTCATCATTATCAGAATCTGTGCCTGATGCATGTGAAATGGGTCTTCATGTGATTTTACAAACTTGAAGTCTGAGTCACAGACTTCACCACAAAAGAGAGAGGGAGAGAAAAATGGCAATCATTGCAAGGTATCTGAAAGAGTCTGTGCCTGAATCCATGTGAGATAGTTCCAGAAACAATTAGGTGAGACTTGGAGCAATCCTAGTTATCCCAAATAATGAGTAGGGGAAGAGCACTAAACAGGCTGCTTATCATAATTAATGCTATGGTATTCAGCCTTCAAGATGCATTCTAATACTCCTTGGTTCCTAATGTTCATGCCCTTGTGTAAAATGCAATATATTATACCAGTTCTGAAATATGTGGCCAATAGAATACGATGCAAGTGATGGCTAGGACCCTGTTTTCTTTGTTTTATCTCAGGGAAAACAGCCTCCTTGTCTTAAGGACATTAAAGCAGCCCTATGAAGAAGCCTGTGAGGATGGTGAATAAGGCTGCCCTCCAAAAGCCAGTATTTGCCAACCACTTAGGTAAGCCACTGTGGAAACAGATCTCTACCCTCAGGCCTTCAAATGATAATATTCTCTCCACATCTGACTACAGCCTCTGGAGAGACTAAATCAGATCTGCTCACATGAACCTTTTCCAAATCCAAACTTGCAGAAACAAATAAAAATACTAATAGTTGTGATTTAAATGCCGAGGTCATTAAGTTGTAGAATGCTATGCAGAAATAAAAGCTAATGCAAATATGAACTCCATTTTTACTCCTAGGCTAGAAAGGCCTGAGGAGAGTTTGGGAAGACTTGAATTGCTCCTTAATTGAAGGATGGGATTTGGACAGCTGTTGAGGCAATGGAAACCTTTGCTTAAAGAGGGATGAACATTAACAAAGGCAGAAAGGCAGATACATCTGTGTTCAAAGGGAAAGATTTGTCTACAGTATAGAGGGGGGAACTAAGAAATTAGGTGGGATAGACTTGCTATATCAAGGTTAGAGAGGTCCTGATTGCCAACAATTGGAAATTACTCAGTAGGCACTGAGTAATTGAATTGAATATGAAGCAGAAGAATGATGGGGTAAAGTTTGGTTTTCTAGAACATTATTTCATCTGGTGATTGGAAGTTGAATGAGGTAAAGGCAAAAAGACATTGGACTGAGGAAATTATTTAAATATTTTAATAATTGTAGACATAAATGTGAAAGAACCAATACACAGATATTTAGAGAAACTAGGCTTACTTTTAATATGATTTTATTTTATAGGAAAACTAGATAACATCAAAATTACTTGCAGTTCTTTGATTTTGAAAAATTTCACCTATTTACCAATAAAATGTTTATCATGTATTTATTTTAGAAGTTGGACATGCATAAATTGATAAATTCAACAATCGTTACAATAATTTTTTTCTTATGCAATGCTGTAAGTATTAATTTAAATAGTTTAAATTATTTATTGTTTCCTGAATTTGCAGGTACACATATTAAAAAATATAAAGAAGTATTCCTTATAAAATTTTTTAGTAATTTTGTTAATTTCCACTTTGAAACCACAAGCAGGTCTTGTCTGAGGAAGAATTGTGTTTTTCTCCATAAGAATAGGTAGTAAATTAAATGGAAGAGTCGATTGGATGATTCCATTTCCTGTGACTGAAGGAGAGATTAGTTATTAATTTTACCTTTGCTCAGCTGCATCTCATAATCTCCCTTCTTATCTAGTCTCTTCACTGTTTATCTCAAAAACTCATCTGTGTGGGAAAATATCTCAATATTTGTGTCTGTAATAAAGTTGCCTGGTTTTACAGCTCTGAATCAAAACTAATATACCACACATCCAAAATATGAAGTGTTTATATCACTTTTACAGGTATTCATCTCATAGCTACAAATCTTATAGTTTCACTGACATGTGAAGTGGAAATTTTTGGAAATGTGTAAGGAATTTCTGAGGGAAAGCATATATCTAAGGATAGCTCAGTTCTAATTAATACTGTCATTGTTCTAATGTTTATGGCGATAAAGAATCTTGAAGGATGTGACCCATTGATGGTTATGAAATCAATTTAGTGTTATGACAAGCATTTTAAAAACAGGAAGTAGAATATATTTTAATAGAAAATATCAATTTTTTTATTTTTTAAAGAGAGAGAGAGAGAGAGAGAGAGAGAGAGAATTTTTTTAATATTTATTTTTCAGTTATGGGCGGACACAACATCTTTCTTTGTATGTGGTGTTGAGGATCGAACCCGGGCCGCACACACACCAGGCGAGCGCGCTACCGCTTGAGCCACATCCCCAGCCCGAAAATATCAAAATTAATCACACATAGTAGGGGCAAATGCTATTTTATAAATCCATAAGTATATGTGTGTGTGTGTGTGTGTGTGTGTATGTGTGTGTGTGTGTGTGTGTGTGTGTGTGTGTGTGTTTATGTGTGCCTGGACCACAGTGTAAAATGTACCTCCTATCAAAAATTACATGTAACATTTGAAAGCTACTGATATTTGGGGACATGCATCCCAGAGTTTAAATAATAAATTGTTGGATAATTTGTTTTTCTTCCAAATTAGAAACACAGTATGTGGTGAAAAATAGAAACAGAGATTATAATAGCTACAAGAGGTTGTCTCATGTTACTCTAAATTGTTATGTAACTATAACCTGTAGTTATATACAAAAGAAAAGTTTATAATTCCAACATTTGTTCCAACATTGATACAATTATTGACCATAGAATAGCAATATCAAAATTGCCTGGGCAGTTCCCTTCAGCTAAAAAAAGAAAGAAAAAAAAAGGAGCAAATGGCAAATATGCTTTCAAAAGATAGTTGCAGAATGTGACAGAAAATGACTGCAATGATTTTGTGACTATAACATATTTTACATTGCTAAGCATCATACTTCAATCAAGTTCCTGAGAAACTTACTTTCATTTCTTAAGTCTGTTTCTTTGCCAACAAATTAACTCTCTAGATTCCTGGCACAGTTCAATTCAGACTATATTTTATATGTTGCAAATCCATTAAATGCTATGATCCAGGAAATACCTAATATTTCCAAAGTATTAATGATAGAGAGCATCAAAAATGCTTGTTAGGGACTCGGATTGTGACTTAGCGGTAGAGTGCGGGGCCCGGGTTCGGTCCTCAGCACCACATAAAAATAAAGGTATTGTGTTAAAAAAAAGGAAGAAAATTTTCAAAAATGCTTGTTAGTAACATTTTTATGGTTTCAGTATAAATAAAATTCTCCTATGACCTGGTATTAATTACTAACTTTCAAACTTTCAAATTGTAGTTAGAGTAGAATGTAGAAGGAACTAATTGCCTTAAATTTAGAGCCATATGGATGTCATGGTGATTGAGAAAATGTTTGAGCAGCATCTTGCTAATTAATTCTTGGGTAAACAGGATTTTCTTTACACATTGACAGTGAAAATTTCAATTCAAATTAATCCAATCCAATTCACCAAATATTTAGTGATTCTCTCCTAAGTAGCAAGTAATGTTATTTTGTTCCTGAGCTCAAGGTGTTTAAAATCAGGGTAGAAAAGCACATAATTCAGAAATCAAGAATATGCCAAGTGCTTTGGAAGAGATTGCCAACAAAGTGCTTTATTCAAACACAATGCAGTGGCATAGGTTTTGACAGATTGTAATAGTGTAGATTGCAGAAGGGTTATAGTAAGGATTAGAAGCAATAATCCACAGAGAGCAATTGAAACAATCTCAATAAATATCAACAATCATTAATTTCATTTTTATAGCTGCTGATATTTTTGTTCTTCAACATAGCTTGTTTAGATAAGAATTATCACATTTGCACAGCTATTTTCATTTGTCATTTTGATTGCCTTGAATTATCTGGATCAGAGAACCAATGAAATCAAACACATTGATTTCTAATCAATATATGGTAGATTTTTGACACCTTTTATGAATTAGTGGTAGCTGGCTCTTGCAATCACCACCCTCTTCTGCATTCCACAAACAATTTCCTCTTCAGGTTCTTTGGGATTTCCAAAAGAAGAAATATTTGTGGGTGAAATTCCTCCTTTGATTCCTCTGTAGACTCCATTGTCACCAACTTGAGCAGTGTCACCATCAGCCTCCTTAGCATGTAAATCTAGCCATCTCAATGGTTGCTTAGCCACACAAAGGTCACACCATAGATAATCTGAGACCTGTTTGCTTTGATTGTAATACCCAGCCTTAAGGAACTCTGGAGGCTCACTCTTAAATTCCTACAATTCGTATAATTATAATTGAAAATGTTTTCTCCTTCTTAATTTAACTCTTAGTTAAAATTACACACTGACATTTTAAATGTTCAGTTAGTTGCTATTATGCACTTAACGTACTGAGTTACAAAAAACACCCTTCATTTCATGGGCTGTGATGAATGTCTTTAGATGCATTGCTGGGAATAAGAAACTAAAATTCCCTTTAGACCTTTGTAAGCCCATTATTTTTTAAAATCTCTGTTCCATACAAAATCTAGCAAATTGATAATTAATCAAGTTTGGGCTCGGGTGTGGCTTAGAAGTAGAGTGCTCACCTAGCACGTGTGAGGCACTGGGTTCGATCCTCAGCACCACATAAAAAATAAAACAAAGATATTGTGTCCACCTATGACTAAAAAATAAATATCTTTTAAAAAAGAAAATTAATCAAGTTTTCTGAACAACTAGATGAAGCCAATTTACTCTCCAGCCTTGTACTTCAATTAAATTCTATGCAAGAAAGTAAATTTGCCTAATAAATCCTATGTGGATCAACTTAGGAAAAAGTCTCAAGTACTTTTTCTTTCTCCATTATTTTTTCTAATAATGCTAAAGGTTTATAGTGTCTTTCAATCAATGACTTTGGAGAATATTTAGATATTCCATCCAAGTTTTAGGAAAATATTCAGACTTGTTCCATTTGAAAGCAAAAAGGACATGCTCTTTGTGAAAAAAAAAAGTGTAGCTATAATGTGGTTCATAGGCTTGCATTTAACCATGCAATAAGATTGCTGTGATGGGATTCAGTGTGATTCAGGGAGGCGAGAACCAGCACTCAGAACTGAGGTTAGTTCCAGATTTGCCACTTAGCTGCACAACTTTAGAAAATTCTCTTAATCTCTTAAAAACCTCAGGACTCTCATCTGGGAAATAAACAGTGACATTGAATGACCTCTGAAGCTGCATTTGAGCTCTATAATTCTTCAAATCCAATATACTGTGACCAGGAAGAGAAGATTAACTGGAGGGTTTAAATTGATAAAGTATCTATCCCATATAAAAGAAAAGACCAAGTGGATATATATTTAACATTGTCTATGTGTAGGTGCTCTGTGTGTGTTGGGATTTTTGGTGTGTGTGTGTGTGTGTGTGTGTGTGTGTGTGTGTGTGTATTGGTGTGGTAGGAATCCTAAATTTGAGGGGCTTAAGTCTGGTAAGGCAGACTGTATATGAGCATGAGTAACCCTCATGCTACAAACTGACAAGGACTCTCCTTTTTTAGGGAATTATCTATGCAATTGAGTCACAATTCATTTTATCTTTTAAGACAGCACTTGATGTTCTGTGATAAATGGCTCAATCTAAATTTATTTCAGAGTGAGAAAAATTTTACTGCATATCAGAGCATCACAATGTGTAGGCAAAAGGCTTGCCAAGTCCACAAGAATGTGTGGGTGTACCTATTAAAAAACATGTGATTAGACCATTAGACCAGAAAATTCTTCTCCCTGGATCTGCCTTTCTTGAAGACAAATAATCCAACCCCAATCCCCAACTGATAATAATAATAATTTATAAAACAGGTGGTAGGGCTGAACAGACAGATTAGAGAAAGGTGTTAATCAAATTCACACTGGAATGCTTTTACAAGAAAGTGCCAAGGAAATAGATGATTGGTGTCTCTGACTGCTGGGCTCTGTTAGGTAATTTTTTAGCTTTGATTAATGATGCTACCAGACAACATTTTCTAATCTCATATTGCATATTAGAAACCCATATCTTTACACAGACTCCTCCCATTCAGATCACAAGCTGTTCATTGTGTCTTCATTTCTGAGGAAGCCAGGTACTTGAACAGATTTTCCCAGTTCAGGTTTTGATTTTTCTTATATACTCAGTGACAAGTAAAAAGAAACATATAAATATGACAGTTCTTGATTCATAATAACAGTGTTAAGCTAATTTGTTACAGAAACAAGCTGAAGGTGCTTTTGAAAATATGTGGGTATTTATTGTGCTGTTCACATACTGAGGTAGAAGGATGCAGAATGGACTCCATGAGCATAGACTTTGCTCTTTCAGACATCTCTAGAGCATTGAAGGCTTTTCTTAGGAAGTCAGGGACATGAATCAATTGGTATATTAAAAAGGCAATCTAGCATGAGAAAGAGGAAGGGTAAAGCAATTTTAAAAATATGTTAACTTCGGGGATCCAAGTGAGTAACCATCAGCACTAGTGCTAGGGCAGTGAAAGTAGGGCTCCAGCTCCTGTCAGGACATGGGAACTGTTTGAGTGTGAGGACAGAGAGGAGGTTGGCATTGGTGATCAAACCCAGGTGAATTAAAGAAGTGTCCATTTTGAACCAATTGGGCTTAGAGGAGAAAGGGAAGGAGTAATTTTATTATTTCCATATAATAAAAATAAAATAATTTTGAAAGATAATTTTTCAAAATAAAAAATTTTGAAATATTTCAAATTTACAGGAAGTTGTACAAATAATAAATAAATACTCACATGACACTGTGCCTCAGTCTGGCTGGGCACAAAATCACAAGCCACTCACACCTTGTAGATTCAAACAGCAACTCTTTATTTTCGAACTGTCACCGGCACTCTACACACAGGTTCTGGGCAAAAATCCACACTCTCCACCCGGCTCTGAATCCCAAATACTCTCTGAATCCCAGGAGAACTCAACGGGAACTCAAGGAGCAGATATACCCTATTCCCAGCAGGATACACCTTAAACCCTGATCCGCCCTAAACCCGGATCCGACCTGGTCCTTGAGCAAGGTCACCTTACATGCAATGTCACTGCAAATGACCTGGGTCATGCCATGGGTCATTCCTACTTGGCAATGGCTCTCAGCAACACTGTTCACTAGGCTCATCCATTGTCATTTTGCCACATGTTCATGTGCTCTTCCCTGAGAGCATGTTCATTCTCTCTCTCCCTCTCTCTATATTTCTCCCCTCCCCACCCCACACACTTCAACCCAAATACTTTGGCATATGTCTCCTACGTATTCAAAATAAAATTGATGAGTCTCAGGAAATTTTAAATTATTATTTCATTACCTAATAGGATATTCACACATATTTCCCTAACATTCCCAATAATATCATATATATGATATTTATATATATATATATAAAATATATATATATACATATATAAAATATATATAAAATTTACATATATATATATATATATATATATATATATGTTATATATATTTTATATATATTTAAAAATTTTTTTCTGGAAGGATATCCATACTGGGATTCTGGTCTGAAGCTACACTGGTGCCCTTAAGCATTGGAGAATCACTCTCCATCTGGGCAGTGAAGGAACTAAGCCAATAGCATAAGTGAAATAACACTGGAAAGAGATTTTAAGAAGTGAGATCAATCAAGGACCAAACCTTGAGGTACATTTAGATAAACTCTTTTTATTGTTAAAATTATTGTTAAAAGGATTCAGTATTTTCTGCATTTTAGTCAAGAAAAAATATTTTGATTAAGTGACTTGCTTAAGACAAGTTACAAAGATAATAAGAGGAATCAGACTTGATTTTCCAGTTCCTAAACATGTGGTCTTTCTATGCCAACACAATGATAGCAGGCATGCAGAATGTCTTAGTTTTGGAAAACACTTTAGTGTGCCTAATTGGATTTTCAAGAAAATGGACGTGGTAATAATTCCTGCCATACATGTTCTTCTGCAATACGACTTGCCATTCCTCCAGCAAAAGGTGTAGTATACATACTGTCCAATCAGGTCATGTCTTGGAGATAGGAACCTTTTTTTTTTTTGCCTTTTTAGTAGAGATATATAATATAAACAACAGATATGATGAATTTTTTTTACAATGTCACATTATTACAAGAAACATTTAAAGCAGCTGGAGACCTTGTGAGGCATTTCTTCTTAGAATTGTGCACTTAGATTACTGAACCTATTTTCCTATCCAAGGGTATGGCTGGGTTTTCACATAAATTTTTTCTTTTACTGTTCCAGCTGTTCCCTTTCAGAAATCTCTTTTCTCAAGAGTTATTCTCCCTGTCATCTAGTAGGTGAAATGTCTAGCATAATTAGTCTCATAGGTTGATTCAAATGCTCATATCATATGTATTGTGTTTCTAGATTCCCTAATCAGAGCTTAATCAAGAATGTATATATTTTCAAGACAGAAAACAAGTTACAAAGCAGATTTTTTTTTTAACTTGGAGTCTCTGAGAAATAGTGGGTATATATGGAAGAGAAGTTTGTATAGAAGGGTGAAATAACTTCCTCAGCAATTCATTGACGAGCGCCAGATTTTGTGCTATATTGTCAACCTGAAATCATGAAAAGAGTCATATTGCTCTCCATGAAAATGCATAGTTTTATGCAATCTCTAACCCCAATATAATCTTTATTTTGTTGGTTTATAACTATTGATATTCAAATGTCCTGATAAAATTTAAAAATAAAAAAAGAGTGTCAATAATGGATATTATTGTCAATAATATTATTAGTGTCAATAATGGGCTAATCTGATTTACTGGATTGTAAATCAGATTAGCCCATTCCCCCCCCCAGGTTTCTTATTGATAATTATTATCTGCATCTAATGAGAATTTAAAACATTGCCAAGGGAATACAACTAACCGAATGCATACTGACCTTTAGTTTCCTCTAAAGTCAACCACTGTTTTTTGCATATGTGTGTATACATATTCAGAGATACTCAAGTCTCTATAAAGCATTGCATAAATATTGTAAATATCTGTACATTATATTTCACTTTTTACCCACTTGGTAGTATATACTTCTTACTTCTTTATGTCTTTTTTTTTTACACAAATTGTCCCATATCCATACAAATATTTATGCATGTAACAGTTGTATTGTGTTCCATTGTATGCCTGCACCACATTACCTGGCTTCCTTTTGATGAACTCATCGGAGTGTGTCCCCAACTGTTGCACAATGCTGTTTAGAGTTGTGAAAATGCAACAGATCTTTCAAAGGCTTTGTGTGCTGAGCATAATGTGCCACAAGGTGGGGATACCAGGTTGCAAAGTCAAGTTTGATTTTTATACTTAGGTGGTTAAGAGTCTATTTTACCATGTTTCTGTGCTTTTCTGTGTCTTTCCCCTTTTGTCTTGGTTTTATCTATCTATGCATGTATATTTCTAGTCACTAAGCTTTTCTTTGCATCTCCTGTTAGGTGGATGTACTTTAGAGTGCACATGAGGAATGGTAAAAGTATGATAAGCCATCTGTGATTCAGTTCTGGTTCTGCCACTAACTACATCTCAGATCCTTCTTTATCTCTAAAGGCATCAATGTTCCATTTTTTTGAGCTACATAATCACTATATCTCTTGTAGAGTATACATATTTTGTGTTCCCCAAAAGTTCATGTGTGAGACAATGGAAGAAAATTTAGAGGTGAAATGTGTTTTGAGACTCTTAACCAAATCAGTGCATTGGTCCTCTGATAGGGATTAACTGGATGGTAACTGTAGGCAGATAGAGGATGACTGAATGGAGGAGGTGGTTATTGGAGGGCAGTGTGCCTTTGGGGATATATATTTTGTCCTTGCTAAGTGGCGCTCTCTCTGCTTCTTGGTGCTGTGTTCTCAGCTGCTTTCCTCGGCCACATCCTTCTGCTTCACTTGGACCAGAGCAATGGAGTGGGCTATCTATGACATGAGACCTCAGAAATCATAAACCAAACAAACGTCTCCTCCTCTAAATTGTTCTTTTCAGGTTCTACGGCGACAACAGTGAAATAGCTGATTAAAACAGCTCATTTTGCTCTCATTTTTGTGTCTTCATTCTTTAACTTACTGGTTTGTTATTCATTATCCAATAAACTTTGTTTCTAATACATTTTGTTGAGAACTTACTATCCACCAAGTTTTGTGATAAGCATTATTAGGAGCATGAGATACTGTAAAGATAGATGTTTCTTAGTTTTGATTCAATGTAGTTTTGAAAAAACATAGAAACAAGTAACTATGTTGTACATAACTATACTCATTAAATAGAAATTTTAAAATTGCTTCTTAATTTAAAAAGTGAAGCACTACAAAATTTAAAGTAGATGACTCTTTAGAAATTTTAAATTTCAATTGAATTATTATTTCTTCACAATCATTTGCTCTCAAGAAAAACAAAATGATTTCTAATTATATTATTATCTCAAAGGCAAAGTGCTAAGAAGCTTGCATAGCAGATAGCTTAATACTATAACTGTTTCTTTTCAGTTTTCATTAATATACTGTAATTTATATGCTTGGTCATTTTGGGAAACAGATACATGTTTCATCCTGTTTAGTAAGGGAGAGATAATGTACCTGGCAGGAGTGATATCATGTTCAGGCCACGAGGGAGAGACTTGTCTATCACTGATGAAAACCAGGGTGAGAAAATAAGACGTGGAACTCACTTACATTCCTGACTACCTAGGAGCAAGGGCAAGAAGCCAGAGTCATAAAGAGAAAAACACCACCTTTATGGGAACAGTAAAATGTAATGCCTCCTTGGAGTCCTACACCATTTCAAAATAAATATGGAGAATTTGTTCAGAGTTGTTAGCTTGCTTCTCTTCTATTTACTCTATGCTGCTATTCTATATAAAATTTTTAAAAAATGTTTTAAAAATGGCATATAATTAGAAAATTAGCATTTATATTTGTAAAAAAATCTAACAACTTATAAGAAGGTTCTGATAATTAACTATGAGAACATCATATAATAGTCTATTGGTGGGCTGTGTTGTGGATCAATGGCAGGCAGAGCACTTGCCTAGCATGCATGAGGCACGGAGTTTAATCCTCAGCATTACATAAAAATAAAATAGAAGTATTGCGTCCACCTACAATGAAGATATATATACACACACACACACACACACACATATATATATATATAATATATAGTATATGTTATATATAATATAGATTTCATATATTACATATATATTTATATATTATATATACATATGTATTATATACATATTTGTATATATAAAATAATAGTCCATTATTATAAACATATAAATAATAGTCCATTGATTGAAAAATTATTAATATTGCAACACATAATTTTGTGACAGTGATTATTCTTTAGTTCTCTTCTTTTTTCCTAAGAAAAAGGAAGCACTAAGAAAATTGCCTGTATACATTTATGTGAGCAAGATGACTGATTATAAGTGGGATCATGTTAGTTGGTTAAAATATCAGAAATTAAAGTTTGCATTTGGTATTTTTAAAAATTTAAATTATAACACTTAATATTTAGATCTAAGTCATCTAAATATATAAAATATTAAAAGTACATGAATATATACTTTTATAAGCATATAAAATAATGAAAGTAATATGAAAACCTAATAGAATTATTATGAGATATAAATAAAATAATGAGTTTTAAGATTTAGCTTTTCACCTAGCATATGGATAGTGCTCAATTCTTATTTGATATTATTAGATACAATTTAAATTTGACTGAATCTGAATAATATAACTTGTCCTAGGGCAGAGAAAGAAAGATGAATACAACTAATATATAAGTGTAACTTACAATATTTATATTAATTAAATAAAATTACATTACTCTGTTGAAGGCTGAAGGAATTACTTTTATGGTTAATTTCTGGGGAAGTAATGGTCTATTATTTGAGCTCAAATCAGGGGTTATTAGCAAATTGAAAAATCTGTACACTCTATTTTAAATTAAGTTGCTTACACTTGATCAAACAGTAAAATAGTGCTAGACATACTATACTACATGGATGCCTTTAAATATCAGTTTTAAACATGATTCCATAAAAATCAAGCCTCATCTGTATAGATCTCGTTTGCCAAGTAGTGTCAACACTTTATCATTTTTAGCAAATGATAGGATTGAGGGGCTCATTAGATACTGACAGGTTTAGGGAGCCGCCGTGCTCAGGAGCTCTCATAAGCATAGCTATAGCTAGAAGAATCTAAACACAAAATGTCTCCTGGAAGTGTCTCCCATTAAAAACAATGACAACAACTTATTTATAGTTGACAATAATAATTATATAGTTATAGGGCAAAATGTGATGTTTTAAAACATGTATGCATTGTGGAACCATCAAATCCTGCTAATTGGCATATCCATCACCACAAGTATCTGTCAGGACTTTGCGGTGAGAAAAAGAAAATTCTTTCTTTTACTGTTTTGAAATATACATGTTTATGAATTTGACACACCTTTGCCTGAATTCTGAGCCTTACCCCCAGTGGTCTTTTTTCAACTCAGTAGTCCCAGTCTTTTCTTTTCTTCCTATTTTTTTCTTCCTTTCTCCCTCCTGCAGGGAAAAGAGCAGTATGAAACTTCTCTCTAGAGACCCTCCACCTCTAACAGCCATATGGGTTTAATGTATAATGCATGAGAAGCAGCATGAACTGCAGATGATTCAAAAGAGAAGCCTTGAAGCTGGGCTCAGGAGGCATTCTTTAAGAATAATTAGAAAATCAAACAGCATCTTACTGTTATTCTAGTCATTTCATTGCAATGTAATAATCCTAGTTCTAATAGTGCCAGAGAATAATATATCGATATAAGGTAACCTTCTCAACATAATTACTGTGCAAATGCACTTATTCATTTGTAATGGGTCCATTGTCCTCAGAATTTCCTGCTTAGATTTGATGGAAATCTATGGACACCTCTGTAATGTAGGCTGTGTCACTAAGGTCTCAGGCAGAGAAAATAATGTGAGGTGTGATCTGGATGTTAAGTTTTCAGTATCTCGTATTAAAGAACTCTTTTGGTAGAGGCAGAATAGGGCAAAATTTTAGCATGATCTTTCTGCTACTGACATCAGCTTTTGAAAGACATTCTTTCTCTTCTCTTTTGGCCCAGGAATACTACTTGAAATTAAGATTTGTGTGCTTTTTATTCTACTACCAAATACAATATTTTTACATAAAATTAGAGATTTTTTTGAAAGTCCTAAAAATGTAGTAGACTGTAGAAATATGTGTAACTCATTACACATCTTGATAATTGACAAATAAACAAACAAAGCTTTCTCCAAATGAATCAGTGTGCCTGGCTTCACTTTTTATGTCTACAGGAATAGTCCTGCAATTCTTTGGGAAACCTTGCAGGAGATGCATTCTTTATTTGAAGAATTTTATCTAGAAGTTTGTTAAGGTGAATAAAAAGGTATACCTGATGACATTTAATTAATGTACTAGTTATAGTAGTTATAGTTATTATGCATTTTATACATGGAGACATATGCATAATTCTTTTATAAAATTCTGTGGCAATAGCAGTTGCTATAAATATAGGAATATTTTAGAAAGGAGAGAAGACTGAACACTTTAAAAATTAAGTATCTTTAAAAGTTGGAAGGACATTTAGATGCCACAGAATTATAGAAACTTTGAATTTAATCTCAAGTCAGTCCTAGATGTTAGATGGCCAGATGCACATGAAAACCTAAAGATTACATCATCAACCACACACTTAGTATTGAGCTCCATCAGGTGGAATTCAATATTTGCTTGGACATTTCCAATGTTAGAGCATCTCTCCCTCTATTGCATGACTTAAATCATTATATAAATTTCCATTTCAAATTTTCCTAATAACAATGTTGCCTTTCATCCTTCCTTGTTCAGCTTGTCAGAGGCAAATAATGATATAATATACTATTTAATCTGAAATGTAAAAGTGGATCTCTTTAGAATTTAATTTTTTGCCAGCAAAATTATATTTTAATATCATAGCACAAATCAATGGGTGTGTATTGATGATAGAAGGAAAACTGCCTGTGTATATTACTCTACAGAGTAATTCACAATGCATACCCAACTAAATACCTACATGTGAAAAGTGATTGTCAAAAGAAATGAAAAAATGCAGGAAGATATTTTTCTGATTTCACAACAAAAAGAAATAAACTGAACAGATTGGAATGACTGCCTAAGTAGAATAGAAAGGGGGTGAGGGGAGAGATAAGGGAATAAAAAAGAACCAAACAAGTAAAGCAAAAAAGTTTTATCTTTTAGATTTTAAATCTATAAAGCATAAGAGGAAAGCCAATTATGCATTTTTTTTTTACAATTAAGGATCTGTTTAATGAGGAACATAATAAACACAGGTGATATACAGATAATGATGTGAAAGAAAAAATGTAGAAGTGGATAGAAAACTGATGAAAAATAGGTGTGAGATTTTCAAGGCGGCTGAAAATGTAAATCAAAAGAATAATGAACTGTTTTTTTTAATGCCTATATCTTATGTCTATATTCCTGGCAATAAGTATAGGGCTAAGTAATGCCAACTCTTGACCAGGTTTCAGAGATACAGAAATTTATATTTATTTATTGGCGGTAGGAGATAAAACAGATTCAGCCATTCAGAAGGCAATATGAGCATACTTATACAAAACAAATTTATTTTATCTTATATCTAACCCATTTCTTTCCTTAGTAGGTATCTCAGAGAAAGTCTCATGCAGATCCACCAAGGGACATGTACAAGGATATTCATTGCTGCATTATCTGTAGTGGTGGGGGTTGAACCATCCATTACTGGCAGAGGGTGTATAGAATATGGAATAATATGCAATGGCCAGAAACAATATATAGTAAATATAAAAAAAAAATCTTAAAAAGTAGTGCTTATTGAAATAAAATAAGAATCTGAGCAACAGACACAAAATTATTTAATACATTCACATTCAATTCATTCAAAAGAAAAAATTCCATTCTTTCAAAAAAATCACATTTTTATAATATTACACATGAACAAAAAGAGATAAATTGAACACAATGGAGTTACAGCCTAAGTAGAATGGGGGGGGGTAAGGGAATAAAAAGCCACCAAATAAGTAAAGCAAAAAGAGCCTTTTTTTTTTTTTAGAGAGTGAGAGAGGAGAGAGAGAGAGAGACAGAGAGCGAGAATTTTCAATATTTATTTTTTTTTTAGTTCTCGGCGGACACAACATCTTTGTTGGTATGTGGTGCTGAGGATCGAACCCGGGCCGCACGCATGCCAGGCGAGCGCGCTACCGCTTGAGCCACATCCCCAGCCCCAAAAAGAGCCTTTTTAATGGCCTCATGTTAATAACATTCCATGAAACATGGAGCCTGATTAACTTAACCCTTTGCACCTGAGGGCCATAGGGAAAAAGAGATCTGATGACACCCTAAAATAGCCTCAAGGCCTTTTGAATCATGCAAGAAATCATAAATATGTGAAATGTTAGTGCCTTTTTGTACTCTAAATATTTGACCTTAGAATACTGAATGTGAGTATGGGAGACTTATTAGAAATTATTAAAAACTGTGTACCTATTCAAATATCCTGATAAAAGGTGAAGTTTTTCTTAAACAGGTATATTTGGGAAGAACAAAGCTAAAAAGCTTGCATAGAAACTATTGCATATATATATTCCTGCCATTTTCTCTGATTTTTTCATTATTTTGCATTTATAACTTAATTTGGGATCTGGCCACTTTTAAATTATTATCTTTGCTTTAGCTTCTCAAACATTTTTGCCTGAATATATTGTGTGTAACAGATTAGAAGCCATTGTCTTTTGTATACCCCATCACTATTATTATTATCGTTACTATTATTCCCACATGGAATGGATCCATTCCATATGCTTCCTAGTCAGGTGCAGAAGTGACTGCTTACAGGCAATTGACAGCATGAATATAAAGTGAGGTTTCTGGGCAAGTAACCTATAGCAGTTGCTCATGTCTCAGGCTCAGAAGCATTGTTTGCATGCTCTACTGTCACTATCTTGAAATTCTTAATGATTTTTTTTTTAGCCAGGAACCCTATATTTTCATTATGCACTGGACTCTTAAATAATGTAGCTAGTCTGGTGTAAATAGATCCAGAGTTCAATTTATTCAATAATACTTTATTGAACTTTTTTTTTGTACTAGGTACAAGCAACTCAAAAGTAAAAAAGGAATACTTCCCACTTTATGAGCTCATCATATCAAGGGAGATGCATATTATCAAAAAGACTAATATGCTGGGGAGTATATATTCATAATTTTAGAAGCTTGCTTCAGATGAACCTATTTTTTATTTGCTTGAGAGGTGTGGGGATGTGTAAATGAACAAAGGGTAGAAATATTTGTCTTATACTGATACATAAAATAGATATCAGAATTGCTTCAGTTAAGAAACAATGGAAGTAAAGCATTCCCATCCAGAAAAGCTCTGCAGTTTCATTTGGAAATAGCACCTAATGTGATTTCTGAAATGTGTAACTATTTAACTTTTGCTTTAAAAAATTTTTTCATTTTCATTTCATTTATTTGTTGTTTTTAATCATGCATGACATTAGAGTATATTTTGACATATTTATAAAACATGGAGTACATTTTATTCAAATTAGGATCCGAGTCTTGTGGTTATACACGTTATGAAGATTCACTCTGGTGTACATAGGAAAGTTACATCAGAAAAGCGTTTGCTTTTGGTTTTGATAGCAAAGAAAGAAAAAAATGGATTTGATTTGTTGATTTGTGTCCTTAGTTAATTCATTTTATTATTCTTGCATTTTCAAATCTCAGTTTTAAATTTTCCTCTTTCATGCTCACATGTTAATCCTGTAGGCTTTTCTTTGTTTGAAAAATCTGATTTCTAAAGTTCTCATCATCATGAACTGAAAGACTTGTTTTTTTTTTTTTAGTTCTTCCATTGAATTGGTAACTTCTTAATTGAATTTAAACCTCTTAATTCCAACATTTAGTCCTCACTTGCAGCTTGTTAAGAAGATATTCTAGATAAAGAACTAGAATTTGTTCAGAGGTGATGGGATGCCACAGCTTTTCTCTAATCCTATTTCAGTGCTAAGTTTTATGAACATTGGAAAACCTTTCCAAGATGGGATATATTGTGTCTGTAGCCCAATTAGAATATAAACATTATTCAAAGCTACACTTTTCTTCTTAATAAAATAGAATAATTTTGCTTTCAGAAGCAATGAATAAGAGAAGGTTAACAATGTTAACCCTCACTGGGTTACTTTGGCACAAAAGAGATGACATACATGTATCTCATTCTTCCAATATTTGCTACTTTTCTAATTTGTACCATGATTTTACCTAGGCTAACTGCCCTTTTAAATGTTTTACATAAACTTTCTTGAGGTATAATTCACTAGCAACAGACATTTCTGATGACCTTTATCTGTTGTCGAAGACCCATGTCTCCCTCTGGCTGCATTTCTTTTACCTGGCTTAGAATTTTAAAAATGTATCTGGTGAAGATATATTTTCTTAGTTTTCTATATCTGAACATGTCTTTCTGTCACCTGCACTCTTAAAGGATATTTTCACTTTATGTAGAATTGTAGGCTGGCAATTTTTTTCTTTTAGTACTTTAAAGGTGCTGTTCCTTTTAGCCTTCACAGTTCCTCCTGAGAAAGCCTGTGCCATTCACCTCTTTGTTCTTCTGCATACACTGTTGTTTTTGTATTCTCTTCTGCTTTGGAAAAAAATTTCCTTCATCTTTAGTTTTCAACAATTTGACTTTGACTGTCTAGGCATGGTTTTATTCTTATTTATGCTATTCAGGAATTTGAACTTCTTGAATTTGTAAATTTATACCTTTAATTTGAGAAAACCTTAGATGTTATTTCTTCAAATATTTATAACTCATCTTTTTTCTTCTAAAACTACAATTACCCTTTTAATATTGCCCCATAGAATCCTGTTGCTTTTATTTTTAATAATCTTTTTTCTCCCTATTTTTCAAAAAGAATAATTTCTTTTGATCTTTTATCATATATACAGATGCTTTCTTCTATAATCTTCATTCTGCTATAAAGTTATTCTAGTGAATTTGAAACTTTTATCTATGGTATTTTTAAGCGCTAAAATCTCCATTTTTTATTATGTTTCCTGTTTCTCTGTAATTCTACATTAATTATTTCATTATGTGAATATTTTCCTTTGGCTCATTGGACATAATTATAATAGTTGGTTTAAGTATTCCTATGATAATTCCAAATATGTGGATTATCTTGGGGTTGAGCTCTGTGATTGTCTTTATTGAGACTTGTTCATATTTTTCTTGTTCTGGGAATATCGAATGATTTTGGATTGTGTCTCTGTCCTTGTTAAGGCTTTGCAATTTGTCATAAAGACTATTTTAAATAACCAGTGTGTATTTGAGAAGGAGCATGCCTAGAGTGGGGAAAGAATTCCCAGAAAGGAGTAGAAGGAATAGTGTTTGATGTCCATGAGGTGCTTAGGATAGTGTCATGGACTGTAAATAGAGTATTCAAAAGGGCCTTGCCCCAGTAATGGGAAATTATTAACTCTGGAATAAAACTGTTCTAGCCTGATCTTTCAAATCTTAAAAAAAAATGTATAATGGTTAAACTGTATCCAGATTTCTTAACTATATCCTAAGGGACAATGTAGGAAGGGAGTATATCCAGTTTGATAAAATGGTAATGTCTGGCACCCAAATAAACATTATAAGGTATAGAAAGTAGCAGAAAATATGAACTATATAAAGAAGAAAAGTCAGTCAACCAAATCATATTACAATTGACACAGTTGTTAGAATTAGCTGTCAAGAAGATGTGTAATGATTTTTATAACTATATTCCATATGTTCAAATTTTAAATAGAGACAAAAAGTATTACCATCAAATTCTATAAATGAGTACTACAATAATTGATACACACATATATATGGAAGAATCGTCCATTCGATATGGAAGAATTAATCCTGCTAGAACGTCCATGTCTGTACTAACTGACATGATCTACAGATTCTGAAATTGATCAGATGATGGTTGCACAACTTTATGAGTAAATTCGAAATCTAAAAACTCAATAAAGCAACTTTTAGAAAAATAAACAAATTAGAAAAACAATATAAGAGCAGAAGTTTATTACAGAAGAAAAGATAAGTGAATTTGGGGACATAAGAGTAGAAGTCATCCAAAATGAATTGTACATAAAAACAGAGATCTAAGGAGTTTTCCTAGGCTTCTTCTGTCCTTTCAGGTATTCTGTTCTTCAAACTCTAGCCTCCTGAGTCTCCCCAGATTCTCAGCTTTACCTCCTTACTTTGGAGAATCTTCTAGGCCCTACCCTAGTTATTCTTCTCTGTGCCACCACCTGGAAACTCTTTTCACCAAAGCAGGAACATGGGGCAAAATAGTGATTGCACATTTATTTTCCATCTTTGACAGATCACTTTCTCCATTGCCTGAGGTCTTGAAATTCTATGTTACATAGCATTTGCCCAGTTTTCTAGTTGATTCAGGTGACAAAGTACATCTACTTTCTGTTATCATATTTTGGCCAAAAATGGAAGGAAACTCCTTGGCAGGCTAAATTTCTTTTTATTGTGAAAACATTTGTTATTCAGTGAGTCAAGTTTAGTATTTCATAGCTGTAGTGATGAAAAAGTGATGTTAACTTCTTGATTCATGGTATATCCTTAAATAGTGAAATTTTGGTCAGGTAGAACATGGTCAATCCACAAGAATTAGTTGTTTCTCTCTTTATATAGAAATTGCAAGTTATCCTCAATAGTTCTTTGTTCTACAGAGAATCACTTGAGTAGTCTCCTGTAATTTTATCTATTTAAATCAAGTAAACTTAATTTTATCTATGTTAAATCAAATAAACTAGAAGCTTTCTCTTGATTGAAGCTTCTGGTACAACTGATGACTTTCCTAAATAATTGTTGGATTGTGTACATAAACCAAACTGCTTTAAAATTGGGACTCTCAGGTGTGAAAGTGGCCCAGGCAGGAATCCACAACAGCGAAGGCCTTGCTGCAGCAGTAATAATATCATGCATGTTGGACAAGTTTTGAAAAGGAAAATCATATAGCTTGACAGAAAAAAAAAAAAAACTGAAGAAATTATGAGGACTCACCAGTGAACAGATCTTGTTCTTTAATGGAGTCTCTGCAGAATTTACAAACAGGGATGATAATTAGACGAACGTTCTCTTAAATGGGGGAGAATTCCTTTTCTATTTTCCTTTTTAAAAAATGAGAGTTGTGAGCAGGCTATTGAAGTAATACGGTGTATAAATTTTCATATATTTTATGTAGCCTTGTAGATTCACTTAAGTTCAATTTAAGTGTAAAAAATGGTATTTCCTTAGAAAGATCTGACATATTAGGATAATTTTCTTCACTATTTTTTCTAATATGAGTACTTTAGTTTGCAAAGACAGAAAGATACTTATACTGTCCAAAATAATAAATGAATTTCAAAAATATATGGGGAAGTAAAGAGGCAAGGGGGGACAGAAGAGTGGTTCTCACTGCTTGGTAAAGTTGAGCCATAGTCTGTTGCTCCACTGAGTACTTTCTCCTCCTATTTCTAGTTTAAACACTATTGTTATTGTCTAGCTCTGTGCTTGCTTACTCCTTCGATGTTCTTGCCTGGGCTCCCAAATGGACAGCTACTATTGACACAGGCACCAATTAGGATTCATTCCTTTGAGATCATAGGTAAGGGTTTGGACTCTCACGTTGGAAAGCAGGGTCACCTAAATAAAGAAATGAAAGGTAACCGATTTTTTCAGATGCAGGTTGGGGTATGGCAGACTTTCAATTTTAAACACAAAATTATAGCTGTCTACCTTTATTACTGGTTTAGTAAGAGAAGGAAAACTAACAAAACTTGAGGTTCATGAATAGTTGGGACTTAATATTTTATGAGGCAGCTTGATCTATGAGACCATTTTTCTGAGTTTGAACTGTGGCTCTACATTTTGTCAACTGTATGATCTGGGCCCAAGAATTTTGCCTCATTTATAAAATAGGTCTGATACTGTCTATCCTAGAGAATTGTTGTGCGGATTAAATGAGTTAGTAGATAAAGACACTTAGAAAAATTCTTGATTCATTGTAAGTATTTAATAGATATTAGCTATTGTTGACGTTGTTATTGACACATAAATTTGGGAAAAAGTATTTTAAACGTCATTACAACTAACCCTTAATTGATGATTTTCCACAAGTTGAAAAATCTATGCAAATAAATGTCTATATTTAATGTGTTCATATATTTCATACATGTATTTTAGCCTTTATTTCAATAGCTATATCTATATCTTTGTCCACATTTTTCTTTTCTCAGAATATTTTTAAGACCTCTGAAAGATGAAGGAGACTATGTTTTATTAATATATTTCCAGTGTAAATAACAGAGTACCTAGAATATGGTGGGCACTCAATTCATAGCTATTGAATGGAATTAAAATCGTTTGAAAAGAAGGAAATAATATTTACAGTCATGTTTTCTCTTGCTGTGGAAGCAGCTATGCTATGGTACATGAACGGTGAACCTGGAAACACAAGTTCTGGTTTTGAACTTTTTGTATGGTTTTGAACCTCTGTATCATTGACCCTATTATCATCTAATCACTCTGCACTGCAGTTTTGTCATCTCTTCAATGGACAACTAAAAAACCGTAGATTATCATAAAAAAATTAAAGGTAAACTAAATTTGTATAGAGCTACCTACACTTTAGGAATTATTATTGTTGTTTTCTTACCAATTACTATCTTTTCTTTTGAATTCCAATTTTCTAGAAGATGTAGGAAAATATGACAAGTGTCTAAATAATTTTCAAATTTCCATGGCCAAATCAACCCTTAGAACACTTTCTTCTCTTCTGTTGCCTGCGTGACCCATGGCTTATTGCTTTCTGGTCTTAACCCCTTGAAGATAACTCATTGTAGAGGAGATCAGTCATTTCTACATCTTATATCCCCCCCTTATCTAATTTTACATCTCCTTTGAAAACAGCATAGGGGGCATGATCCATAATGCTACTGTCATGACTTTATGGGAATCCTATCATACTTCTCCTTATTCTTTTCCAGCCTGGGGCAGAAAAACCTCATTTCATTTCTATCTGAAAACTGCATGTGGAATGAAAGGTATATTCTGACTGACATCTGGCCCCATTATAGAGGGAACAAATAAAGTACATCTGGCTATTTGCAAATGCCTCACAGAAGAATAGGAGCTTTTTCAGGCAGCGTATTTTTCCGTCATTCTCTAATGCGTTTTTTGTTGCACATTATTTTTTCTCAGTTGTAATTCATTTGAGCCTTCCCTATTATGAGAAGATCAACTGTCATAGCATACATATTTTTTACACTGGTGTAAGGAAAAAACTCAGAAATGTTAGACTTATGCATTGAAACGTGGAACAAAGAAAACAAAAAGAAACTAAGTCTTCTTATATTCTGTAAATCACTGCTTTGTTTCAGAACACAGTGCTTTTCATAATTCATTTTGAAACTGATTCAGTTAATTGTTGCTATCCTGACATTACCTGATAAATTTCTGTTCCATGTTATTTTCCAAATATTGTCAGCTTGCTACAGACTGGCCTGTAAGTCTGCAGGGCAAACAGAAGAGTAGACCAAGAGCAGTCACTTAGGCAGCAGGCATAATGAATTTCTAACAGCAGTAGCTTTGACAAAGAAAAAGTGCCTATTCTTTCTTGAGTCACTTAAAAGACCACTTGCAAGGCCTAGGCCTTTGTTACCACTAAATTTATGGCCACCAGTATGTCCATGCTGAAAGATTAGAAACCTTCCTGAAAGTTCAGAGGAGATAATTTTTCTTTCTTTATTTTTTATTTTTATTTTTGGCTCTTTCTTGTTTTAGGAATTGGCTCAGTTTAAAGCTCTCTAGTAAGTTTCAGCAAATGAGGGTAAAGGGATGGAAACTTGACTTAGACACAAGCCAGGTGAATCAGTAAATTCTATATCCTGATTAACCTTTAGAAATTAAATTTACAATTTATTTTATATTGTGTAAATAATGAAATAAATTGTGTTTCTATATATTAGGAGCCAGCACTAAGCAGAGATTCACATTCTTAAATTTTCAACAAATAATTTTCAAAAAGATGACAAATTCCTAATGACTTTATAGGTTTCATTTTAAGTCAGTAAATCTACTGTGAGGTTACATAAAATTTCAGTGGGTTTCCCCAGATTTCATCAACATGTACCCTGAGGTTTTAAAGTTTGTTTTCTGTGAGCAGTACTGAAATTAAAATTTTGAGTTGGGATATGATCTATGAAGAAAGAGTTGATCACTATTATTAATAATTTTCAAGTGACAAGTTGGAGAAAATATTTTTAATAAATTATCAAATTATATCAGCATAGTCATATATGATATTTTATAAACATCCTGGAAAGACAGCGCTTTCCCTTGCCTTTTGGGAAATTGTAACATATATATGTAGTAAATATATATTTTTATATTTACCATACCAAGTGATTTAGGAATTTTGGTATAGACTCAAATAAACAGCTTTTTATGACATGACCTATCAAAAGGGATCTAAATGGAACTTTCAGGAATACATTCAAAGGCCATTTAGGGGAGACGTTCAATTCTGATTGCCTCTGGATTTGTTCTAAACTCCCTGATCAGCTTATGTGACTCTCCTTCAGCTCTCTCTGCCTGCTGTCGCTATTAATAGACATCTAGCTCAGAAGGCCCTCCCACCTCATGAGGGCAAGTCAAGGCACATCTGTGGAGCTGTATTCTGAACTGTGTTATTTTGAAAATCAAAACTTGAACTTTAAAAGCTGGCTTGATGCGTAGCATTTAAAGATTTTAAACATATTTTAAGTCAGTCTAAGGATGGCAGAATTTGGATTCAGATATGTGAGGATTTGAAAATTAGTCTGTAATGCTTCATTTTTTTCAATTGTCTCTGAGATCAGAGCTGGAAATAGGCCAGATTCTAAAGTTGAAACTGTGAACTAAATCAACAACTAGTACCAATGGGATTGTCAATTCCCTTTTAGTCATGCACTCTCAGATAATTGCAAAGTTAATAGATCACCTGGTACCCCCATATGCTCAGCGTCCCTTAGCTCCTAACCAATGCCATTCTTTTCCAATGAAGCTTGGGCTTTTTACCAATTAATTGTCTAGAATATTTTTAGAACATGAAGACATGAACATCTTTTGAACCCTTCTTGTCCAAGGGACACATTTATTTCATAAAAAGATCCCAGCACTCATATTACCCTGACTCTTTAGTTACTGCAAAGAAAGTTGGAAAGAAGTTTGTGGCAGCTTTTTCTAAATATAAAGTAGCATGCAAAGGCAAGTCTCTGTTGTTATAATATGATAGTGCTGTGGTTGATATTTAATTTCAGTCACTTATGGAAGCACAGAAGCCACCTGCCTGGTCTGAGACCCATGAGCTATTATCTGCCTGGATTTGTCCCAAGGTTTGGCCTGTGGGGCATGAAGAAAGGAAGTTTCTCTGGCTGAAGAGAAGCAGCAAAACCTCTCTCTGGCTGTAAGCACGGGTGTGTCAGCACAGAACCCACTCAATGCATCAGCACAGAACCCACTCCATGCACTGTGCTCTTCATTTACTTGACAAATTTGTTGGCTAAATCAGCCCTTCTTAAATTAAACTTTTAATTTTTCTTTAAACTTTCTTATCCTCTGCCATTTCTCATTCTGTAATTTATAGGAAGGCTTCCATTGATATTCATTTCCTCTCATTTGCACTTCAGATTTTCCTGCTCTTTTGCATATCTACTATTATTTGACTACACATTAGTAATAATGATTGGTATATTGTACAGACTTTGGGTTTATTTCCTTCTCTAATTGTGCTGAATTTTGATTGGTTGGACAGTTGACTAAATGTTGAAATCTGTAGATTGCTGGTTAAATGTGAACTTCTTTTGGTTTTATCCTTAGAGCTAAGGGTACCATCCTTACTGCTGATCTTATTCCTAAGGTGTGGATTTTCTGAGATTTCAATGGAAAGCTTGAGATTCTTAACTACCTCCTCTAATGTGATAGGACATAAAAACCTAAGTATGTGGACTGGGAGGCTGATGAGATTTCTGCCATGGCATTGCTTTCTTCTGGGTTATGAATTACATCTTACCTACAAACAACAAACAGTTAAACAGTAACTTGAAAGTTCATACTGATTTTATTCTTCCCCTTCTGTGGATTCCTCCTTTCCACAATTTTTTTCTAACAGCCCAAGTTATTTCTCTTTAACCTAATATGACAAAGAAGAAGGCTACAAAATTACATTCTTGGTTCATCTTGACTTTCTGAGATTAGAAATTCACACTGAATTGAAGGAAGGTCATTAGAGCAACAAGAATACTAGGAAGACACACTGCATACCTCTGAAGACATATTATAGTAGTTTGCATACATTCTTGTCAGCAAATACATGGAGCATCTAGTACTTCTGTGGCAGCATTTGGGTTATATTGGTGAATAAGAGAGACAAAATTTCTGTCTTTTCTTGAAACTTAAGTTCCAGTGCATCAGTCTGAGTTATCCTGTTTATTATAGCTTGAAATTCAACTGGTGAATACTCTATTCCTCCAGGCCCAAGATGCTACTTGACATCAAGCCATATTGAGGATGAATGATTTTTTTTATCATGTATTTTATAATACACAAAAAGAACCTGGGTGCAGTGTAGCACACCTCTAGTCCCAGTGATTTGGGAGGCTAAGGCAGGAAGACTGTAAATTCAAGTCCATTCTTAACAACTTACTGAGACCTTGTCTCAAAATAAAAAAAAATAAAAATAAAAAAGGCTTGGAATATAGCTCAATGGAAAAGCCCCCTGGGTTCAATCCCCAGTACTAAATTTTGTGTGTGTGTGTGTGTGTGTGTGTGTGTACACAGAAATAGTTAAAATTAATCTGCACAGAGTTAAATAAACATGAACCAGCAAGATATATTTTAAAAGTATAAGTTTTTTGTTGTACTCAGATTGCAGAATAGCTTTTACTCAGTGTAAATAATGAATTTGTATATCATGGAAGACTGTATATAAAAAGACCTTGGAAACAAAAAGAATTTTAAATATTTTTATAGTCTAGTACTATATAACATAATACACAAAGCACTTATTGTTTATCAACAAGGTTAATGGAACAGGATAAAAGCTGTTATTATTATCCCTAGAGTGAAGATGAAGATTATAGGGCTTGTAAGTTTCATCCCTGCTATAAAATGGGAATTTGAGTATTATAAAGGGAATATCATTATCAGTGCTCATTTGTCATTCTTTTTGGTTTTTGACATGTGTTCTCCTGACTCAATATACAATAGTGGACTAGGATTGATTTTATTTTATTCCAGTTATCAATTTATTATTTTTGTCTAGAACTGGAAAGGTGATCTCTCTAAACTCCTTATGATAAAAGCCGTCATCATCCCCATAAACTCCTAAACCTTAGATATTTTCCTACACTTCTTGATTTCCTTTATTTACACTATCCAGTCTCTCTTACCAGCTGTCGTTCATCTCATTTACATGTTCAATCACTCCCTTGTATTATACAATATCCTCTTGATATGTCTTCAGACCTGGCTCTGTAGTACCTTTGCTCAGTAGTTCCCCAGCCTGAGGAACAGATTTCAGGAAGTGGTGGGTTTAAGCTGCAATGATGCACCATAAAGGAAGTTAGGCACACTGTAAATGTGGGGCTGACCTGCTTCTTCACTTAGTAACTGTGTTAAGGTATTTATGTAAGCTAGGTATCTATCCTCTCTGAACCTCTATAACTTAACCAACAAAACTAGGACGACACTTTCCTACCTCATAGGATTGTTGTGAAGATTACAGATTAAGTAGGTAAGTCACCCAGCTAAATTGAAAGTTCTGGATTAGGGATCCCCTCTGAAAGCTTTTCTTCTCTCTTATGTGGGAAAATAACCACATAAGAGAGAAGAAAAAGAACTCAGAATAAAATATGAATGGTATTTTTTATTTGTAACCTGGGCCCCCAGACAGCCCCACAAATTATTTCTTTGATTATCTAGAGTAAACTTCCACATATGCTATAGATCATAAAGAAATTCTAACTAAATAAGCAGAAGACAGTATCCATGTAATCCAGTGTCAAGCATTAGGTGAATGAATGGGAAAACAGAGGAAGTAACTGAACATTTACTTTCAGATTTGTTCCTTAATGAAAATCCTTTTTACTGATAACACAATCTTTCTGATATTTCTTTGGGGAACCATTACACCTACTTTTTCAATCTATAGCATTGCAGAGGACCAACCTTTCTCCTGGTTTCAATAGTAGAACTGAGACCCAGGCTTGGTCAATAGAGGTACAACACATATCTAGGGACATAATTGATTCAGACTTGGCCCCATGGCTTCATTCAGGCTAATGGATCTTGGTACAAATGTTTATTTGCTTGATATTCTAAGCTGATAATAAGTTTTTGACATTTTGCAGGAAAAGCCTGCCAAAAGAGAACACAGAGCCAAATGGAGTAAAGAAAGAAATGAAGGAAAGAGGAAAGCAATGGAGAAAGGAATGAAGTTTAGATGAGTTCCTTTATTTATTTATTTTTTATTGGTTGTTCAAAACATTACATAGTTCTTGATATATCATATTTCACACTTTGATTCAAGTGGGTTAGATGAGTTCCTTTAAAAGCTGGAACTAGATAGTAAAATTTATTCATTCAACTTAGCCATTACTTTTGTTTTGTTTTAAGCCTGTCATGTTCTCCAGAATTTTAAGCAAGTACATGGCAGACTGTTTTAGTAAGTTTTTTTTTTAATATGATTTGACTAAAAGATCTGACCAGAACAATTGTAGAGGAGGAAAAGTTTATTTGAGGGCCCACCGTCTCAGAGGTTTCAGTCCATAGACAGCTGGCTCCATTTCTTGGGGCTTGAGGTGAGGAAGATCATCATGGCAAAAGAGTGTGGCAGTGGAAGACAATTCATGTGATGATCAGGAAGGAGAGAGAGAGAGAGAGAGAGAGAGAGAGAGAGAGAGAGAGAGAGAGAGAGAGAGAAGGAGAGAGAGAAAGAGAAGAGGGAGAGGGAGAGAGAAGGAGAGGAAAAGAGAGAGGGATAGGGAAAGAGAGAGGGATAGGGAAAGAGAGAGGGAGAGTGAGAGAGAGGGACAGGAAAAGAGAGAGGGAGAGAGGGAGAGGAAGAGGGAGAGGAGGGAGAGGAAGAGGGAGAGGAAGAGGGAGGAGAGAGAGGGAGAGAGTGAGGGAAGGAGGGAGTGAGGGAAGGAGGGAGAGAGGGAGGGAGAGAGAGAGACCACTTGCCAGATACAAATTTATACTCCAAAGCCATGCCCAGTGTTACCTCATCTAGCCACACCTCACCTGCCATCAGTTACCACTTAATTAATTCCATCTGGTGATTAATTCACTGGTTGGTTAAGACTCTCACAGTCTAATAATTTCTCCTCTGAACCTTCTTGCATTTTCTCACATTTAAGCTTTTGGGGAACAACTCACTTCCAGACCATAACATAGATCAACTTGTAATCAGACAATATTTAGAGAGGTGGCCAGGCCGAATTTGAAATGATGAACATCTATCAGGAAAAGTGTCCTGGGGCTAAGTTTATCAAATAGAAAGGGAGTGAAGAAAGCAGAATGGATTCTAGTCTGGAAAGATCAGGGATATGGTTCTTTGCATCAAAGAATCATCCAGTAATCATAAAAGAGTCATGAAGATCAGAGTTTTTTCCTAAGGAATAAGAATGAACTCTATTTACCAGATATAGGTAAAGTGAATTAAATAAGAGAAAAATACACCTGATTGTTGATCTGGGGTTCTTTTTAGAAAAGATTGAATTGTTCCTAGAGCAAAGCTTAAAGTCAAGTGCACAATTTGATGTAAAAAATCTCCAGCTATGGGTAAAATATAAATTTGTGATCAGAGAACAGGCAAACAGTTAATAGTAGAGTAGAAGAAGAAAGATATTGAAGAGTAAGGGAGCAAGGAGCAGACAGGTATTTACTGCATTGTGCTTAGGGTCAGGGTCCATTTATCCATTAGGCCTGGAGGTTAATAACAAGTAGTACTTTTAGGGTCCCATAGAAAATATTAATTTCTTTAAAAATAAGAAGATAAAAGTAAACTTTTAAGTTGAAAAATTAATTTAATATATTTACCTTTATACAAATATTATCACAAATGTAATTTTGTCACTATTTTCTGTCCCCTCACTGTTGTTTTTCTCTATGTAGTCTCTATATGTTTTACTTATTTTTTAATAGAGGAAGATATCCACAAGGCAAAAGTACTGAGGGCCATGACAATCCTAATTCTACCCTATCTTTATACTCTGACAGAATCTTTGATTGTTAGCATGTGCCATAGCCATTTATAGACACCTTTCCTTGTTCTCCTTTAAAAGAAAGCCTGATGGGCTGGGGTTGTAGCTCAGTGGTAGAGCAGTTGCTAAACATGTGTGAGGCTTTGGGTTCGATCCTCAGCACCATGTACAAATAAATAAAATAAAATAAGGTATTGTGTCCACCTACAACTGAAAAAAAAAATAAAAATAAAAGAAAGCCTGAATGACTGGGAGATTTGCCTTCCAGATTCTCTTGCAGTTAGAATTGACCAGTATTCAGTTACAGCTACTGTGATAGGAAAAAACAATTCACTAAGTACTGCATGTGGAAAAACATCTTAAGAAAAATAAACTCAGTTCTGTTTCATTTGCTAAGAAAATACCTGAACTATAGTGAGCATTCAATAAATGATAGCAAGTACTGGTAATAAAATAGTAATAGATTTTTTTTTCTTTAAAGGTCACTAAACCAAGCAAAGTGTGGACTGCTAAGATTAATAATTTCCCCTTCCCTGCTTATTACTTGGATTAAAAAAGTTATTTCTAACATAGGAAAAATAGTAATCAGAACTTCTTCCTAAATAATAGTAGGCCTTAGAAATTTCAGAAGGAGCCAATGATAGCCAATCACTTACAAGCCTTCAAGAAACAGGTAGATCCCTCCAGAGCTAGGTGCTGGGGATGGGGAGAAATTCTGATGATTGATGGGGCAGTCTATGAATTTTGCAAACTCTTGCTATTCAGAATTTTATGTGGATATTTGGAATACTGGGCTCTCTAATCTTTCTCAGCCCTTAGAGAAGGCTTGATTAGAAATGTCAGCATAGTGGAGTAAGTTGGTTAACCAAATCATCCAGTTTTATTTCATAAAACTTAAAATTTTGTTCTTGGATGGTTATGCATTGCCTATATTATTCCATCCCTTTCCAACTGTTCTCCTACTTTTGAATCTTCTTTTATCTGTACCTAGGCCATATATAGGTATTCATGTTATACAAGACACAAAAGCATTCTTTATTCCCATTTCTTAAATAAGCAATCCTCAATGTAAAATTAAAAAAAAATTCCACAAGTCTCATTCTAATCTTATTTTCACTTAGCTATTATAAATGTTTTTCTCTCCAATCATCATGTGACTGGGAACGAAACTACTTTCTTTAGATAATCTGTAAAAGTTAATTATCAATAATCTCCTTTAGAATTTTAACTCTGTTGTGACAGCATTACTATATTCATCATGGTGTAGCCCTGAGAAAATAGTGCAATTAATATTCATAAACATGAATGTGAAAATTTATTATTCTATGTTGAGAAGTGCCATCTTAGTTGAAAATATGCCAGTTTGTTGACATTATCATTAATAGGATTTTAGGAAATCTGCCAGTAGTTCTAGATATGAGATTCACTTTTTTTCTAGAAAACATTTATAACAACATCTTCATTAGTTATTTTTCTAATTTTGAACTTTCTCTTCTTTCTCTATATAAAAGATTCTTTGAAGTTTTCATGAACAAGCAAAATTTAGGAAAATATGTCTAGCCATTGTCCAAACCTTTCATTATTTTCTATTTTCAAAGTAAAACATCTACTCTAATTGCATTAAGTAACCATTCTACATTTTTTTCTATGTTAATCTATCAATTTCAAATTTTTTTGTGGCACTCAAAAATTTTATTATGACTTTCATATTCTAGAGAAATATATTTGTATATATTTAAAACTGTCCTTAGATCCCTGTCCCTGAAATGTGGTTGCTTGCTTCTAAATCTTTTCATGTTATAAGTACATACCATTAAAAATATGTTCTCTAAAGAAGGAATGAACATTAACTTGTAAAAAGCATGATGTTTTAGAGAATAAGGGCTGGGGTTATGGCTCAGTAGAGTGCTCATCTAGCACGTGTGAGGCTCTGGATTCGATCCTCAGCACCACGTAAAAGTAAATAAATAAAATAAAGGTATTGTGTCCAACTACAACTAAAAAATAAGTATAAATATTTTAAAAAGAGTAGAGAATAGATCAGGTTAGAGTGAAGGAGAAAGGGAACTAAAAACAAGGACTAGACAAGAAATGGACACTTAGGAGATATGTTTTGCCAAAGCTTCTTTTGCTATGAGACATTTTGAAAAATAGATAAATAGTTTTGCTAAAATGAGAAAAATATTCTGAAAGGTTAAAAAAGAAAAAAGTAAACAGCAAGTTTATTTCTCAGCCAAAAACTTTGCTTTTTAAAATATTGTCACTAGTTATTAAATAACACCTTTTTTCTTATTAGTTTGTGAATGTGTGCTGATTTTTTTCAATATTTAGTTAAAAGCAGTAGATGGCCTGTGGACTGCTTCAGATGTGTACTATGAGTCTAATGATTTCATTTCCTACTCATTTGCAGAATGACTCTTTCTTATCTCTAATATCTCAGTTGAAACCTTACTTTTTAAGTAGGTTTCCTCTAAGTATTCAATTTAAAGGTAGATTTTCTTTACTCTTTCCCTCATAAGAATTTCCTTATTTTCTATTACACTAATTTTGTAATGCAAAAATTTCATTTTTCTTATTAGTTTCCTTCAGGATAAGCTCTTTTTTTATTTATAATGATGTGTCTATTATTAGCATAGTGCCTGGCACATAAACAGCTTTCAATAAGGACTGTATTTATTAAATAAAAAAAAAAAAACATTCAATGAACAAATTTGCTACCTCAATAACTGGCTAATGAATTGAGTGAACCCAGTAGGGCTAGACTATATTGGGCCAGGGAAAAAAGCTAGAATTTCCAGTAGTCCTCTACCCTTAGAAAAGAGAAAGGAGGTAAGTCTTCAAAATCAAGGCAGAAATATTAGTTTGTTGACAGGGAATTAACTACCTTTCTTCCTTAAAGACTCAGGAAATAAGGAAAGAACTAAGGTAGTCAAGAAGCTGGAATAATAGACTTGCGACACAGGCCAAGCCAGAGATGTCTTCTTGGAGATGAGGAGGAAGAGAATGAATTTGTGAGCCAAGTTAAATACCTTGATTTAGGGTAGATCTGGATTCAGTTTACTGAGGAACACCTGGTTCTAAAAGAAGTGGATGGTAACAGCCCCATTGGATGGTAAAGATCAAACATGACCCATTCTCATTCACATGGACTTTAAAGATTTGTTATAACATCCTTTTACTTAGCAAAAAATAAAGAAGGAAGAAAAAAAGGAAGGAAATGAAATATCTTTAAAACTATAAAGGGAGTGTGGCTTGATTTAGACAGAGAAGGCCAATGAAGAGATGGGAAATAGTAGTTTCTAAGGCAAAAGAGAGTCTTCCTGAGGATTGTGGATGGGGAGACCACTGAAGGAGGGTGAAGACCCATTCAGCAGCCACCTTGGTAGGTGCTTCAGGAAATCAGAAAGGTGAACAGAAGGTCAACTATGTCCAGATAGAAACTTCCTCAACCCAACCTTGAGACATACTTGTAAGGGACCATTCAGGACAATAAATTATTTCCTTAAAAATAATTCCAGTTGATTAAATGCTGGGAATGATAGCACCAGAAAGAATATTCTGTGAAGCTATAGCATTTTTATTGGATTGTCCATTGATATATTTTTATTCAGAGTTTGTGTCACTCAGAATTTAGTGTTAAGATAATAAAAAACAATTTCCTGATAACTATATTAAATTCAGTAATCTCATTTCCTTTGCCTAAATGATTTATTTCCAACCCATTTTTGTTACTTTAACAGAGACTTGTGTTTGATGCCAAGTTTTAGTTTGTGGAAGAAATATTTAACATTTTTCTCAACACTATTTTGGCTTTTAAAAATATATATATATAACTAACCTTCTTTCCAGAGCCATGCTGTGGATCCTCTTGTCTCAAGAAATTTGCAGAAAGTCATCATATATCTTTTTTGTTGTCTCAGAATTTGAACAGGTAATTGATGATAAAAAGCCAAGTGGTTTCTCTTTATACACTCACTGCCCAACTGTCAACCCTTTGCTTTTTTTTTCTGGAGGGTGTGAATATTACACTTATGATGCTGCTATTACTATATTCTACTTATTTGCTTTTCCTTCTAATTTTCAAAACCTGTAGCTTAACTGTTTTTTATTCCTTTTAACCTTCTTGGTGAGGCTCAAGGATGCTCATAAAATATTATGTCCATAACCTATTTGTCCTGTCACTTGGGTAAGTGAAGGTGCCTACTACACTGAAATTACACTGGGAAAAATGAAAAGGTTTTGAGGTGTGGCAGGTAATTCTATTCAGCCCATGGCTTTCAGTATTTCAGAATATCTGCTGACTTCTTGTGCTATATTTTAGATTCACTGATTGGAACCAATGACATGTTTCTGAGTCATTAGTAAGAACTGTTTCTAAGATATGTAGACCATTTCTTTCATTGCATAGCAATATAATAACCCTGTAGTTTAGATTTTCAAATATAGTTTAATAATATTTGCTAATGTAGCATTTCTTATTATTAAAATTTATAGATTATGTTATTTTAAAATGAGTAAATTATATTTTCCTCCTACTTTTTACATGAATCACGTCCTCCTATGAAAAATTTGTTCCTCAGAAAATCAGAATTTAAAGTGCCAAATTGATCTTTAGAAAGATTCAAAATAGAGTGAAATGATTCTAGGTAGAATTTTCAAAATTTAAAGTCCTTTGTACTTTTTTTTTTTTTTTTTTTTTTTTTTTTTAGCAGCACTGGGGATTGAACTCAGGACCTTATGCATGCTAGGTAAGTGCTCTACCACTAGCTATATCCCAAGAGAAAGGGTCTCACTAAGTTGTCCAATCTGGTATTGAACTTTGCGTCCTCCTAATTCAGTCTTGGGAGAAGCTGGGACTATAGATATGCACCATTGTGCTCAGCTTAGAATTTAAAGTATTGACCAGGTGGGCTTCACTTTAATTACTGGTTACCAAGCAATGAGCCACACTATTATGGAGATAGTGGAGAAGAAGAAACAGAGGCAAGACAAGTGCCTTTCATTTTATGAATAATAGGAGTCACATTAGATTAACAAGGCACACTAAAGTACTATTTTAGCAAATAACACATTTTGATAAATATATATTTTTATTAACATAATCCCCATAGTTTAATAATATAAAAACATTAGGGCCTTAGAATGTTGAACTTAACAGAACACAAATAATCATCTGGTCCAACTCCCATATTTTTAATATTAAAAAAAAGTCGACATTCAGGTTATAAGATTAGCTTCAAGTTCCTAAGCCAGTATAGGGCAGACACAGCTCTTGAAACAAAAGCTTCTTAAAGCCTAATTTAAGATTCTATTGTGTTTAAATTAATATATTTTAAAACTTTTTTTTGTTAACACAAAGAAATTACTCTGAAAAATACTTCTGATTTTTCACCAAGTTTTCTTCCCACATCTGCAATGTAAAGTTTGACATGGTTGGGGCAGCATGGCAGTGGTATGGTGTTAGTATGAGGGAGAAATGTAAGAAATAAAAGGAATCAACAATAAGTACCACTCTGGTGCTGTGGATAGGAGCATTGGAATCTTGTTTACCTGTTTGATTTTATTTTGGGGCTTGGAGTCAAATGTAGTGAACCACACTCTCAGCCTAGAGCACTGGTTTTTAGAGAGTATAAATATATACATTCATGTTATACATTCATCTATCTAATATTTTCTCGTTCATTATAAGAAATATTCTGAGATAAATGCCTGAGTGGAAAGAGAGTGCTTATGCTCCTAGTCACTTCTCTGAGTAAAATAAAGTTTAATAGGCAAGGGTATATGTATAGTCTTTACATATGTATTTGCCTGATAGATTCTTCTAAACATCCATCCATGAGTGTGGATTTTGTCATAGACATTGTGTTGGTAAAACACTCCCAGATGTAATGAGTATTAAAGTAAAAATTTCACAACTAAGTACTAGCATAATAAGTTTCCTTGTGTCCATTTGTAATCAATTGCCTCTCAGCTTCAGGAAAACATATATTTTTATTTCTGTTCTTATGGCTGTATCTTATCTTTTCTTTTCTCTCCCTCCCTCCCTCCCCCTTCTCTCCCTCCCCCTTCTCTCCCTCCCCCTTCTCTCTCTCCTTCCTTCCTTCCTTCCTTCCTTCCTTCCTTCCTTCCTTCCTTCCTTCCTTCCTTGGTTGAACTCAGGGGCACTCAAGCACTGAGCCACATCCCAGCCTTATTTTGCATTTTATTTAGAGATAGGGTCTCACTGAATTGCTTAGCACCTCACTATTGCTGAGGCTGGCTTTGAGCTCATGATCCTCCTGCCTCAGCCTCCTGAGCTGCTGGAATTATAGGTGTGTGCCATCACACCTGGCAGCTGTGTGTTTTTTAAAATGTCATGAACTTCACCAACATAAAACTTCTCTCTTAAAAGATACTATTAGCCACATGAAAAGATAAGTAATGGGCTGGGAGAAGATGCTTTCAAACATATTTCATAAAAGATTTATATCCAAAATATGTAAAGAATGCTGACAACTCATTCATAAAAAGACTGGAAACTCTAATAATAATTACAAAGCATTTAAATAGAAAAAGATATCCTTGGATTTTGGCATCTGGTGGTGGGAGTTTACTGAACTCAATCCTTCATGGATTCTGTGGTATGTCCGTCCCACTTGACACCCCTAAATGGCACAAATGAAAAAAGAACAATAATGAAAAGGATTGATATGGAGCGATCTGAACTCCCATGTATTGCTAGTGGAATACAAACAACAGCATAAACTCAAACTTTGGAAAGTTCACTGTGTGTGTGTGTGTAGTCAGTCTCAATAAAAATCAACCCATGATCACATCCACATTGAAATAAAAATCCTTTAACGTGTGATCTGTCATGGCTACTTTTCAAGGATAAGAGACTTTGATAACTGAAAAACTGTTCATAATCTCAGTGCTTCCTCTGAATTTCTCAATGCTGATATGTGTGTGTGTGTGTGTGTGTGTGTGTGTACACACACACACACACACACACACACACCAAAAAAAAGCAACTCAGGGGCCCAAAAGCAAATGCCAATGAATCTGTGAAAATTATCTTTTCCTCTATGAATGGAAGACTTTTTAAACATGATGGTGGTGAGGTTGAAGATGCCAAGTAAATTTGTTTCCACTTTAGTTCTCCAGTACTCTTTGGGATGATTAGTGACTGGATAGCTCATCGTATTGTACAAAGTGTTATCTGTTTCTTTTATTTCCAGAATGATTTTAATATAAGATCAAGGAAGCTACTCCTACATTTATCCCTCATTTCAGCCTCATTCTTTCTTTATCCAAACATCTACAGAGTCACTGTTACTTTTAGAACCACAAAGAGCAAAATGAAGATGGAGAATTAGCAGAATGACTCAATTTGGCTATAACATATATAACATAAATTATAACAGGAAAGAAGCATATAATTTAAAGAAAAAGTAGTTGTTTCATCCCATACCACTTTAGGTTCTTAGAATCTAAGCACTGGTTTTGCTTTTTAAATTCAATACAAAGACAAATATGTTTTTCCCAGGTATTTCTGTCTCAGTTAAAAAAAAAGGAAAATATTAGATTCCCAAACTTTAAGTACAGTTACAACTCTTATTTTCATTAAATTGGATAAACTTTCTGAGGGATGTGCAAACATAACGTGTCTATTTTTCTCTTTTTTTTTCCTTTTTCTTTTTGTTTTTTTAAAGACATCAACTTATTTCAGAGAAGAAAATTGGAACTTCATTGATAGCAGAAAATAACTTTTTTTTTTTTTTTTTTTTTTTAGTGCTGAGGCTTGAGCTTCAGGCCTTGCACATACTAGGCAAAGTACTCCACCACTCAGTTGCATCTCAGCCCAGAAAATAACTTTTATGAGTTTCAGACTCCCTGGGAATTTTCCAAGCAATATTGTTTGTTGTGAGGGAAGAAGGAAGAAAATGCTATGCCATTGCCCTAGAAAAACCCCTATTGTTTTTGCTTCCCTGAAGTAACATGGCAACTCTTGTCTGTCTTAATCCACAAAACAATAATTATTTACTACAAACACCCTGGAAGTGAATTTTTAATATATCTTTTGGGACTTTTAAGACCTCAAGTAAAATTGAAGTGTTTTGGGGAGTAGTGATTCATGACACTCACTTCTTGGGAGTCATGGAAACAGATGTTCTTAATACCACCCACAATGGTCATGTAAACTCCAAAATGAAATGGAGAACTGAGGCAGCTTTCCAGATAGAGCTGGTCACAAAGCAATTTGCACCTCAATTATTTGGATGTTGCATGAGGCCTCCCATTTCACATGTTCCCCTTGGCAAGCAGAACACTCACTTTAGGAAATTTTCATAGAGGAAAACATAGGAAAAAAAAATATATATATATATACACATATACTCATGGACACAGTTCAAATGTTTTAATCTACTTGAAACAGATTTAAGAGTTGATTAAAAGCTTTGCTAATAGAACTTCTCATTTAAGTTAGGTAGCTATACTAACTTTATTATGAGAAGGGGAAAAATTCAAACAACAGAGTAGAGAATTCCTAAAATCTCCGGTTAAAAGTCTGATTAATAAGCAAGGTTCAATAGTCCTGTCTTAGAATATCCCTGGTGGACCCTATTTATCTCAGCATTATTAACTGTCTCCCCATGCCTTGTCCCCCTTAATTCTCAAATGCTTTCTGGTATGAATTAAATGGACATTCTATTTAAACATGATTGAGTCCAACACCAGTTCAAATTGTTCTCTCAACGTGATGGTCTGAAGTATAGAAAAGCAGAAGAGATATAGAGAATTAATAATGTGACCACTTACAAAAGGATATCATATACCCAAAACCCAAATTTCTCACCCAGCATTTCTTTGGTCTTGTTTTGCTTTATACATAATTACAACCTGAGACTTCGGGGTAATAAATTAGGATATAAGGCAAGGAACAGAATAGATAAGAAATTTAAATATCACATATTATCAACAAAGGTAAACTGTAAGTGGTAGCTTAGTGTGCAAAGCAAATGATTTTCCTAATATTTGTCCCCAGGACTGAGCAGCTTTTACCAGTTGTAGATTCTGGATCAAGGCAGGTCCCTACATTTAATAAGCCTGACCTTATAGGCATTACAGAGAATTCCTGCTGTGTGTGGGAAAACCAATGAGGTGGAGGATAGACCGAGAGATACAAATAGATACAACAGAGATGAGAGAGAAAAGAAGAAAGAAACGTTTTCACAGTCATGAAATTATCGTTTGTTCAAATTAGCCCCCCTTACACTTAGTGTGGACCACATAAGAGTACTAGTGTGAGAATCAGAATGAAGAAGAATCAATCCTACTCAGGCCACTCAGCCCCAGGAGAGAGAAGTAGCTCAGTAGTGTCTGCTTTACTCTTTTCAACTATAGAAGTCTCAGACAGGAAGAGGGGTAGGCTTGTCACCTCATGAGCTCCCTGGAAGGAAGCATTAGAACTGGAAGAAAAGTTGTCTTTCTCCTCCAAAGAAATAGAAAAAAGAAAGAATATAAAAGTTTTTAGCAGTTCAGGTTTTGTAAAGCAATGTTTTAGATATGAAATTAAGTTTCCAGAGAAAGCATTTTTGTGAAGGTGGAATTCCTTAGAAGCTGTCTCTCTTTGCAGATCAAGTTTCTTTTCCTAGCATTGATTTCCCCAAACTTCTTCACCCTGAAAATGTAGCCCTTTCTGGAGCCCACTTTTCTATTTTTATGTAGTTATCATAATGATCCTATCAGCAAATGACACCATTAAAGCCTGTGGTTAGAATGGCCTTGTGTGTGAACTGTTTTCTGTTTGTTTGATGAGCAGTACTGTACCAGAAGAAATTTTATTTTGCAGATTGTTCACATCTCTCACATCACACTGTTGGAACCAATTGCATTATCTGCCACAAATCATTGTGACTGCAGGATGTTCATTCTCAGTCAAAATTACAGACTTCTCTATTTGAGGGGAAAGTGAAAACAGGGGTGTGCTCATGAGTTTCAAAGCTGAATACATTGATTAGTTTCTAGGGAAGGGAGAGGTAAGAAGATGACATGTTTCCCATCAGCGGACTGAACCCGGGACTGGCAACAATATGTTCTGTTTTACATTTAGATTAAATGTACCTTTTCCCAGCAGCTGCCTGGTGATTACCACAGAGGGGATTTCAATCAGCATGGTGAGAGGGTGATTGCATTTCCCCCTCATCCATGTGGCCTTCCCTTTGGCTTCTAAGATGTGCCTGGGACTGAAAGGACAGTGCTGATAGCTTTTCTGACTCAACCCTGTGGGCATCACTTTGCTTTGGAGGAACTGAGGTTGTAGCAGTGAGGAAGCCGCTCATGGGGATTTTGGGATAGTCCATCTTCTCAGGGTCAAGGCCACTTAGAGGAGCACGTACTGGAGTAGCTCTATGAAAAGCAAAAACAGTGCTCTGTTCTTGACTTATGTATTTTTCATTTTAATTAATTCCAATCCCTTTGTGCTCTTGCTTTTAATGTGATTCCACTCCCCACCAAATATAGTCCTCCTAAAATTTTAAATTTTCTTGCTGAGTTTTGCATGGGTCATTTGTCTTCTTAAATTCTTTTCTGTATTGTTGATTGTTCATTTTTATTTGTTTATTATTTATTTATTTATCGAACAAATAAAACAGATCATTGGAATTTCCTGCTGTGGTCCCAGACTGTTTTATGGTCACCTAGCAACTTGAATGTAATACATTCTGAATTATATGGAGTGGCTTTGCTTATGTACTACGTTTACATTATGCAGTTTGTTCAGGGAAAAAAAGAAAGGGAAAAAAATCAATAACAAGAGCAGAGAAGCATTCCATTGTTTCTTCCCCACAACTCCTAGGAACATCTGGTCTCATTAATCTCTAGTGCCTTGGTCTATGTGATAGACACATCCTGAGTTTCCATTCATCTCCAACATGGTCCATTGAAAACTGCTGTTGCATAGCAATATGGGCAGAAGCTTTTAGAGCATGTGTTTTTCAAAGCGTTCAGAAGGAGCAGCATGTCCAGTAGAGAATAGAACACAACATGCTTTACCTTATGGTCACTGGTGTGAGTGTGTCTCTGGTCACAAATAACTGCAGGATCAGTTCAACAAATTGGGTGGTCTTAGCTTAATTTCTTACAGATAACCAGCGTGGAGTAAATGTTGACAACCACACAGTGAATTATGTTTGAGCTTGCCTAATGTGGTTTCTGAGAGACTGTGGTCCAGGACTGCCATATGGTGCAGGCACATTAGGAAATTCTTTATTAGGAATTTTAGCAATTAAATTACTTCAATATTCAAAACGGGATTCACCTTGTAAATGTTATGCAAAAGGCTGGGATCCTGTGTAGACTGACTTTGATAGAAGTATAGAATTTGTTAGGAATTTTATAGTTTTTAAAAAGATAATGAATCTTAGAATCTGAGGGTACAGCTTGGATTTACACTTAGAACAAGCAATTTAAGCAACTGTGACCTTGGGAAATGTGATTTAACCTAAATCTCAATGTCTTCATACATAAAATTGGGATAAAATTGTCCACTTTCAGGGATTATGATGATTAGATTTGAGGACAGGGGGCATATCTGAAATAGCAGGTATGTATTTTTACTCACTTTCCTCAAAACAACAAAACAAAATAAAAAAAAAAGAGTAGGTGAAGTTTTACTACACATTCTGAGTTGATGCTATTAAAAGGCTATTGATGAAATTGCTCAATCTTTTAGGGATCCTTGGGGAGTGGAAAGGAGGAATCACAGTGGCATTAGGAATTACTTCTTCAGTGAAGGTAGGTTGTGGTATGCCACCAGCAGTGATGAAGTTAGACAATTTGATTCTGGGGAGTGTATCTTGAAATTGAAGGAAATGTAGTTCATCAGGCAACCTTAACACAGTGATGCTGACCCAGGAATGCGTTTACCTCACTGAGTTTTGCCATTCGACAATCTGTTTCTCAGTTTGTGAGAGGATGTTTCATCATTTATGAGACAGAACTCACCCCTTTCGTCAGGAAACCACTTCTGCGGTAACTCATCCACCCCCACAATAGAAACATTAATCTATTCTTGAGGGTGAAGTTCTCTCAACCTAATCACCTCTTAAAGGCATCACTTCCCAACAACATCACAGAGGCAATCAAATTTTAAAAATGTTGGAGGGGACATCCAAATGATAGCAGGTTACAAGGTGGATCTTTATTTTTCCCGGTGGTAACAAGGAGTAAAGATCCCAGGGCCTTGGGCAGGTTGACCTTATTCTGATTGTGGAGGCAAATTTCTCTTCTTTTTACAAGTGTTTAAATTTTCAGGACTCCATTCAGTCAATTTCATCTTTTTTTCAAAGTGTCTTTTTTGAATTTCCCCCTCTTTGATATCTCTTCTCTACATTCGTGTATTATTTAGCATCAATAGTCACAGTTTAACTTTTAATTACATATTATCTTGAATAACTTATTTTGCAAAGGTGATCTTTTCTCCCATCCAGATTTGTATTGCTCTGTTCTCTGCTTCAGGGTATTTGTCAATGTTCCTAATGTAATAGCACTGTTACATAAAATGTGATAAGCAAGTACTTATTAATTATTTGATCTGCTGATATTTTATGTTCCAATATAATTTATCTATGCATCCCAAGAGAATATGTGGGTATATTTCTGGTATTGACCCTTACCTAGCTCTTCTTCATGAAGGAAACACACTTCACAGTCATCTTGTACAGTCATGTGGCTAATTCTGGCCAATAAGCTGTGAGTAGGTGATGTAATACCTTCAGTTTCGGGCAATGAAAAAGCTCTTACAGAACTGTGAATGCCCCATGGCGAAATGTTAGAGATACAAAGTGGAGCAGCATGGATCACTAAGTCACTGCCTAGAGGACAGCTGCCCAAGAGAGTTACCTGATGTCATTGGCTATGTCCTGTAAACAAGAAATACACCCATGTTGTTATGGGATCTTTAATCTTTATCATAATTCAAATTCATAGTCTCTGGCTCTTTTGGTTTAACTTGTGATCACACTATAACTTAGATTTTCTAGATTACTTATATCAGAGGCTGTGAGGCAGCATTTATACCTCCACATCTGGAAGTTTTGCTCACTTAACTAATGAACTGCAGGCTGTTCACAAAGGATTGCCTCTTTGGTAATTGTATTAGCTAAAGGGATTCTCTTGGTCCAAAAGTCGATTTGTCTCTATAGAGCACTCTGCATTTAATGACTAGCAGAAAAGGTGGCCTAAAGGCCAATGACCTTGCCTCAATAGGAAACAATTTTAAAGAAGGAGCATTAAGTTTCTTATGGCAAGTACATTTAAATCCAACTTCTTCCCCCACCCAATGTGCTTCTGTCACTCACAAACAGATACCATTCTCAAGTTCATTCCCCATAAAACATTTTGCAGGTACCCATCTTACTCAGAAACTCCCAGGGAATTAATACAAATTAATGCAAAGTTGTTTCAAATTTCAATAATCCTAAATTTATAGAAGAAAGGTAAACTTAGTATAATTTGAGTCCTGGGAGGATTCTTTATCTATCCACCTTAAAAATATAGAGACTAGGATTCAGGACATTTAGTTTCTGCTAGCAGTCATTCTGCAAATAACTTGCTATGACACAGTTTCTTTCTTTTTTTTTTTAAAGAGAGAGTGAGAGAGGAGGGAGGGAGAGAGAGAGAGAGAGAGAGAGAGAGAATTTTTTTTTTAATATTTATTTTTTAGTTCTCGGCGGACACAACATCTTTGTTGGTATGTGGTGCTGAGGATCGAACCCGGGCCACACGCATGCCAGGCGAGCGCGCTACCGCTTGAGCCACATCCCCAGCCCAACACAGTTTCTTTATCTGCTAAATATGGATAATGATATATGTGCTAATAAGAGCGAAGAGTTATTTTGTGCACCAAAAGTGAAATTGTATTAAATAGTGTGATGTTTTCTACATAAGCTGTGACCCTACTTGGTAAGACCAATAATGATGTTTTAATATTATCCTCATCATCACTATAATCTTATTTAATAAATAAATAATTATAGACTAGTGAAGAATAAAACATGACTTTTCTAACATTCTTTCTGGATTTGGTTTCACTCTCATTTATATAGAGACTGCATTTATGATGTACTTGTTGACTTTTTTTTGGACAGGTTTTCAGCAGAGAGGAGCTCTCTGAGGACAGAAGACATTAAAATACTTTTAAGTGTTACACAGTATCTAGCATAAAGCCTTACAATGAGTAGGAGCCTAATGCATATTTATTAAATGTTCCTTTTGGGGACTGCATGCCTGGGGACATACATAGGAACTGTTTCTTCAGAAAATCTTTTGACTTATGTTTTTGAAGACAAGTGAGACAGAAGGGAATTTATGAAGATTCAGTCAGCCGACATCAGTCTCATCTTCCATTTTCTCTTTACCTTGGGGAGAAAAGAGTCAATCCCCCAAGGAGATATCAAAATTGTGCTTTAGTGAAACATGCTCAGATATGGGGGAAAAAGTGAGCCTTTTTTAACTTTAAAAGATATAGAAGTAATTCTGGTCTTACGGGTAAGCACTCAAATATTTAAAAACACAAACAGAAAGAAAAACAAGCAGAACTTTAGGCTTCGGGCAGTTTGAAGAGAAAGTTATGAATGATGGTGCAATTAAGAATTTAGTTTCCTTTAGAACCATGCTACCACGTCACTAATCATACCCCATGTAAGCATCCCCCCCCCCCCCAGGATTCTAGCTACAGAGTCTTTTTTTTTTTTAATTTTTTATTGGTTGTTCACAACATTACAAAGCTCTTGACATATCATATTTCATACATTAGATTGAAGTGGGTTATGAACCCCCAATTTTACCCCAAATGCAGATTGCAGAATCACATCGGTTACAGAGTCTTTTGAAGTAGTTAATACCCAGCTGTTTTGTATGCAAAATAGAATTATATCCCTGGTTGAATGTTTTGTTTTTGTCATTGCCTGGGCTACATCTGCTAGAAAAGGCTGAGAGAGGTCACCATAATCCCAAGTGTGTGATTAATGACCAGCTGAGCATAAAGCAGGAAAAAGCAATGTGGAGGAGATGATCTATCTCCTCCACGGCAGTCCTGTATTTTGTTGCATTTGTATTGGGCAGCATTGTATTTCAGGGTAGCATGAGATCCAACATTTTTAGTAATTTATTTTTTCCAGTCAGGATAGGCTGTGCTGATTGGAGAAAGAAGAGTTGACTAATATTTTAGTCAATTAAAGGTACATATATTTGTTGGTAAGAAAGAGAAATAAATGGTCATCATTCCATAGCTCATTTCAATGAAATTGCTTCAAAATGACTACTACTATTCCAGGGATTATCTTACAAAATTCACTGAGATAAATCTTCAAACAGAGACAGGAAATAGAGTGCCATTACGTGATGTTATCATAGCACTCCACTCAAGCAGTTAGGATAAAAGGAGCATAATTTACACTTCTGAAACACCTTCCAATGCAAACCTTCTGAATATGTTGCAACTACTCAATTATAGTCTAAATCATTTTGAAAATCATTTTACTTTACACATACCATTTAAATGGCTCAGTATAAGTTATGTAATAAAAAAAGGAGCGTTTTAGGGGTGAGTTCCCTTCAAAGTTAACCCTCAGTCTAGAACAATCATAGCTGTTTGTGAACACTGTGGTCTAGAGCACCTGCAAATATTCAGTGAAGTGTATTTTGTTAATTTAGGAGTTCTGGGAAGTAAACAGAAGTCCAATCTATAGGAAAATAAATAGTGGAAATAAAATAGTAATTTTGGCCAAAAGTTTTAGGTTGCCAATAACAGGGTTTAAATTACATGTAGAGGAAAAACAATCACCCATCATACTGCTTCATCACAACTCCTCCCTATAGCTATTATCTTCTCTGTTTCTCCTTGTTGAATATGTACTACCCGTGATATTAGGTAGATTTAATTTGCATTTCATGTATCAAAACATGTAACATGGTGACATGATATGGGGTCCTTGTGGATTGGCAAGTGTTGGCAATTCATTATGGATCAGACTAAGTCTTAAGTCCCCATATGTTTTCAGATAACCTTGGAATAACCTTTTTTTTTTAACCCTTTCCAGTAGTCATCTTTCACATTGGATCTGTTATCAGTATCTTCAAAATATGTCTGGAATAATCCATCTACTTCTCATCATTCCCACTGTCATCCTCAAGTCCAAGTACAACCATCACCAGGAACCATCAATGTATCTACGGACTGATATCCCTTCCTCTATCCTTTCCACTTCAGTATATTCTCAACAGAGTAGCCAGAGTGGTCCTGTGAACACAGAGACCAAATCATCTAATTCCTCCATTCAAAAGTCCCCAGTGGTTTCTTGTCTCACTTTGTGGAAAAGCTAACTTTTGTGCTGTTGCCCAGGAAAACTTACGTGATTGGTGATATGGACTGCTCTGCTGCCTGACTTCCTGTGTGCCAGTCATGCTGGTCCTGACTCATCCTGAACTACTAAGCAGGCCTGCCTAAGGGGTTTCCACATTGCCTTCTCTGTGCCTCAGATGCTCTTGCCTAAGATTTCTAGAGTTAAATCTTTCATTTAAACACATTTTTACTCAAAGTTCACTTTTTGAGTGAGCTCTTGCCTATTGACAAGGGTCTTCCCCTGATTTGTTTTTCTCTGTAGCACTTATTACTATATAACAATTGCTGGATTTAAGACAATTATTTTGTTCATTTTCTGTTCTGCCCTGCTTAAGTCTACATTCCTTGAGGACAGACCATTAGGCTCTGTAGTTCATGGGTGGATATTTTATGCTGGAGAAATGCCTGGGGATGACAATTTGCTTCACGTATTATTTGTGAAAGAAATGAATATATTCTGATTTCAATATATTGCTTTATTGCTTCTTATACCAAGTCAAACTCCGATTTTAGAGGACACCTTGGTCTCTCTCATAATGGTAGTCATTTATTCACTAACCTTGGCAAATTATTAAATGAAGATATTCTAGGAAGAAAGAGTTATACCTCTTTAAAAAAACATAGAAAATGGAGGTAGATTGTATTCTTGTGGATAGAAACTTTGTGGAGAAGCTTAGCAGTTATTTAGCTATTTGGTTTTTTGGGACAGTTTAACTTAGATTTGAATAAAATAAAAGCACATTATTACTTTTATTTCTTTATTATGGTATTGATTATTGAGTAAGCCCATTAAGAATTATAAGCAGGATAAAGGAATTTGAAACATTTCCTGGAGCAATGGTATACATTATCATTTCACTTCTGAAAACAGGGTTTGCCCATGAACCACTCCTCCCTGAAATAGCTGAAAGTTGAGAAATGATCAGATTCAGAATTCTGTCTCAAGCATTGTTAACTCTGGTTACACAGAGCTAAGTCTTTAGGAGTAGAAATGGGTGGATCTAGTGACAGAATTATAGCCTCTCAAGACAGGAAAGTGTCACAGATATGACTTTCTGGTAGCATACCTTGGTGAGAGCCAGTCTCTTCTCCTATGTCCTTTCATGGTTTCTCCAGCATACTCAATAATTGAACTCATTCAATGTGGGGAGTGTAATGTTAAAAGTAGTTTATCTCTGGACACTTTTGTTGGACAGTTCACTCATGTTGACTTAATCTATCTCCTTGAAGTTTCCTCAGAAACTCAAGGATGCATTTATTCAACAATGTGGACTGTTGAATAAATGCATCCTTGAGTTGGGTAGAATTAATTTGCGAAAAAGGTGACAAAGGATCATGTAATTTGATAGTAACACTTGATCAACACATAGTATGGCAGTAACCAAAAATGCAAAAAAAATCTACAAAGAGTAGATGATACAAATCCAAAAAATACAATAATGCAAAAAAAATCTACAAAGAGTAGATGATACAAATCCAAAAAATACAATAATTTAGAATTATTTTCTGTAGAGACAAATAGCCCTTCCCCTCATGGTATTTGAGAAGAATCAGATACAAGTGTATCTGATACACTTAACATTGTATAAATGAACATTTATAAAGACAACTATGTATTATTAAGAAAAAATATATTCTTTAAAGCATATTTTAATGAAGTAGGAAAGGTAGTTTGTTGTTTAGTTTGGTAATGTCTAAATTGTCTGGAAAAGTATTTATATGGTAATCATTGCTCTCTAGTGATAGTGAATAAATAAGACATTATTGTAGTTGTGCAAACAAACATCTAAATGTTATATGCATGTTATAGTCAATTTATATGTTTTTAAAATCAGCGCAGCAGAAATAAGTGTGAAAACAATAATGCTTTAAATGTTATAAAGGAGAGTAAATTATTAGAAGCATGCATTGAATTTGAAGTATAACAGAATTCATGTGAACAAAATAAAATATCTCTATTTCTAGAAATCATTTGCATGAAATTGTCAAGCTCAATGCTTATGGTCAATTAAATGGAACTAAACTAAACTTTTGAAATTGAGCCTGAGCACTTCTGAGGCACCTTCTGACATGTCACTTTTGCACTCTGACCATTCAAACTTTGACAAAATTGATATTTAAGTATTTGTCCCTCTGCATTTACATACATATCCACATGTGTCAGTTAAGAAGAGGGAACACACACATACGCATCACAGAGAACATGTTGCAAGAAGGCCTAAATTGTATTTGCAATTTTAGATTTCTCATTGTGTTGCACTTTAGGAGATCTGGTTTCTTTTCTCAGATCTATCACTGTATGATGGCAAGCATTTAATTTCTTCAAATGCTTGAGAATTCTTCTGAATAAATGAATATTAAGATCTTAGCTTCAGTAGTTTATAATATCAATTTATGATTATTTTGGATTGGGGACATTCATCTGTTATATGTGTATGTTGACCAAAGAATAATGACAGTGAAATGCTGTGATGACATGTGCAGAGTATCTTCCATTTGTTATCTCACTCCCTCCTTCTCGGTACTGATGGGCTCTAGAGGCTGCAGTCTTTTTGCAAGGCATCAAAGAGCTCCCTTGATCTCAGAGCAAGGAAAGAAGGAAGGGAGGGGTACAGAGCAAGCATGGATGAAGAGTGAGCCTGCTTCTTCCCTGCAGGTAATCATGGCAGACTGATAAGATGAAGGCTGAAGCTCCTTTCAGGCAGTCCTCTCTGTATCACAGTGAGTGCCCTCCTCTGGCCCCTTGTCCTTAACCTGCCCCATGTTATTAGCCCTTTGCCACTACACTCCTCTTTGTAATTCTCTTACTCTCTGACTCTGTCTTTGCAAACATTTTCTTTTTTAAAATCATTACAAAATTTTCCAGGAGGTGAGTAATATCACTTTCCTGCTAGGATTTTTGCTGATGGGAATACAAACCCCTGTCTTGCTACAGTAGAGACAACACATATTATATTGCATGGGATGGATATTTGAGTTACTGACTCTGCCTCAGTCATCAACCTGGAACTTCCTCTGTCTGACCAAAGAGATCAGAAACAGTACTCCTCTCATTGCCACTGGACAGGCAGAGGGAAAACAGGGAAAGCAGTGACACAGGAGACAGGACACTGAAAGTAGAGGGAAAGGTTCTCACAGGCTCACACAGAGAGAAAGGAAAACCCATCTCAGGGAGGAAACAGTATTTTGTGGTGACTGAATACAAGAATAAATCACCTTAGAAAGCCTGCTCACCTGCAGAGCGAACTCTGCAGTGACAGATGAAGAGACTAAGGATTTTTCACATATAGTTATAAGTAAGTTCCTTGAAACAAAGGAAAACCCGCCCACACTGAGGCAGCCTGTGTGCTAAGTGGAAGGATGAAGGTCTATCAGCCAATCTGGGCAGCCCAGGAGGGATCACACTCAGTAACAGCTGACTTGTATTCTCATCAGTTGATAGGAGAGAAAAAACACACACACAACCTTGAACTTAATTCTAGAACTCTACAGTATATAACTTTGGTTTGTTGTTAGGAACATTTCTTTAGTTGACTAGATATAGAAATAGGTGATAGTCAGCTAGATTGATTGATTAGAGGATGGAGGTAGATTTAGAAGAATTTAATAATCATTACAAGACATTATATCATATAGTCATACTTTCACACAGTCCCAAACTTTAAAAATCTGAATTTAATCAAACCTACTCTATTACAGGTAGGATACTTATATTTGAAATAGTCTTTTCCCCCATCCATTGCTAAGGATTAAACTCAGGGCTTTGCACATGCTAGCCTGCTAGGCAAGCACTCTACCACTAAGCTGTCGCCCAGTTCTGGAAAAAGGTCTTTTTAATTGAAAACAAAAACTAAACACCCATCATCTACTCAGCACTGAATGAGAAGGGAGCAGTGGAGCACAGGGATGTCTTTCAGGTCTGGCTGCTGCTTCTTCAGTCTGTTTTTCAATGGATCTCAATGTCATGCATCTTTCACTTTTTTTTTTTTTTCCTGTCCTTTGCTCAATGAGGCCTTGAGGATTTTTTATAAATTTTTAATCCTTCTACTTCCTACTGTATTTTTTTCTTCTTAGAATTTATCTCTATCTTATCAACATTGTTATTATGGAATATGATTTTTTGGTCTGTTTTGTTTAGCACTTTAACTTTGATCTTACAAGAGTACCTGAAACATAACAGCTTATTAACTTTTTTTTTTTTTTTTTTTTTTTTTTTTTTTTTTTTTTTTAGTAAATGAAATGTAGGGAGGAAGGAAGAAAGAAGGGAAGGAGGATGACTAGGACTCAGGAGATCTTGGGATACGAGTCATTTCTCCATTTGAGGAGAGGTCGGGAAAGGCTTGGTGAAGATCTTATTTTTGGTTTGAGTATTGAAAGATGAGTATTTTGCTTTTGGAGGAAGGAGATGGTGTTGAATTAAAAAAGGCAATGATTCAAGTGACATGTCAATCATCTTGATGTGAGTATAGCTCAAAGTTACTCATGTTTAATTGGAACTCCCACGTAATAGCAATTTCCTTATCACTAGGTCTTTTCACGTAGATTCTGGAGGAAAACACTGGGGGAAGTCTTAGTGCAGTAATTCTCAACCCAGGTGATTTTCCCCTCAGGGGAAATTCTTAAATGTATGAAGATATTTTCAGTTGTCATACAAATGGAGAATGTTAGTGGCATCAAATGGGTAGAGGAGCGGTAATGCTACTAAACATCCTACAATGCCCAGGAAAATGTCTCACAATGTAGAATTGTCTGTCTCAAAATACCAGAGTGCCATGGATGAAAAACTCTAGTTTACAAGGATTAGGTGAGATCTGGGCTATTCTCCAATCTGTGCTAGCACTGAGGTTAAGATATTTTTTAAGAGCAGGATTTTTTTTTTAATCAGTTTCATTGCAGGTATACAGAATAATCAGGTACATATTAGTAATAATGGGAAAAAACCTGAGTGTCCTTTGAAATATATGTTAGCATTTTTGTGCATTATCTCCAAAAGCACATTGGGCTTAATATAGTTCTGTAGTACCTTGTTTGTCTTGTGCTGTTATGACAGAATACCTGAGACTGGGTAATTAATAATGGACAGGAATTTATTTGCTCAAAGTTTTGGTAGATGGGAATTCTAAGATTAAGATGCCAGTGGGTGGGCAAAGAGCCCAAGAGAAAATCAACTCCAAGAGCCCTCCTTATAATAGCATTCATCCATTCATGGGAGTTCTGGCTTCAAGACCAAACATCTTCCATTAGGCCTTGCTTCCCAAAAGTCACACTCTGGATTAGGTTTCCAACACCTGAATTCTGGGGAGAAGGAGACACATTCAAACCATAGCATTATTTTTACACTGATTCTGGAATTTTTAGGAAACAATTACTATACTTAAATTATAAATTAATGAAATTTCCCAAGTTAATGAACAGAAGCTTAGGGATCATTGCTATTATAATTAGGAGGACATCTAGTTTTCTTGATTGCTGGGAGTGTGTACAACATCAGTATTTTCATCTGCAGAGACACACATCCCAAGTGTTGAGAAAGCATAAATCCAATGTTGGCAAAGCCATTTCATATTTGCATTTTAAACATTTTATTTTACTGTCATAAAAATACCTAATATGAGTTTTACCCTCCTATCAAATTTATAAATGAGTAATATTGTTAGGTGTTGTTGACTATGGTCACTTTTCTGTACAGTAGATGTCTAGAACTAAGTCATCTTACAAACGTGTATCTTTGTGTATGTGTGTGTGTGTGTGTGTGTGTATGTGTGTGTATGTGTGTGTGTGTGGTGCCGAGGATTGAACCTAGGGCTTTGTGAAAGAAGCAAACACTACCAACTGAGCTATATCCCCAGCCCACATATGTGAATCTTTATATTAATTGAAAAAAAAAACAAAAAACTATTCACTTCTCCTCTCCTCAACCCTTGAAAACCTCCATGATACTTCTCTGCTTTTTATTTTTACTTCCAGGTACCTAAGTGGAATCAAGATATATTGGTCCTTCTGTGATTGACTAATTTTGCCTAGCATAAAATCTTCAAGATGTTGTCATATATTGCAGCATTTCCTTCTTTTATATGACCAAATGATATTACTTTGCTTTCTTTATCCCTCCATCTATCAATCACTGAGCATTTGAGTTGATTCAATATCTTAAGATTCATAACTTAAATAAATTTGAGCAAGGATATAACTAACTAAATTTTAGTTAAACTAAAATTTGATTTTCAGCAAAAACCAAGTGGCAGGTTTTTCTGTTGATTATAAATTCTTTTGCTCAACCCAGCTAGGAGATTGCACAGAGTGATAAAGAAGATATTATGAAGATAAGAACCTGTTATCACAGAGGAGTTAGGTGAAAGGGAAAGTGTATTTTTAAAAAACCATTTCTTTTTGAGTTCTGCCATGTGCAGGAATCTATGGGAAGATTCTATGTTATTTTTAGTAGTGGATATTTTCCTGAACATACATCTCAATAGTGCATAGACCCAATCCTCAGCTTGACAATTTTCTTAAATTGAAATGCAACCTGTGCTGCCTTTCATCTCTCAGTATCTTACCCCTGGCTCACATCATCGTCTGTGATGTTTATTTATGTAAAGGTATAGCTAGGGATCTGGATCTGTTTTCCTGACACCAGCTCAGACATGCCCAAGGTTGTCATTGCAATCTAGATTTCACCACTACTCCTTGGAAGGCAAAGAGATTACCAATATGCAGTCAGCCTGAAGTGTTCTGGCTGCAACTAGCAGATTTAAACTGGACAATCTGGTTTAATGTCTATATAATAAGTAGAACAAAGCTGACGACAATGATACTAAAGACCCTGAAATGAGAAATTACCTTAACTCAAACTAAGCAGGATTAATGTTTGCTCCATTCCCATATGTCATTCTAAACTTTGAACAATTTTGAGAATTGGGTCAGGCATAATTTTCTTTTGCATTTCCTACTTAAAAAAGATGTCATGAAAGAGAATTATTTAATGAGCTAGTGTAGCTGGGTGGGGAGGCAGCTCAGTGGTAGAGCCTGTGTTTCACATGCATGAGGTCCTGCATTTAATCTTGAGCACGACCCAAAGATAAACTATTGTAGAAAACTTGATAGAAAACAGAGAATCTATAATTCAATTGGAGAATAACAAATATGTGCATGAATTTGTCACAAATGATAGTGAAAAACATGCTCACAGGATTCCAGCCCTCAGCCTTCAAGCTTTCTTTTTTTGTCTTACATTTTTATATTTACCTATTCAGTTTTAGAGTTCCAAGAAATTAATCACCTCCCACAGTTTTCTTTATCATTAACATCTTGCGTTAGTGTGGTATACCTTTTACAATTGAAAAAGCAATCCTGGCAGATTGTTAACCAACTAAAATCCCCAGTTTACCTAAGAGTTTACTCTCTGTGTTTCTGTGTTGTATATTCTATGTTTTTTTTTTGTCAAATGCATAATGTTCTGTATTTACCATTATAGTATCAGACAGAATAATAGTTCATTACCCTAAAAATATCATGTGTTGTACCCTCCTGAACTCCTGGTAACCACTGACCATGTTCAATTTCTGTATTTCTGCCATTTCTAGAATAGTTGGAATCATATAGTATATTATAGTCTTTTCAGTCTTGCTCCTTTCATTTAGCAGTGTGTATTTTCATGGCTTCATAGCTCATTTCTTTTTTATTACTGAATAATATACTATTGTATGATGGGCCAAAACTTGTTTATTTTTGTTTTGAGTGAAGGAAAATCAATAGAATTTTTATAAGACAAATAATCTTTCTTTCTTTTTCTTCTTTTTTTAAAAATTTTTTTAGGCTTAAAAAAAAAGACATGACCTGTCATTGAATGAAACGATCTGGTATGCTAGCTTCTAAATGTCTGACAAGGTTTGGTGCAGAAGATATTGGATAACTTAAAGTATATCTTCCTTTTCAGAATGGTATTTAAACATATTTTCTTGTGAAAACTTCTGTTTAGAACACACAAGACAGAAAAGTCTGTATGTATGGATTCTGAAAACAATTTTTTTTTTTTTTTGGGATTCTGGTTGCTTGCTTCTCTGATGCTGAGTAACCTTCTGTGCTCAAAGTTTTCTCAGTATTCCAAATGCAAGAAAAAGAAAGTTAAGTATCTTATGTATTATAATAAGTTATTAGAGATTCAAATCTTTATCAAATTGTCAAAGTTTAATATTTGGTGACTTGTGTAGCAGATAAGATTAGGAAAATACTTTAAAATATTTGATAAATAATTTGAAGCGTGAAGATAAAATATGAAGAAACTTTATAAAGTATATGTGAATATAAATAACCTATGTATGCACACACAAATACCCTTACATTCAAGAAATCAAAAGCGTCAACAGTGAAGAACAAAATGTTAGCAACCATAACCTTGGGGATGGGATTGGTGTGGGGTAAGGTTTTCCCTTCTAGATTATATTCTTTAAAAAAAAAGATTCAGTAAGTATTTGTGACTTTAATTTTCATTTTGTTTTTATATATTTTTCAGTAAGTTACTATATATTTTTTTAAACAAAAAAGCTATAATAAAACTTAAGCCAACAACATAATTTGTGAAATATCCTGAATATTACAGTTGAAGATAAAAGAAAATGCAGGTGCACAACAAAATTTAATCTTAATTTCCAGATTACATTTCTACATATATAAATCGCTTTCTTTAAAAGTTGTTCAGATGTTCATTGCTGGGCTTCTTTGATAATGCACAAGAACTGAAAATCAGTATGCATGAAAGGAGCATAGTACTGGACACTTTTCAAAAAGTGGTGTCCATGTACATCTCTGCAGGATTTTCTTTCCCTTTCTTAATAGCATAGAATGTTCCCCTACTTACCCAGGAAATGAGATTCATAATGATCAAATATAAAATAATGTTAGTATTTTGTCATTTAAGGAGATCAGGGTGAACACAGAGACTGCTGAGAATCTGCAGCACTGATCTTGGCCTGGACGCTTGTGAGTCTGGTCTCCCTTCTGTCTGATACAAAGAAGGTCTGTGGAAGTGCTCAGATGGAGCAAACAGGAATGTGTTGTGTCTCTGATATTTCCTGTCCACCCCCATTCCTTTTTTTTTTCCATAGAGATAGGTCCTTTGGTGAAAAGACATCTGTGCTTTCTTCTTTCTTTTCAAGACTGAATGTCATGATTTAGGACATACAAATGTAATTTCAACTTTGACTGCCTGCTGGTTTATTTCATGCACCTGCTCTTAGAGGAAGGAGAGACAGGATTTTAAGGGGCCATTTTGAGGCCAGAACTGACATTTGACCTTAGATATCCCACAGGAACACAGGAAACAAAAGCACTTATTCATAATGTGTGACTTAAACAGGGAGGAACATATTTGCAATTATTTATACCAACACATAGACTTGTTTCTTTCCCTATTGTTCTTGTTTTTATTTTTTACTCAAGTCCCAAAGAGAAAAGGTGAAGATTTTTCTTCTTATGACAAATTCTGTACTAGTTTATAAGTTAAATTTTTGTTTCTTAGCTATGATTTTTAATGTCCTATATAATAATTTAACCCTTTTAAAAGTAGGTATAAACTACCTATGCAAATCTCTAAGTATGTTTCTGGTAACTGTGATTTTAATTGTTTCTGATGAAAATATATTGTGTTTGAAAATTTTCATGTATACCTGAAACTTAAGGAATTTCAAAGATTAATTTATTATTATATGGCATCCTAACCAGATTTACTAAAAGCCTAAGACATCTAATAAACTGAGGACTGATTTACCAAACAATTTTTGTTTTCTTAAATTGCTTCCTGTAATAATGGATATGCAACCCAAGTTAATGATCAAGCTTAATTTGTTTCAGGGAAATAAATACCAGAATTTTTTTGAAAAGATAACAAATGTATGATGATTAATAAAAATAGCTTATCCTCTGCTACTTCTTTTCCTTATTACAGATCATGGATTTCATAATTTTTGATGCCATAAATTAAGAGAGTCTGTTTTTATCACCACAGAACAAAAGCTGCCTAATAATTAGTTCCTCATGGATTGTAAGTCACAGAAGCAAAGCAGGAGGGAAAAAAAGGTGAAAACCGCCAGGTTGTAAATATAGGGGTAATGATTTGGCTTTATGGTGACACCACACATTTGCTGGAATTGATGAACAGCAGATGTCTCAAGACTTGTGAAAACATCTGCAACAATCACTTGAAGGTGAGAAAATAATCTGATTAATTTCCTCTTTGGGTTTGTTCTGTGATTTCCTTATAAATTACCTTTTAGTCAACTTGCTTTTCTTTCCATCATCCCTATTTGAAATGTGTTAAAATAAGCAGTTTCACAGTTCCAGAATATTATTACAGATGAGACAGACCAGTACTTCTTTGAAAAGTTCTGCTACCACCATAGATAATAAGCCTGTCTTTTAATTTGTAAATGTTGTCTGTGTTTCTTTGATCAATTGGTAAGACTCAGTGACATGAAAACAAAGATTAGGCATTTATAGAATATTTTCTTGATATGTCCTTCCCTTCCTGGGATGCAGTTCTCTTTGCTGACAATTAGGCCACATAGGTAAGGCAGATGCCTATTTCCAGCAAGTTCCACCATGGCCTATTGCTGAACAATCAACCCAAATTTGCTGAAACTGAACTTACATCAAACCTCCCAGAGGCTCCTTTTCACTTTTTTATTTTGCAAATTTTAGGGGCTCTCTAGCTTCTCAGAAAAGCTAATAATCTGTTGGGTTTACTTGCAGATTCTCTGGGAATCTGTAAAATACAGGCATGAGAGGAGCTGACCATATTCTAATCCATATGACTTTAAAGGAAGGTTGTAAATAAAAAGAAGTCTTCAAAGAACTACCATTTTGTCTTATGCTGAGATGGAAGAGTAAACTAAGAACCCATGGAACTTCACAGAACTAAGTTCTGTTCACATTTATGCAGCTTTCCTTGGGTAGTAGTTCTCCACTTGTCTATGGCCACTGTAAAAAGTGACCTCAGGATGGTAACCTCTATAAATTCTTTCTATTTTTTTTTTGTAAATTTAAGACCATTCATAAACCTTTATTTAGTCTATCCTTGTCATCTTCAACCCAAAAGTGATCTAAAGATACAGTGATTCATGTTGGAAAATGTGATAGCTCGGTACTCAAGCTTTCTCTGCAGTTTTTTTTTTTTTTTTTTTACTTTCTACTTCTTTTCCTAATTTATCTTCTTAACCCATCAATGTCAATGACTGATCTTAGCTTGAAAGGACAACCATAGGGGTCAACACTATAATATATAAACAAGCAAACAGACAAAATATCCATTTGTATAATGACTGCTGCTGCCTTGGGTCTGTCTGATACCCTCAAGAACTGGACTAACTGGAACCTTGGGTTTCTACTGCCTTGGAAACTGTGCTGTGCCTCAATTGACGGTTTGCCTGAATAACAGCTGGTTTAGCTATAGAACTGAAATCTGATCAGCCAAATTCCTCAAAGAATGATAAAAATGAAAAATATCCCCATAGACTCTTCAAATCAAAAGAAGAAGCCCACAGTGTGTCTCCTGAAGAAGACAGGGTTTGCTAAGACTTCTCTGTAGAAGTTCAGAGTCGACAGCAGATAGAGACAGTACAAAAATAACTAATATGTGGGCAAAACCTACTTACCTGTTGCCAAAAATAAAAAAGGCTCCTTTGGAAGAGCTGAAGAACAGTCTGAGGCTTTCTTAGCAGAAATCTGAGGAGGAAGAGAGCCAGAGGCTATAAACTGAAAGCTTCCATGAGCTCAAAATGAAATCAAGTCTTTGATTTGTTTTGTACCCAAGTACTGTCAAAGCACTGTTCCATCCATCTGTGGAGGCCTTAGAAGATTTTTTTTTTTTTTTGCCTGAGAGACATTTTGCCTTGGAGGGATTTTGCACTTAGATGTCCTAAATTAGTCAACCTGAAACTGTACCCAAACATCACAGTGTTGAGCGAAGATACTTGAAAGAAGCTAAAGAAGAGAAGAAACAAATATTTAAGGACTTCCTGAATTTGAAAGGAGACCTGGCATGGAAGGAGAATGGGAACCATTAGCAAAATCAAATCAATTACTTAGTACATGTCTGTTATTTGTAAGTGAGTGGGTGAGAGGTATATAGAACCAGGATGAATAAGATACAGATACTGACTCAGAGAACTGAGTTTCCAGTGAAGGAAGATAAAAACACATCGAGACAGAAAGGATACACTCCAAATTTTGGAGGAAGGAGTTTAGAATGAGAAAGCTGTTAAGGCATAACTCAAAGTATACAGATTCCAACGAATGGAATAAAGTTTCTTTCGTACTCTGTCCACTGAATCAGCTTTTTTGTGATGTTTATACTGAATAGTAGATTCTTATTCTAACATACCTTTCTTTCCTCTACCCAGAAGATAACCTTAACCTTAATATAATTGCTTCTCTGACTCAATCATTAAAAAACCATGTTGTAGGACCATCACGTGTATAAAACATCACTGAAATTTTTACATCAGTCAAAATAAATGGTATCCATTGTGTGTGTGTGTGTGTGTGTGTGTGTGTGTGTGTGTGAGTTTTCTATTTTTCATTTTTTTTAATGGGGGGTCTTGCTATGTGCCCTGGCTAGAATTGAACTACTAGTCTCAAGTGATTCTTTTGCTTCAGTTTTCCTAGTAGCTGGGACTATAGGCTTTCATATATAGTTCTTAAACTAAAGATTGCTTCAATATTACTGGAAAAATACAATGTAGAAATTAGTAAAGTGCTTAAAAAATCAGAGTGGATTAGATTTGGTAATTGAAATATTCTGTTGTAACCAAGTCACCAGATGTTCATATTAAATTGCAAAGAATACCTGTAGTTTTTGCATGTATCAGTAAACACTCCTACACACAAGCCACAGACCTGATTTTGCTGCACCTTTTGCTATAGTAGAAACAATCTTAAAATGGATATTGCTACAATGTTTCTTCCCTAGTTATTTAGTTTTTGTCAATTGAATATGTTAATTTTAAGACATTTTTAAAACTCCTGAATTGACAATTTGCAGATGGATACAAGGACAGTAACTGAATTAGGTTGCTGAAGTGTTCTGACAACCTCATGAAAAAGATAGTATAAATATTGTGACTATAAAAATTGCACATGGAACATTTTGGTCTTTTTCAGGAAGAGTGAATTCTTTCTAAATTTTTAAATGTACAAGGTTTCAAGCTTGTCACATTAAATCTTTGTCTAAAACAATACTGTATAAATTCCTTAAAAATACTTGTGAATTCTGTAATGATACTATTGATACTTGCACAGGAATTGAATAGAATTGATTTATAAAAAGTAATATTGAAGCAACATGGATCATATTTAACATGTCCTACTCCACATTCTCATTCTAAGCACATTCTAGCTTAAGTAGACTTTTCTCTTCAACCTTCTTTCTTTATGTAATTTAGTCATTTGTATGAAATGTCTTGAAATATAGGTAGGAGTGGTAGAAGAGTATTAATTTATGAAATCTCAGAATTATGAACGTTGAGTTCCTTAAGCCTGCCATCATTGTGGACACCCAGAAAAGGATCTAGACACACAGTCAAAGCCAGTCAGGTGGATTCCATCAGCTGGGGATGTGGACTACGTGTGAAATGGCAATGAGCTATGGTAGGAGTCCTTGAGACAACGCAAGAAGCTAACCTGTGCTTGGACAGAGCCCTCAAAGTGTCCTTTGATCACTTCCACTTGAATTCCTACCCTTCGGATCCTACCATGTCAATGATAAGAGGTAGGAGGCAAGGCAAGGCTCAGCCCTAGGAGAGCCATCAGGAAATAAAGGAGCAGTTCTCTCTGGCCTAGAGGTCAGAAGCATGTCATTGACTCAGCAAGTTTTGGTTGAACTTAATATTTTTATTTTTATTGTTTTAAATAATGTTTGTATTCATCTATTTCCCACCATTTGCATTAAATGGCAGTGGATACATTGTATTTAAAAGTTACTTGGTTCAGTTCCTTTCTTTGTCACCTCCATTAGTTTGGATATTTTACTCATTTATAATACAGATTCAATTGTCAGAGTTTACATTTTGTCTTTGGTTCCTTTGACATTCTAACTTACTTTTAATTTTTTATTTTGTTTTATATTTTGGTACCAGAGATTGAATCCAGGGATGCTACTGAGCCACATCCCCAGCCCATTTTAATTTTTTTATTATTTTGAGACAGAGTCTTTCTAAGTTGATTTGGGCCTCACTAAATTGCTGAGGCTGACATTGAACTTGCAATCCTCCTGCCTTAGCCTCCCGATATGCTGGGATTACAGGTGTGCACCTGATTTTTTTTTTAAAAACATTTGCATATAATAAAATTCCATCTTTGATGTGTATAATTTTATGGATATTGATAAAACAGAATCATGTATCCATTTCCAAAGCACCATACCAAACAAGTTCATCATCTCCAAAATTCCCTTGTGCCACATTTTTGTGGTCATTTGCCTCAGACCCAACCCTGGCACTAGTCTCTGCTTTCTGGCCCTGTCCTTTTACATTTTGCACAGTGCAACATAAAAGGAACCAGACAATATGAAGTTCTTTTAGTCTTGCACTTAGAAATATTCCTTTAAGTTTTATCCATATTTCCTGAGACCATAATGTCTTTCTTTTTATTGCTTCGTAGTATTCTAATGGATGGATGTGCTAGTGTTTGTTTATGATTATCATTGAAATATATCTGCATCATTTCCAATTTTTGGACCTTATAAATTAAGATTCTATGAACATACTTGCACAAACAATTTCTATGAATGTTATTTTTATTCTTTAGGGTAAATACCGACATGTAAGAGTACTGAGTTATGTGGCACATATATGTGTACATTTATTAAACAACTGCCAAAAAATCTCCCAAGGTTGCTTTACCATTTTGTATTCCTGCCAAGTTGTTCTTTATCTTCTTCACATTTGGTACAATTTTTTATGTTTTCTATTAGCCATTTTAACAGTATTTTAATAACAGTAGTAATTTTGAATTTATACTTCCCTCAAGACTAATATTGTTCTGCATCTTCTCATGTGCTCATTTAAAACTTTTTTTTTAGTTGTAAGTGGACACAATGCCTTTGTTTTTATTTATTTTTATGTGGTGCTGAGGATCGAACCCAGTGCCTCACCCGCACTAGGCAAGTACTTTACTACTGAGCCACAACCCCAGCCTCTCATGTGTTTATTTTTAATTTGTATATTTTCTTTGGTCAAATATCACTTTTTAAGTCTTTAACTTCTACTCTCTTTTTAAAAAAATCTGTTGAGAAAGTTTTTGGTTTCACTGATTTTCAATTATTGTTTTTCTTTTAGAAATTCATTAATTTCTGCTCTTATTTTTAGTATTTCCTTTCTTTTATTTGCTTTAGGTTCAATTTGTTTTTATCCCTTTTTATTTTTAAGGTAAAAATTTAGATTAACGCCCTGAGACCTCAGCTTTTCCAATATCAATGTTCAATTATATATATTTTCCTATAAGCACTGCTGATGCTCCAAGCCACAATTTTGATATATTGAATTTTCATATTGAATTCCTAATTATTTTTAAATTTCCCTTGTGATTTCTTCTTTGATTCATGTATTACTTAGAATTTTGTTGTTTAATTTTCAAATATTTGGAGATTTTCTAAAAACTTTTGGTATTGATTTCTATACTATTGTCATTATGATCTGAAAATGTAATTTTGTGTAGTTTCTATTTGAGTTAGTCCCCTTAGCAGTTGGGTGGTGTTTGAAGATATTACTACTATGATTGCCTCCAGGGTACAAATGGCTATGAATCCCTGCATCCATCACTCTGTTTTGCATGGGAAGTTGTATGCCAGAGTAACATATCATCTGCATACTACACTTTGGATCACCTTCTGAGGCTTCTCCTTTAAAAGACTTCTTTGCATGTTCAAGTTCTGCTTCTGTCCTCCTTCTGTAACATTCAAAGTATATTGCTAGTGGAAGGCATAAGGTGCAGGGCATTCTCTGTTGTTCCGATTAAACCTCACTCTTAAGTAGGCTTTGGATCCTGTTTCTCAGAGGTGTGGTTCTCACAGTTTTTGTTCCCTCCCTCATAGTTGTGAGCCCAATGTGTGCATAATCATGTTCCTTGTTCAGCAGTAGGTATATTTGTTTTCCCTTTGTTTTCTTCTTCAACATGACCTGAGTTTTATACAGTGCCCGAAAACTCTAAAGATGAAACTTTCTTTCTCTTCTCTCATGGCTCCTGTTCCCAAACAAAATGCACAGGTTTTGTTTTGTTTTGTTTTGTTTTGTTTTTTTAGTACCAGAGATTTAACCCAGGGACACTCAACCATTGAGCCACATCCCCAGCCCTATTTTGTATTTCATTTAGATACAGGGTCTTACTGAGTTACTTAGTGCCTTGCTATTTGGTGAGGCTGGTTTTGAACTTGCAATCTTCTTGCAACAGCCTCCTGAGCCTCTAGAATTACAGGCATACACCACCACACCCAGGGTAAGGTTTCTTGATTCACAAGGATTTCTATAATGTGTTAGTCATATTTTTGTCACTGTGACAAATGCCTGAGAAAAGCAACTTAAAGGAAGAAAGATTTATTTTGACTCATGGTTTCAGAGGCTTCAGTCTATGATCAGCTGGCTCCATTGCTCTGGGCCTGAGATAAGGCAGCACATATAGTGGAAGAACACTGTTCAGTTTGTAGCAGCCAGGAAGCAGGGAGGAGAGGGAGAGGGGTCCAGGGACAAGAAATATCCTTGCAGAGCATACATGCAATCACTTACTTCCTCTAACTATGCCCCACCTCCTACAGTTTCTACCACCTCCAGGTAGACTCCAGGTATTCTCTTCACCTATCAGGAGATTAATCCACTGTTGGAGTCAGAGTTCTCATATTCTAATGACTTCCCTAAAGTATCACCTGTGAACATTGCTGCATTAGGGACCAAACCTTCAACACATGTGTCTTTGGGGGCCATTCCAGATTCAAACCCTAATAACTAGCAATATTTATGTCTAATTTCTTACACAAAATGACTATTTATTATTAGAATGTAATAATGTCTTGCAGTTTCTTTTTTCCCCTTTATTTTCTATTTTAGGAAGCCTCTTGATTATACAGAATATCATTTAACCAAAGAACATTTCATTGTTTAAAACCATTGGTGATTCATGTGTGCCAAAGCTGTATTAGACCTGTAGTATTAGTAATAAATATTTCCTCACTATGGTTTGAATGCTTCCACCAGAACTCATGTCAAAATTGAATTCCCATTGTAAGGTATTAAGTGGGTGGAAACTTCAAGTATGGTATTTGGAAATGGGATCTTTGAGAGATAATTCAGGTTAAAGAAGGTCATAAGGGCTGGGCCCTAGTTCAGTGAAACATGGCTTTATTTGAAGAGGAGCAAAAACATGAGCTAGGTCTCTCCACAGAATGCCCCTTTTCACCTTGTGACTCTGCAGAGCGTCCCTACCAGTAAGAAGGCTCTTAGCAGATATGACCTGTCAACTTCAGACTTCCCAGACTCCAGAGCTGTGAAAAATAAATTTGTTTTCTTTATAAATCACGTAGTCTTCATTATTCACTTAAAGCAACAGAAAAAAAAATACTCAGACCTCTATCAGGCAATGGAAGGCTTTTAAAATGTGATTTACAATTTAATTATTGCAAAACTAGTGAGCTGAGGGTTATAGCACTTTAGGATAGAAGACATTATTATTTGGGAATTTCTGGCCACTTATTTTGAATTCCATCTCTCCCAACACTCATGACTAACATCAAAGAAGCAGTATACAGCGGAGTGTGGTGTCACACACCTGTAATCCCAACTCAGGAAGTTGAGGTAGAAGGATTGCAGGTTCAAAGATAGCCTCAGCAACTTAGCAAGGCTCTAAGCAATTTTAGCAAGACCATGTTTCAAAATAATAAAAAAAATAACAAGATATGTGGTTGTAGCTCAATCTAATACTCCTGGGTTCAATCTCAGGTACAAAAAAAAAGCTATATACATTCAACTCTGACAAATGCTATGCTATGATCAGTAGTGAGAACTGTGCTACACTTCTGGAATCTCAAGAAGATAAGAACATTACAGATTTCAAAAAAATAAAAAATTTCACAGTCTCATCTTTTTTTTTAATTTTATTTTTTTTATTGGTTGTTCATAACATTACAAAGCTCTTGACATATCATATTTCATACATTAGATTGAAGTGGGTTATGAACTCCCAATTTTACCCCAAATGCAGATTGCAGAATCACGTCGGTTACACATCCACAATTTTACATAATGCCCTATTAGTAATTGTTGTATTCTGCTACCTTTCCTATCCCCTACTATCCCCCCTCCTCTCCCCTCCCATCTTCTCTCTCTACCCCATCTACTGTAATTCATTTCTCTCCTTGTTTATTTTCCCATTCCCCTCACAACCTCTTATATGTAATTTTGTATAGCAATGAGGGTCTCCCTTCATTTCCATGCAATTTCCCTTTTCTCTCCCTTTCCCTCCCATCTCATGTCTCTGTTTAATGTTAATCTTTTCTTCCTGCTCTTCCTCCCTGCTCTGTTCATAGATGCTCTCATTATATCAAAGAAGACATTTGGTATTTGTTTTTTAGGGATTGGCTAGCTTCACTAAGCATAATCTGTTCTAGTGCCATCCATTTCCCTGCAAATTCTATGATTTTGTCATTTTTTATTGCTGCATAGTACTCCATTGTGTATAGATGCCACATTTTTTTTATCCATTCATCTATTGAAGGGCATCTGGGTTGGTTCCACAGTCTAGCTATTGTGAATTGTGCTGCTATGAACATCGATGTGGCAGTATCCCTGTAGCATGCTCTTTTAAGGTCTTCAGAAAATAGTCCGAGAAGGGCAATAGCAGGGTCAAATGGTGGTTCCATTCCCAGCTTTCCCAGGAATCTCCAAACTGCTTTCCAAATTGGCCGCACCAATTTGCAGTCTCACCAGCAATGTACAAGTGTACCCTTTTCTCCACATCCTCGCCAGCATTTGTTGTTGTTTGACTTCATAGTGGCTGCCAATCTTACTGGAGTGAGACGGTATCTTAGGGTGGTTTTGATTTGCATTTCTCTGACTGCTAGAGATGGTGAGCATTTTTTCATGTACTTGTTGCTTGATTGTATATCCTCCTCTGAGAAGTGTCTGTTCAGGTCCTTGGCCCATTTGTTGATTGGGTTATTTGTTATCTTATTGTCTAATTTTTTGAGTTCTTTGTATACTCTGGATATTAGGGCTCTATCTGAAGTGTGAGGAGTAAAAATTTGTTCCCAGGATGTAGGCTCCCTATTTACCTCTCTTATTGTTTCTCTTGCTGAGAAAAAACTTTTTAGTTTAAGTAAGTCCCATTTGTTGATTCTTGTTATTAACTCTTGTGCTATGGGTGTCCTATTAAGGAATTTGGAGCCCGATCCCACAATATGTACATCAGAGCCAACTTTTTCTTCTATCAGAGGCAGCGTCTCTGATTTGATATCAAGCTCCTTGATCCATTTTGAGTTAACTTTTGTGCATGGTGAGAGAAAGGGATTCAGTTTCATTTTGTTACATATGGATTTCCAGTTTTCCCAACACCATTTGTTGAAGATGCTATCCTTCCTCCATTGCATGCTTTTAGCCCCTTTATCAAATATAAGATAGTTGTAACTTTGTGGATTAGTCTCTGAGTCCTCTATTCTATACCATTGGTCCACCCGCCTGTTTTGGTACCAGTACCATGCTGTTTTTGTCACTATTGCTCTGTAATATAGTTTGAAATCTGGTATCGCTATACCGCCTGATTCTCACTTCCTGCTTAGAATTGCTTTTGCTATTCTGGGTCTTTTATTTTTCCATATGAATTTCATGATTACTTTATCTATTTCTACAAGAAATGCCATTGGGATTTTGATTGGCATTGCATTAAACCTATAGAGAACTTTTGGTAATATCGCCATTTTGATGATGTTAGTTCTGCCTATCCATATATTTTTCCATCTTCTAAGATCTTCTTCTACTTCTCTCTTTAGGGTTCTGTAGTTTTCATTGTATAAATCTTTCACCTCTTTTGTTAGGTTGATTCCCAAGTATTTTATTTTTTTTGAGGATATTGTGAATGGAGTGTTTTTTCTCATTTCCATTTCAGAAGTTTTGTCACTGATATACAGAAATGCCTTTGATTTATGCGTGTTGATTTTATATCCTGCCACTTTGCTGAATTCATTTATTAGTTCTAGTAGTTTATTTGTAGACCCTTTTGGGTCTTCTAGGTATAGAATCATGTCATCTGCAAATAGTGATAATTTAAGTTCTTCTTTTCCTATTTTTATGCCTTTAATTTCTTTCGTCTGTCTAATTGCTCTGGCCAGTGTTTCGAGAACTATATTGAATAGAAGTGGTGGTAGAGGCCATCCCTGTCTTGTTCCAGATTTTAGAGGGAATGCTTTTAACTTTTGTCCATTCAGAATGATGCTAGCCTGAGGCTTAGCATAGATGGCTTTTACAATGTCAAGGAAAGTTCCTGTTATCCCTAGTTTTTCTAATGTTTTGAACATAAAGGGATGCTGTACTTTGTCGAATGCTTTCTCTGCGTCTATCGAGATGATCATATGGTTCTTATCTTTAAGTGTATTGATGTGGTGAATAACATTTATTGATTTCCATATATTGAACCATCCTTGCATCCCAGGGATGAATCCTACTTGATCATGGTGCACAATTTTTTTGATGTGTTTTTGTATTCAATTTGCCAGAATTTTATTGAGGATTTTTGCATCTAGGTTCATTAGAGATATTGGTCTGTAGTTTTCTTTCTTTGAGGTGTCTTTGTCTGGTTTTGGAATCAGGGTGATGTTGGCCTCATAGAATGAATTTGGAAGACCTCCCTCTTTTTCTATTTCCTGAAATAACTTGAAAAGTATTGGTATTAATTCTTCTTTAAAGGTTTTGTAAAACTCCGCTGTATACCCATCCGGTCCTGGGCTTTTCTTGGTTGGTAGTCTTTTGATGGCTTCTTCAATTTCATCCATTGATATTGGTCTGTTCAAATTGTGTGTATCCTCCTGACTCAGTCTGGGCAAATCATATGACTTAAGAAATTTATCGATGTCTTCACTATCTTCTATTTTATTGGAATATAGTTTTTCAAAATAATTTCTAATTGTCTTCTGTATTTCTGTAGCATCTGTTGTGATATTGCCTTTTTCATCCCGTATGTTAGTAATTTGAGTTCTCTCTCTTCTTCTCTTCGTTAGCATGGCTAAAGGTCTGTCGATCTTATTTATTTTTTCGAAGAACCAACTTTTAGTTTTGTTAATTTTTTCAATAGTTTCTTTTGTTTCAATTTCATTGATTTCTGCTCTGATTTTAATTATTTCTTGCCTTCTGCTACATTTTCTCTTGTTTTGCTCTTCCTTTTCTAGGGCTTTGAGATGAAGTGTGAGCTCATTTATTTGTTGTTTTTTTTTTCTTTTTTTGAGGAATGACACCAGGCGATGAATTTTCCTCTTAAAACTGCTTTCATTGTATCCCATAGATTCCAATATGTTGTGGCTGTATTTTCATTTATCTCTAAGAATTTTTTGATTTCCTCCTTTATGTCTTCTGTAACCCATTGATCATTTAGTAACATATTGCTCATTTTCCATGTGACGTAGGATTTTTCCTTCCTTCTTTTATCATTGATTTCCAGTTTCATTCCATTATGATCAGATAAAATGCATGGTATTATCTCCACCCCTTTATATTTACTGAGGGTTGCCCTATGGCATAATATATGGTCTATTTTTGAGAAGGATCCATGTGCTGCTGAGAAAAAAGTATATCCATTTGATGATGGTTGATATATTCTATATATGTCAGTTAAGTCTAGGTTATTGATTGTGGTATTGAGTTCTATAGTTTCTTTATTCAACTTTTGTTTGGAGGATCTGTCCAATGGTGAGAGAGGTATGTTGAAGTCACCCATAATTATTGTGTTGAGGTCTATTTGATTCTTGAACTTGAGGAGAATTTGTTTTATGAATGTCGCAGCACCATTATTTGGTGCATAAATATTGATAATTGTTATGTCTTGTTGGTGAATGGTTCCTTTAAGCAGTATATAATGTCCTTCTTTATCCCTTTTGATTAACTTAGTCTTGAAGTCGATTTTATTCGATATGAGGATGGCCACCCCTGCTTGCTTACGAGGACCGTGTGCGTGGTATACTTTTTCCCATCCTTTCACCTTCAGCCTGTGTATGTCTTTTCCAATCAGATGTGTCTCCTGGAGGCAGCATATTGTTGGATTTGTTTTTTTTTAATCCATGATACCAGCCTATGTCACTTTATTGGAGAGTTTAAGCCATTCACATTCAGAGTTACTATTGATATATGGTTTGTACTTCCATCCATGTTTGATTATTTATCCTTTTTTAAAAAAATTAGTTTTTTATCCATGATTATCTTTCCCCTAGCCCTCTGTCTTTACCGAGGCACTTCCCACTGATGGTTTTGGTTATTGTTTTTCATTTCTTCCTCGTGTAGTGTTTTGCTCATAATGCTTTGCAATGCTGGTTTTCTGGCTGCAATTTCTTTTAACTTTTGTTTATCATGAAAGATTTTTATTTCATTGTCATTCCTGGAGCTTAATTTTGCTGGATACAGAATTCTTTTTTTTTTTTTTTTTTTTTTTTTTTTTTTTTTTTTTTAGCAAGCAAGAAGTAGGTTTATTGCAAAAGCAACAGAGGTACAGAGATAGACTTCTTCAAAAAGAAGGAGCCCCAGAGCTGGGAAACCAATGGGCAAGTTTTGGGCTGTCCTTTTTATGGTCTCTGGAATTTCCTCCTGTCTTTTTCTCCTCCCCTGAGCACACGCTCCACACTATTATTGACAGATGCCCCCTCTGTCCATGCGTCTGTTTTAGTTTTTCCATTGGACCCCCTGCTTGGGAGAATGAATACAGATGTGTCTGTCTGATTGTGTCCCCCACTTGTGTCCACAAGCGCTTTTTTTTTTATTTCATAATTTTAATCAATATTTAAAATTCATATTTGGAGTTTAAATGGAGGTCTTTACTTTGATCATGTTATTTGGAAATAGTTTTATTTTACCTGGATATTTTTTTTTTATTGGTTGTTCACAACATTACAAAGCTCTTGACATAACATACTTCATACATTGGACTGAAGTGGGTTATGAACCCCCAATTTTACCCCAAATGCAGATTGCAGAGTCACATCGGTTACACTTCCACAATTTTACATAATGTCCTATTGGTCATTGTTGTATTCTGCTACCTTTCCTATCCCCTACTATCCCCCCTCCCCTCCCCTCCCAACTTCTCTCTCTACCCCATCTACTGTATTTCATTTCTCTCCTTGTTTATTTTCCCATTCCCTCACAACCTCTTGTATGTAATTTTGTATAGCAATGAGGGTCTCCCTTCATTTCCATGCAATTTCCCTTTTCTCACCCTTTCCCTCCCATCTCATGTCTCTGTTTAATGTTAATCTTTTCTTCCTACTCTTCCTCCCTGCTCTGTTCATAGTTGCTCTCATTATATCAAAGAAGACATTTGGTATTTGTTTTTTAGGGATTGGCTAGCTTCACTAAGCATAATCTGCTCTAGTGCCATCCATTTCCCTGCAAATTCTATGATTTTGTCATTTTTTATTGCTGCATAGTACTCCATTGTGTATAGATGCCACATTTTTTTTATCCATTCATCTACTGAGGGGCATCTGGGTTGGTTCCACAGTCTAGCAATTGTGAATTGTGCTGCTATGAACATCGATGTGGCAGTATCCTTGTAGCATGCTCTTTTAAGGTCTTCAGGGAATAGTCCAAGAAGGGCAATAGCAGGGTCAAATGGTGGTTCCATTCCCATCTTTCCCAGGAATCTCCAAACTGCTTTCCAAATTGGCCGCACCAATTTGCAGTCCCACCAGCAATGTATAAGTGTACCCTTTTCTCCACAACCTCTCCAGCACTTGTTGTTGTTTGACTTCATAGTGGCTGCCAATCTTACTGGAGTGAGATGGTATCTTAGGGTGGTTTTGATTTTCATTTCTCTGACTGCTAGAGATGGTGAGCATTTTTTCATGTACTTATTGATTGATTGTATATCCTCCTCTGAGAAGTGTCTGTTCAGGTCCTTGGCCCATTTGTTGATTGGGTTATTTGTTATCTTATTGTCTAATTTTTTGAGTTCTTTGTATACTCTGGATATTAGGGCTCTATCTGAAGTGTGAGGAGTAAAGATTTGTTCCCAGGATGTAGGCTCCCTGTTTACCTCTCTTATTGTTTCTCTTGCTGAGAAAAAACTTTTAAGTTTAATTAAGTCCCATTTGTTGATTCTTGTTGTTAACTCTTGTGCTATGGGTGTCCTATTGAGGAATTTGGAGCCCGACCCCACAATTTGTAGATCGGATCCAACTTTGTCTTCTATCAGACGCAGAGTCTCTGGTTTGATATCAAGTTCCTTGATCCATTTTGAGTTAACTTTTGTGCATGGCGAGAGAAAGGGGTTCAGTTTCATTTTGTTGCATATGGATTTCCAGTTTTCCCAACACCATTTGTTGAAGATGCTATCCTTCCTCCATTGCAAGCTTTTAGCCCCTTTATCAAATATAAGATAGTTGTAACTTTGTGGATTAGTCTCTGTGTCCTCTATTCTATACCATTGGTCCACCCGCCTGTTTTGGTACCAGTACCATGCTGTTTTTGTCACTATTGCTTTGTAATATAGTTTGAAATCTGGTATTGCTATACCGCCTGATTCACACTTCCTGTTTAGAATTGCTTTTGCTATTCTGGGTCTTTTATTTTTCCATATGAATTTCATGATTGCTTTGTCAATTTCTACAAGATATGCCGTTGGGATTTTGATTGGCATTGCATTAAACCTATAGAGAACTTTTGGTAATATCGCCATTTTGATGATGTTAGTTCTGCCTATCCATGAACAGGGTATGTTTTTCCATCTTCTAAGATCTTCATCAACTTCTCTCTTTAGGGTTCTGTAGTTTTCATTATATAAATCTTTCACCTGTTTTGTTAGGTTAATTCCCAAGTATTTTATTTTTTTTGAGGATATCGTGAATGGAGTGTTTTTCCTCATTTCCGTTTCCGAAGTTTTGTCGCTGATATACAGAAATGCCTTTGATTTATGCGTGTTGATTTTATATCCTGCCACTTTGCTGAATTCATTTATTAGTTCTAGTAGTTTCTTTGTAGACCCTTTTGGGTCTTCTAGGTATAGAATCATGTCATCTGCAAATAGTGATAATTTAAGTTCTTCTTTTCCAATTTTTATGCCTTTAATTTCTTTCGTCTGTCTAATTGCTCTGGCCAGTGTTTCGAGAACTATATTGAATAGAAGTGGAGATTGAGGGCATCCCTGTCTTGTTCCGGATTTTAGAGGGAATGCCTTCAACTTTTGTCCATTCAGAATGATGCTAGCCTGAGGCTTAGCATATATAGCTTTTACAATGTCAAGGTAGGTTCCTGTTATCCCTAATTTTTCTAATGTTTTGAACATAAAGGGATGCTGTACTTTGTCAAATGCTTTCTCTGCATCTATCGAGATGATCATATGGTTCTTATCTCTAAGTCTATTGATGTGGTGAATAACATTTATTGATTTCCGTATGTTGAACCATCCTTGCATCCCAGGGATGAATCCTACTTGGTCATGGTGCACAATTTTTTTGATGTGTTTTAATTATTTCTAGTCTTCTGCTACATTTGTTGTTGTTTTGCTCTTCCTTTTCTAGGGCTTTGAGATGAAGTGTGAGCTCATTTATTTGTTGTTTTTTTTCTTTTTTTGAGGGATGACCACCAGGCGATGAATTTTCCTCTTAAAACTGCTTTCATTGTGTTCCATAGATTCCGATATGTTGTGTCTGTATTTTCATTTATCTCTAAGAATTTTTTAATTTCCTCCTTTATGTCTTCTGTAACCCATTGATCATTCAGTAACATATTGTTCATTTTCCATGTGATGTAGGATTTTTCCTTCCTTCTTTTATCATTGATTTCCAGTTTCATTCCATTATGATCAGATAAAATGCATGGTATTATCTCCACCCCTTTATATTTACTGAGGGTTACCCTATGGCATAATATATGGTCTATTTTTGGGAAGGATCCATGTGCTGCTGAGAAAAAGGTATATCCATTTGATGATGGTTGATATATTCTATATATGTCAGTTAAGTCTAGGTTGTTGATTGTGATATTGAGTTCTATAGTTTCTTTATTCAATTTTTGTTTGGAGGATCTGTCCAACGGTGAAAGAGGAGTGTTGAAGTCACCCATAATTATTGTGTTGTGGTCTATTTGATTCTTGAACTTGAGGAGAGTTTGTTTTATGAATGTCGCAGCACCATTGTTTGGTGCATAAATATTGATAATTGTTATGTCTTGTTGGTGAATGGATCCTTTTAACAGTATATAATGACCTTCTTTATCCCTTTTGATTAACTTCGTCTTGAAGTCGATTTTATTCGATATGAGGATGGCCACTCCTGCTTGCTTACGAGAACTGTGTGCGTGGTATATTTTTTCCCATCCTTTCACCTTCAGCCTGTGTATGTCTTTTCCAATTAGATGTGTCTCCTGGAGGCAGCATATTGTTGGATTTGTCTTTTTAATCCATGATACCAGCCTATGTCGCTTTATTGGAGAGTTTAGGCCGTTAACATTCAGAGTTACTATTGATATATGGTTTGAACTTCCATCCATGTTTGAATGCTTATCCTTTTTTTTTTTTTTTTTAATATTTAGTTTGTTTCTCCGTGATTATCTTTCCCCTCGCCCTCTGTCTTTACTGAGGCACTTCCCACTGATGGTTTTGGTTATTGTTTTTCATTTCTTCCTCGTGTAGTGTTTTGCTCAAAATGCTTTGCAATGCAGGTTTTCTGGCTGCAAATTCTTTTAACTTTTGTTTATCATGAAAGATCTTTATTTCGTTGTCATACCTGAAGCTTAATTTTGCTGGATACAGAATTCTTGGTTGGCATCCATTGTCTTTCAGTGTTTGAAATACATTGTTCCATGACCTTCTTGCTTTCAGTGTCTGTGATGAAAAGTCCGTTGTTAACCGTATTGGTTTACCCCTAAATGTAATCTGTCTCCTTTCTCTTGTAGCTTTTAATATTTTCTCTTTGTTCTGTATATTGGATATCTTCATAACAATGTGTTTTGGCGTTGGTCTATTGTGATTTTGTGTGCTCGGTGTCCTGTATGCATCTTCAATTTGTATATCTGTTTCCTTTTTTATTTCTGGAAAGTTTTCTGTAATTATTTCATTCAGTAGGTTTCTCATTCCCTTGGTGTGTATCTCTGTACCTTCCTCTATCCCGATGACTCGTAAGTTTGGTTTCTTTATGTTATCCCATAACTCTTGGATGATTTTCTCGTGATTTTTTACCAGCCTTTCTGAGTTGGCTAGACTCTTTTCAAGATGGTATATTTTGTCTTCATTATCTGACGTTCTGGTTTCTACTTGTTCCACTCTGTTAGTGATACTCTCAATTGAGTTTTTAATTTGGTTTATCGTTTCCTTCATTTCTAGAATTATTGTTTGATTATTTTTTATAATCTCTATCTCCTTATAAAGATGCTTAACTTCTTCTTTTAGCTGTTTATGTAACTCATTCTCAATGTGTTCTTTCACTGCTTGAATTTGCTGTCTTGCATCCTCTTTGAGGTTCCATTCCATCTGTCTAAGGTGTTCCTTGAGGTCTTTATATGACCATTTTTCTGATGACTCTAGGTCCTCCTGAATATTTAGGCTGTCCTGCATTGCTTGTACTCCTCTTCTTCCTTGCTTCTTGAAGCTGCTCATGTTGCTTCTTGTTCTGGTTGACTGCTGGGTTACTGTTTATTCCTATAAATTTATTTGATGCTAGGGAGGAAAGGTATTAGAAGGGAAGGGAAGAAGTCACTAAGGAGAATGAGAGTAGGCAGGTAGAATTCAAGGAAGGGGGGATAAGAAAAATGAAAAGACAAAAGAAAAAAGAAATAGGAACTAAAAAAGAACAAAAATTTAAAAAAAATATTAATAATAATTTAAAAAATTAAAATTGAGATTAGAAGAGAAAGAAGAAAAAAAAGAGAAAAGAAAGAAAAAACAAGATAAAAAAATGAAGATGAAAGAAAAACCCCCAATCAGAAAAAAAAAAAAACAACAACAATAAAAAAGACTAATAAATGCCGTCTTAGAGTTTGATTAACTTCTCTTCCACTAGGTGGCGCTGTGCCCCCCAGGTCAAGTCTTTCCCGTCAGTACGCGGGAACCAATCACTGTGCAGCAGCTCCTCCCAGACTGGGCGAGTCTCCAATCCTGAGTGCCTAGGGCCTCCTCTTGTGTCCAAACACTTCCACTTTTCCTCTAACCAGGCCCCTCTCACTACAATACTGACTACAGGCCAGGTCTTCTGCTCCCGGGAGCCCTGTTTTCATGAACGACTGGGCTCACTCCTCCAGATTGCCATTCCCTCAGACCCTAAGCTTGTAGAGCTTGGTGCTGAGAATCCTCAGCAAATTTTGCTTGCCCTCCGGTAGCCACACCCCCGTAGCTGGTGCAAGAGACCTCAGCAGCCAGCCCTGGCGGGAGCGGCAATCCCACACCACCTGTGACTCCCTCGGGCTGGCTATAGCATTCTCGGGAGAGCTGGGAGGGGCTCTTAAGGTTTCCCTGATGCGTGGAGAGGGAAAGTCAGGAGACCACACACCTGCTGCAGCAGGCTTCAATGAAGTTATCTCCTCCGCTGCAGTCCTGCCACGCCAGCCCTCCGCCTCAGTGGTGTTCTCCGCAAACGGCTACAGTTCGCCTCCCCCTGCCGGGCGACCAACGCCACGGGCGGGTCCCCACTGTCACCCAATCCCCGCCTGGACCCTGCGGCCACTACCCACGAAGGCCCGGCAGGCATCCACCTCCGGGGAATGAGAAGTGCTGACCAGCCGCCTCAGCCGGATAGCTTAATGCTGAGTCGCAGCTGTCTGTCTCAGCTTTTCAGACGCGGTGGTGCGGGGCACGGACCATGGAGAGGCTTACTCACTTCCCGCCGCCATCTTTCTCCTCTCGCTATTTCGGGATGATGGCGGGGTGCTGGCTCGCTCTGGCTCTGTCCGGTGCGTCTCTGCCTCGAGCTCCCACGCCTCTCTCTGCCGCGGTTTCTACAGCATGCGCTGCCCTGTTGGCTCTCTCCGCCCCCGGCGTTCCCGGCTTCTAGCCGCACCGCGGCCCGGTCCGTGTCTTTATGGCTCTCGGCTCCAGTGGCGCCCGGGGCCGGGGAGGCGACGGCCTGACTCCGGCAAGTACCGCAGTCCCCAGGCCCCGAGTCCCGGCGGCCACAAACCGACACTTCTAGTAGACCTCCCAGATCCCTGCAGGACCCCTCTTCATGGAATTCTGCTAGAGGTTCCTCAGTGTGAAGACTGCCGCTGTTCCAAAGGGTCTTTTTGATCTCGTTAGTGCGGAGACATTAGAGTCGCTGCTTACTCCTCGGCGGCCATGCTCCCTCCGATACAGAATTCTTGGTTGGCATCCATTGTCTTTCAGTGTTTGAAATACATTGTTCCATGACCTTCTTGCTTTCAGTGTCTGTGATGAAAAATCCGTTATAAGGTTGTAAGTACAATATGGTTTATTTCACATTGATTTACTGAAAAAATCCATTATTTGATTAATGAATTCCTCAACACTTTGCTCAACTGGGGTAATCAAGTATGCTTTTGCTCTTCCTGCTTCCTTTCAACAACCTTAACCTAACCTCTCTGGTTCTCTCATTGAAAGCCCTGCCTTTAAACTAACATTCCCTGCCCCCAAACCTCAACTGTCCCAAATGTGTCCTCTCCATTTAAGATGCTCCTAAGACTCTCTCAACATATTGGTCTCATATTGCTGTAAACCATACCACTGGTGTTGATAACAACAACAACAACAAAAAGCTCTTGTTCTGGTCTCTTTGGGGAGTTAGCATTAGACAACAATTGCCTTACGGATGAAAGTCAAAAAAGACATTCTACTGGAAATGGTACATTTTCCTTTGAGACTTTCTCCACACCAGGGAGGCCCTAGTCTCACCTTGGAAGGAGGAATAGCTTGTCTGCAGTGCTCCTTTTCTGGCAGTCCCTGTCTTCTTGCATCTGCATCCACTCTTTCCTCCTGAACACATTATGGTGAGTCAGGCAGGGGCCTTGCACTGGCTCCTCTGCACAACCCCACCTGCCATTGTGTATAGTACAGACTGTGTCCAGTGGGAAAGTGCCAGGTAAGCAAATTCATGAAGAGCTACTAATAATTGATGCAACAACTATTTCTTTTTCCCAGAGATTGTCACTATGGAAGTTTACCTAGTGATAGTGAAAATAGAGTAGATACAAAATAGGTATTTTTAAAAATGTTGTGAATGGACTTTATCTTGTTTATTTATATGTGGGATGAGAATTGAACCTAGTGCCTCATACATGCTAGGCAAGCACTTTACCACTGAGCCACAATCCCAGCCCTCAAAACAGGTATCTTTGAGGGCCCTTTCTTTTTCCATTATGTTTCCAATATTTTTTTCAAATAAAATTTACAGATTGATTGACCTTAGAATATAAGTATTCTTGTGGGCATGTGTTTTGCCTCTAAGAAACCAAGTAATCATTTTACTTAAAATCTTCAGAGCAAAATTATTTTTTATTTCACTAAAAATTTAAAAAAAATTAGATATGTTGTGACTGTGTTTATTGAATTTTTTCCTGAACCATAATGCAAGATAGAAAAAAAATCAAAACAAGAAATATTTATACCCAACAGTTTGAGGGCTGATCTGTTATCTTAAAATTTAAATGGACTCATTTATTATAATATCTTCATTATAAATATCAAATATTCAAGTGGAGATCAAGTTTGCATTACATAACTGTCAATAGGAAAAATATTGAGCTGTTATAATTAATACAAGAGACTTTCATATAATTATTTTTCTGTCATTACTTCTTGTTTCTCATTATTACATATCTAGTCCAGTTTTAATTATATTACAGCTGTTAGGCGCACCTTATTTCTTCTGTTAAGGTTTATACCATCTGAAATATGGAGGCTACATTTATCAAATTCTACTAAAAGAAAATAGAAGTCCAGGACATAGCTATGGAGTTCTGTGCCAATGAAATTCATGTTTCTCAATTTTATTTTAATGTAAATTTCAGCTACCTCCACAATGCACTCTTGTTCAATAAGAAATAATCTTAAGATTCTGCCTACTCTTAGAGAATTCTGTTCCAGGAGTTCTTTTTCAGCATTACAGAGGCATTTTAAATAACAATATAGATCACTTTAAGGGAATTCATCTTCAAATACAAGCTTAATGGAAGTCTTTTAGAAAACAAACTTGTCAGAGTGAAAAATGTGCTTTGGAATACATTTTATTGTTTACTAGCATAGAGACTTTTTAATTTGTAAAAGGATGTTTCATAAATGATTGGATTTTCTAGTTTTTCATAAGAAATTTATAGTCCTCTGAGCTGTGATAATAGCCATTGTTGTAGAGGCACAAGAGCTGCTGGCTCAAGCACCCACAAACACATTAGCAGCATTAACCTGAAGACCACACTTACTTCATTTATTCGACGACGTTTCTAGAACTATGTCATGAAGTGAGAGCAAAAGGGTATCATTGTCTTTTCTCAACTTGGTTTTGAAATTGAAAAGCCTGAAATAGTTGACTAAGAAAAAATACATTTTCTTGTTTAAGTTTTTCCTTATATTTTCTTTCTTTCTTTTTTTTTTTGTAGTTGTAGATGGACAGCATGCCTTTATTTTATTTTATTTTATTTTAATGTGGTGCTGAGGATTGAACCCAGTGCCTCACACAAGAGTCAAGTGCTCTGCCACTGAGCTACAGCCCCAGCACTTTATTTTTTCTTAGTTATCCATGGACCTTTATTTTATTTATTTATATGTGGTGCTGAGAATCGAACCTAGTGCCTTACATGTGCTAGGCAAGCACTTTATCACTGAGCTATAACCCTAGCCCATCTTGTTTGCTTTGTTTTAAGTTTTATAAGAACTTTCCAATCTCTCTCTCTTGTACTCTCCCTCTCCCTTTCTCTCTCTCTCTCTCTCTCTCTCTCTCTCTCTCTCTCTCACACACACACACACACACACACACACACAGACACACAACCAGTGTTTATTCATCCCATATGCACCATTTCCTAGATTCTTTAATCCATGATGGTTTTTTGTTTTGTTTTTGTTTCTTTATCCCATTTTTTGCTGCTTTGACTCATGCCAGCAATACCAGTTTCTTCAACCTTAAAATTTGCTGTATGCTATTTGCCTTAGTTTCTCCAATTAAAGTATAGCTCCAAAGGACCTTTCTTCTTGTTCACTTACATCTGTGGCTAAGAAGGCCCTACAGAATAGAAGTTACCTAATAACAGCATAGGAAATAGAATGTGTGTGTGTGTGTGTGTGTGTGTGTGTGTGTGTGTGCTTTCTTTGGGCCCATATCCCTGACAAAGGCTGTCTCTCAATCAAACTTGAGTTCTGCTCCTCTGAGCCCTCTTTTCAATTAGACTCTTTCCTTGGATCTTTCTTTCAGCCTACATAACTTAGTTTTAGCAAGAATACTGCTGTCCCACCCTTGACATCTGATCAAATTCTTCATCTCTACCTTTGATCTTTGATGACCTTGATCTATCTTCAGAAAGAATCCTAAATCAGTTTAGGAGAAGTATCCCTAATCTTAATGTCTTTATTTGGAGTAGAGCTCCATCTCTTTCCGCTGTTGTGAGAGTCATGGGGCCTATCACAGTAGTTTTGAATGCAGTCCTTACCATTTAATTATTTACACTTCTCTCTAGTTCTGAATCTCACAACAAGGCATCAAAAGCAACTAGAGCGGCTGGGGCCATGGCTCAGTGGTAGAGCACTCACCAAGCACGTGCAAGGCCCTGGGTTCAATCCTCAGCACCATATAAAAATAAATAAATAAAGGTAAAAAAAAAAAGCAACTAGAAATTTTATTTTCTAGAATTTTCATGGATCAATGTCTTCTGCCTGGTGGTGTGCACCATTTTTTTTTTTTTTTGGATTTTGTACAAGGAGGTAGAGACACTGATATTGCACACATATTCAACATACTACAGTTAACACAAGTGTAAGAAGGAAATTGGATGCAGTGTTTCCCCCACTCCTCCACTGCAAAGATTTACACAGGTGTCCAGCTATCCCTTTTTGGAAGGTTTCCTAGGTGTGACACTTTGAGAGAATGTATAAGTCCCTGAGTAAGAGCTAGAAAGTTATTCCAAAGAGAGAGCAGAAAATGGTTGAGTGATAAAGCCAAATCCCAAAGTGGAAAGACTAAATTTTATGAATTAAAGATGGAAAACTGCTCTCACTTATCTCCAGAACATAATCTTTTACTAAGTCTATTTGTTCCTCCTTCTACTTTTTTCTTTCATCTTCCACTTTTCATTTTCCCTCATTCAGAGATAATCAACCATCATAGCACATGCTACAGTTGGCAGGTCCTTCTCTACATAGAAAAACCTTTAATATATATTATTTCAGTAATCTTCAACATAATATTTAGTATCAATATTATAAAATTTTTAACAGATGAGAAGTTTCAGGTGTACAGAGATTGACACATTCACAATCAAATAGCTAATAAGTAGGAAATTCAAACTTCAGGCTATGCTCAGCCTAAAACTTACTTTCTGGTATACTACCTGTGTCTTTAAAGTTTAATGTGCACCATAGATGACCTGGCAGTCTTGTTAGGATGCTTGCAGGAGCTCTGAGTTTGTACCTGAGATGCTGCCTTTCTGGGGGATGCTTGTAGTACAGCTCTCTGGGCTGCTTTGAGTAGCATTTGTGGTCACTAGTTTAAGTTAGAAAGTTTTCACAGGTAATGGGTTTACTCTTAATTCCATCTCATCATTTTTGTTTATCTCTGAAATACTACATATTTAATTTTTATTCAAGTCCTTTCTCTTTGCTTAATTCAAAGCTTAGAAATTTCTGGTATCAGCAGAATTTCTATTAAAAAAAATCTCTCTCAAGTCTTCATTTAAACAGAAATCTCAAATGTACCACTTTTTATCTTCAGTGTATCCATCAATTTTTCATTCCACTAATCACTTTTTTCTCTACCTCTTCTGAGCTTTCAATTTATCTAGATCTTTCAGGCACCAGAAAGCACAAAATTGAATGTTGTATTCCAGGTGCAGGCCTATCATTCATTTGGAAAACGCTATCACTTCACATCTCTCTGTTCTATGACACCAGTGATACAATCTCCCTCAGTATTGAGTCCAAAAGAACCCTGCATGATTTTTTCTGGACTATATTGAAGATTGCTATCTAATTTGACATTGTAATTTACAACCTCAAATATCTGTGTGTCTTCAAAGGAACTAATTTACATCTTTGAAGCCGGATGACATGTGTTTTACTATACCATGTGTGTTTTATCATTTTCTTTTTTGGATACTGATGTTAGCACACAGCCATCTCCATTTTATAATTTGGATTGGTTGTTGGTAGGGGAAAGCTCTTTTGTATGTTTTGTGATTTGTCTCCTGCTATCAAGTCAGAAACATAGTTTATAGTCCAAATGCCTCTTGAAATGATGGATCACTAGGGCTAGAATTTTAAATTGGTTAAGAGTAAGATAAAGTGTTATGAGCTTTTATTTTGGGAGACCCTGTGAGGCAAATTGAATAGGACTTAATTGTCAAATGATTGGTTAAAGTATTTGAACTTTTGTATATTATAACACTTTCATCTTTAAAATGTTCATATTTCCCCTATCACTAGGATAACTTTAGTTACCTAGAAATGTTCCTTTTGAAAAATTAATCAAATACCAGGTGAATCTGGAGTAAAAGGACTGATTCATCTCTTTGTTGGGAGAGCTAAGTGGGGAGACTTTTCTGAGCACAAGATCTCCATTCAATTAGATTTACACATAATTAAGGAATAGCAGTCCTTACATGTGAGAAACTAGCCTTTTCAATTTATAGCTAAAGTTTGCTGAATTACCCTTTGCAAAGATGACTTCCCTGGAAGTGTAATGAAGTCACTCAATAAAGAGAGCTGGAAAAAACTGCCTAGGAAAATCTAGTCCAATTCATGTGGATCAGGGAAAGGAGGGGAGGAGAGAAAAATTTAAAACATTTTTAATTAAACAACCTACTGAACTATCCTATGAACCAATGATGATTTAGACATCAAAGGGTGAAAACCTAAAAATGTATATTGTCCATACCTAGAAAAGTTCACATTTATCAAATCTGATAATTTTCTACAATTCAAATAATTCTTATCTGTATTACAGTCCTAGATTCATTTTGTTATTTTGTGCCAAAGAAACCTTATAAGAAGGGGAAAAAAGGTTGTTGGAGGCAAGGATGGGAAGGTCCACTATGGAGAAAAATTTGGACAGGACCTTAAAGAATGTTATAGGTATTTTTATTGGATAAGGATAGGTGAGGCAAGATGTCATATACTTTTTTTCAGAAAGTTCTGTGGAGTAAATCCAAACAGAGCTTAGTTGCTTGTAAATTAAGGATAGTAGAGTTGAAATTCCATAAGTAGTAAAACTTTTATAAAGATTTAATATAACCAAGTGATGTTTCCCCCGATAAAGTATATTTAGGATATAGATGTGTGCATGTATATTGTTCCTCTCAAATAAATAGATTCTCGAGATTTAAAACAAATACCTACTTCTTGGTTGTTTGACTCATATTGATTTAAATATTATTTTATATAAAATGAATAGAAAGGGATATTTACCAATTAACATAGCACAGGAGTGGGATGAAGTGGACTGAATATTGATGAGACATTCTTACATCAATGAAGGGCCTTCTTCTCTTCATTTCTATTCACAGCTTAATCAGTGTAAATTGAAGTGCCTTAGTTACATGTTACATGACATAAATTTGAGCAAGTATGATACACATATGATATCTCAAGTTCTATAAAATATTTAGATGCTTATATTCTCTCCTGGTTTTGTTTTATAATGATTTATTTTAAATAATAATCATTTGAAATTATGAAAATAATCATAACAATAATAATAATATTTATGGATGTCTTCCTATGTCAGGCACTTTGCTAAATGTTTTACATAGAATGATAGAGTTAAATACTCACAGAAACTTTTTGAGTTGGGTGTGGTTCAACTCACTTTATTGATGAGAAAAGTAAAGTAAAAGGATTAAGTGAATTGTCAGAGGCTAGTATTTATGTAGCTAATCAAGGATTTTGTTCTCCATTTTTCTGATTCATATATATATGTGTATATATATATATATGAACACATATACCATATTTTTAATGTTTTTCTAATAACTGTGCTATAAGAACAATTAGTTAAATCTATGTAGCAACAAGCTGATGTTTAATGATCTTATGCAGTGCAGGTGCTATAGAAGAAACAAAAGGTGACCATTGTGTGGTTCTCTACCTAGAATATTTATATTAGTAGGATTAACACTTTCATATCTATAATACAAAAATAATGCTCTGCTAAATGCTACATTAGAAGAATAAAATAATATTAGTGGTGGATACAGAGGAGAGATTGATTTTCACTAGTAGTCACTGGGATAATTTTCAAAGAAGGTATAAGCTGAAATGAGATTTAGGGAATATTTAAAGCTTCTGAAGGTGGTGATAGAATTCTGCATGAGAGAGAGCAGTGGCAACTGGAAAACATTAAAAACAAAACAAAAAAAACCCCATAAAATTCCACCATGCGGCCTGCACAATGGTTTCATTAATGAGGTTCTAGGCATAAAGTTAGTTAGATGAGATCGAAATAAAACACACAGACTCAGTTACCTTATTTATATTGCCAGGTCCGAGACGGCTCCCCTCTCTGGTTCCCTCCTCTAACTGCCCAGCAGGGCAGCGAGGATTACTCAGGGCTAGCAGGTGAGAGAGAGATTGAACACGCCTGGGAGTAGCCTTTTATTGGGGAACAAGAGATTCAGGGGAGAATTCCATCCAATGAAGGTTGAGGGGGGACCGCACTCCAAGGTCAGGGTCAGTGATTGGGCCCCCGGGGTCAGTGGTCAGGCACACCCCCACACAGATGGGCTCTCTCATCATGAAAGGGCCGGGAAAGCTCCGACACAGCCAGAGCACCCTAGACCCTTAACGGGAGCCACCCAATCACGTGTCAGAAACGGCTTCCCACATAAAACAAGTAATCCAGAGATTTGAGGGCAAGTATAGATAGTAAGAGTTGAATTAGAAGACTGCACCATAGGAAATAGAAGGGAGAAAAGATACCAATGCATGGGAAATGAAACTGGAAATTTCAGCTGAAGATCAAGTCTAAGCAGAGGGATTTAACTTTATTTGGTTGAGAAATGGAGACATTAAGGGGTTTCAGTGTCTTGTGACAAGGTCAAATCCTTGTTTTAGAAGGACATGTGGCCACTCAGTGTGAATAGTGCTCAGATAGGGCAGGGAGTCCAGGTAAATCACTAGAGGAGATTAACTACTAAGTTACTGTGGCTGTGGCCAGGAAGGATAGTGAATGACTCACCTGTGGGCACTCTGAAGTTAAATGACAGTGTGCATTGTAATTTTCAAATACCTCTTATTTATGCTTAGGCAGAAATGGAATGATTTCTTAAATAAAACAGCCTCTAGGTAGGACACTTGCTAACTTTTATTTGAGTCTTAGGATACCTTATAATATTAGATGACATACAGTTTCTGACTTTCATACCACAGAACTTTTTGTTCTGGATTTATATTTCATTCTAAACATTTTAACAGGACATTACATTATAACTCCTGGCATTTGAAAAACTGTTAGGCCATGTAAATTATAACATAAGTATTGTAGCTTAAAAGGGGAAAGATAGGCCTGAATTTTTTTTTTTGAAAAATGAATGAAATAAGACACTTTCCTTTAAATTCTTGAGGAAGCAATTCTTTCTTTTAGAAAGGGATGGATTAGATGACTTATTGGGTCATTTTCTGACTTTAGTTTCCATGGATCTGTGATTCATACACATGAAAAATTGTTTTATCTTCTGACTGATGGTCCTTCCAATCATTGTTTTTTCCCTGCCACCAAAAATAAGATTCCTCCAAATATAAAAATATTTCAAGCAGACTTTTTGGCTCTGTAGGGCCCAGTGATAAATACAACCCTCAACATTGCTGCTTCAGATGGTAAATCACCCAAAGTTAAATTTATAAAATTCTAGAGATACATTTTGTTTACCCTCCAACTAGTTTATATACAAGTCCAGAATTCTTTGACATTCTATTAGAAACAAAGTCAAAAAAATTAAGAAAAAATAGCTTAATGTATTGAAAAATTTCTTTAAGCAAGTTCTATAGGTTTTCAAATGTATGAAATTACATATATTTCTGAAACCAAACAGTTATCATTATTATCTGAATGATTTGTTAAGAAAGTGATCAGTATTGGCAATGTGCTGCTGGCAATATTTCAGACCAGATATTATGAGGGACTTTCTTGCTACAATGTAGTTAGATCATACATCAAGTGTGTATTTATATATAGGTGTGCATATATACTCACAGGGAGTAACAGTAAACATGTTGCTAAAAATACATGCTCAGAAAATGCACAAGTATGATTATCTGACATTAGATGCTGATATCAGCTCAGTGTTCCTAATATTAGATCTTGGATCAATAACACAAAGTAAGAATAGCTGAATATGAGACTTCAAAACAACCGCAGAACAACAAAGGAATCTGAAATCACTCCAGTTTGGTGACATTAATTCTAGCAGAAGCAAATGCAAAATCCTGTCAAGAAGAAAACATCTTTGATTTAACATATTATTCATATAATCAAATTTGACAAATATGACCTCAGAATTCACCTCAGAGGTGAATTCCGTCGCTAGCTCTGTGGTTGCTGCTGCTGAAGCGGAGGTCTCCTGTCAATCAACTGCTGCCAGCACCTCTACCACCATTGCTGCCTCTGATTCTGCTGCTGCCAGCCTCAGATCACCTGGAGGTCTTCTTTCTGGATGCTACTTCCACAGAAGAAACCACTGCCTTAGATGCATCTGAAGCCGACACTGCTGCTGATCACTGGAGATCACCTAGAGACAATGCCCCCATAGCTGCTATTGTGGCTGCTGCTGTAGCCACCACTACCTCTGACCTGCTCCAGGTTGCCAACCACCACCACTACTACCGCTGCTACAACAGCCTAGAGGACTGTTTTGGAGGAGAATCCAGTTTTGGTTGCACGTGGCTACACCCATTTTGGGACACCAGCCAGAGCTGGGGGCCTGGGTGCCAGCAGGTTTACGGCCACAAGAGCCTCTGTCTGAGAACTCCAGCTGCAGGTCCAATGTTGGGGTGCCTGCAGGTTTGGAGGAGCCTGGGGTCTTTCTGTTGAGAGTGCTGGTGGCCATTTTCTTGCTGCTGCTGCACCTCGGGGTTTCTCCTTTGCATGAGTGTATCCATGAGGGTCTCTCTTCAAGAAGAAGCAGCATTGAAATCTTGAGACTACAGCGTGGTGGACCTTGAGGTATCTGAAGCCCAGATTGGTGGGATAGAGACGGGTTTGCAAGGGCTGATCTGGATTTGGTGTTCCCAAGAGATGTCAGAGACAGACCTAAGAAACTGTTGATCACTGACAGAGCGAATTTGACTTTCCAGCAAGACTTATTTTATTTTATATTATTTTTTGATTCACTAATCTCTTTACTGTACTTGGAACAGAATTTTTTATGCATCAGTGTGTGGAGGACAATGATATATAATTGGTGTTTTGCATTTTTGTTGTATTCTTAAGTCTTTATTTTTTCTCTGTTTGTATTTTTCCTCTCTCTTTTGTCTATTTTTTTTCCAACTTTTCTCCAACCAACAGCCAATCTCTGTCAGCTAGTCTTGTACTCTTCCTGTGAATTTTTACTTCTAGTTTCTATCTTCTTCCCTCGTGAATATTGCATACTACACTACCACTACACTGTCTCTGAATCTGCTCTGATTTCCAACATAAAAATTTTAAAATTTTTATGAGGTTTGTTATTCCAACTTCCATTTTAAATCATAATTGTTTTAACAAATATTCTGTTTATAGTATAGATAGTTATTGAACTCATTATTTTGGTTCATTGTGAGAAAGTATTGGATGCCTTAGTGGGGGTTATTAGGTTTAAGGCTATATATTGTGTTCATTGGGTGCTGTTGATATTGGTCTTAAAGTAAAGACAAGGTGCTGGAAACTTCAGGGACACTATAGGTTTACAGGGTAGAATTTATCCTGACTTAAAGCCATATTTTTAGATGGGAAAACACACTAACAACGTGAAAAAAAGGGGGGTGGATAAAACCCCCCAAACAAACCAAGATACTTCTACAACAGAAGCCATTGATAACACAGTTGAAGAAATGTCCAAGAAGGAGTTTAGATTGTATATAGTTAAACTGATATGTGAAGTAAATGATAGTATAAGGAGTGAAATCAAAGGAAAAATATGGGAAGTGAAAGACCACTTCAATAAAGAGTTAGAGATCATGAAAAAAAAGCAGTAATCCTCAAAATGAAGGAATCAGTAAACCAAATAATAAATTCAATAGAAAGCATCACCAACAGATTAGACAACTTGGAAGACAGAACCTCAGACAATGAAGACAAAATATATAACCTTGAAAGTAAAGTTGAACATGCAGAGAAGATAAGAAACCATGAACAGAACAATGAAGAATTATGGGATAACACAAAAAGACCAAATTTAAGAGTTATCAGAATAGATGAAGGAGCAGAGATACAAACCAAAGTAATGCATAATCTTTCTGATGATATAATGGCAGAAAATTTCCCAAACCTAAAGCATGGAATGGAAAATCAAATACAAGAGGTTATAGGACCCCAAAAGTACAAAATTATAGCTGACCCACACCAAGACACATTATAATGAGATGACTAACATACAGAATAAAATCTTAAATGCTGTGAGAAAAAAAATCAAATTACATATAGGGGGAAACCAATTAAGATCTCAACTGATTTCTCAGCCCAGACTCTCAAAGCTAAGAGGTCCTGGAATAACATATTTCAAGCTCTGAAAGAAAATGGTGCCAACCAATAATTTTATATCCAGCAAAATTAAGTTTCAGATTTGAAAATGAAATTAAAACATTCCATGAAAAACAAAAATTAAAAGAATTCACAACTAGAAAACCTACATTACAAAGCATTCTCAACAAAATATTCCATGAGGATGAAGTGAAAAAAAAAAGTGAAAGCCAGCAAAAGGAGGATCTACCCTAAAGTGACATTCAACCAAATGAGAAACTAAGACAAATAAAAAATCAGATATAAATCAAAATGACAGGGAATACAAATCATATCTCAATAATAACCTTGAATGTTAGTAGCCTAAACTCATCAATCAAAAGACACAGACTGGCAGATTGGATTAAAAGCAATACCCAGGGGTTCTGGTTGTAGCTCAGTGGTAGAGCACTCACCTAGCACGTGGGAGGCACACTTGGTTCAATCCTCAACACCACATAAAAATAAGTAAATAAAATAAAGGTATTGTGTCCATCTACAACTAAAAAATATTTTTTAAAAAGCAATATCCAACAATATACTGTCTTCAAGAGACTCACATCATGGACAAAGATATTCACAGCCTAAGGTGAAAGAATGGGAAAAAACTTATCACTCATATGGATTGCATAATAAGCAGGGGTTTCCATTCTCATTTCAGATAAGTAGATTTCAAAGTTAATCAAAAGATACAAAGAAGGACATTTCATACTTCTTAAGGGTAATATATATAAGTAGGACATAACAATTATAAATATTTATACCTGAAACAATGGAGCATCCATGTACATCAAACAAACCCTTCTCAATTTCAAAAGTCAAATAGACCAGAATACAATAATACTGGGTGACCTACCAAGGAAATAAAATTTCAGGCTAATATTCCTGATGAACACAGAAGTTAAAATTCACAATAAATTTCTGGCAAATCACATACAAAAACATATTAAAAAGATGTTGCACCACGATCAAGTAGGATTCATCCCAGGGATTCAGGGTTGGTTCAACATATGGAAATCAATAAACATAATAAATCATATTAATAGACTAAAAAACAAGAATCATATGATCATCTCAATAGATGCAGAAAAAGCATTTAACAAAATAAAGCACAACTTCATGTTCAAAACACTAAAAAACTAAGGATAGTAGGAACATACCTCAATATTGTAAAAGCTATGTATGCTAAACCCAAGGCCAGTATCATTCTAAATGGAGAAAAATTGAAAGCATTCCTGCTAAAAACTGGAACAAGACAAGGATGTCCTCTTTCACCACTTCTATGCAACATCATCCTTGAAAATCTAGCCAGTGCAATTAGACAGAAGAAAGAAATTAAAGGGATACAAATAGGTAAAGAAGAACTTAAACTATCACTATTTGCTGATGACATGATTCTGTATCTAGAAGATAAAAAAAATTCCACCATAAAACTTCTAGAACTATAAATGAATTCAGCAAAGTAGGAGGATATAAAATCAATACTCATAAATCAAAATCAATGAAGAACCCACTGAAAGAGAAATTAGAAAAACTACTCCATTTATAATAGCCTCAAAAAAAAAAAATACCTGGGAATCAATCTAACATAAGAGATGAAAGACCTCTATAATGAAAACCACAGAACACTAAAGAAGGGCTGGGGATGTGGCTCAAGCGGTAGCGCGCTCGCCTGGCCTGTGTGCGACCCGGGTTCGATCCTCAGCACCACATACAAACAAAGATGTTGTGTCCGCCGAGAACTAAAAAATAAATATTAAAAAAATTCTCTCTCTCTCTCTCTCTCTCTCCCCTCTCTCACTCTCTCTTTAAAAAAAAAAAAGAACACTAAAGAAAAAAATTGAAGAAAACCTTAGAAGATGGAAAGATCTCCCATGCTCCTGGATAGGCAGAATTAATATTTTCAAAATGGCCTTACTATCAAAAGCACTATACAGATTCAATGCAATTCCAATCAAAATCCCAACAGCATTCCTCATAGAAATAGAAAAAGCTGTCATGAAATTTATCTGAAAAATAAGAGACTCAGAATAGCTAAAGCAATCCTTAGCAAGAAAAGTGAAGCAGAAGGCACCACAATACCAGACCTTAAACTATACTAAAGAGCTATAGTAATACAAATGGCATGGTATTGGCACCAAAATAGACTTTTAGACCAATGGTACAGAATAGAGAACACAGAGACAAACCCACATAAATATGGTTATGTCATACTAGACCAAGGTGCCAAAAACATTCACTGGAGAAAAGACAATCTCTTCAATAAATGGTGCTGGTAAACTGGAAATCCATATGTAGCAAAATGAAATTAAACCTTTATGTCTCACCCTGCACAAAAATTAACTCATAGTAGATAAAAAAACTTGGCCACTAAAACAGAGACCCTGAGCCTAACAACAGAAAAAATAGGCTCAAATCTTCACAGCCTCAACCTAGGATCTGACTTCCTTAACAAGATTCCTAAAGTTCAAGAAGTAAAATCAAGAATTAATAAATGGGATGGATTCAAATTAAAAAGCCTTTTTTTCAGCAAAGGAAACAATAATGTAAGGAGAGAGCCTACATATTGGGAGAAAAATGAGAAATTATACCCCATCCATGTATGATATATCAAAGTGCATAAATGCACTCTACTGTCATGTATAACTAATTAAAACAAAAAATAAAAAGAGTAATTATGGATTAAAAAATCCAAGTGAAAAACCAAATAGAAAAATATAAAAGTGACCAGACTCATTTGATAATTAGATAAGTTAGGATTCTCTAAAGAAACAGAACCAATAGAATTCACCTGGGTTTCTGTCTCTGTCTCTCTCACTCTCTATTTATCTTTTTAACTATAATCAATCTACAGCTATCTATCCATCTATCTATCCATCTATCTATCTATCCATCCATTCATCCATCCATCCATCCATCCATCCATCCATCCATCCATCCATCTCTATTATCTATCTAGCTGTATTTTAAGGAATTGCCTCACATTATTGTGGTTTCAATATTGTGCTTTCAAATTTGAAAATTATAGGGCAAGCTGGAAAGTTAAACAGAAGTTGAGGTTAGAAAGCCAACCCATATTAAACCCATAGAAGATCTTGAGTGATTAGAAACTCTGGCAGGATTTCTATGTTAAGGTTGAGGCAAAACTTCTTCTAGTAACCATTTTTTACTCAATGAATTGGATGCTCAACAAATTGAGTGAGTCTTAGCCACATTGTTAAGGTTAGCTTTCTTTATGGACCTCACCTGCTTATAAATGTTAATCACATGTACAAAATGCTTTCATAACACATGAAGGCTAGTGTTTGACCAAACAACTGGGCACCGTAGCCTGGTCAAGTTGACACATAAAATTGGCCATCTCCATTAAGAATAAGATAAACTTCAAAATAAAAAAATATATATAATTATTGAAGTTTATTACCTATCAATAAAATGATTTAAAAATGTGAAGCATTTAGCAGCACAGTAGACAGAGTTAAACTGAGAATTACTGTTATGAGAGATCGATCTGAAGCAATTACCAACTGTACAAGAAAATGCCTGTATTATCCAGGCACGAGGAATGTACTTATTCAGGAAGAAGAACCAGAGAAAACTTTCACCTGCTGTGGTGTTCCCTAATTAGAAGTCACTGAAGCCATGTCCTCCTATGTCACCTGCTCTATGAACACTTTTTTGCTTTTCCTAAATAGGCATAATCCTTTATTTTTCTTGAGCTTTAGCAATACTTTCATGTTTTATTTTGTGGACACTTGCATTCTGACTATAATGCCTGATTTCAGACTTATCTTCCTAATAGAATACATGATCTCCTCATTGAGAAGACATTTTCATTTTCATATTCCTTGAATACACACTAGAAAGGTGTTACAGGCTGAGTTGTTCCCTCCCCTACATATATTTAAGCCCTAACCTATAGTACTTCAGCATGTGATTGTATTTGGAGACATTGCATTTAAAGAAATAATTGAATGAAAATAACGCTGTTAGAGTGGGCCCTAATCCACGTGACTGTCATCCTTATATAAATAGATTAGGACACACAGAAAGACACAGGGAGTGCACATACACAGATGGACTGCCTTGTGGAACTGCACCAAGCCATTATACTGCCTTGGTGTTTGCAAGTCAAAGAGCCTCAGTGGAAAACAGACCTGCTGGTACCTTGATCCTGGACTGCCAAACTCCAATTGGTGAGAAAAAAAAACATTTCTGAGGTTTAAACCACTCAGTCTGTAGTATTTGTTATAATAGCCCTAGCAATCCAATATACAAGGCATACAATAAATATTTCTGCAATTAGGCAAAATTCCTGCATGAAAGAGAAAGAGGGCTTGATTGTATCTATACTACCCTAATCTGTCCTAACAATAGGATGTATCTACTGACCACTTAACATTGCTTGCAGGGGATTGGAGATGTGAAGTAGTGTGAAGGCAGGGAGAGCGCATTGGAAGGCACCTCCCATTTTTAAAGCTGAAGATGTTTAGTAGATCATTGGATCCTCTCTCAATAGAGGAAAGGGTAACCATGTTATCTCTTTTAATAACTGCCATTTGAGAAGTTTTATATCCATTATACTGATATTTACCAGAAATATATTACACAATTTAGATGGAAAAAAATGATATCCAAATCTGACTTTCCAAATAAAGAAAATTAGTCAACAAAAACTTGAGATCTCCGTGGTCTAGCTAATGAGGAATCTAGCTAATTTTACATTTGTGGTGAATCGGAATTAAAGAGTACATATGTGTGCACTCACATTGTGGGTGGGGCCTGGTGTGGGATATAGAACAACATTTCACTGAATAATTCTTATTTGGGGGGAGTTAAAAGGTTATTTGAAAAGAAAAATGATAAAAATATAAACTTACCCACATTAAGTGGTTTGAGCAGGAAACTGAAATATTATGTGCCTTATCAAAGATCACTGCAAGTCACAGGGTTGTTTACACATCTAGATTAGAAAGCCCAGAATTGGGGAGTGATCTGAAAACTTGCCCTATATATTCTTGGAAAATTGGAACTTGATCAGTACTTTTATTTTTGTCTGATGTAACACAGCTAGTAATAAATGCTCAGCAGATCTTTGTTGAAATTAATTACACCAAATAAAGGTGAAAAAAAATCAATGTGTTCTCTGATGATTTTACTATGTTTTCCTTTCCTTTCAGAGAAGAACTCCTGGGCCTCTCGAGTCTTCATTTTTGAATAGTTTTTAGTCTTCTTGGTTTTTGTGATGTCCCATCAGTCACCTATTATTCTGCATAAGCTCAGCAATATTTGATGTTGGCATTTAAAGTATTTTTTTTCCTCACCAATGAATACAAAGTAATGTACCTTTGTTGTTTTACTTGCACTTCATTGACTGTTGAGTTCAGCATATTTTCTTAAGTTTTTGGTGGTTTGCATTTCCTCTTGTCTATTTTTCTACCAGAGTACATTTAATTTTAGATTTTGTAGGCACTTAGAAAATTAATCACAAATGTTGCAAAATTATTTACTTTATTTTTTCCTCAGGAATTTGTATGTGATATAATTTTAAATACTTCAGTCATTGAATGTATTCGTCTTTTCTTTGATTTAGTATTTTGCTAGAGGACTTTTCAAAGATTTATGAATATTTTCTTACACATTATCTTAGCGATTTTTATTATTCTTTTTCATTTAGATTTTAATCAGTGTACACACTAATTTTTACATGATATAAAAGAGAGTGTCTAAGTTTTTGATTATTTTAAATTAATTGGTAATTATGCCAGTAGCATTCATTAAAGAAAGGATCAATTTCTTTCTAAATTAAGGTTATACTTTTATCAACTTAATTATATTTTTCACATATATTGGAGCTATTTTTAAATTTTAAAAATTTTTTTTAGTTATATATAACACCTGGAGACATTTTGACATAATCATAAAAGCATGAAATATATTTTGCTCTAATTCAGTCCCCAGCATGTCACTCCTCCCTTTTTTCTCTCTCCCCTGTTCCCCTCCCTCCACTCTACTGATCTTTCTGTAATTTATTTATAGTTTTTTTTTAAACTTGTGTTTTGTGAATATAGTGAATGACGGGATTCACTCTGTTATATATGTACATATGAAAGTTCAGTCAGATTCATTCCACTGTTCTTCCCTTTTCCCATCCCTCCTTCACCTCCTCAATTCCCTTTTGTCTACTCAAGTGATCTTTCTTCTATTTTGATTAAATTCCCTCACCCCCCCTTTTTCTATCTCTTTTTTTTTTCTTTTTTATTTCCCATCTCCTTGTTTTGGATTTGCTTCCATATAACAGAGAGAAACAAATGGACCTTTGACTTTTGTAGACTGGCTTATTAGCATAAGAGTCTCCACTTTGATCCATTTACTGGCAAATGCTATCATTTCATTCATCTTTAGGGCTGAGTAATATTCCATTGTGTATATATACCACATTGTCTTTATCCATCCATCTGTTGAAGGGCACCTTCAACAGCTTAGTTATTGTGACTTGTGCTGCTATAAACATTGATAAGGCTACAGCCCTTTAGTAATCTGAGTTTAAATGTTTTGAATATACTGAAGGGTGGAATAACTAGGTCATATGGTGATTCCTCTATTAGTTTTTTGAGGAATATCCATACTGCTTTCCAGAGTGGTTGCACCAATTTTCAGTCCCACCAACAATGTATGTACCTTTTCCCCTTAATCCTTGCCAACATTTATTATTATTTGTTCTTGACAATTGCTATACTGATAGGAATGAGCTGAACTCTCAATGTAGTTTTGATTTACATTTCCTTAATTACTGCAGATGTTTAACATTTTTTCATATATTTGTTGACCATTTGTATTTTTTCTTTTGGAAAATGTTTGTTTAGTTCTTTTGCCTATTTATTAAGTTGTGTATTTTTGGTGTTGTTTTATGTGTTCTTTGTATATTTTGGATTTTAATACCCTATCTGAGGAGCAGGTGGCAAAATCTTCTCCCATTCTATAGGATCTCTCTTCATACTCCTTATTTTGCTGCACAGAAGCTTTTAATTTAATGACATTTCACTTATTGATTTTGACTTTATTTCTTGTGCTTTAGGAGTTTTGTTAATGAAGTCAGTTCCTGAGCTGACATGTTTGAGTGTTAGGCCTACATTTTCTTATAGCAGTTACAGAATTTCTGCTCTAATTTCTAGGAATTTAATGATGGATCTATTTCTAAACTTGGTTTTACTTCATTGATATATTTGCCAATCTATCTTTACATTTCTGTTATGGTAACTTTATAATAGATTTCAGTTATGGAAAATCATTCTTTGTGATTTTTTTTATTCATATTATTTAAGAAGTTTAAATCCATTATTTTTTCATATTAATTTAAAAACATTAATAATGATATCAACAATTATACTAATGTTGAATTTCAAGTTAGAATTACATTAGTTATTTGTATAATTTTAGGAAAGATTATGTTTAAGAAATGCTGATTTTGTCTTCAGTTTTATTTTTTGACCATTTTATATTATTTTAGTGATTGCCAGAAAACATAAAAATGTTTGCAGTTGATATGGTCCTATAATTAGAAGACCCAGAAGACATGTAGAGCTGATAAGCAAATTTAGCAAAGTAGCAGGATACAAAAATCAACATATAAAAGCAATAGTTTTTCTACACAACAATCATGAAAAATATTTCAATCAAAATCTCAGAAAATACCTAACAATATATTTAATCAAGGAGGCACAAAACTTCTAAAATAATTATAGACTATTGAAGAAAGAAATAGAAGAAGATATTAGATGACTGAAAGACCTCTCATGTTCTTGGAGAGTCAGAATTAATATTATTAAAATGGACATATTACCAAAAGCAGTCTATAGGCTCAATGCAAGCCCATCAAAATACCAATGACATTCTTCACAGAACTATAAAAATGTCCTAAAATTCATACAGAAGAATAAGTACCCATAAGAGCCAAAGCAAATTTGAGCAATAAGAGCAATGCTAGAGACATCACAATATCTGATCTGAAATTATTCTACAGAGCTATAGTAATCAAAACAGCATGGCATGGACATCAAAACAGACACTAAGATCAATGGAATAGAATAGAAGACACAGAGAAAAGTCCACACCAGATATGGTAATCTGAGACTCGATCTAAATGTCAAAAACATTCAGTGAAGATAAGATAGCCTCTTAAAAAACAAATGATTGTGGGAAACAGGATATCCATATGTACAGAAAATGATCCCTCTCTCTCATCCTGCACAAAAGTCAATTCAAAGTGGATCAAAGACCTAGGAATTAGACCTCAAAAGATTAGAAATGGACCCACCATATGACCCAGCTATCCCACTCTTTTTTGTGTGTGTGTGAGTTGTGTAACTCACACATAGCCAAGCTATGGAACCAGCCTAGGTGTTTGTCAACAGATGAATGGATAAAGAAAATGTGGTATATATGCAAACAGAGTTTTACTCAGTCATAGAGGAGAATAAAATTATTTAATTTATGAGTAAATGGATGGAACTGGAAAAGGTTATGCTAAATGAAACAAGCCAGACTCAGAAATAAAAGGATGAATATTTTCTCTTCTATGTGGAATGTAAAGAAAGAAAAAACCCAGAAATTTAAAAAAGGGATCTCATGAAAATAGAAGGGAGACCAATAGAGTATAGGAAGGGATTCAGAAGGAGGAAAGAGGGGGAAGGAATAGGGAAGTATAGGAGAAAGAATCTACCAAATTATGCTAGGCACAATGTATGAATATACCACAAGGAACTGTGTTTTTATATATAATTGTAATGCAATAATTAAAATGATGATGATGATGATGATGATATGACAATTATGATAAAAAGGAGATCAGTAGAGTAGAGCTGGCAGATCAGGGAAAAGGAGAATGGAGGGAAAGGAAAGGTACTGAAGAATAGGATTAATCAAATTTTGTTATGTGCATATATGAGTATAGCATAACAAATACCACTACTGTGAATAATTATAAAGTACAAACTACAAACACTTTAAAAAGAAGGCATATAAATGGTCATCAGGTATATAAAAAATACTCATGAAATGTGTATGTAGGGGAGATATCATCTGTCCTTCCATGATGATTTCAGCGTTACTCACAATAGCCAAGCAATGGAAACAGCCTAAGTATCCATCAGCTGATGAAAGAATAATGAAAATATTGTAGGTATACACAATGTGTTACTATTCATCTATAAAAAAGGATTAAAACTGTCATCTATGATAACATTGGTGGATTAGAGATCATCATTTCAAGTGAAATAAGCCAGGCACAGAAAAACAAACACTTCAGGCTCTCACTCACACGTGGAATATGAAAAATTTGACCTCATGGCTGAGTGTAGCATAGTGGTTACTAAAGGCTAGGGAGGGCAGAATTGGGAAAGGTTAATCAATGAGTACTAAGTTAGAGTTGGGAGCAGATTATTCTGGTGTTCCATTGTACACAAGGGTGATTCTAAATGACAATATTTAAGGCTAATAATCTGCGTATTTTTAAAATATTAAAGAAAGGAATTTGAATGTTTTCATCATAAAATATGATAAATGTTTAAAGCAATAGATGTGTTTACCCTAATTTGAACATTATACAATATATATATGTGTCAAAACAACACACCATACCCGTAAGTATATACAACTTTTATGCATCAGTTAAAAATAGAATAGACTAAAATGTGACATTCCTATTTTCTTTTCCTGTTAAGAATTTTCAAAGCAATTTATTTTCCACTTTTAAGTTCATTTAAATACATGTCCTGCACATATCTGGTAACTGAATCTGGTAACCTATCCTAAGGATATTGCCATTAGCCATGTTAAACAATAACTTTTTTTTTTTAATTAACACTATGCCAAGGATTCCAAATTTTATACCCAGGTGGCAGAAAAATTAAATGATTGTCATTTTAATTGTGGGATACTAACATTCATTCTCTTCCTGTGAATGCTGAAGTTGGAAATCAGGGTACTCTTTCAATAAGGTCAATAAAGTGTCATGAAGAGGCAACTGATGGTTTTGTCTGATTTTGTCTATCAGCGAGATCTTTTATCTACTACTTGTGCTCTGATGTAAAGCCCTTTTAATTTGCAGCTTTTAGTTTTGTTAATATCAAGGTACTTTCTTTCTGGTGTTTGCTTATGAGAATCCACACAACATGTCCTGCAAGCTCTCTTTTCTCATAGTCCTTAGTACTCCAGTGTACATTCCAAATCCAAAAACAGAACTAACATTTAGAACTCTTTAAATGGAGTGATAAAGATGTAATTATTTCTCCTAAAGAGTACCAAATAGACTTGATAATGATATAATGACAAAACTAATTATTAGTTTTAGCCTTCACTCAGGAAAAGAAAATGTTTATTCTAGGCTTTCCAGTTAAGGCTTCCCAGTGAAACAAAATAACATTCTCCTTTATGAATGTCTATACAATCACCCATGATTTCAGTACAAAATACTCATACAGAAGACTTAAAGTGTTCATAAACTGAGGTTTTTGAGCCCCTTCTAGAGAAATACTTTTTAAAATAATGAGTGCATAGAATAATAATTTAAAAATTTGCATGCAAAATCAGTCATCTCATTGTTTTTGGAGGTACAAGATGAATGGGAAAAATGTGAAGTATTTCACATTCTAATTGGCACATATCTCATGTTTGAAAACTATAGAGAATGATATGGACACATTTTTTTTTCTGTTTCCTAAGGCAGTGTTTTCTGAATTATCTCATGTACCCAAGAAGATTCTCCCCGTCAAATTCAAATGTGTCATTATAATTTTTCTTCTTATCCTGGAAAAGATCAGACTCCATAGATCTCTCCCAATAAGCCTGTATAAGGACATCTGTCAGACCATCAGTCCTTTTGGAAGCAGTAGTTCCTAGTAGATAGGTTTAATTTACACAGATTGTCAGGGCTTAGCCCTGGATCACATTGATATGTTGGCTTTCTTCATTTCTCAGGTAAGTATTCAGAGCTAGTGAATTTCCTTGCACTGCTTTGCTGCAATCTATAAGCTTTTATATTTCATCCAGTTAAAAATATTTTCTAATTTGGAGGATGATTTCTCCTTTATCTTTTACATTCTCTACAAAAGTTCTTAAATTCCAAGAGTTATGTTTTTCTACCTATCTATCTATATGTTATTTGATTTCTAGCTTAACTGGCAAGTACCTCAAGGGGAGAACAGGGTCCAGAAGCTTGGGCCGACCGTAAGGATCTTTCAGTCTCTTCAGGATCAGTCTTGGTCCTTAACTCCTAACTGTCTCAGCTTCTGTGACATTAGTAAAAAAAATCCTTTCATTCTGCTTTTTCTAGTTGGTCTTAATAGAAAGAAGTGTTTTGCCACGAGCTATTCTAAATCAGAGGTAGAAACCTTAGTGGATGCATTTTTAAAATCTCTTTCATTGTTTAACTGAATACAAACACACAAAAAAGCAGAATACCTAAATACATACACAAATTAATCAGTTATGGTAATTTGAACACCTTTGCAACCACCTCTCCTAGTCACACAGGGTGGATTTTCATGGCCATCATAGAAGCCCTGCCTGTGTTCTTTAAAAAAAAAAACCTCTTTTTTTCCCTCTAACTTTAGCCACTATGTCTACTGTCCTAGTACTACAAATGTTTCTTTACCTTTCTTAAAACCTTTATCATCAAGTGGCCATCTCTACGTATTATAATTCAGTTTACCCTCCTGCTCATATTTTTTGTTCCTTATAATTTATTTGCTGAAGAAACAGGATCATTTGTCTAGTAGTGCTCCACATGTTTTAGATTGTGTTGACTTGCTCACATGGTCAAATTAAAAATGATCCTCATTTTCTATAAATTGATTTGGATTCAGATTCTTATTGTTTGGCTTTAGTGTTGAAGAGCTTGGCTGTCTGTCTTTTTGAATGTTAGCAGCCACTGATGATCATACTTAGTTCTTAATTCATTAGAAGTTACAAAAATTCTAGTTTGAGCACTTCTTGATTTAATTGTTAGAATATTTACCTCAATAAAAATTTCACTTTACCTATCATTTTGTTACCTAAAGGTATAGTTTGTGTGGGAAGTACAGGATAAATGTTTGATTCTCTATTTTATTTTCCAGTTTTCAAAGAAATGTTTCTCAACATCATTCAAGGATAGCTGATGGTTTTTTGCTTTGTTTTGTTTTGGGTTTTATTCTGTACTCAGGAATTCAAACAGATGTAGTGTGCTTTGATACACTAAAGTTACCATTCTTGTGGATGCTCACAGGGCCTCATCCTGGCACTTAGGAGCCCCCTTAACTTAGCTCATTGGTCATTTTAAGAGCTTCTTGGCCACCTGGCATTTAAAAAGCTATTTCAGACTCATCTTGCACATTTTATGCCCTGGTACTCAAGACAGCAACAGTGAAAAACAAAAATATTTGTGAATCTAGCCAAGACCAAAGTACTGCCCAGGTGATCCATAGACTTGGAAGCAATAATCAATAATTATTGTTTGAACTGCTGAGTTTGGGGTAGTTTTTACACAGCAATAGCTACTAACATAAAAGATAGGCAAAAATATAAAATACAAGAACAACAACAAAAAATAAAGCCACACAAAAAATGAATCCATAAGCATGGTGTTTTATCTAGTATAAGGCATAAAATAATAGAAATGATAAAAAAGTGTTGAACATAATTTGAGAACAGAACAATATTTGCCTGAGATTGAAGCTTCAAGTTTTCAAATGGAAAAAAATGTATCCAATGAATTTAAGATAACATCCCAATACAACTGAGATTGTTTGGTTCAATATATCCACTTAAATTTGCTTGATTATTGGTCCTCTATCACTGGTTCTCTGTTCTCCAACTGTAACTTGTACTTTTTTTTTGCATGTTTAGGTGTCCTGATCTATTCTCCAAGGTTTCAATTGTTAGTGAAGTAGTTGTTTATTTTTCTTCAGACTCACACGATTTTAAACAGTGACCTTGTTCTCTTTCATTTTATCTATTGAATTATTGATTTTAGGAAAGCATGTTTGCTTGTTTGTCTTCCCCAGAAAGTGTTTGGTGTGCATTTTTTGAGCTTGAATCTCTGCTAATGTTCTAATTATTTTAGCTCACATTGTCATCTGTCTCTTGCAGCAGGTCTGTTTTGTTGGTATGCACGGTTTCCTCTTATTGATCTTCCTTTCTCTGAAACTGTGTATGGTTCATGCCCCCTCACCCCCACCCCCGCTCACTGGAATGAAGCTCAAGTGTCATATTGAGGGATGCTTATGACTCTTGTTTTAACAAGAGGTGAGACATGAAGCAACTTCTTTTCATCCTTGTGTGCCAGTGATGCTAAAGTAGGTGGATTTCCAGTTTCTTCGGAGGCATTTTGGAGAAACAGCTAGTAATCTCCCAGGTTTAGAGTCTTGAATAAATCAATCTATTTGGCTAGCTGCTTCTTGGTCTCTTGGAGGCCAAGGAAAATTGGCAAATTTATTGACACAGCTCCACTATTGGCTTGGGTGAGTTATCTAAATACTATGTGCTTGAGCTTCTCCAAGATAAAGTCTAGGATTTTGCTCTTTCTATGTTTAGGTTCACAGGTAATTTAAAAGTTAACATTTCAGAAAGTTGATCTTAAATTTTCTTCTGAGGACTCTTCCTTTTGTGCCAGCAAATCACATCATTACCTATCCAGTGAGTTACTACCACCAGCTACCTGGCACTGTTCTCTTCCCTTCATCTCCCAAACATAATTCTGTAACAAACCATTTCCTGTCTTTATCCCTTTTCTTCAAATAACTGCCACGCCTTAAGTTCATCCTGTTGTAATATTTTTTCCAGGATTACTGCAACACCACCACATTTGGTCATTCCATATTCTATTCTTCACAAGTCCACGTGTTATCTTAACATAAATGCATCACCTGTGCCCCCTCTTCCTGTATTTCAATGGCTTCCCTTAAATTTATTTTATACAACTTAGATTTCTTTCTAGGTCTTGCATGACCTTGTCTTTACTGTGTCTCCACAGTTTCCTACTTCTTAGCTCACCTGGTTGTACCCCACCCACTCTGATCATCTTCAAATTCCCTAAATAGACCAAATTTCTAGTGGGAAAATGAGCTTCCCTGATCTGCCAAGCATATCCCTTTCTCCTCCTTTTGATGCCCACTTTCTTTTCTCTTAGACACCCTCTCCATTTTACATCCCTATTTAGCTATTCATTTCTCTATTTATTTCCTTTACAGCAATTAAAAGACATCTTTTTCTGTTTCAGTTTTCTCATCTGAAAGAATAGCATATTTTAAACATTATTTAAGAATGTTGCTAGGCGTGGTGGCCTGCAATCCCAGTGACTCCAGAGGCTGAGACATGAGGATCATAAGTTCAAAGCCAGACTCAGCAATGGTAAGCCATTACTCAGGAATGGTAATGCTAAGCAACTCAGTGAGACCCTGTCTTTAAATAAAATACAACATAGGGCTGGACTGGGGATATAGCTCAGTGGTCCAGTGCCCCTGAGTTCAGTCCCCAGTACCAACCAAAAAGAATGTTAACTGTTTTAATGACTCATGTGAAAACTTAATGAATAAATACATGCCAAAGGTTTAACAGTGGTCAGCAATCTTTTTTCTTTTCTTTCTTTTGTAAAGAACCACATGGTTAATATTTCAGGGTTTGTAAGTCATGTGTGATCTACCTCTCCTAGAACTTATGCTTTCCTTTTTCCACCCTTATAATTAAAATGTCAAAATTCAGTCTTAGTCTAAAGTCTCTATGAAAACAGGATGCTAATTGGATTTGCCACAGGCACTAATGTGACAATGCCTGGACCACTGCAGAGTAGGTAGTAAGTGCTCAATAAATATTAGTCATTGTCATAAATTGAATAGTACAATGTTTTATTTTTGTCTGTTTACTTTCTTAAGAAATATGCCCCAGAAAGTCTTGATGATGCACACCTGTAATCTGAGGGATTAATCTGAGGGGAGGCTGAACAGGAAGATTGCAAGTTTAATGCCATTCTGGGTACTTAGTGAGATTTTGTGTCAAAATACAATAAAAAGGGGTTGAGGGTGTGATTTAGTGGTAAAGGGTTCCTGAGTTCAATCTTCAGTACCCACACCTAAAAGTTAAATTTACAAAAGTTCTAGAACAAAAATGAGGAAATTGAAAAACCATACTTCTGTAATAACAAATATATTCGAAGAATATTTATAAAAGAAAACCAGATAAAATGCCTACATGAAAAAAAACAATATAATTTAAATGTCTGAGTACATGCTGGTGAGTACTTGAGGAAACAGACCCTTTAATTAACACATAGTAGGATTTTCAATTGCTACAACCTTTTTTGTCACCTCTTATTAATAACTGACAAATTAGACAGCCATTAAAATAAAAATTCTAAATTGGATTATAATTCTAGCAATTTATACTTGCAAAATAATGACAAAATATGTGCAAGAATGTCTATTCTAATATTGTTTGTTAAAGCAAAATACTGAAAATGTCTCAATTTCCTTAGCTGTATATACATTGTGATACCTTCATATGACATATAGAAGTATGTTAAATGTTATACAATCATTTAAAAAATGAAGTGTGTCTAGGTGCACTGATATAAAATATTTACAAAGTTAAGATTAAAAAGGCAGCATGATATATATAGACTCACTCGATTTTCAAACTTTATGCATGATCATATGTATTTTGAAGTGATTGCTAACTAAATTTTTCCTTTTTCTGGATAAAAAGCATTAGGGGAAGTTAATGGTATGACAAGGAGATTTAATCTCACATTTGTGTTACTTACTTTTTTTTTTTTTACCATGCTTATGTGTTACTTCTCAAATAAAAATACAAAAAAAGTAAAGAAAGCAATATTTTCCTAAAGAATATTTATACATTGGAGGAACAGACTAAACATTTTTAAAACTTTGGCATAACAAATTCTTATAAAAACTTTCTTGATTGTTGTACTTGAAGTTTTACTGAGAACTTGAAGTTCTCAGTATAATTTTCCCCCTCCTACCACTTGCTAATTTGCTGTTTTTTGTGGGTTTCTCGTTTCTAGATGATTTATCTACAAAAGTTTGGTTTTTTCCTTTCTCTGTATTTGCCTTAAATATCTTTGTCTCTGTATTTTTATTTATAATAATATTAAAAATATAGAGAATATATTAAATGAAATTAACTTATATTTGAGTTTTTATTCTATCAGTTTAATTATTTTATTATTTCTTAATTGCTAATGACTGACTATTGACAAGTTAACTGCTTTTCCTCCTACAAATTTGATTTTTGGACTCTTTCTGTATTCAAATTAACATTTTTTTTTTTGGCTGGGCACTTATATGAAGACTGATCAAAGATTATGAAGGAAACATAAAAGATGAGCATAAAATTTCACTCCCTAAAATTTTTTTAACATTTTTGAGGATACAGGTTAAAGTTAGCAAAGAACTTGAACTCAAGGTAGAATCATTATTAGCAATAATAAACAAACAACAATTATCAAAATAGCTAAAATTTGCTGCATTTTAAAGATTAAAAAAAAATGAGCTGGGCTCTTACTATATTGTCCAGACTGGACTTGAACTCCTGGGCTCAAATGATCCTTTTGTCTCATCTTCCCAAGTTGCTGGGACTACAGATATGTGCCACCATACCTGGTGAGTTTCTGTTTCCTGCCAGGCCTTGTTCTAAACCCTCTACGTGCATTATTCAAATATGTATCTTGAAGGAAAACTGTTATTAGAAATATGGCCTTTAAGTTCCTGTCATGATATACTGGTAGATAGCATGCATCTCTGTGGTATTAACCATTTTACAGGAGAAAAAAAACGAAGCTAGGGAAATATAAATTACTTTCCCCAGTCTTCCAAATGCTAAGTGGATGAGTTTGGATTCAAATTGATTTGTTTCCTTCCAGAGCCCACCTGCTAACCACTACTCTGTGCTTCCTCCAAACAATTGCTAGACTGTGCTGAGTATTTATTATGCAACAGGCATTGTTCCAAGTGCTTTGATATATTAACCCACTTAATCCTTACTATGATCCTATGAAGTGGGTATCCTTATCACTTTATGAATGAAGAAAACAAGGCTTAAGAGGGTGGAGGAATTTCTGCAACAGGATCCTTAGGATGTGGCATGTGAAAAATTGTGAGGTAGGAGTTAGACAGTTTTTGGCAGATGTCCCTGGGAGGGAGTGATAAGGTGCATGGAAGGAAGAGAAAATAAAATTACCTGGAAGGAAGAAACCAAAGGAGCTAAACATGTCAGAATATACAAAGAGAGGGTGTGTGGAATACCAATGACAATTCTGCATTTTAAGGCTTAGAATGAGGAGGACAATCATGTAGTTAAGGAATTCATGTGCCTCAGAATTCTTTTTGAGAAATGCACTTGCATTCTCAAAATTCTGATAAACAGAATACATATTTTTGTGTATTCCTTCTCTTTACCTGGGCCTCAGTCTGCTTTTACATTTGATTTCTGGATACTTGCATTTGAATTACCATAAAAAACTGATCCATCCTCATCGTTTCTAAGGTTTGGACCAGAGAACAGCTTTCTTTCTCTTCATCCTTCAAATGCCAGTTTACATGTCATTTTTCCTGTGACAGTTTCACTATGTCACTTTTTTTCTCAGTGCTGTTATAATTCATGTTTCAAAAGTGTCTATCTCCTCCATTAGGCAGTGTGTTCTTCAGAAAAAGAAACAATGCATTATTCATTTTCCCCATAGCATAGCCAAGTGTTTGGCACATAATAAGGACTAAAAATGTTGAACAAATACATGAATGATGAAACGGAAGAGAAATGCATCAGTTAGTTGGATGTATGGTTGTAGAGTTCAGGAAGAAGGGCTCCCATGTGCTCCAGAAGCAAATCCTGTCTGCTCTACCTGAAAAATGTATTCAGAATCTAACCATTTCTCAGTCCCTACACAGCTTGGTTACTGTAATTTCTCAACTGGCTCATGCAGTATCCTCCCAATTTCTCACACTGGCTTCTAACTTCCACCTTTTGTTTGGCTCTGCCTGGATTCACTCTCCATTACCCACAAGATTTTGTTCCTTCTCAACATCTGCAACTCTTGGCTAACTGTCACATTTTCCTTATTTTCCCCACATAGACTACATCTATATTTATATCACATCTATTTGTATATCATCTATATGTATTTAAATACATTTTCATATAATGTTAAATGATTATTGGTAAAGCATTAAATTATTATTTATAAACCAAGTGAAACTTTAGTTTATTGTTTACATTGTATACTAGAATATACTATAGGAGAGGAGTTTTTACTGTTTTGTGTAGGCCTAGGATTCAGCCTGATGGATAAAGTGATCAATAAATATTTGTTCCAAGAATGAGAATCAGCTGTTCCAAAAAAGTCTTAGATAACTTAGAAATAACAGTAACTTGATGGCAGAAATTTTACTTATATCTATTTTATCTACTTCTATACCTAACACTTTAGGTAATTGATAAGAGTGATCAGCTAGGTCAAAGAATATTAAATGGGTGTCTGGTTCTTTGTTTTGTAGATGAGTTTGAGGACAAGATTGTGACTACTTGACTACTTGTCAATCTGAAGCAGGAAATGAGATGAAACTTGAGACTAAGTAAAGAATTGCTTTTTTTTTTTTTTTTAAACTGGAGACCAGATAGGAATGATAATTGTGGAAATTTGTTGGAGTTTGGGAAAGAGGACATGTATGTGACTTGTCACTAGCTGAAGCAGCCTGAAATTGGAACATGTGAGTGCACGTCCATGCTTCTCATGAGGGTGACACAGTGGCAGTGTTATTGGAAATCAGTTTATTTCTATTTCTGTCCCATTACTTAACTGTACAGGGTTCATGATCTTTAGGACATGGGGAAAGCAATGTCTTTCTGTAAGTTGCAGAGAAGGATGAAAGGATGACACTATCATAGGCGATTCTGCAGCTACCCCTAACTCAGCCAACCTGAACACCATAAGTGAATTTTTGAACTATCTTCTCATGTATACCTGATTTAGGAGCAGGAAAGTTATATATGGTTTTGCAGGTTGCCTACAATTGTAGGGTGTCTGGTCTGTGGGGGCTTAAGTCCAGAGGTGCTCTCTTGTCTGTTTTGTTTGTACCCAGAAGGGAAGACTTTTTCCAACTTTCTAAAAGGCACGGGTAAGCTAATGGTCACTAGACACATGTATCAGGGCATATTTGTGTGTGTATACATGCGTATAAGCAGAGAGAAATGAGTTCCTTCAAAGAAACATAGTGAGCTCAAGGGTTGAATAAAATACTGGAGAAGACAGATTTTTTTTTCTGTCAGATTTCTTCCCTTCTACACCTGCCCTTACACCCCTGGATAAACTATTGCAGATCAGTGAAAGTGGTGCGTAGCATATTTTCTGCAGAGGACAGGACCTGCTGGTCACAATTGCACGTGGGAACAATATCAATAGCAGTGAAGAGCAGGAGGTTTCTATGTGACCCGACAGAATTTCCAGATTTTTTTCCCTTAAAATAAAAATAAACAGGACTGAGACTTTAGATAAGAGAACATTGTCACAGACTTGAGAAACTCAGGAGGCATGACAAACAGTTCTTCACAAAGTAGCTCTAGAGATGGGCAGGAGGCAGGCTCAGTGCAATTTACTTTGAATGTTAAATAGAAAATGGTCTATTTTACACCCCAAGCTGTTAAAACAAGGGAGATCAAGAAAATAAAGGGAAATAGAAAATGGAGGGATACAAATGGTTTAATAAAGACCAAGTAGGAATGAATGACTTAGACAACAAACACACCAATAGACAGAAATTCTCATTGAGTTGATATGTGATTCTTCTTTGGAGGGATCACATAATAAGACAGACAAATTACCAGTTTAACTGAATCAGAAGAGAAGAAAATTCCTCAATTTTAAAAATTAGCTATTAGAAAGGGAAAATAATAGCATAAAAAGTAATCAGAATAGACAATCCTTTCCAGAAGCATATGACACTAAACTTACATCTGGCAGAAAGGATCTGGAATCAGTTCCACTACTAATTATTCATAATTATTAAGCATGTGCTTTTTCTTTTTTCCTAGAACCTGTTCTTAGTGTTGTCCATACATTAATCCATTTAACTTTGTAAACCATGAGTTCAGTACTGTAATTATCCTCCATTTACAATGAGAGAAAAGTAAAAAGCAGAGCATATGAAGTTACATAGCTAGTTCTAGTGGAGCCAGAATTTGAACCCAGGAACTCAGATGGCAATATCTGGGCTTTAAATACTATACCATAGTGCTACCTTATTAGCTAGAGTGAAAAAATGCTGAATAAATTATTAGCAAATAGAACCCAAAAGTACATGCAAAGCTTCATATAAGGCTTCAGGCTTTTCAATATTCCCATAACATATAATTACAAACTATGATATAAAAACACAAGTTACGATAACAACAACAAATATCACACCTAAGAACCACAACAAAATCTTCACAAGATATACAAAGAAAAATATACACATTGTATTTCAATATTTCCATATTGAATACAAAGATATACAAAGAAATGAGGTAATGGTTTAATAATAATGCATCTATAACAAAAATTGTTACAGAAGAATTCAAAGCAGAAAAATAAGTATTTTGGTTAACATCAAAATTGCATTTAATAAAATTCAATATAAATCCTTCATAAGACTTACTTAAGAACAACTATTTACATGTTGCCCAAAACATAGATATCTATTTCTGTTTAGAGAGAGAGAGAGAGAGAGAGAGAGAGAGAGAGAATGTTTAATATTTAGTTTTTAGTTTTTGGCGGACACAACATCTTTGTTTGCATGTGGTGCTGAGAATCGAACCCGGGCCGCACGCATGCCAGGCGAGCACGCTACCGCTTGAGCCACATCCCCAGCCTCAGCATATATTTATATTTATATGTTAACATTATTCTTTTGTTTGTTTTTTGTTTTTTTAATTTTTATTGTTGGTTGTTCGAAACATTACATAGTTCATGACATATCATATTTCAAACTTTGATTCAAGTGGGTTATGAACTCCCATTTTTACTCCATATACAGATTGCAGAATCACATCGGTTACACATCCACTGATTTACATATTGGCATACTAGTGTCTGTTGTATTCTGCTGCCTTTCCTATCCTCTACTACCTCCCCCCTCCCCTCCCCTTCCCTCCCCTCTTCTTTCTCTACCCTATCTACTGTAATTCATTTCTCCCCCTTGTTTTTTTTCCCTTTCCCCTCACTTCCTTTTGTATGTAATTTTGTATAACCCTGAGGGTCTCCTTCCATTTCCATGCAATTTCCCTTCTCTCTCCCTTTCCCTCCCACCTCTCATCCCTGTTTAATGTTAATCTTCTTCTCATGCTCTTCCTCCTTACTCTGTTCTTAGTTACTCTCCTTATATCAAAGAAGACATTTGGCATTTGTTTTTTAGGGATTGGCTAGCTTCACTTAGCATAATCTGCTCTAATGCCATCCATTTCCCTCCAAATTCTATGATTTTGTCATTTTTTAATGCAGAGTAATACTCCATTGTGTATAAATGCCACATTTTTTTTTTATCCATTCGTCTATTGAAGGGCATCTAGGTTGGTTCCACAGTCTTGCTATTGTGAATTGTGCTGCTATGAACATCGATGTAGCAGTGTCCCTGTAGTATGCTCTTTTTAGGTCTTTAGGGAATAGACCCAGAAGGGGAATAGCTGGGTCAAATGGTGGTTCCATTCACAGCTTTCCAAGAAATCTCCATACTGCTTTCCAAATTGGCCGCACCAGTTTGCAGTCCCACCAGCAATGTACAAGTGTACCCTTTTCCCCACATCCTCGCCAGCACTTGTTGTTGTTTGACTTCATAATGGTTGCCAATCTTACTGGAGTGAATGTTAACATTATTCTCAGAAATGTTAACATTATTCTCAGAAACATACACACACAAACACACACTGGGGAAATGCTGATATATCACTAATAAATTCAGGAAAACACAAGAGTTCCCAATATTGTTCTTTATTGGAACATAGAGATTATTGCCACTGGGTAAGGTCATTAATTGAAAGGCATACACATTGGAAAGGAGGATTCAGTCACATTATTTGCTTATAACAGGATATCTATGCTAAACAACTAATACACTAAAAATATGAGACAGTTCAGTTTAGTGGCTGCGTGTAGCATTAATATACAAAACTGAAGGCTTTTCAATATTTTCACAACATATAATTACAAACTATGATATAAAAACACAAGGTACGATAACAACAACAAATATCACACCTAAGAACCACAACAAAATCTTCACAAGATATACAAAGAAAAATTTTAAATTAGCTGAAAAACATCGAAGATGAATAAATGAAACAGCACTCCTTATTCTCATGAGGAGAACTGCTCCATGAACATTCAGTTCTCTTGGGTCACCTGGGGTTGGAGAGGAGTGTGAAGGAGCAGAAGAAGATGGCCACAGAGCTGGATCAGTACTTATAAACAACATCTGGAATTAAAGCCCTGAAAGTACAGCCAGAAAAAAAATATTTAATAAAAGATTTTTCATGAGGTACACTTTGGAATGGAAGATATGAATACAAAATCTTAAATAATAAAAACTAATACTGAAGTACTCAAAAAACTTACCATCAACAGATTAAAATATGTATTAGAAACAAAAAAATATATATAGTATTTACATAAGATAAAAAAGTAGAAGTGGCAATTCAAATCAGTGAATAACAGGATTATATAAGAACATGGGAAAATTGGTCAGATATTTTTAATGAAAACTAAATTTCTAAGTTCTACTTTTTGGAAAATGAGTTCCATATTGTTATGGTTTGGATGTGAGGTATCCCCCAAAAGCTCATGTGTGAGACAATTTAAGAAGGCTTAGAGGAGAAATGATTGGGTTATGAAAGCCTTAACCCAACCAGTGAATACCTCCTCTGATGGATTAACTGAGAGGTAACTAAAGGTTGGTAGGGTGTGGCTGGAGGAGGTCAACATTGGGAGCATGCCTTTGGGGTGTATATTTTGTATCTGGTGACTGGAATCTCTCTCTGCTTTCTGATCATCATGTGAGCTGCTTCCCTTGGTCACATTCTTCTACCATGATGTTCCACCTTACCTGGAGCCCCAAGAAATGGAGTCGACTGTCTATGAAGGAAGACCTTTGAAACTGAGAGCCCTCAAATAAACTTTTCTTCCTCTAAAATTGTTAAATATAATCTCTAACACATACAGACCATTTTCAGTGACATAGGGGGCTAAGATAAGGCCATGCAATTGCTGAAGTTGCATGATGGTAGATGCCAGAGAAGTTAGCACAAATATTCTTAATTTCCTTGTGACATATTTGATGGAATTTTTATTTGTATTTAAATACTTAACACATCTGAAATATATATTTGAAAACTGCATGAAATAGCAGTTGGAATTTTGTTCCCTCTGGATGAATAGACAATTACACCATTTAATAAACATATAAGCCTATTCTCATTGAATTGTCATTTAAATTTCCACACATTTTAATATCTATTTCTGCATTTTTTGTTGTCAAAATTCCCTTCATTATAATAATAACCACATTTAATTTGGCACTGATTGGTAAATATTGCACAATATGCTTGACATATATTGATTCATTTAATTCCATTTTAATTTGTTTAATTCCAACAACAGCATGGTGTAGGTATTGTAACTATTGCCATTTTACAAGAGAACACCTGGGTTTAAAATGGCTTGTACAGGATTGCCTAACTAATAATACATAGCAATGAGATCCATATCTAGGCATATCTGCTCCAGGGTCAGTGGATTCAGTCTCCATTGTAATATTACCCAGTTTACATAAACAATACTGCAATCATGGCTCCAGGTACATGGGAGAATCTTTTTTTTTTTTTTTAATGGAGACAAGAAGGAGTGGAATTATTGATGATAGCATCACAGGGTGATAAAACTTGCACATTTTCAGCATCACTATATATTTCTACATGGCCCTTTATAGTGATTATAAGAACATGATGTCCCCTGTAAGGCAGAAAATGGAGAGAAAAAAATGAATGAGAATATGGGTTTACCATATGCTTGGTATTGTGCTATATGCAAGTCCTTATTTCCTCATATGGTCATTGGTATGTATGTGGAAATTGAGACTCTGAATCTGAAAAGTTCAGTGATATATTGAGATTTGCATAGTTAACAAACCAAAGCTATCTTGCTTTACGTCTATATTAATTCCATTTTACCATGCATTTTGATATGTATATAGACTGAAACAAAACTAAAAATCCTAACATCAAAAATTGCTAAATTGAGGCTGTCTGATACGCGCGGTCTGCCCCGAGGCTACAGAAGGCGTGGCGCCGCAGAGAAGGGGTTAACCAGTCAGCAGGGAATTAAGTGGCTGCGACACGGTGGTATCCCACCAGCCAAACCCAAGCCCGCACTGACCCCCGGGCTGAGTTCGGGATTGCAGTCGGGGAAGGAAGCCGGTAAGGCCCCGCTCCCCACAAGGGACACTCCGCTAAGGCAAACAGCGGCCACCATCTTAGAGGGCTGAAGTACCCACCGCCACTCTCCGTCAGATTGCAGCAACAAAACAGGTGTGTGTGACCCAGCCCAGCCCCCAAATTTAGGGGGATTTCGCATAAAATCTCTCCTAGACTTTCAGGGGGAGGCAGTATCAGAGTGAGCCTGCATAAAGACTAAAGGGGAGCTAGAGGCACCTGACGCTCAACACCCCCTCCCATCAGTGGACAAAACAAAAGCTGCCTAGCCAGCGCTGGGGGAGGGGCAAGCAGAAAAAATCAAAACCATAGAGTGCCGGGGATCCCAAAAGCCAACGGTGTGACCCCGGAGATCCAGGCTGTCTGATACGCGCGGCCTGCCCCGAGGCTACAGAAGGCGTGGCGCAGCAGAGAAGGGGTTAACCAGTCAGCAGGGAATTAAGTGGCTGCGACACGGTGGTATCCCACCAGCCAAACCCAAGCCCGCACTGACCCCCGGGCTGAGTTCGGGATTGCAGTCGGGGAAGGAAGCCGGTAAGGCCCCGCCCCCCACAAGGGACACTCCGCTAAGGCAAACAGCGGCCACCATCTTAGAGGGCTGAAGTACCCACCGCCACTCTCCGACAGATTGCAGCAACAAAACAGGTGTGTGTGACCCAGCCCAGCCCCCTAACTTAGGGGGATTTCGCATAAAATCTCTCCTAGCTTTTCAGGGGGAGGCAGTATCAGAGTGAGCCTGCATAAAGACTAAAGGGGAGCTAGAGGCACCTGACGCTCAACACCCCCTCCCATCAGTGGACAAAACAAAAGCTGCCTAGCCAGCGCTGGGGGAGGGGCAAGCAGAAAAAATCAAAACCATAGAGTGCCGGGGATCCCAAAAGCCAACGGTGTGACCCCGGAGATCCAGGCTGTCTGATACGCGCGGCCTGCCCCGAGGCTACAGAAGGCGTGGCGCCGCAGAGAAGGGGTTAACCAGTCAGCAGGGAATTAAGTGGCTGCGACACGGTGGTATCCCACCAGCCAAGCCCAAGCCCGCACTGACCCCCGGGCTGAGTTCGGGATTGCAGTCGGGGAAGGAAGCCGGTAAGGCCCCGCCCCCCACAAGGGACACTCCGCTAAGGCAAACAGCGGCCACCATCTTAGAGGGCTGAAGTACCCACCGCCACTCTCCAACAGATTGCAGCAACAAAACAGATTGCAACAAAACAGGCCCAGAGTATAGCTTGAACTGCCGAGAACCATCACTGAGGGGAAATCTGGTCTAGCAGGAGAACCCAAGCCTAGCAGGAGAGATCAGGAGACTAGAGGCAAGGCTCTCGTGACTGGGCAGCTGTAAACTGCAGGCCCGCCGGCGACAGTTCATCCACTGCCAGGGTAACTGGGCGGTAGGAGAACGCCCTCCCGCTGGCGATGGATCACCTGCCCACGGCCTGAGATACTGGGCGGCGGGAGTCTGCCTGCCTGCCACGACCGGGTGCTGAAACCAAACAGAGACAGTCCACTCACACTCCCCCATTAGGGCACCCCGGCAAGGAGACTGGGGCACGGCATAGCAGAGTAGTGTCGTCACTGGAGCTCGGATGTCGGAATTCCTTCCCAGCAGAACCCACGTTAGCAGGCATAGTTCAACAACACAAAGGAGAGACATCAGAGTAATACAGAAACAAAACAAATCTATAGAAGAGAGCAGAAACACGACAATCAAAAAGAACTGGAAAGTAACGTGGACAACATGAGAAAACAAGGGAAAAAAGGATTTCAAACAATGCAAGACAACTCAATTCTACAAGAGGACATAGAAACTTCAGAAACAGGGATATGGAAAGAACTCAGGGGATACCTAACTCGAATGGAAAGGAATATTAGAGAAGACATGAGACAGCAAGTCCAAGAAATAAAAGTATATTTTGAAAATGAATTAAACAAACAAATTCAAATGGCAAAGAACGAGATCTACCAGGAGATAGAGATCTTAAAAAAAAATCAAACAATAATCCTAGAATTGCAGGAAACTATAAGCCAAATTAAAACTCAAACGAGAATATTACAAATAGACTTGATCAAGTAGAAGTCAGAACATCAGATAATGAAGACAAGGTTTATCAACTTGAAAAGAATATAGTCAACACAGAAAAGATGCTTAAATCCCACGAACAATCTATTCAAGAGTTATGGGATGTCATAAAAAAACCAAATCTGAGAGTCATAGGGATAGAAGAAGGCACAGAGTTTCAAACCAAAGGAATGGACAACATATTAAATGAAATAATTCTAGAAAACTTCCCAGAGATGAAAGATGGAATGGATTGCCAAATCCTGGAAGCCTACAGGACCCCAAACATTCAAAACCATAATAGACCAACCCCAAGACATATAATTATGAAGATAGCCAACATACAGAACAAGGAGAGAATATTAAAAGCTACGAGAGAAAAGAGGCAGATTACTTTCAGGGGTAAACCAATTAGGTTAACGACCGATTTCTCATCACAAACTTTGAAAGCGAGAAGATCCTGGAATAATGTATTTCAAACGCTGAAAAATAATGGATTCCAACCAAGAATACTATATCCAGCAAAATTGAGCTTCAAATTTGACAATGAAATTAAAATCTTTCATGATAAACAAAAGCTAAAAGAATTTGCAGCAAGAAAACCAGCTCTGCAAAGCATTTTGAACAAAACACTACAAGAAGAGGATTTGATAAATAGTGCCCAAAACTAACAGCAGGAGGTATCTCAGTAAAGGGGGAGGAAAACAACCAAAAAGCAAAACTAGCCAAACTAAAATAAATAAATAAAGAAGCATGACTGGAAATACAAATCATATCTCAATTGTAACCTTAAATGTTAATGGCCTAAATTCACCAATCAAGAGACATAGGCTAGTAACCTGGATCAAAAAAACAAATCCAACAATATGCTGCCTTCAGGAGACTCATATGATAGGAAAAGATATACACAGGCTGAAGGTAAAAGGTTGGGAAAAATCATACCACTCATATGGCCCTCGGAAGCAAGCAGGAGTGGCCATACTCATATCGAATAAAATCAACTTCAAACCTAAGTTAATCAAGAAGGATAAAGAAGGTCACTATATACTGTTAAAAGGAACCATCCACCAACAAGACATAACAATCATCAATTTGTATGCACCAAACAATGGAGCTGCAACGTTCATAAAACAAACTCTCCTCAAGTTCAAGAGTCAAATAGACCACAACACAATAATTATGGGTGACTTCAACACACCGCTCTCGCCATTAGACAGATCCTCTAGACAAAAGCTGAATAAAGAAACTATAGAACTCAACAGCACAATCAATAACCTAGACTTAACCGACATATATAGAATATATCAACCATCATCAAGTGGATACACGTTCTTCTCAGCAGCACATGGATCCTACTCAAAGATAGACCATATATTATGCCATAAGGCAACTCTTAGTAATTATAAGGGTGTGGAGATAATACCATGCACCATATCTGACCATAATGGAATGAAATTGGAAATCAATGATAAAAGAAGGAAGGAAAAATCATACATCACATGGAAAATGAACAATATATTATTGAATGATCAATGGGTTGTAGAAGACATAAAGGAGGAGATGAAAAAATTCTTAGAGTCAAATGACAACACAGACACAACATACCAGAATCTATGGGACACAATGAAAGCAGTGTTAAGAGGGAAATTCATTTCTTGGAGTTCTTACCTCAAAAAAAGAAAAAACCAACAGATAAATGAACTCACACAACACCTCAAAAACCTAGAAAAGGAAGAGCAAAACAACAGCAAATATAGTAGAAGACAAGAAATAATTAAAATTAGAGCAGAAATCAACGAAATTGAAACAAAAGAAACCATTGAAAAGATAGATAAAACTAAAAGTTGGTTCTTTGAAAAAATAAATAAGATAGACAAGCCCTTAGCCATGCTAACGAAAAGAAGAAGAGAGAGAACTCAAATTACTAACATACGGGATGAAAAAGGCAATATCACAACAGACACTACAGAAATACAGAAGATAATTAGAAAGTATTTTGAAACCCTATATTCCAATAAAATAGAAGATAATGAAGATATCGATAAATTTCTTAAGGCATATGATTTGCCCAGATTGAGACAGGAAGACACACACAATTTAAACAGACCAATAACAAAAGAAGAAATAGAAGAAGCCATCAAAAGACTACCAACTAAGAAAAGCCCTGGACCAGATGGCTATACAGCGGAGTTCTACAAAACCTTCAAAGAAGAATTAATACCAATACTTTTCAAGCTATTTCAAGAAATAGAAAAAGAAGGAGCTCTTCCAAATTCATTCTATGAGGCCAACATCACTTTGATCCCAAAACCAGACAAAGATACTTCAAAGAAAGAAAACTACAGACCAATATCTCTAATGAACTTGGATGCAAAAATTCTCAATAAAATTCTGGCGAATCGAATACAAAAACATATCAGAAAACTTGTGCACCATGATCAAGTAGGATTCATTCCTGGGATGCAAGGATGGTTCAATATACGGAAATCAATAAATGCTATTCACCACATCAATAGACTTAAAGACAAGAACCACATGATCATCTCGATGGATGCAGAAAAAGCATTTGACAAAGTACAGCATCCCTTTATGTTCAAAACACTAGAAAAACTAGGGATAACAGGAACTTACCTCAACATTGTAAAAGCTGTATATGCTAAACCTCAGGCTAGCATCATCCTAAACGGAGAAAAACTGAAGGCATTTCCTCTAAAATCTGGAACAAGACAGGGATGCCCTCTATCACCACTTCTATTCAATTTAGTTCTCGAAGTACTAGCCAGAGCAATTAGACAGACAAAAAAAATTAAAGGCATAAAAATAGGAAAAGAAGAAATTAAACTATCGCTATTTGCGGATGACATGATAATATACTTAACAGACCCAAAAGAGTCTACAAAGAAGCTGCTAGAGTTAATAAATGAATTCAGCAAAGTGGCAGGGTATAAAATCAACACGCATAAATCAAAGGCATTCCTGTATATCAGCAACAAAACCTCGGAAATGGAAATAAGGAAAACCACTCCATTCACAATATCCTCAAAGAAAATAAGATACTTGGGAATCAACCTAACAAAAGAGGTGAAAGATTTATACAATGAAAACTACAGAACCATAAAGAGAGAGATAGAAGAAGATCTCAGAAGATGGAAAAATGTACCCTGTTCATGGATAGGCAGAACTAACATCGTCAAAATGGCGATATTACCCAAACTTCTCTACAGGTTTAATGCGATGCCAATCAAAATCCCAATGGCATTTCTTGTAGAAATAGACAAAGCAATCATGAAATTCATATGGAAAAACAAAAGACCCAGAATAGCAAAAGCAATTCTAAGCAGGAAGTGTGAATCTGGAGGCATAGCGATACCAGAGGTCAAACTGTACTACAAAGCAATAGTAACAAAAACAGCATGGTACTGGTACCAAAACAGGTGGGTAGACCAATGGTACAGAATAGAAGACACAGAGACTAATCCACAAAGTTACAATTATCTTATATTTGATAAAGGGGCTAAAAGCATGCAATGGAGGAAGGATAGCATTTTCAACAAATGGTGCTGGGAAAATTGGAAATCCATATGCAACAAAATGAAATTGAATCCCTTTCTCTCGCCATCCACAAAAATTAACTCAAAATGGATCAGGGAGCTAGGTATCAAATCAGAGACACTGCGTCTGATAGAAGAAAAAGTTGGCTACGATCTACAAATTGTGGGGTCAGGCTCCAAATTCCTCAATAGGACACCCATAGCCCAAGAGTTAACAACAAGAATAAACAAATGGGACTTAATTAAACTAAAAAGTTTTTTCTCAGCAAGAGAAACAATAAAAGAGGTAAATAGAGAGCCTACATCCTGGGAACAAATCTTTACCCCCCACACCTCCGATAGAGCCCTAATATCCAGAATGTACAAAGAACTCAAAAAATTAAACAATAAGATAACAAATAACCCAATTAACAAATGGGCCAAGGACCTCAACAGACACTTCTCAGAGGAGGACATACAATCAATCAACAAGTACATGAAAAAATGCTCACCATCTCTAGCAATCAGAGAAATGCAAATCAAAACCACCCTAAGATACCATCTCACTCCAGTAAGATTGGCAGCCACTACGAAGTCAAACAACAACAAGTGTTGGCGGGGATGTGGGGAAAAGGGTACACTTGTACACTGCTGGTGGGACTGCAAAATGGTGAGGCCAATTTGGAAAGCAGTATGGAGATTCCTGGGAAAGCTGGGAATGGAACCACCATTTGACCCAGCTATCGCACTTCTCGGACTATTCCCTGAGGACCTTAAAAGAGCGCACTATAGGGATACGGCCACATCAATGATTATAGCGGCACAATTCACAATAGCTAGACTGTGGAACCAACCTAGATGCCCTTCAATTGATGAATGGATAAAAAAAAATGTGGCATCTATACACAATGGAGTATTATGCAGCACTAAGAAATGACAAAATCATAGAATTTGCAGGGAAATGGATGGCATTAGAGCAGATTATGCTAAGCGAAGCTAGCCAAGCCCTAAAAAACAAATGCCAAATGTCTGCTTTGATATAAAGAGAAAAACTAAGAACAGAACAAGAAGAAAGAGCATGAGGAAAAGACTACAGTAAACAAAGACGAATCGGGGGAGAGAAACGGAGAGAGAAGGGAAAGCATATGGAAATGGTAGGAGACCTTCAAGGATACATAAAATTATAAGAGGTTATGAGGGGCAAGGGGGAGGGAAAAAAAAAGGGAGAGAATTGAACAACAGCAGGGGAGGTAGAGAGGGAAGATGGGAGGGGAGGGGAGGGGAGGGGGGATAGTAGGGGATAGGAAAGGTAGCAGAATACAACAGTCACTAATATGGCATTATGTAAAAATGCGAATATGTAACAGATGTGATTCTGCAATCTGTACTTGGGGTGAAAATGGGAGTTCAAAGCACAATTTGAGTCTAATGTATGAAAGATGATATATCATGAACTATGTAATGCGATAAATAATCAATAAAAAAAAAAAAAGGAAAAAAAAATTGCTAAATTATTCTGAATTTTATTTAAGTAAATAAGTTCTTTAACAAACTCAAAGAAATTTTGAACTGGTTGTAGAAATCCAAGAGTAAATCTCAAATTAGAACTGTTCTTGACCAAAAGTGATTGTGGCATAAACAAAACATTCTTTGAGTGGGAAAACACATTAACAAACACACATATTAATTTGTCAGCATTTGAACCGCAATTATTGGACATCTTTCAGCTCATAGCTCATTGTAGGCAGAAAAGGTATATCACACATCCAACAGCTTATTCACTCTAGCAAAGAAGAAAAACATTAGTATTAATCTAAAAACTCAAAAAAGCACCAAGATTAATAAGATTATTTATATTTTTACTTTAGTGTGGTGACATGTGATTTTTATTTAACACCATGGTCATTAATGCACAAAACAATAAGTTATTCAGATAGTTTTATTTTTCTCTCTGGAATCAAGAGACCAGACTGTGGATCACCCAGGAAAGCATTCTGGACTACTCATAGTTGTAGGACCACATTTTAAGACCCACTGAAGTAAGAATGATCATTTTCCCTGGGAGCTTCCAGAGGGCAAATGTAAGAGGCTACATACAGTCCTACGGCATGTACTCTGAGTGTTACAAGGCAGACAAATAGGCTACTTACTCGGGAATATTAATATTTTGTTGGTTTTAATTTTAAATATGTCCATGGTTCAAAGTGACATTTTTTGTGACATATAATCACTATATGAAAAGTCAACATGGATATTATAAGGTATGAGATCTTAGGGAAAAGGAAATCATAAACATTAGCAAAACTTTTCTACTTTGATATTTGCTATCCTAAGATTGAAATGCCAAAACAGAGAGTAGAAGAGTTTTCATTACCATAGACATAAACTAATTTGAAAAGTTTTTTTTCTCAAGTCAAGAAGATTTTTAAAACTCTAAGGATTTGGTACACAAATAAAGGAAATATGAACAGTTTACTTCTTGGGAGGTCAGAACAATTGATGCTAAACTCTATTAGTATAATTATTGCCAAGAACTTGGAATTGACTAGAATGTCAGTGCTCACTGCCTCTTGCCATATTGTGCCTTACAACATGATTGAAACCAGGCTGATTTGGGGTATAATACTTCAATATCTGTGGTGATGAGGCATGTGGTGATGGTAAAATGAATAACATATTATAGTAGTTCAACCAGTCTCTGTGTGTGTGCATGTGAGAGCACGCACGCACGTGTGTGTATGTGTGTGTGTGTGTGTGTATGTGTGTGTATGTGTGTGTGTTGGGGAGGATGGATGGGCAATTGAGAATCAAGGTTCAAATAATCTATTAATGAAGAACATAAAATTTTACCTTTAAACTGAGTGAAGTTTTCTGGCTTAGTTCATATGGAACATGGTTTCTATCTCAAGTCAGAAAACATTTAGACAATCCACTATGAAAAAAAATATAGCCAATTATACTGCCGGCAAATGAAACCCAGGATAAAATTCGTATCTCCATAAAGTAGTTTGCTAGTTCCAAGTGGTTTTTGAGATGCTTAGACACCACAATAATTTCTACATCACAGAGATATCTCTAACTTAACATAATGGCAAACAGACATAATTTTGTTTTTCTTTTGGAATTATTGGGAGATGATTTATTTGTTTGTTTGTTTGCTTGTTTATTGGTACTGGGGATTGAACTCAGGGGCATTTGACCACTGAGCTGTATCCCCAACCCTACTTTGTATTTTATTCAGAGACAGGATCTCACTAAGTTGCTTAGCACCTTTCCTTTGCTGAGGCTAGCTTTGAACTTGTGATCCTCCTGCCTCAGTCTCCTGAGCCACTGGGATTAAAGGCATGCACCACCATGCCTGGGTTATTTATGGTATTTTTAAACTTTTTTTTTTTGTTGTTGTAGGTGGATACAACACCTTTACTTTATTATGGGGTGTTGAGGATCGAACCTAGTGCCTCACGCTGGCTAGGCCAGCTTTCTTCCTCTAAGCCACAACCCCACCCCTATTTATGGTATTTTTAAAAGGTGTATTATAAATATTTTAATCAGATAACATTCCTTAGAAAATAACTCATTTAGCAGTTTTTATAACTGCCTGTGGACTTGATCAAGTCCAGTCACATAGCCATCTGAAATATACAACTATCAAGAAATTTATATTTTATAGGAAACTAAATCATCTTTCCACAAAAAGAACAGAAGTAAAAACAAAATGATTTACATTAAGATCATATTCTATTATTGGATTCTTGCAAGTGCATTTCAACCTTTGCAATGTCTCAATAAAAAATTCTGCTCTGTATAATTCTCCAACAACAATAAATAGCTATTAAGTTTATAGAGATAAATAAAACTCTATCATGTTCAAGAAGTTAAGAAATAAAAGTCAAAGTCATTCTCTTGGATTTTTCTTTTTTTATCAAAAATAATCCTTGAATTTCTTGGAAGTTTATTTTCTAATAATCATATATATTTTAACAAGGTTTTGAATTTGACTATGTTGATCTATGAGGGTCATTCCTGGCCTGATGACTTGTGCCACCTTAACAGTCCATCTGCTTGAGATTCAAGTCTGTGCTTTACTAAAGTTATGAATTATAACATGGCATTGATCTTCAAGTTTCACTCAAATGAAAACCCAAATGTTAACCTTTTAAATAACAAGCTTTTGCTATAACTGTATCTATGCATTTCCTGTAACAAAAAGGATATACTTCTCACCCTTGAAAAGCAATGAAACATTCTAACATAATCCTTGAAAGAAAGAAAATATTTCATTGACTATAATTATCTGCTTTTATATTAAAGTTTATTTTCTCCATCTGTGAATTATTTTTATAATAATAGTTTCAAGGGCATTTAACAGTTAAAATAACAAAATATTTGTAATGTTTTTTGAGATAAATATTTAATATCACATAGTACTAAAGAAAATCTTATTAGCTGTGCAAATAGTTGGCCACTACACAATGTTTTATTGATGAATTTGGGAAGGAGACTATATCACTTTTATTCAAATAAAAAAAACTTTCAGAATGTTTATGAATGTTTTAAAAGTTTTCCTGTTAAATTGTGAAAAGAAAAAAATTAAATATTAAGCTCCCAATTTGTTACAATGACAAAGAAACTTTTAAAAAAAATATTTTTTAGTTATAGACGAACACAATACCTTTATTTTATTTTTTTAAAATGTGGTGCTGAGGTTTGAACCCAGTGCCTCACATGTGCAAGGCAAGCACTCTACCAGTGAGTGACCAATCCATCCAAGAAACTTTTTATTAAAAGTAAATATTGTTAAATAGTTGAGAGTTAAAATCAAAAATACCTTAAATGCTTTGAATGTATAAGAAGCTTAAGTTTGAGGCCATGGAATATAAATTATTTTCATGAGCACATTCAAGTTAATTTGACCAACATGGAAGACAAAAGATTAAAATTACATTAACTGCCAATATATTCAACATCAGTATGTTTATTTAAAGAAAAAAAAACAGATCACTGTAAGGCAATCTTTGGATAGATGTAATTGCAGATTTACTATATATATGCATTTCCTCTTAATAAAACTTGCATATATTTGATGGCCAAGATGAGAATCATTTAACATCTCAGGCTTGGCAAGAAGCTTCCATCAAACAAGCCTCTGAGCTTTGCTAGAAAAATAGAACTGCATTTAATTTAATCCAAAAGAGCAGAAATATTTATAAGGCATTTTCCCAAAGTTATTTCTTTGACATTGGGACAACGTAACATTTTTAACTTCTGACTCACCAAGTCGCTTTAATGTTATTAGAACTTCTCATAGTTGGGTCAAGGTGATGCATTGTTGACAAGACTGCCACAGAAGAGATGTGTTATCAGAGTGCAATAGCAGGAATATGTGCTGTTGCCTCATTGCCCTGCACTATGTTAGCATTGATCACTTGTTTAAGGTGGAATCTGCAACCTTTCCCCACAGCAATGCTGCCTTTTCTCTCACTTTGTAATTAGGGGAGATACTTTGAGACTATACAAATATCTGTTTTTCATGATAGTTTTACACACTAATTTGGCCTCTCTTGGCAATTCTTGGCTGACACCATTGTTACAGTGTCTATCAAATTTCTGTCTTTGCTTCTACATTTATTAATTTCTTCCTTTTCCCATTAAAAGCAAAAGCAATCCTTCTCTCCCATTTATTTATTGCCTTATTTATATCAGCATGGACTCATGAATACTTACTTTATTCTACGGATTATAATCTATTGCTACAAATATTTATTTTTCACTTAAACACTCCTCAAAAGTTTGGCTTTTGAGAGCTCCCTCAAGTTAATTCTTGTGTCCTTTCATCCTGCTTCCATGAATGATTTTTAACACTTCATGTTTTTTATTACTATGGGATATTCCAGGTACATCTTGCATGTTCCATACTGAAGCACCTATATTGGTCCCATAATTTAGTTATTGTGATTTGAGCTGCTATGAACATTGATGTTGTACCTCACTATACTAGGCTGATTTTAAGTCCTTTGGGAACATACTGAGAAGTGGAATGACTGGGCCAAATTATAGTTCCATTCTGAGGTTTCTGAGGAATCTCTGCTGCTTTTAGAGTCCTTGCATCAATCTGCAGTTCTACCAGCAATGTATAAGTGTAACCTTTTCCCTCACATCCTTGTCAACATTTATAGTTACTTGTAGCCTTGATTTTTGCCATCCTAACTGGAGAGAGATGGAATCTCAGTGTAGTTATACTTTATATTTCTCTAATTGCTAGAGATGTTGAATATTTTTCATATATTTATTGACCATTCATATTTCTTCTTCTGTGAAGTGCCTGAATAGTTCCTTTGCCCATTTTTGATTTGGTGTTCTTTTAGTTCTTTATATATCCTCAAGAATAATGCTGTATTTGAGGTGCAGGTGGCAAAGATTTTCTCCCATTCTGTAGGCTCTCTCTTCATACTGTTGATTGTTTCCTTTGAAGAAGCTTTTTAATTTGATACCATCCCATTTATTGATTCTTGATTTTAATTCTTGTGCTTTAGGAATCTATACACCAATAATGAATCAAAGAAATTGGGAAAACTATCCCATTCACAATAGCCTCAAAAAACCAAAACAAAACAAACATTTAAAATCAACCCTACAAAAGAAATAAAAGATCTCTACAATGAAAACTACAGAACACTAAAGAAAGAAATTGAAGTAGGCCTTAGAAGACGGAACACTCTCCAATGTTCTTGGATAGGCAGAATCAATATTGTTAAAGTGGCCATACTACCAAAAGTGCTATACAGATTTAATGCAATTCCTATTAAAATCCCAATGATGTTCTTCACAGAAATATAAAAAGAAGTCATGAAATTAATTTGGAAAAATAAAAGGCCCAAAATAGCCAAAAAATTATTAGCTAGAAAATGAAGCAGGAGGCATCACAAAAACAGATCTTAAATTATATTACAGAGGTATAGTAACAAAAATGACATGGTATTGGCACGAAAACAGACATGAAGACCAATGGAACAGAACAGACTAACTACACAGAGACAAACCTGCATAAATACAGTTATCTGATACTAGACCAAGGTGCCATTAACATATATTGGAAAAAAGATAGCCTCTTCAACAAATTATGCTGGGAAAACTCAAAATCCATATGTAGCAGAATGAAATTTAACCATATCTTTGACCTTGCACAAAATTTTTTGTTTAACCTTTACAGCTGCATATTATTTCATCCTTGAGATGCACCATAGTTTATTCAACCTAACCAAGGTATGAGCATTTAAGTTGCCTCTGATAGATTGTAATTCCAAATAATGCTATAACTTATATTACATATAATCCAGTGCTATTTTTACATTGTTGGAGCCTAACGTCAGGTAAATTTCTAGAAGAATTATTTCTGGTTCAAAGGGAACCAGAAATTCAGTTAAGCACTGTCAACTTTCCATGCAGAAGGGTATAGCCTTTCCCCCAAATGAAATATTGTCATATGGTGAAATTTTTGTCCATCTAATTCGTAAGAAATTCTATCTCAGTGTTGTTGTGATTTGGATTTCTCTAGTTATGAATGAGTTTGACTTATTTTCATATGTTTAAAGATCATTTTTATGTTTCGTGTGACTTCATTATTAATGTTTTTAAATTAATTTTCCTATTGGGATTCACTTTTTTATTGTATTGGGATTCACTTTTTTTTTATTGGTGCATTTAGTTATACATAATAGTGGGATTCGTTATATTGTATTCATACATGCAGATCACATAATTAGATCAATCTTATTCCAAATACCTTTCCTTTCCTTCCCCTACTTCAACCATCTGCTGCTTTATTCTATCAATCTCTTATTGTTATTTTAATTAGTGCATTATAATTCTATATACACACATGTGCAGGATTCATTATGATATATTCATACATATACATAGCATAGATTCATACATATACATCGATAAATTTCACTCCCCCCAAAAGGGAGTGACATATGAAGAGATTCTACCATGTCCTCCAATGGCTTCTTGTTTATGTTTTATAGACTGTTGTTTTCTCTATTTGTTTTATACACACCTGCTTTACTGAATTATTTCACTGTTTGAATTTTATCATCAATTCCTTAAGAGTTTTGAGATATATTATCATATCATTTACAAATAGAAATGTTTTTCTTCTTTACCAATTATTATACCTCTGATTTCCGTATTTTCTTCAATATTCAGGAATAATTTTCAGAGCATTGAAACTATCTGATCTTTCCAAGTCCAAAAGTTCTATCCTGTGAAAACATTTAGTCTTGGAACATTTTTGTATGTAAATTGATTCTATAATAACTTTCTTCATTTCTTTTATGGATTTTTTTTGTGAAGCTTGGGGTCAATTTTAGTATCCAACACTTTCCAAAAAATTATCTATATTGTTTTTAACTATCTTGCTTTCTAACTTTGAATATAAATAGGTACAGAATTCCCTGTGCCCTTTAATGGTGACAGCTGTCTTTCCCTTCTTTCCTCTATTTCTTCCTTCTTTCCTTTCACTTCTTTCCTCCTTTCACAGCTTTATTGAGGTATTATTTATGTAAATAAATGGAACACACTTAAAGTATTTAATTTGAAAAGTTTTGATGCATACACATGCCTGTGAGGATATCAACTTGACCAAGAGTAAAGATATCCTACAACTCCAAAAATTCCCTTGAGGTCCTTGTGATCCCTTTCCCACTTCTCTCTTTACCTTCAGTCATATAAATGTGCTTTCTTTCGCTAGAGATTTTTTCTAGAGTTTTATATAAATGGAATTATTTCAAACTTATTTCTACAGATTTGATACTTAGCTTTATTTGATACAAAATTTCTAATTTATTGTTTTTTTGTTGAATAGTTTGAACATGCTTCTCCAGTTTTACTTTGCTTTTGATGTTAATTAAAAAAATCTGATTCTAATTCTTTGACATTTGTAATTTATTTGATCTTTGTTGCTGGAGGTTTTAGTAATTTGGCCTTATATTTTTAATTTTGTAGTTTCACCAACATAAATCTCAGAATTAATTGTCTTTACTTAATTTTTCATGGTAAGCTATGGGGTCTTCCAGTATTTGAATTCATTTTCTTTTTTAATTTATGGAAAACATTTTTTTATTACAGTTTTAAATATAAATTCTCTTTTTTTCCTATTCTTGAATTCCACTTAATGCTATTTCATCTTTGCTTTTTCATTATGTTATTTTTGTGATTCATTTATTGACTTTCTTTAATTCAGAATGCTATAATGTTTTCTTAAAATATCTCACTTTTATGAATGAGCCTTCACAGCCTATTGGGTGAAAATTAATTTCCCTTAATGAATCTTTCATACTATAACCGATTTTTTTCATGGGACTGGGCTTTACAGATTATGCTGAGGATCAAGTCTCTGTGTTTTGGTTTCATTAATCTATTGTTCTGAGAATCCTTCGGTGCCATTGCTCTGTTGGGCATGACTGTGCACCTACATAACTGCTGCAGACACTTGCATAATAGCAATCAGGAAAGGAATTGTCCACTCGTTACACAAATAGCAACTAAGAACAGTTTTGACTTTTAGCAAGCCCTTTCTTGAAGTCTTATGAATAGCAGAAGTATAAAATCTAAGTATACATGATTACTACTGTCAATTGTAGAGTCTAATCTACAGCCTGTGATCTTAACCTATATACACCTAACTATTCAATGTTCTCAATTTGGTGAGGCACAACTTAAAAGGCATAGAAGGGAAACTTTAGGCATTTCCTAATATTGATTTGTGGACCCAATAATTCCTTTAAGCCAGAGAAGGGAAAAATTACCTTCCCCCCCCCACAAATACAAGACAACCTATATTCTTTCCTACCACAGCATTACAATGCGACTAGCAAATATAAGCTGGTGATTTGAGTTAAAAATGAATGTATTACTTGAATATATCAAATAAGTAAATTGTGATTCAGGATATTAAATTGGAAACAAAAGTAGTTCTCTTACAGCACTAGAATGGATTCCTGCTCCATAAGTGATTCATAAATTCCTATACACATTGAAATGAATTATTGTGCACATATTTAGTGCAAAGGAATGATTTTATTAAACAAGGACAGTTAATGGATATATCTTGTGTCTCCTAATTCATTGGAAATGGAAGGGAAATAATAATTAAAACTGATTATTAAACATCAATTTCCCTATTGAGTTCTAACAGGGTCAAAGGAATGAATTTCCCCCCACCACCACCACTATGAATCCTGCCTTCCAGAAACTTTTAATTATCTGTTTCTGACAAGTTTTCCTTCTTTCCTTTTATCCCCCATTCCCTTCCTGCCTGCCTGTCTTCCTTCTTAGTCCAATATAACAGTGGATTAAAACACCAGTATAAGAATCAGATTATGCAGAAATAATTTCATGATATCATGATCAAATCACATGTCTAAGTGATGTGAAACAAAACTGTATGTAGGACCATCAGTTTTTTATTTAATTTTCAATATACATATAAGTAACTTGATGCCACATTTTGGTGAACCTAAAGCCTGCCCTCCTGCCAAAACTAATAGGAAATTAGTATACTTTTTTATGACATGATTTTACTATTGGCAGCCAGAAAAATCTTCAAAAACAAATGATACTGTGATTTAAATAGCTCCAGAAGGAACCGTTTAATATTAATTATGTTAACACCAACACCAATTTTTGGCAGATGTCCTCAAATATCCAGACGGATGACACTACATAAACCAATTTGGAAAGCCAATTCATTCAATTATCTGAATTACTTTTTAAAATTAACTCTTCTAGATTTGAACTGCTTGGGCTAAAACCATGTTAAACTAGCATTCTTTAATTGTTTTGCAATGATTTTATGATCAATGAAGAAGATAACAGCAAGCAGGTCTCAATGTTTTCCAGGATCAAATAATGTCTTCCATGTGCCAAGGACTAATTCACTGGAAGAGGGGACTAGAGTGCTGATTTAGATGCAAAGATGTTTCTTGAAGAAAATTTGGTCTTGTGGGCAGGTAACTTCCTTGACTCTGCCTCTGTGCTGCACTTTATTGTTAGAATACAAAACTTTGTCCTCTGAATAAAGTTAAGGTTAGGACAGATCAAGAACTTTTATCAGGGTTGTACCATTAGCTGTCAAAGAAATGCCTTCTGAGAAAATAGACCACACTTTAATTTTCAAAATTTAGAGATCCAAAGCACACGGATTTTTTTAGAATGAAAACAGAATATCTGTTTTTTAAACCTTTCTTTCAACATTAAGCTTGAAATAAATAATACATAGTTACTGTCAAAAAACCACCAGGGAACAATTGATGCCTGGGGAGGAAAAAAAAATGTAGTCCCTCTGACCTTTGAAATGTATTCAGCATGTCTCTAGACAGAAACTGCTCAGCTGAACTGCCTGCTTCATGTCTTGGCCATCATATCTCTGAACATTTTTAACTAAGGACTTTATTATTCTTTTCAATTTCTATATTTTAGATTCTTATGATAAATTTACTTGAAAAAGTTGTTATTTATTTTTTGGTCTAAGATGTGACATTGGTCTAGATTTGTTATTTACCTGTTATCCTCTTCTCTAATTTTTTCTCTGAATTTGTAGTGTGTGTGTGTGTGTGTGTGTGTGTGTGTGTGTGTGTGTAAGCTTCACTTTGTGGAATGTTATGAGGATAAATGCACAAATAAAAAAATAATAAAGGTTGGGATGCTCATTGTTTTATTTATTTTGTGGAAACTGTGTATAGTGGGCATTAACAAAACTTATTTTTAACAATTAAAATGTGAATTATGCTTGGTCAGAATGACTTTTTAATTTCATCCTTTTTTCTAAGATTAGCAAATGGATAAGCTGGCAATGTTCTAAAGTTTTACAAAACAGTTTGTTGAGTCTTTCCTGTCGTGCTCAGAAAAAGATATTTTGGCCAAAATATGAATTAATTTCTTAGGCTTAAATCAGGTAGTACATTCTCAATTTTTTAATACATTGGACACCCTTTTCAATAAATTTAGGTGCTATTAAACAAATTGCTTTTAAAGTTTTTGAAGTATTTTGTTATTTTCATTTCAGGAATGAGATAACTTACAAATGGCCAGGTATTGGTTGAATAACAATTTTTGGCAGATTGGCTAACTCCAAGAATGGTAGCCCTTAAAAGGCTACTGTGAAGTCTCCTCTGGAACCTGTGTACTATCCAGCAAACAGACACATACTCCATGTACACATATATTGGCTTATGATCTTAGGAATTTAAGAAAGAAGACCCTACCTCTAGTAAGTTTCACCTGTAGCATTTGTCTTGAAATGGACCCATCCAAATGACTGAATTGCAGCACTTTTTTTGTAATTAATGAACAAGAATAAATGAGCCTGAACAACCATTTACCATTTTTCAAAACTGTTGACAAGCTTTTTGCACTTGCTCTTATGGTAGAGGCAGCAGGTGTGCTTCAACATGCAAAGACCAATGTGGGCAAGTTCTTGCACCTACTCGAGCTACTGAAAAGCTCTGCCAGCAGTAGCATCATCCATGCCAAAGACCATGCACCTATCCAGACAATCACGGCCAAAGCAGACAATGTTTTGGACAGGTTTAATGATCAGTTTAAAACCTAAACTATCTATAGGGCCATTTGCAGGATAGGTGAGTCAGATGACTCCATTCTCCACTTGGCCAAGGAGGATGGCATCATCTCAAAGAATTTTTACTGGAGAAAACTGTGAATGCTGAATATTTGTCATAAATAAATAGAAGCAAAAAGATTAAAAAAATTTAAAAAGAAGAAGAAAAGAAAAAACGGTTACCAGTTTTCATACTAAAACATTACAAAGAAATCTAATCATCACAAAGAACTCTTTGATTAAATATTAATAAGATAGGTGGAAAACAGTGATATAATAGCAAGAGCTATATAAGTATTTAAAAAATTGCAAGAAGAAATCAAGGAATGGTTATTAGATGACAGGATATGAAAGATCTTGAAGTATGCTTTTCAATTTCTTCACAGTTGAGAAGTGAAATAGGCATTGCTTTGCAATGTGGGGTCCAAGAACATTAATATTGATTGGCATTTTTTTTTTATCCGAGATCAATATGAGAAGCTTCATTTTAACATGGGACTCAGGGGAGTCTAAAGCATATTAACATTATAAAGAAAATAAACTACTGTAGGCTAGGCATGTATAAATAACTTTATTTTAAAATTAGTAAAATTTTAGGAAATAATCTGTATTTTCGGTTAAGGATCTTTTCTCTCTCACACCTACATTTTCTCTCCCTAGTCTCCAAGAAATAATTCAACTTTTCATTTTACTCATTTTTTTTAAGCCATTGATTATTCTGAGCAAGATGGGCCAAATTGGTTTGGAAAATTCCTAAAGGCAAGATCACTTCTACTTCAAACTCTAAGCTATGGTGTTCCCTGTGTTTCAGGAAGAACAGATCCACTTTTCTTTCTTGACTTTTTTTCTCTCACAACAGTGAATACCCTTCATGCTAAAAATATGCAGAGAGAACAATCTGAGACTCGTTTTGTGTAGTTTATTTTCATGAAGATGTTTGTTCTTTGTTGACTACATGGAGAGTCTTTGAAATTGTGACTATGATGCTAACAGTTGTCCTTTTTTATACTATGGGTTATCCTCTCTTCTTTCTCTTTTCATAGATGCTAGAAAAGTGACATAAAACTTTAATCATTAAATTGCACTGCATATTTTAAGCCTAAGACAAACTTTATAGACCCTAGTGTTTAAAATGAAGTCTGTTTCTCTCCGAATTTCAAATTTTATGCCATATGAATAATTGAAAGTAACCCATTTATGAGCTATTAAATTTAATAATCTGTGCTGTTGCCACCCATACCACTATGGTACAGTTCTTGGATGTGTATTTATTAAATTGAATATGGTTATAGGATATAATTTTTAAAATTACTGCCAAATGTAACAAAACTGTGCAAGGAAAAAAAAGATTATTTCCTTAGTAATTCTTTCAAAATATTTAGTTAGTATTTCCAGAAGAAATACCAATTTTCAAAATTTAGTATCTTGGCCTCTTTAAAATCACATCAAATTAAATTTGATTTGATCCATTGGGTCATTTGAGACTCTACCTCCAAAAGCTACAATTCTGACATAATTTTGGAGGTTTGGGGCCAATTGCAATAGAAAAAAAAATTCTATAAAGAAATTTGAACGGTAAGAAAAGCTACATAATTTTAGATACTAATACATTCAAGTGAATGAAAGTCCTAAAACCATTAAAAAAAAGGCATATATATACCGGCTGTAAAATTAGAGTACAAATTATTTAATAAGGATTTTAAAGATTGATTTTCATCAGATTTCTTTTATTAGGTTTGTGGAGACTTTAACCGATGTTCTAATTCCTACCTCCCATGTGATGATTGATAGATTTATTTCAGTATTTTGTCAGAAATAATTAGGCTCAATAAATCATATAGGTTGCTATGTCATTGTTCATAATCTTCTATGTTTTGGGGTCATTAAATGAGGACAAGGATATGTGTAGCAGAAATTTAGGGAAAAACCATGGGAGGAGGTTTCCTTTCTCCATATAGTTGATGTTAAATTCAGAGTCATATGCATTCCACTCCAATGAAGCCTTCAGTCATGGGACTTGGAGCACATTATAAGACATTTTAAAGAAGAGCAGTTTTATTTACCCCAAATATAAAAATAATTCAAGTTTATTTTAGACAATTAGGAAATTTGTAAATGCATATAAAATACAACAAACTGAAATTCACCTATGATCCTATTATCTAAAGGTTACAAACACCAGTACTTGGTATGTATTTTACTAATCTTTTTTTTCTCTTTGAAGTGATTCTATATATACTCTTTTGTACCTTGCTGTTGTTTGACCAGTAATACAGAATTATGTCATTTGCTCTAAAATATATCCCCTTTAAAAATTAATAGCATGCCTGGTATATAATTCAAAATAGAGTATATTATATAAACCATCAAAGTCTTTAAATTTTTTCTGTCCTTACAGATGACCAGAATAAACAGTTTGATATGCACTGGCAGATTTTCTTCCATGAATTCAAGGTGTGCAATGGGTGATATGTAAAATGGCTGCCTAACCATTTCATCCAATTACCCCACTCATCAGTATATACTGAAAGGACAAAATAAGCATACTACAGTGATGTAGCTTCATCAATGTTGATAGCAGTGAAATTTACCATAGCTAAACTATGAAACCAACCTTTCAACAGATGAATGGGTAAAGAAAATGTGGTATATATACACAATGGAATATACTCAAGCCATAAAGAAGAATGAAATCATGGCATTTTCAGATAAATGGATGGAACTAAAGACTGTCATGCTAAATGAAATAAGCCAATCCCAGAAAAACAAAGGCTGAATGTTCTTTTTGATAATCAGATGCTAAAACACAATAAGGGGTGGGGAAGAGGGAAGGAAGAATAGAAGTTCACTGGATTAGACAAAGGGGAATGAAGGAAGGGTGGAGAGATGGGAATAGGAAAGACAGTAGAATGGATCAGACATTATTTTCCTATGTTCTTATATGAATAAATGACCAGTGTAAGTCCACATCATGTTCAACTACAAGAATGGGATCCTAATTAGTTATACTCCATGTATATACTATATCAAAATAAACTCTACTGTCATGTATATCTAAAAAGAACAAATAAAAAATGACTGCCAAATGTCCCATAATATGATTGGAGCATAATTTATTAGCTTTATATCAAAAACAACTTACATTGTTTTCAAATGTTCTCTATTAAAACTAGACTGCACTAAACTTGTTTGCAAATATTTTATGAATTAAACTCTGTTTTAAAAAAATTTAGAGGGATTCCTAAATAGGGAATTTCTTGTTTACCAGTTAAGGAGATTATGTATTTTGATTAATACTTTCAGATTTTCTCTCAAACATTCATATAACATGTTTGAGGGCATTTGATCTTTTCCTAATGCTAGATATCATTAACAATTTTTATTTTGCCAATATGATAGAAAAATTGAATTTTATTCTTGTTTAAGTATGCATGGCTATTAACATTTGTTAATGATTTTTAACATCTTTTATAAACTTACTAAATTATTTTTCTTTTGAAATCTGCTTATTTCTTTAGCTTAATTATCTCTCTCCTTCTCTCTCTTTTCTACTTATTTGCAGAAGCTCTTTACCTGTTATCCATGGTGAAAATATTTCCTTTCAGGGCATTTTGTGTATGGTAAGTCTGTTTATATTGTTCTCAATAGGGGCACATTGGCTTTTTACATTTTAATCTGTTTTTTAAGCCGAACTTTTTGATAAACAATAGTGATAGCTTGTATCTTCATAGCACTTAACATGTACAGGCAATATTCTGAATGCTTTATAGAACTGACAGATTTAGCACAAATTATAGCCCAATGAGCTTTTCTTTTCATTTTATCAACTTCATTATGAGAAATGAGTAAAAAAAGAGGCACATATGGCTAGTGCCTTTGTTAAATGTCTAAAGCTACATAGACAGAAAGCAAAATTATGATCTTAGGCTCCTGGCTCTAGTGCTAATGCCCTTTAGCTTCTCTGTTATATCATCTCTCACAAAGGAAATTTAAGTTTCTAGCTGTCACAAGGCTGGTGGGATTTTATAGAGGATATCACAAAGTCTAGGATAATGCTGAGGCTGTCTATCTGCAGAGATGAACCCTTAAATGCATATGTGGGGGCATTCACAGGTCCTTTTTTCTCAGTAAGTCCCCTCAGAACCTCCTCTTCCTCACCTGCTTAATTGACATTTTAAAATCAGTCCTTTTCTTTAGCAGAAGATTTATTCTTTTTAGGATTCAAAAAAAAGTTTATTAAACAAGTTTATTAAACATATATTAATAAGTTCTAAGTATTCCTTCATATTAATATTTTTAGTGATTATATTTCAGTTGGTTTCCTCAGAAAAAATTCCCTTTATAGAGAAAAAGAGGGGCACATGAATAAACTGAAGGCCTCTAGGAAATTAGGATTCTGTCTACAGAGGCTAGAAGACAAGACCCGGAATGCCTCATAGGAAGCCCTGGAGGAAAGAGCTACTTCTGGGCAATGCTCTGCAAGAGTGGGAATTTCATTCCCACAGAATAAAATTCATGGGCTTGCCACTTAATATGATCAATGTGAACATTCTGGGCGATTCAGATTTATATGCTAATGTGTACCACTTCTATTATTGATCAAATTAACCAACCATCTCCTTTGTTTTACAACACATATATAGGTCATTTGTATATGTCCATTTCAGCTATGCAAATGGATTTTTTTTATACATTTGAAATGTGCTATTTTAAAGATTTTTTTTTTTTTTTTGAGTATTGGGGCTTGAACCCAGAGGTGTTCTACTACTGAGCTACTTCCTCAGCCTTATTCGTTTATTTATTTGCTCATTTTTAAAATTTGAAATGTTTCACTGAGTTGCTCAAGCTGGCCTTGAACTTGCAAACTTCTTGCCTCAGTCTCCTGAATTGTGGAGAACACAGCCACTATGCCCAGCTAGTAAGTCAGTTAAAATGATGACACTTATTAGCAACTTTAACTTATAATTCACATGCCTATATCCATGTAGATATAAAAGCTCTTTTGTTTTTAACTTTAAATGTGTGAAATACAATTTCACTCTTTTCAGGTGAAAGCATTTTGCTTAATTTCCTACAACTTTTGGTCTTTTGTCTAAATAGTTTGTCCAAATAGTTCTGTTGGTACAGGCTGGATTTGATGATCTCCTTCAAAAGAATCATTGGGTATTTTTGTGGTAAATTATGGAATCTTAGAGAATGTTGTTTACAAAGTTGTTTCTTGAAAGATTTGTGATATTTTCCAGTTCCATTTAGCATAAGAAATTCAAAAGGAAAATTTTAAAAAAGAGTTTTAAAATAAGGGATTTCTGCCTTATTCAATCTTGATTTCAGTGTGTGTGGATGAATCAGATTAAATTTGTATTGATTCAGAGTATTAAAAGATTGCATGCTTTTCTTAGAATCCTTCACACCTGATTTATTCTATAAAGTCATGACAGTTATCAGTTCATTTTGAAATGGTGCGAAATCCACTGAACATATTTATTTGATTATATCAAATGGTGCAATTCCTCATTTCTACTCCTACTAGAAGAAAAGTACAAATGCGAAAAATATCTAAATGTAATGTACTAAGACACTCTAAGATTTAAACCTAATTTTATGGTAATTTTACAAATTTAGTATTACCAGCATATTGTTATATTATGCATTCTTTTGCTACACTTATTAAAAAGCAAACAAAATGAGAAGGGTAATTTAAAACCACAACATTCCTCTATAGTTTTGCAAAAAAAAAAAAAAAAAAAAAGATACATATTCTTCATCCATCCCCACTTCAAGATTGTTTTTAAAGACTTACTTTCCTTAGAGAAGTTTTAGGTTCATGGCAAAACTGAGAGACAACACAGAGATATTGTTATATCCCCTGAACTCACACGTGCATAGCCTCCCCCATTATCAACATGTCTCACAAGAGTGATGAATATTAAAAATGGTCCCAGCACTGGGACCTCATTATTATGCAATGTCCATAACATTCACTTGTGGTGGTGTACATTTTATGGATTTGCACAAATGTATGACACATATTCATCATTATAGTGTTATACAGAACATTTTCACCATCCAAAAATCTTCAGTTCTATGCCTATATGTCCTCAGTCCATTTTATAAATTGTCATGCTCTTTGAATGGGGATAAGCTCTGTCAAGTTTGTTTTTTCTTTTGGATTGGTTAGGTCGAGTTTATTTTAGTCTGGTAGTGTTTATGTAGAAATTAGATTTTGATTCTTCAAGTGCTGTTCTTAAAAATAGGCTTAATTTTGAAGTCTTGAAGAGTTTTGAGAGGGAGTAGAGACAGTTCAACCATAACCACTTCATCTGCAAGTAAAAATCATGTCTAAGAACATTTTGCATAATATTTATACATGAACACTCACACAAATGTACAGAATTTAAGATTGGAGTGGATGTTCAGGGATCATCCTATCCAAATTGTGGCTACATATTTATAAACATAAAACACATATGGGCTCTCTGTAGGCATGGGCTGGGTATTTTTCAGCTTTGGAATGCACACAGAATTGAGGTTGGGCTGGACCACCCACAAAAGCAAGGCCACCCAAGGGAAAACCTGAGACCTGGGCAAGCAGAGCTGCCAACTTGCCCCATCAGAACAGCTGGCCATCCCAGCACCTGCTGCCCAGTCCCAGACAGCTGGGGATGAGGCTGTGTGCGTCCAGCTGCTTTGAGGATGGGCACTGACAAAGACCACTGCTGCTTTGGCATCTGTCAACTCTTGCTATATTTGGAGGAGGAAGTTTGGCAGGCAGTTGTGTGGTCTACCAACTAAAATTTAGGCCGATTAGTCATAAACCAGAATTATAAAATCACAGGACTGGAAGGAACCTCCAGTGAAGTAGGTATTAAACTTTGGTGTGACTTAGAATAACATCAGGAGATCCTTAAAAAAAAAAAGTTTGTTCCCAGATTTGTTTACAGAATCTAATTTGGTGGGTCTTGGGTAAAGTTATTTACAATCTGCATTTTTTCAGTGAAGCCTCTAAAGTAAATTCAATATAGATGAACTAAGGGTTTTAGGTCCTAAGGAACTTCACTTGTTAAAAATAAATATTATCTTATTGACTTATCGTATTGGCTCAAGAGTCAGCATGTGTGTATCTATCTGAAGTTAGGAATTTATCACTTATTAAACAAATACATGAGGATCATCAAAAGTAACGTTTTTGTGGGGGGTACTGGGGATTGAACTCAGGGGCCCTTAACCACTGAGTCACATCCCCAGCCCTATTTTGTATTTTATTTAGAGGCAGGGTCTCACTGAGTTGCTCAGCACCTCACTTTTGCTGAGGCTGGCTTTGAACTTGTGATCCTTCTGCCTCAGCCTCCCAAGCTGCCAGGATTACAGGCGTGTGCCACTGCACTGCACCTGGCTTAAAAGTGACTTTTAAAATATTTTTTACTAGTTCAGTGGAGATCATGAGTTTTACCACAAATGAAAAAATATTTACACATTCAGAATCTTCTATTTCTCCTTTGAGATGTACACTAATAGCTTGATGAAACTATAAGGATCAAGGTGTCAACTTGATAGGCATATTTCTTTATATTATTTTTTTTCCTGTCAATATCAAGTTAAAAGATTTAAGAATTTGAAATGGAAACATTCTGATAATATGACTTCCAATGTAGCAAACTAGACTACTTTATTAAGAAAGTGAGTGTTTCTGTGTGGCTCAGAGGTCAACATCTGTGTTTTCCACTTGCTTCTCTGGTAAGGAAAGGAGAGCCAAGATGCTGTCCACCATGCAAACTTATAAAACATGGTCTGAACTAAGTGGGAGTAGATCTGGCAAGTTGTGTTTGTATACTTCTCCCTTTTGTATGAGGAATTTACCCAGGCCTTTATTTACCGTTGTAATTCATATGACTTTTTATTTTTCTACAGAAGAGGTTCAGGGCTTTCATTAGAATCTTAAATAGAGAAGATGCATGACTTACTGCATCTAATGGAACGGTAACTCAGCTTTAAAATCACCAATGCCATTCTCTTGTCAAGTAGGGATAAGGAAAAGCTATGTATGGCTTTACACTTTCACTTTAGAAGATGTAAGCCAATCCAGAAGGAGCAAGTAATGAGTTTTCAAATTCTAATAGTATAATCCTGTTTGCTGTTAGGGAAGTAAAATACCTTAGTCAATTTAAATATAATTTTACCTTACAAAATATTTTAAGTGATGGTTTTTGTATACATGCTTCACAAAGATGTGAAAACATGCAGCTAGTTGATAACTTCCTTTTCATAAATTTTATCATAAAGATATTCTATGCATTTCCCCCTGCTACTTTGATGTGGTTAGATCCTACTCCTCTTCATCTAATTGTATGTTCTTCTCCCTTCCCTTCCCTTCCCTTTCCAAATATAAGCATGAGTATACATTTTGAAGAATCCATTTCCTCTCACCCATCCTTTTGCTATTTATTATGATAGATCATTTTCTGATTTATACTTTGGGGAGAAAGGAAGAATAGAACTCCTTAAATCAGCCACCTAGAGATGTGGAATAATTGATGTTCATGTTTTTTTTTTTGGGGGGGGGCAGGGATTAAATCTAGGGGCACTTAATGTTGAGTCACATCCCCAGCCCTTTTTTATATTTTATTTATAGACAGGGTCTTACTGAGTTCCTTAGGGCCTAGCTAAGTTGCTGAAACTGGCTTTGAACTCACAATCCTCCTGCTTCAGCCTCCCCAGCTGGGATTACAGGTCTGTGACACTGCACCTGGCTATTTCTGTAGCTCTTGAAGGACAGTTATACTATTTGAGGAGAAGAGGAGGAAGGAGGGAAGGAAAGAGGGGAGGGGGAGAGAGAGAGAAAGAGAAAGAAAGGGAATGAGACAGAAAGAATGACTTTTTGCAAGACTGAAGCCCATTTATGAATGTTATCTTTGCTAAATATTCAAACATATACATATATAGATTTATTAGCAGAATTGTTTTGTTATTGTCTACTGACATCTTGTTTTCATCTTGAAACCAGGAGTTATTTTTATGTTGTTTCCAAGATGTGAAAACAATACCATTTTCTAGTTTATCAAAAACTTATTTTAAAAAGATACTGAAAAATCTTTTTAAATTAAAATTTACTTTCAACTGATACATAAAAATAAATATTATATACATATTTATGGGGTATCATGTAATGTTTTTGATACATTTGTACATTTTATAATGCTCAAATCAGGATAAACTTACCTAGCTCCTCAAATATTTATCATTAATGATGAAAACCTTAAAAATGCCCTCCTTTGGCTTTTGAAATATACAATGCATTATCATTATTCACAGTTACCCTACTGTGCAGAACACCAGAACTATTTAATCATATCTTACTGTAGCCTAATAACAATTGGCTATTACTACCTCTCACTACTCTCTTCAGACTTTGGTAATCACCATTCTACTATCAACATCTATGAGACCAGCTCTTTTAGATTTCACTAAGTGAAATCATGCAGTACTTTGCTTTTTGTCCTTAGCTTATTTTATTTAATGATGTTTAGTTCACTTCATTTTCTCACAAATGACAGGATATCATTCTTATTTATAGCTGAGTAGTATTTCATTGTGTAATTCATGCAATTAATTGATTATTTTTTTTCAGTCCCACCTGCTAACCTGCTAGAAGGAGGAAGGGACTGCATATTGAATTTGATCATGGGACTCATAATTTATTCAGACATGTATATTAAAAATGAACATATAAAAACCCTGAAATAATGAGGCTTATCAAGCTTCTGGTTTGGTGAGCACAGATGCATTTGGAGGGTAGCATACTTGCAAAGGACACAGCATTTGGCTCTCCATCCACCTAAACTTGCTCTCTTTCTTCCATTTGAATGTTCCTGAGTTGTATCATACATAGTAAAACCAAAATGATGAATACAGCACTTTACTGAGTTCTGTTAGTCATTCTAAGGAATTATCAGACATTAAGGAAGTCATGGGAACCCCCAAATTTATAGCAAATTATTAGAAGTGTGGGGGGTCCCTATGACTTGTAGGTAACATCTGACATGAAGATGGAGCTGTAAGATGAAGTCATTAAATATGTACTATCTAGCCAGACAACAAGCACATACCTGTAAGCTCAACTACTCAGGATGCTGAAGCTGTAGAAGTGCAAGTTGCAGGCTAGTCTCAGCATCTTAGCAAGACTCCATCTTAAAATAAAATATAGAAAGACATGGGGATATAGCTCTGAGATAAAGTACTCTTGAGTTCAATTCCCAGTATCAAAAATAAAAAAGTACGATATCTTATACCAACTCTAAATCATTAGTATCATAAGAGAGTTGTAGGACCTGCTGTTGATATTAGAAACCTGGTGTTGGAATGACACACACCACAACACAAGAAATGTGGCTCAGGAATAGAAACACGTGGAATAGAGTTATGCCTGTAAGTTGCTGGCACTTTACTGATGTCACCAACCCTACCCACCTTGACATTTTTGTAGTCACTAGCTCTTTTTTAATAAGAAATCCCTATGTCTTGATTAATGGAAATCACTATTCTAGGGCAGTGGGAGTCAAAAAGAGGAATTATACAAGCTTCAGCCATGGAGGATCTGAACTTACTAGCTAAGGAAATTGGTTGTGTGGAAGTTTATAGAAGTGAGCAATTCCTTTGAGTCAGGAAAAAAATAACATGAAAATTTTAAGTAGTAATGCTTTTACAAAATTTGTGATATATTTGGATTGATCTTTTGAAATACCAAGGCAAAAAAAGGCATCCAAGAGTATTTAGAAAAGGTCAGGGCCACCACTGTGTTATGAAATTCCTCACTTTTATAACACAAAGTCAAATGATTAGGAAGAAATAAATCAAGAATGACAGCTACTTCATGAAAAAGCGAATCCTTCCATGATACTCTTTGTTTTCCCTTGATACATCTACAATTTTAGTGTGGTCCATTGTACTATCCCACAAATGTTTGTTAAATAAAAGAATAAGTGATCTTTGTGGAAAATGGACTTGTGGCAAGTACCACAACTGGAACTGATGACAAAATAGTAGTTAAAAGAAAAAGGCAGGGTCTTAGTTCTCATCCAAAAATGTATGGTTTTAGGAGAAACAAAACAATGGTCTATTCATTTTACTTGCTAATATAAAATGATAACTGTTATAAGTCCTGTAGAAGAGAGATTATATGAGAGTAAACAAGGGGGGTGATGGCAGAGACTGGTTTCGCCAGAAAGGCTTCTCTGAGGAAACAACCGAGTTCACAGGTAAACAATACTGAAGACTTGTGCAAAGAGGGTGGGAGGGAGGGGATGGTGGGAAGGACCTTGGGGCAATATGAATTTGGAGAAGGACGATCAAGATTTTACATAACTGAATGCTGATCTGGCCAACTTTATGTCAGTAAAATGTGAACAAAGAAAAAAAAGATTTTACATAACAAGTCATTATCTTAAACCAGTGAGGACCCACTACAGAGTTTAACAGAAGAAACTAGGTGATGAGATACATGCTTTGAAAAAATATTTGGTGGATTTATGATCTTGAATTAATCCTATAATCTTTCTGAGAATCATTTTCCTTTTCAGGCTTAATAGAAGAACTAACTCTACTTTGCAGAGCTGTCATGAGCATTTAAGGATAACAGACTACCCAGTATGTAATACCTGATAGGCTCAGAATATATGGTGATAATTTTGGTTAGTATAAGGTGTTATAAGTACTAAAGTGAACTACCAATGCAACATTCCTGAAAAATGGTGATTTTAAATACACACATTTCTCCTTCTGCTCTTTTCCCTGCATAGCACATTGGAAAGAGCATAAGTCTTTGAGCCAGAAAACCTGAGTGAACACTTGTGTCATAACTTTCAACTTGAGCACCTCCTTCTCTGAGGCTTTGATTCTTCTCTATAAAATTTATCAATTTGATACCTGTTATTCCTTCTTTGAGAGGTTCAAGTAAGATAATGTATCTTCAAGTTCTCTTTACTGGAGAAACTTTGTAGAAATAGAAGGTGTTTGCATTATTTTGACCTCTTTTGATACTGGCGATCACTACAGCCTAACTCTCACAGGAAATCCATCAATAATTCTGTATTTCTTTCTACTTTTATTACTTACAAATTCATCAGTGTGGAGATTTCACACCCATGGTCAAAGGTTCCCACACCTGGGTAAACTGTCAAACTGTCACTTTTGCATTTCACCTCTGAACCTTTCTGGCCTGTAGTGCAAATAAATCCTTTTTCTTTTTTTCTTTCTTTTCCCTTTCTTTCTTGGTACCTGAATGTCCATCAAGATGGACTGTGGCTTCCATTCTCTCACTTATAGGTTAAATTGAATCTCACCTAAATGCTGATTTATGTCCCTTTTCCTGCATTTCTGAACCCTTCTCCAAACTAATACAATTTCTTTCACATTGAGTTATGGAGGAAGACTAGTCCTTTCACCATGAAATCTAATTCCTCTCTAGTATGATTTTTGGCACTATTTCTTAGATGCTCTTTTAATTCTTGTTTTAGTAAAAATTTAACATGACTATATCAGATCTCATTTTTTGATGAATAATTTATGTTTAGGTTTATTAACCCCTTGATTTTATCTAACCTTCTTATCTGAAATTCTTTGTTTTTTGTAAAGAAATTTAAAACTATAGACATATTAAATTTTTGTAATTGCTAAATGCCCTTGTAGTAAAATGAAGATGCACATAGTAGACATATTTGTGCTTGAATTCAAACATGATGATATCTGTCCATTAGTACCCTCTAAAGTGAAAGGTGTCATGCAGTGCTGTCTCACAAATTATAAAAGCAGCATAGTAAAGTGGAATTGTGATTTTCTTTATTGTCTTTCTTTCAATACCAAAATGTACTCTCAAACATAAACTTTTTATAAAGCACTATATAGTATTAAGAATATAAGTGTGTAGAAACATCCTACTATGATTGAGGTTATAAAATGAATAGAGGAAATATGTTCACTTTTTCTTTTTGTTTGGGGTGGTACCAAGAAAGAAACACTTTGACACTTATTGTCATTTTCACTCATGGGACATAGCAGGCTTCAGTGTGCACTTTTTGAACACTTTAGGGCAAAGAGAGAATGTGTCCTGAAGGCATTATTTAGAGAGTCATGGGCGCCACAGAATTTCCTGCTGTGAAGAGTTATTTAAGGGAGTAGAAGACAACTCCGGTGGTTATCTGGTTTTATTTGTGTGTGTGTGTGTTTGCATGCTTTGATGCTTTGATCTTCAACAAAGATGATTGAAGGTAAACAGTGAAATGCAATGCTAAAAGACAGAGCTACAGAAACCAACACTCTTTCCTGTCTTTGTACTATAACTTTTGTTACTTTAGGAACATGGAGGTAGGCAGGACAGTACTGATAGTATTGTAGTCAAGTACCCTTGACCAGCTTGAACCCACTGATGGAATCTTTCCCCTCTCTTCTTGCAGTGATGGGAATCAACTAACTAGGAATACTTGAATCCTTGTTCTACTGGAACAGAGAAGGTTTTACTGATCACAGAAATCAAATTGGAGTGTCCCTTTCTCCCTCTTTAGCTGCCTATTCTTCACTGCTACAATGGCCTCCAATCACACATATAATAAAATAGCTAGCCTTTAAAAGAAACTCATTTTTATGAGGCACCATGCAGTATACTTTACATTCAGCCTTAGCAATATGTCTTTGAGATTAGTACTATTATAGTTCATTTGTGTTAATAGGAAACCAGAAATTATGGACTTTAAATAAATTTCTGAGTGATCACACAGCTAGAAAATGGTGGAGCTGGAATTCAAACCCAAGTCCTTCATGCCAGGAAAATTAAATTGAGGCAAGAATGACATAATGGGTCAAAGGAAGCCACCAATAACTAAAATAGCAAACAGAAAGAGACTTACAGGTTAGCTATTCTGGAAACAAAAGAAAATAAAACAAAAAGTAAAAACTTAAGTCTCTACCATGGCATCGGAGTTTCATTTTTATAATGGTTCTACTTATTCTCTAAAATAGATGAAAGAGTTAATGAGTATCAATTAAAGAATATTAGAGAAACAGTCATGTGTTTGGAAATAGCATGGCACATAGCAGTGCCTGGTCATGGGCGCCACAGAATTTCCTGCTGTGAAGAGTATTTAAGGGAGTAGAAGACAACTCCCCTGATTATCTGGTTTTGTGTGTGTGTGTGTGTGTGTGTGTGTGTGTGTGTGTGTGTGTGTTTGCATGCTTTGATGCTTTGATGGTGCTGTGGATCTAACTCAGTACCTACTACATGGTATGTGTTCCACAACTGAGCTGTATTCCCAGCTGCAATTCCCTAGGTCTGAAATTGTGGAGGCTCACACTGAAGATAAGATCCTTTACTGTTCTATCATCATCCCACTGAGAGACAGTTACAGCAAGGGAAAAGTAGGTCTTGCAAAGGCAGCTGCCTGGACTAGAACTTTTGGTCTTCAATAATAAGCAGTGAATATGATAATACTTGTCAAGAACACTTAAGCTAAAACCAATGGCACATGGAGGCAAAAGGAAGGCACCAGTAACTAAAATGGGAGCTTAGAGGCTAACCACACTGGTCTAAATGCTGTTAAGAACTTGAGGACCCTTCAAAATACAATAAAGAGTGGCACCACCATAGGGTTATGTGAGCTACTCCATGAATGAAAGCCATGCTCTGTGAACTCTGTCCCATAAGTAGAAGTTTTACTTTGGACTGGCTCCCCTACCTCCCATTAGATAGATGAAATACTGGAACTCTCCATTCTAAAGCAGAGGTATATCTACAAAATATCTTAATAAATGGAAATTAGTAATCCCACTCAACAAATTTAAAGGAATTCATTCAACTAATGGAACTATTTTTGAGGAAATTTGATTGCAGGATTTTGAGAGATTTACATGTGAGTCACTTTCTTTTAATAATTAACTTCATTGATCCAAGTTTCAATTACTAGAAATCTAAGAGTGCTAAGAAATCAATTTGTGATTTCATCCAGGTTTCAAAACGACCTGAACACTTACAGCAATGTTAGATTCCATAACCAGTTGCTATGATTTGAATATGAGGTATCCCTCAAAACCTTATGTGTGAGACATGCAGGAATTTTCAGAGGCAACATGATTAGATTATGAGAGCTGTAACTTAATAAGTGGTTCAATCCATTTGATGAATTGATAATTTGAATGGATTAATAGGTGGTAACTCTAGGCAGTTGGAAGGGAGCTGGAGGAATTAGGTCACTGGGGGCATGTCCTAAGGGATTATATTATTCCTGGCTCCTTGCTCTCCCTGCTTCCTGGCTGTGGTGAACTGAGCAGCTTTCCTTCACCACGCCCTTCCACCATGATGTTCTGCCTTACCTCAGGCGCAGAGCTCTGGAGTAGGCAGACCATGGACTGAACCTCTGAAACTATGTGCCAAAATAAATTTTTCCTCCTCTATGTTGTTCTTGTTGGATCTTTTGATCACAGAAGTTCAAAGCTGACTGAAACACCAGTCAAATTTACTTTTAGCATTTTTCACATCTCCAAGCAAAGGTATTCTATTATAGAAGGAATTAAAGTAATAGCAGCCTGAGAAATAGAAAGTGATTGTTCCAGGTGGGACATTATTTCCTAATATGAATATGTGGTAATAGATGAATCATGTTATTTTTTGAACTAATTTCATCATATGAGAAAAAAATGAAAGTGTTTTCGTAGGTGATGTCTGAGGCATATTTTGTCTCTAAGATTTTATAAAATTCTTAACTGTTATTCATAGGTTGAGATTAATAATTTTTCCAATTGATAAAAAGAGTACTGTTTCTATAAAGAAGAGTAAAATCATTTTGAAATTTTTACATAGTAAACTTGAGTACCAAATGCCTGTTATCAATAATTCCTGGCAGGGCATTTTGAGTTTCAGAGGACAAAACTGGAAGCCATCACAAATAGGTAAGAGTAGCATACTTAACTCCAGTTCTCTAAATATTTATCTTTAGAAATTCACATTAATAGAGGCACCTGTTTGGAAAATCAGACACCACTGCATGACCCTGTAGAAAGAAACAACAGAAAGAAAATGATTGCCAACATTTAATTGGAATGAGTGTTACTCATTGCATAAAAACTCTGTGGTCAATAATTTCAGTCCCAGCTGGAAAATACATAGAAGAAATAGTGCATTAAGCAGGTGATTGTTCTAAGGTACTTACTGTACTCATGTAAACAAAATCAGTTGATTTTTTTCCTATTCGTTTTACATCACTGGTTCTTAGATATGGCTGCACATTGTTGTCACCTGGGAACCTTTTAAAACAAGCTCATCTCACAGGCTGTACTCCATAGAAAATAAAGCTGAATTACTCAGAATAAGGTCCAGGCATTAGTGTTTTTTTAAAATTCCACATATGATTCCAATGTGTAGAGTTGTTTCAGAACCATTATTTTACATAATTGAATTTGTATTTGAAGGACTTACATGCTTTGAAATGGACTTGATTTAAAAAAATAAAGTTCTTTTGGTTTTAAGACCATGGAAATGATTATTTAAAACATTCGTTTTCAAAATTACACAACAGTTAGATGGTGTATTTTTACACAATTATTCCATTCATGTTAATTCTGCTCTACTATTTTGATATTATAATAGATACTTAGAGGTTTTAGCTTTGTGGATGTATTAAAGTTTTTTTATCTCATTAAATGCATCTTTAAAAAAACTTACCTCTTCTTTATATCTACTAATTAACTCTGAAAGACACTGAACTCTTTATGTCATCATTAATATTCAATGTTTTATTGAACTCACCTGAATGTATTCATTATTAATCTGAATCTTTAAAATATATATATATATATATATATATATATGTGTGTGTGTGTGTGTGTGTGTGTGTGTGTATGTGTGTGTGTGTACAATTTGAGATTATTTTTAACTGATACTTAAAACATAAAAATTGTATATATTAATTGGTTAACATTTTATGTTTTGATACAGATACACATTGTGTAATGTTTAGGTCAGGTTAAAGATATCTATTTTCTCAAAAATTTATCAGTTCTTTGTGGTAAAAACTTCCAAATCCTGTCTTCTACTTTTTGAAATGTTCAGTTCATTATTATCTAAGCTCACCCTACCATGCAATAGAACACCACAACTTCTTTCTATTCCCTAACTGTAACAGTGCCCATTAATCCAACCTTTCCCTTCCTCACTCCTTCCCACTCTCCCCAGCGTCCAGTAAACACCATTCTATTCTTAACTTCTGTAAGACCAACATTTTTGGATTTCACATGAGTGAGAACATATGAGCTTTCTGTGCCTGACTTACTTCACCTTCAATTCCATCCATGTTTTCCAATGATAGGATTTCCTGCTTATTTATGAGGAATAGTCTTCTGTTGTGTATACATACCACATTTTCTTTATTCACAAGTTGGTGGACATTTAGGTTGCTTCTGCTTATTGGCTAGTGTGAATAGTGTTGCACTAAACACATGAGTACAAATGTCTCTTCAGCATACCAACTACATCTCCTTTGGATATATACCCAGAAATGGGATTGCTAAATTGTGTAGTAAGTTCTATTTTAAAAATTTTCCATAGTGTTTTTCACAATGACTTTACTAATCTTAATTTCCACCAACAATGTGCAAATGCTACCTTTTCTTCTTGCCTGAACTTGTTGTAATAAGTCTTTTTTTTTTTTTTTTTTTGGTGGTGATGGCTATTGAACCCAGCACTTTACCCATGCTGGAAAAGTGATATACTACCAAGCTATTTTCATGGCCCCTGTAGTTTTGATAATAGCTATTTTTACTGGGGTGAGGTGACATCTCATTTTGAATTTTTCAATTTAACTCATTTATCTTAAGCTTTCTGTATCTCCTGAATGGGCAACTTCCAGGTCTTTAGCTGCTAGCCTTTGATTTCTTCCCCAAAGATTGTCATCTCTTCAGGCTCTGCTCTCTTTAATGAAGGTTCAAACTTTAGCTTAATCAGAGAAACTTAAAATTTTAATATTAATTTCCTTCGTAGCTGTATCTTTTCTTGATAAGTGTTGCCTCTAACCCTTTAATCAATTATTTATTTTCATTAAACATACAAAGAATCGCTGTTATCTGTCATAAACTTTTCAAAGTCTGAACTATCTTGTATCTTCAATATCCTTTGTTTCTGTTAGGAGGCATTGTTTGAAGCTTAGGCTTTCTAAAACTTTATCTCTTTTATCATATTCAAAATGGAGTTTAAAATTTTTCCAACATATATTTGATGACTGTTTGAACTGTGTAATTTTGATTTTGTGTACATTGTATTTTGCATACATTATATTTTCCACCTCTCAGAACTTTCCATTGTTCTTATCCTGCAGGCATTCAGAGATTCCGTTTCATGTTTATCCAAAGCAAATTCATTATTTTAAAAAGTGTTTTCAGATCTGCTATCTCCATTCAATTTTTATTTTTTCTTATAATTTGCTTCCCACATTATTATTGTGTTAAGTTTAGATTCATATATATATGTGTATATATATATATATATATATATATATATATATACACACACACACATACACACATGAACAGATACACACATATATGAACATGAATATATATATATATATATATATATATACATATATATATAGATATAATTATATATATATATATAATTATATATGTGTGTGTGTGTTTATAGGCAAGCTCTCTACCACTGAGTCATATCACATGTCCAATTCATGTTTATTGTTAAAAGATGATACTTTATTTTCAAGTGTTATGTATATTATTGATTCTAGAGAAAGTTTTAAATAATATTTATTTCTTCTTAGGATATGACTTTTTTTAAAAAAAATGAGAATTTACAATGCCCTTTGCTTTTATCTGCTTGCATTTGAGATAGAAAAAGAGAAAGAATAAATACTTGATCTTCAGAGTAAGTTAAAGTTAGAACCTAATACCCCGAAAACAAAAGCAAAATCCAACCACTAAATTGGATTGGATTTCCAACCAGGAAAAAAAAAAGGAGGGTGGGTACTGAGAAGAACAAAAAGAAAATAGTCATGATTCAGGAGGAAATATTCTTAATTCAGGGGCTTAATTGAAGAACAGGAAGCAGCACCTTGGATTCTTCAGAGCATTTGTTAAAAAAATTATTCTGAGTAATTCTTGGAAGGAAAATTAAACATTTGAATAATCAAAGAAATGGTAAAAAAATACATACATAGAAATAGTTATCAATTGCAAAATCAAATTATTGATCATCTAAATGAAGGAGAGGGGAGGGTGAGGCTCAGTGGTAGGGCACTTGTGTTACATGTTGAGGCCCTGAATTCAATCGCCAGCACTACAAACAAACCTAAAACAACAACAACATAAATAAATAAATACAAGAATACAGATAACAAATAAGTGGATTTTACCAGGTAAAAAAGATTTTACAAGGTACCATGCTCTCAGTGGACATTCAGTAGTGATTGTGAAGCCGTGTCATCAACTCAGCTGCCGAGTGTTCCATGTTTCATCCATTATCAACTCATAAGTCAGATACAGCAGTGACTTAAAACATGACCAACATCGGTTTGCTTTGACAGTCATTTAATTGGCCATTGTCTGGTTAGTGAGGTCATAGGGATTTGGCACATTTAATTGCACACTCCTTGAAGGCAAAAATCAAGTTTCCCATGACTTATAAGCAGATCTCATTCATTTTGGCATATCAGAGGTTTTAAAAATAGTCTGCCTCTACAGGTTTCCAGTATTAGAAGTTATTCCATTTCTGGTTCAAGTATGGATTTCTTCCCCCTCAAAATAACATTCTTAACACAGTTATTTGACTTTTGTATTTTCCAAGGAAAAAAATCTTAAAAGCATATTTTCTTCAGTGTGTGTTTAGTGCATGTTTATCCTCTGACTTGTCAGTTGGGCCATTTACTCCCTCTTCTCAGGGGAGGAAGAACGGGGTATGTGTGGCAAAATTCTCCTTTTCCTATTTCCCTGCATCAAGGACTCTGCATCATATATAGAATACTCACCCTGAATGGGCAGTTATATAATTTTGCAAATGCAAAAGGCCTAAGTTACGAGATCTTTAATAGTGGAAAATCCATTATCTTCAAAAATATGAAGTATTTGCTTTTGTACTATGTGACCCATGACAAACAGCTTTCAAATATACTTCTTTGATTCATGTGCTATCCTCCTGAACTATAGTCATGTTTTATTATGTCCATTTTATAGATGTGAAACTAGTGCTTAGAGAGCTATGGAAAACTATCCCTGGGTCCTAAAATTGTAGTGGTAGAGTGAAGCCTCACTTCAGTTTTTGAATCTTTGTTCTTGCATTCTTTTGCTATATCATACAATTTGTGTAACAGCTAAAATAATCTGCGGGCATTAAATTAAAACTGTGGTTCTTTTAATCTATAGAGCTAGGTCTATGTAGATGGGTCTATGAGTTTGATTGTGGCTAGATAGTGTGCAGTGATTATAAGGTAAAATAGTAAAAGCAATTTTTTCCCCTGAGATTATAGAATTCTATGAAGCAAAGATAGAAAAAAAAGATTCAAAATATATTTTGAGGAGCAAATCATCCGGTGGCAATGCTGCATTCCAAATGTGTGAAAAAGACAGGGAAAAACATGAAGTGCATAAATTATGGCTAAAGTGAGTTTGCTTATTAACTTCCTTTCTGTTTCCTGGCAACTGGCAGCTAGCCGCACTTAGAAGCTTTCATAACCTGGGAATGATAGGCATCCTCAAGTTCAAAGATTTCCTTGAAACTTTTGGACCTACAATTGCAGCTGGGAATCCTGTTGAAACAGGCTTCCCTGGGTAATTTCCAACACAGCACTGTTAGAATGAGCTCCTTCAACATTGCTCATTACTGACACTCTGGTCTCAACTAGAGTTGGGAGAACAGAGACTGCCTGTGAGACTGGCCTGGGGCATGTACACCTGGCATCTCTAACCTGGGCCACATGATCCTAGCCATGAGGACAGCACTCAGAGTCTCTCCCCTTCTTACACAGGTGTCAGGTCCTGTCAGGTACACCATAAGGTGAACAGAAATAGGACAAACATCTTCCCTACAGGGAGCTTGAGGGGGATTTTTTTTAATTTACAAAATAAAATTTGGTTATTTTTTTTAAATCCAGTAGGACTTTTTTCTCACATGAATTAGTTTCTTTGGGATAGATTGTTATCATTATATTAAATCATACATATTAAAAATCCATATGTTCACAATAATTGGTTAAGTAGACCCATGTTTAGGAAGTCAGGAGAACTCTGCTCAGAAGTAAAAGATGTCATAATCTTCCTTGGTTGGTTCTGGTGAAAAATGAAATTAGCAGAAGCAGCAGTACTCATAGGCACTGTTCCCTTTAGCTTTAGAGAAGGAGGTGGGTATGTTGAGCAAGAATGATCATGTCTGAAAGATGAAACACTTGTAAAACCAATCAAATTTTTGTCTTAGTTTCTTCGAAAAACAGCAAGTAATTTTGATCATAGTGGGACTCTTACCATACAAAATTAGAGATTTGTTATCAAAACTCACCTGTACCCATAAGACCCAGTTTGGAAGCCAGTTGTTGAGTACTTCATTAGAGTTCACATACAGTTTACCCTTTGCTAGAGTTAGTTAAGACCAGGATCTGAAAGAGGTTGTGTCTCAGGAGCACTGGCTCCTTCTGCAAACAGGTCCAGATTTTCCATAAACAGAGTAGTCTCTGACTCCATAAGAACATTATTCCAAAGAATTTCAAGCCAAGGGGCTGGAGTTGTGGCTCAGGGGTAGAGTACTCGCCTCGCATGTGCAAGGTCCTGGGTTCGATCCTCAGCACCACATATAAATAAATAAATAAAATAAATAAAGGTATTTGTCCAACTGCCACTAAAAAAAAATTATTTTTTTTTTAAAAGAGAGAATTTCAAGCCAAAGACTGAAGAAAAAGAGATTGCTGAAAAAGGGACTGATTCCTCCAATGTCTGACTCCTCACTAAGGGAGTAATACCCAGAACAGAGACTTCCCCTCTGTCCCTACATAATCATACACGAGAACAGCACTAACTTATGCTCATAAAGGTCCGTTTCTTTATTTGATTCTAGAAGGAAGAAGATGTTTTAAGGAGCATTATGGGTAGGATGACTCGGATATAAATTTAGGAAATTTACCAATTTTCTACTGTGGACATGGTGCCTGTTGTTTTCCTAAAAAGTAGATGGTTATTAAGAACTATGTAATGTTTTGAACAACCAACAATAAAATAAAAAAAAAAGTAGATGGTTTACCATGACATACTGACATCTCTTCTAAGACAGGCACATGCATTTCCAGTGTATTCTTGGGAGAAATGTTCTCTGTTTCCTTTTTAGTAGGTTTTGCATCATTACAATAACAGTTTTCCTCCAAAGTTACTTATTAAAATTTTATTTTATAATAATTCAAAGTACTTCTTGAAGTTACAAAAATGTGCAATATTATTTTACAGTTCCTATATTAAGATGCTTAGATTTAGTTTGCCAAGTAGTCTGAAAGATCTCTTGTTCTTGTGTGTTTTATAATCCACTCTAACACATGTGGGACTGAAGTTTGGAGCCAAAATATTTTTTTTCCCTTACTATTAATTCGTTTGCAATTCTAGACCTCCAGCTGAGGTGGAACAACTTGCTTGTTGTTTCTCAGAATCTTCTAGTTTTGTGAAAGATCATGGAGAAGACAGACAAACCAAACTACACTATCAATAAACAATGAAATAAAGATGTATTTTCTGCAGTATTATAGTAGGTTCAAATGTATTTGTTATAGCATGCTTCTTATAACATTTCCATAGAATTTACTGAGAAAAAAATCATCCAGTTTGATTTGTCAGAAAAGTGGTGTGTGTATTTCTATTAGGGCATAAATTGAATGAGTGCAATGCACTGGTTGAATTACTTGGAAGCAGTTGCTCCCTGACCAACAAATATGAAGCCCCTTCCCCACACCCCTATTTTATGTTTTTTTTTTTTTAGAAATTTTATATTAATATACTAAGTTTTTTTCTTTAGTTAATGTCTATCTGCAACTAGAATGTAAGCTCCATGAAGGTAGAGGGTTTTGTCTTTAATTTATTTTTGTATCTTATACAACAAGAATCAATGTAAATGTTTAATTAACATCTATTTTATGAACGTGTCACTATTCCTAGAACCTGAATTCACAGACATTGGCACAAATTCTTTCTTAGTTTCTGGTCTATGGGTCAGGATGGAGTTATCATAGAAAGATTGGTATATTCCTTTAAAAAATCACTGAATCAGTAAAATATAATGCTCATGTTTGTCAGGGGGAAAATAGATTGGAAGTTGAGCCTTCCTTTAAAGAAATACAGTTAGTTGGTCAAATGTGCATAGAGATTAGAAAAGAAGTATATGTTATGACCATACATTTTCTTTATAAATTGAGCCTTACACCAATATTCTAGAAGGATATTATACCAATATCAACTGGATAATAAAAAGTCACAATAAAGCATCTCTTTTTAACATATTTGAAATCTTATTTTTCTTCTCCATTAAGATAAATAGTATACAGAGAAATTCTTTTAAAAATCTATAGTTTCATTATTTCAAGAAGTAAAATGATGTTGTTTCAAAATATGTAAGATAAACATATTTAGATATCAAAGAATAAAATCTTTAGGTATGTGCTTTTTAAAATGTAACAGATGGTACTAATTTGTGCTTAAAACAAAGGAAACACTGTAAATGAAGGATGATTAAAGCAGGAATTCTGCAGATTTGTGTTGCGCACTATTATTTTATAATATTATTATGAAACAAAATCTTGGTTGTTGAATTAAAATGATAGTACAGAAGAACAACAAAAGGGTATAAAGTGTGTCAATGTCAGGTTTAAAATCAAAATGGAAGGTACTGTTTAAGTATTTAGTTAGTAGGATTTAGAAAATGAAGAAAAATAGGAACATAATATTTACGTGAAATTGCTTGACATGCCTATGGTTAACACATATTAACTATAGTTTAATTATAACATGGAATTTCTTAAAGGGCACTGAGCAATTCTTTAGAGGGAACTTTTACCCCATTTAAGGGAAATTAGTTGTGGCTATGTATTGCTTTCCTCATAAAGATATGGTGGTCACTGAATTTTGTGGAAAACCTAACACTAAAATTAAGATGGTAATCCCCGCCCCCCCCCGCCACAAAAATCATTAAAAAAAATCACTAAAAGTTGAGAGTGGTTTTTACTTCTCTCATGGATCTCCATACTGCAATAGTGGGAATTTTGACTTGGTAATAATTCATAGAGAAAGAAGAGTGTGTATGAGATTCAAGTAGAGGCTGGGTGAGGAAGTTTCTTCCAGAGGTGATAATTTTAGTTTTGCCTTAACAAACTTTTTTTTTAATGAAAATAAAAGAAATATGGCCAACTATTGAAAAACAGATTTTAGAAGCAGGAAATACTATCCATCCTAGAACAAAGCTTTCCTGATGCAAAAACTATCAGTAGAGATGAACGTGAAAGTACTAGTCAAATATAGCTTTATGTATGAATATGCTACTCTTAAATTGCTGTTATTTAAGATATTAAAGTTATGCCAAATAAATTATAAAATGATACAATATTTGTATCATTATAAATTATCAATTAAAAAACAATATGGTCCTATTTTTATCTGTTCTTTCCTTTGGTACTATTTAAAGTAATATTTCTAAATAAAGAAATTGAATATAAATCATGACTACCGGATTATAACTCATGTTATATATGTAAATCCTTCCCCCCCTTTTTTTGCCCTTATGTAGAGCATCACAAAGTACTGTCCCAAGAACCAATTTTTTTTCTATCTACTTTTGCTTTGTACAACATAATGTTGTCATTTCTGCTGAGGATCCTCTTTGATTTTATCTTCTTTTTCCTTCCAGTTATTATTTTCTAGTATTCTAAAGCTCAGAATGGAACAATTACCGTGTGCTCTGAGAAGATTGTCCATGCTTCCTTAAGTTTTATTTTCCCACAATCCCCTGCTAAAACATTAAAGTAATCAATGTGTGACTAATTCTTTGGAGGAAACATTAACTTCCACAGCTAGCTTTTTAGATTATACATAATTTTTTATGGCATATCATTATTATTCTCATCACCAGGACAATATTGTGCTAAACCTTTTCTGCCTCTAGGATTGTGGATCTTCCAGTCACACTGATTAAACAGCTCCGTTTTATATGCAAGTGGCACACGTCTTATGTGGCTTTTGTAGGATAATGGACAGGTTATCAAGTTCATTATTGTGCTTCTATTGGCATTAAATGTTTCTAATGATATTTTCCTCTGATTGAGAAGAAAGCAGCATTGCTTTTGTTCCAAAGAAATTATTCCTAAATTGGTAGCTCAGGAAAGCATATGAAAAACACAGTCATTTTCATCCCTTAAAAGGATAAAGACTCACATAAACCTTTGATATTGAAATATCTCCTGCATTTTTCTATATGCCAAGTTGTCCCATAAATCAACACTTACGTATACATATATAAATAGTTAGCAAGGAATAAAAGAATTTAGGAAGATGTCTCCTAGAGCAAAAAAAAAAAAAAAAGCTTTTTTAAATACTACCTTTCCTACTCCCCTCCTGAGAGTCCTGCATCTAGCAAAAATTATGTTCAAATTAAATTCTCAACACATATTACAATTAGTAAATGAATTAAGAGACCATATTTCTGACCTGAACCACTTAGCATTTTTCAGGTGCAGGGTAAAAACCAACAACCAAAAGTTTATAATGTCAAGTCACAATACCATAGGGTCCTCATGAACTGTCAAAGGAACGAACAGATTAACTTTTGAGGTCAGAAAATCCATACATTCCCAATTTTTGAAACATTTTTGTTTGGTTAGTAGTTTCGATATTGTGGGAATGTTATTTTTTTCTTTCAGGTACTCTGATAAATCCACATTTTCTTTGTCTTTGATAAACTATTTCTGGGTCATTATGTTGCAGCTGCAGAGGAAAGTGATTTCAGCAGCATCCTCCTCTATGTGCTGCCCAGAGACCTAGTCAGTGGGGAATTCACATACTCTCAAAGCAGTGATCTTATTTGAAGACCAGAGGGGCGGGATCTGGGAAAGGAGAGGGTCCACTACTTGCTCATACATTATTTAAAAACCTTTATTAGTGCTTTAGATGTCAGAGTACTGAGAGAGTGAAAACACCTTTGTCTCCAGTACATAATGAATCTGCCCCTTAATAGCCTGGCCATGCACAATAAAACACAATCATGGTTTACTTACATAAGTCAACTGTCATTCCCTCCAGGCAACTTTGTGTGCAGGGATGAGATGAACTCCAGGGATTCAGAGATGCACTCTTAAGTAAGAGAGCTTGCAAATTGTCCCAACTGCAATAAGACTTTATTTAGTACATGTTTGGTTCTAATAAAAGTATTCCCACTGGGCCCAATTCTATGCTGCTTCCTGCCATAAAACTCCTACATATGTTACAGGAAGCTTCAAGGGCAGAAGCCTCTTGAGAGGAAAGAGTCGATTTAATAACTTATCTAACTTTCAGTATCAAGAAGACATACACCTGCACTTACACAGCTGCTGAAAGCAAAGATGTGCCAAAAGTCATAGCTGTGTACTCTGGACACAGAGAGAGCAGAGCACGTATTGGTGAATGACTTCTATTGCCCTACACTTTCACCATTTTGTCTTTAATCACCTTTACCCCATTCTTCACTTTTTTTTTTTTTTTGGTACTGGGCATTGAAGACAGGGGTACTTAAGCTCTGAGCCACATCCCCAGCCCTTTGTAAAATATTTTATTTAGAGGCAGGATTCTCACTAAGTTGCTGAGGGCCTCACTAAATTGATGAGGCTGGCTTTGAACTCGTGGTCCTCCTGCTTCGCACTCCAGAGCTGCTGAGATTTTAGGAATGCTCCACCACACCCATTCTTTACTCTTTTCAACCCATTCTTTTAATACTTCTTCATTTTTTAAAATTTCTTAATTCTTTAGTCCTTTTGACCCTGAAAAGTGTCAGAGAAGGTCTTGATTCAAAGATTTAGTGATGGGAGAAATTATGGCTACTTGATAATTCTTTGCTAGTAGCCACAGGATAGTTTCCCTAAGGTAACCCAGGGTTCACGGCCAAAATAAATAAATAAATGAATAAATTAAATAGGAAATTGATTAAAAGGAAAAAGGGAAGATTCATGCCATTTTTCTCAGAACATGCATCTGTCTAATAGTTGATGGACCCCAGAAGAGTTTCTATGCACAATTAGTTCTTCTAGATTCAAATTCTAACCTGGTAGGCTTATCGATGCCACCTTTCTTCTATGGATAAACATAGGAAATATCAAGTAAATTATTTAGAATTTTTATTTTCTGACATTTATAAACAATATTCCTAGAGCTTTCAATAAAGGGTAGTCTTCTCTTTCAAAAGTTTTGGTTTTGAATTCAAAATAGAGGGATTTATATGATTTTGGATCATCTCCAAATTCACAAATTCTTCATTGCAGAGTTAAGGGCGTGAAAGGATGTGTAAATATTTGGTGAGTAGTCTGAGTCATTCCAATGGAAATATTCCCCTTCTGGTATTTTGGTATGAACTGAAAATGCCCCAGGCCTAGACCTTAAATTTTGATTCAAATGTAAGATTGAAAATAAATGTAACATATAGGAACATCTTAATTATTCCCTTGAGACCTATATTTTCCATAAACACCCATTATAAAATGGGAATTTCCTGATGCATGTTGAATTATTAGAGCATAGTGTAGGTGTGGTGTCTGAGAGAGTGCTGGGTAGATGGGGCAAATGAGAGGAAGAGGCCATCTCACCACCAACAACTTTCACACAGGTGGGGAGCAAGAAGCTTTTTTAAGGAAAGTGGGAATTTCCTCATTTTCTACTGTAGCTGGTATAAAATCCCTAAAACGAGGATAGAACCAGGTTCTGCCTAGTTGGATTTTGTGTTTTTGGTTCTGTGGAACCTGTTATTGCAAGTCACTTGATCTCCTTTTTAGTTGTTATTGTATTTTTGTGATTTATTTTAAAAAGATATATGGCACATATGCAAAAAAAGATAAAATCTGCCATATATGTTTGGTTTTACCACAGTCTGGATCAAAATGTAGAACATTTAGTGTATCACAAGAGCTTTGATCACATCCCCTTTCCCACCAGAACTACCCTACTAAACATAACCTTTATTCTAGTTTTTATCACTATTGGTTTTACCTGTTTCAAAAATTCATATAAATTTAATTTTATAGTATGTACTAAGTTATTTTTGTTGAAATTTTGTCTGTAAGATTCCTTTATGGGGTTGCATATAATGGTAGTTTGTCCTTTTAAATTATCTTGTAGTGTTCTACAATGAAATTATCACGATTCATTTATCCATTTTACTGTTGAAGGACATGTTGGTTGTCTACTAACTTTTATTTAAGGAAGTTAGTAGTATTTCAGCATGTTTTCCATTTCATTTCCATGAGGGTCTATGATGCTAAATACCTCTTCATTGCCTTTTACAAAAAAAAAAAAAGTATAACTAAAATACACATATGTTCTAGATTAATTGTGTCCCCCCAAATTCAGATGTTGAGTTCTATTCTCCAGTACTTCAAAATGTGTCCTTATTTGGAAATAGGGTTGTTACAGATGACATTATTTAATTTAGCTTGAGGTCATAATGGAGTGGGGTGAGCTCCTAATCCAATGTCTGATGTCCTTATAAAAAGGGAAGAAAGAGATGCACACAGGGTAGGAACTATGAAAAGAGATGAAGGGTGAGGTGGTCATCTGCAAATCAAGGAGAGGCTCCTGGAACAAACCTTTCCCTCGGTGCCCTCAAGGGAGGATGAGCATCTTTACCCTTTATGTCTTTATATGGCTCCTACTTTTGATCCCCAACTATAAGCCTCCAGACTGTGAGACAGTACATTTCTGTTGTTCTAAGTTGCCCAGCTTGCAGCACCTTCTTATAGCTGCCTTAATGATCATGGTCATTAATTCAATATGTGAGTGGATTCTCATTGCTCTTTCCATGGTCACTAACCCTGCTGACATGGTGGTGTCTGTTTCTTCTGGGGCAACTTATGTTGTAGTTGAATGGCAGTATTTTTTTCTCAGAATACATTTTAGAACCTGCTATTAGAGAAGGGTGTTGGCATGGGGAAAAACTTGGGTAGAATATCACAAATTTTCATGATAAATCATGAATGGAGGAGAAAACAATTTGAGACTGCATTATCCCTTTTGCTAAAATGAATCTTGTGGTTTGTTTGAAAAAAAGACAATGAGTTTTCCATTTGGCTGTTAAGGATCGCCTGCAATTTAGAGTGTGTAGAGATTCATCATTTGTTTACCTTATTAATTGACTAGAAACATGATAAAAGCAGAATTACAATTTGATGCCAAAATGATATTTATGAGGGTTTGTGTATAAAACTATGAATTATCTAATAGATTTAAACCTGCAGGGGAATCCAAACAATTCTGTTTCAGCTCTATACTATATTTGCTGGAATAAGCTACCTATGCTGTAATTGTCACTCTAATATTATCTGCCTCAGTAAATTAAAAATTGTTGTAAAATCAATCAAATATGGAAAAGAGAACAGTTTCTCTCAGAGGAATGTAAATTACGAGAGAGATGTTTAGTAAAATGGGACACTTAATAGCATGAAATAAAGACACCATTAGGTATTGCAGAGGGGAAAACAGGTCTCAGTAGCACTTGTTTCCCAGAGCTTTTCTGCTTTCCTAGGAAATAATAGCCAGAGCAAGGAGAGCAGAGGAATGACCCGTTGTAAACCCTGTGAGCATCTCAGTGGTGAATGAGTTCTACTTCAGGAGGTGTGCTGACATACCGCGGATGTTTTCTTCTTTTTTTCCTCTTTTACAGTATACATGACTATAATAGGGGTTTCAAATAACTTTAAAAAACAGTTTGGCATAAACTAATTCTTACAAAAATTTGATGGCTCTGAACTAAAGTTAGAAGTGATAGTTATCTTCCTTTTCCTTTTTTTCTTTGTAATCAGAGTGTCTGAAGGAAGGGTTTGTATGCGTGCACTTACAGAGCCTTGAAAGAATTGGTGCTGCATGAAAGATCAGCCCCTTTCCCTATCAGCTCCTTCTGACTTTCCTCTAGGAAGTTGCCCTGGGTTCATCCTGACATTCCTTATTGTCTCTAATGGGCACAGTGAAAGGTCACAAGTCGGAGGCTTCTCAAGATGTCCTAACTTCCAACCTGCAAACATTTCTGTAAAGCGTCCATAAACACATCTCTTTTCAGAGCGATAATTTAACGTGGCATTTTCTGTTTCCAGTGGCTCAGCAGTCAGCCAAGCCTTTGATCAAAGTTTATATTAAAGGTTAGGGAAATGACATTTCTTATTGTCCCATGATTTCCATTTAAGTTGTCTCCTCTCTGACTGATTCAACGTTTGTAAATATTGAGCTCCACAAATTATAATAACAATGGAGGGACAGTTTTGCTTTAATAAGTCTTTCTGGACTGGATTTTTCATTAGTCATCTTTAAATTCAGGCAAATGTTGAAATGAGAAGCTCACAGATAGAAAGAGGCATTTATTACTTGACTCTACTTTGCATATTAGATTTAGTAACCACTAAGCAGGGATGGGATACCATCTACTAGTGTTCAGAAAATGTTCAATGGGCTCCAAGTTCAATATACATTTGTGAAGAGACAAATTGTTTTTCCCAACTATACTAAAATATAAAATATTATTTAATTCTAGGGTTCAAGGTGCTTTATACTTCTAGTAATATTTGGGTATCTATTTTAGTTAGTAATAAAAATATTGCCTCTGGGATATCATGCCATCTATATATATATATATATATATATATATATATATATATATATATATATATATATTCCATGTTCTATTTTTCATACACAAGTTCAAAATGAGTTATATGCTGCAGGTAATCCAATTCTGAAATTCAAGATACATGCTTATATGAATATCCCTTATTATGCCAACTGAATCTTTATGGCTCAAATTATGAAGTCAAGGCATCAAAACATTGGGCCAGTACCCCTAGCAGCTTATATACTGCTACTCTGTTGTTTCTGTTGGGATATATCTTCTTGCCATTTTCTAAAGATAAGAAGAGCAGGTGTACACATTGGAAATTCACACTGTTTAATTATATTCTCATGATAGAATTTCAAGACAGCACAGGCTGTTAAGGGTCATTTTGTACATCCCTAAATTGTACATTGTCTACCCAAGTAAAGAACAGATATCTACTAATCACGTTCAGAAAGGTTCTTGTGCCTCGAGGAATCTTTATTAATCTAAATCTCCGCAACACCTGGGACCTATAGATAGTTGAATCAGAGAGATGGGTGAAGGGGTTCTTTTCAGGAAAGACATAAAAACACACACACACAACCCCCCAAAACAGACGTGGCAAGAATATTATTGTCCAATTTCTTTTCTCCCCTTTTGGAGACATGTGACAGACCTATGTATGATAAAATAGGTTTTTCACTTTCTAACATTTCACTTAGTAATTTACTTCAGAGAAAATGTGCTGGAAATAGGAAAATTTCTGTCTTCAAGATATTTGCATTAATACACAAATCATGTATGATTGCTCAAAACCTTGAGTGTACTTACAATTTCAGCAGCCCACATGTTCCCCCTAATTCTTCCCACTGCCATTTATGTCATTCTGATAAAAGAGCACAAGGTGATGTCTACAGTAAAATAAATTTGCAGTTCCTCTTTGTAAGTTCTTAGCAACAACACACAGTAAATAGAAGTAACACATTCTCCTTTACAGAAAATATGTGACTATCGTCCACATGCCAGGGATATGACTTACCTAGAAAGGGAGAAAGCTAAAATGATATTAAATGAAATTCTGCATAAAATATTCTGCAAAGTATCTGCATAAAATTGAGGAGGGGCAGTTGTTGCAGTGTGGGGATGTAACTATTATCTTGAGGTTTAAAATTGTGGGTCCCATGAGAGCAATTATCCTCTGAAATCAAGATGTGAAAGACAAGCTAATAGTTTGAGCTCAACAGAAGTGGATGAGGGAGAAAATTCTCATCATCATGTAAATAGAGCCACCTCCTAACATAGAAACCAAACAATCCAGAAATATCCAGAAATATGTATAGTTTAGAAATGTGTAGCACACACGAGCTTATAATTCTTCAAAATCTTTAGTCATAATAGACAAAAAATTAACACTGAGAGTCACTGGAAAGGTGCCATGATGTGTATATGTGTACATATATGTCAGGGATTTTATTGGAAATTACAGAAAAGTCAGAATATTAAGGAGAAAAATTCATGTACAACAAGATTCATAATGTATATGAGATGTTTTTCATTGGTTTTGATTCACAAATAGAGGGGCAAAAAGAGGGGGAGGCAACAAAACAATGTTCTTGAATGTCAATCCTCATGGCTTCAGAGCTACAGAAAATAGCACCTTAATATCCCGCCCCCCCCCTCTTCCTTTCATAGAATGTACTACAATAATAAGGAATTTAGAGCTGAATGGAGACAGGGATGTTTGGAAACAGTGTTTAGCTACTGGTGACTATGATAAGAGTGACAGAATGGCTTCCTTTAGCTGGGTGTCAATTTGGTCAGATACTACTCACACAAGCCAAACACTGTGTGTGTGTGTGTGTGTGTGTGTGTGTGTGTGTGTGTGTGTGTTGGGATTAGGCTGAAATCACACTAAAGAAATAAGCAGGATATTTAAAATTTACCTTTAAAAGGATAATTATAGGATGTAAGAGTTTCAGAGCTCAAAGAGGTTTTTAAACCAATTGGATTATACTTTTAGTGAAGGAACAGAGCCCCAGAGAAGTTAAAATAGAGAATACAACTTCACAGTCAACACTGGATTCCAGGTCTGTGTATCATTCCAGTATTCTTTTCTCCATATCAGACTGTGTCATCTACATGACAACATCCAAGAAATCATTGTTTGGCACCCAATTTTGTGGGCATCTCTGAGCATTCTATGATTCAAAAGCAAAAATCAGCCCTAATTAATCATAAATTCAGAAGTTCTATAATAATAGCATGCTGTCTTCAAGTTTTAATGCTTAAATTGATATATGCATGTGTGATGAAAATGGAAATAAAGAATCCACTTACACTTAATTATTTATGCAGTTATTAACAGCAATTGTCCCTGATGGAGAGGAATATTTAATATACAAGGAAAATAAATTTACCAAAATAAGGATAGATGCTGTTTTCATGATTTTACAGATGATGAAATTGAAAGAAATGTTAAATAATATCCTTAGTTTGTTACTATCTATCCATTACAGTCTAATATTTTAAAAATCAAGATTTTAATGAATTTGAACATCTAGAGAAATCTCTAAAATATAATCAAGAAAAAGCCATGATTATTTTGTAAAATTAATAAAATTTTAATAATTAAAACCTGAAGTGAAGAGTTTATAAAGAGTTTATGAATTGAAATTAAATGGGACTGTGGCACAAATTATTTTCTAAATATTCCCATACAGGGTTTTTTTTTTTTTTTTTTTGTACCAGGGAGTGAGCACAAGGGCGATTAACCACTGAGCCATATCCCCAGCCCTTTCTAATTTTTATTTTGAGATAAGGTGTCACTAGATTGCTTACAGTCTCACTAAGTTACTGAGTCTGACTTTGAACCTGTGATCCTCCTGCCTCAACCTCACTAGCTGTTGGGTTTAGAGATGTGCTCTACTATGCTCAGCCACATACAGGTTTTAAAATTTTATCTTGTTTTTAGAATTTATTTTTACAACAATTTACTGTATGCCTATTCCCTTCTGATACGAGTGACACAGAATTCTATGACATGTCTTGGTTGTAATCAAAATTAGTTGCAATCCAATAAGAAATCTATTTATTTTAAAGGAATTCTGTGAAAGATGTTATATAAACACACGAGAGAGATAAGCACAGTCACAAAGCTTGAGGAAAAGGATCACATATGGCATCAAGATAATAATACCTGTTTGATAAAGTTTTGATTGAAGATAATGTGCCCAAAATTCTTAAGCAAGAAGATGACATAGACTTGTGCTTTGCAGATTTTTCTGGGAACACTGTGATAGAGTCAAAAGACTAAAATTAACAAGAAGAGCTAATCCTTTTCATCAGGCTGTTTCAGAAGTTATTGCAATTTTCCATAAAAGAAATGATCAAGTTTCCAATCTAAAATTCTTCTAATAGGGATGACAGAAAAGAGAAGTAGCTCAGCGGTAAAAAATCTATAGACTGATATATGACAGGGGAGAAGTCAAGCTGACCCCTGAAAAATAAGGTGGATGTTGAAATAGTAACAAAGTCTGAAGTTGATATTTTTCAACATCCTGTATTTGAAGTGCCTCCACATGGACATAGCCAGAAGGATTTTGAAAAAAAAATGCATGTGGATATCAGAAAAGGGTTAGATAAATAGACTAGGATATCTTAATGTAAGAAGTAGATAAGTTTGTGAATAAATTCATTTACCTATTTGTCAAAATTTCTGTTGATCATCTCTATGTATCAAGAAACTGTTTTAAGTAAGAGGAGTCTGTGATCTAAGTAGATGAATAGTTTCTGATCTCTTGGAGTCTATACTTGCTTTATTCAGGGGCACAGAGAATATTCCAAACTTTACAGAACTCTGTAAGCATCCTGCCCATAGCTAGTTGGCTCTGTTAGTTTCCAGGACTATCTGCCCAACTTCTAACTCTGCACAATTTTCCAAAGGACTGTCCATGTCCTTCCAGGAGAAGCTCCAACACAATAATGTACCTGAGCTGAGAAAAGTGTCATAGCTCTTTACACACTTTCTGTACATTTTTCTGTCATCTATTAGAATCTCAAGTAGGATTAGCTCCAATTGTGCATAGTGGTACCTTGCCTGATAATGTAACCCTTATTTGGCTCTGTGTGTTTCCCTGTCCTCCTTCCCTAGTTCATTTCACCTTCAAAAAATTAATTATTAGTAGAATCCTTGCCTCAGGTTCTGTACTTACTTATATATACTTACTTATATATAAATTTATATGTCCTTATTTGCATACTACATAAATGAACAAGCATATTAAATAATTAAGTAATATTTTAATAGGTGACAAGTGCTACAAGGGAGAAAAGTTGTAGGAGCAAAGAGGCCTATGTAGCTAGAAGAGAGTGGGTAAGATTATGAGGAGGCGAATTCAGAGAAAATATCTCTGTGTGACAGGGATGTAGCAGGCGGAGGCATAGAGTTTTAGGCTCCTTTAAAGATTTTTACTTTTACTGAGATAGAAATAGAGAGTAATTTGAGTAGAATTCTATCATCATCTAATTTTCTTTTTTAGACTTTGAAAAATTCTTTTTATTTATAATACAACACCAGGATGCCCTTGACTTAATCACAAAAGCATGAAATGAAACCTGTTAGTCTCCAACCTCCACTCCACCTATCCCTATTGAATCTCATGGTCTGACTCATGCTTTAATTTAAGACTTTCACAGTAACCTTTTGATTGAGAATGGATAAGAAGAGGTAATAACTAAAGTAAGATGACAGTTAAAAACTATGATAGCAATCCAGAAAGGAGAATAATCACTTGTACCAAGGTGGGAGCAATGTTGAGGGATGAATGGTGATCCAATCTAAATGTTTCAAAGTTGATCCACCAAGTTTTGTGGAGATGTGAGGGAAGGAGAAGAATAACAGGTGAGTGCAATGATTTTGACTTGAGTAGTTGGAAGAAAGAGTTGCCATCAGCTGAGATGTGGATATCTTAGAAGCAATGACTATAAGCAGACCAATAATTTGTGATATCCTAAAGCCCAAGGCAAGAAAGTATGTCAAAGAGGAAATACTGCTGATGGGTCATGTAAGGTACAGTCTGGGTATTTACCAGTGGATTTTGCAATATGGAGGATTGGTGAACTTAATGGAAGGACTTTTGTATATTGTAAGGAGAAAATCCTCTCTATAGTGGATCTAAGAGAAAATAAAGAACAGGAATTAAAGGTAAAGAAAATTGACTATTCTTCTGAAGGATATTACTGAAAGTTTTGCAAAAACAGAAGTAGATAGTTAAGAAGATATGCCAAGAGAAGCATCTTTTAAATAAATTAATGAATTTGCAGTTTGAGAAGCATTGGCCAAAAGAGAGTGAATTATTGATGATGTAATTGAAAGGCAAGAAGTGTGATGTTCTTGGCGAGGCAATGGATAATGGACTATAGAATAATGGGAAGCCTGATTTAGCTGGGATTTTAGTTTTGATCAGACAATTTCATAAAGGGAGAACAGAGTAAGGTACAGAGTATATACAAAGTCATGAATATATATTGACAATGGAATTTCAGCTGCCAAATGATTTTGGAAAGAATGGTACAATGTATGAATGGGATAAATATCAGGGGCTGTCAGAGAGTGGGATGCATGCAGGTGAGAAAAATGTAATAACTGGTAATAACAAAGTTTATAAGGTGTCATAGGAATGAGTGTATAAATAGTGAAACAGATAAGATCATTGGAATAGAGAAGTTTAAGCAATTGAGAGTTCAGAATGTTAGAGGCTAACCTATTTACAAAAATGATTTCACAAAGAATAATGACAGTTGTATTCCCTAGAAATGAAGTTTCTGACTCAGGATTCAATAGAGTACAGCAATAATCAGGATTAGGTTTCTGTTGGAAGGTGAAAGTGAATGGAAAACTGGAAGTGAGGAAATAATCCACCTCCAGGCCCAGTGATATCAGTGAAAATAAAGTTGTTGGGTGGTCTGTAGAGGAAGCTGCAGGGTAGAGCCAGGCCCTTTGTAGAGCAAGGAGGTGAGCTAACATAAGAACAAGTTGAGTGGTTTTGTAAATGATGCACTGTGGATGACAAAAACGAACAAACAAACAAAAAAAGAGGATTTCAAGATCTGTAGAGGAATGGTAGATAGGGAAAACTAGCTGTACATAGTTAAGAGAGATTCTATAGAAATCAAGTGAAATTCAAGGGGAAAAAGTTATCCAAGGATAAAACTCAAAAACTTTAAAAAGTAATGAATAAACTTAAGAAAATGAAAGGAGAAATTAGTAAGACAGAAAATGAATAATTAGAAAGACAGAAAATAGGGGCTGGGGATGTGGCTCAAGCGGTAGCGCGCTCGCCTGGCATGCGTGTGGCCCGGGTTCGATCCTCAGCACCACATACCAACAAAGATGTTGTGTCCGCCGAGAACTAAAAAATAAATATTAAAAATTCTCTCTCTCTCTCTCTCTCTCTCTCTCTCTCTCTCTCTCTCCTCTCTCACTCTCTCTTTAAAAAAAAAAAAGAAAGACAGAAAATAATCAAATATGTCATTAAAGTTAAGGGAAATAATAATAATAAAATTGTTCACGTGATTGCTCTTTTCTTTACTTATGCTACAATTACTTTTTCTGCCATTGTTGAGCTCTTTCCTTAGCTATTCATGTTCATGTCTTATAAGACAATAAGCATACTTCAGACAGCACTTGTTACCTACTTAGAGCTACCTATGAGGACTAGGCTAATTGGTCTTTAAATGAACAATTTAAGGGGCTAAGAGCCTGTAGTCCAAGAGCTATATATTTTTTGTCACTTTACAGAGAAAAGTCATAGTTTTCCTTCTAGCAGTTGCTTCTAACTTCTCTGTATTCTCTTTAATACTTATCTTACACTAGAAGGAAAACAGAGATGTCCTGTTTCTCTCTACCACAAGTAGGCAAAACGGCTAAGAAATCTCATAGGCTTAGTCCCTTGATATTTTCAGAGCTCTTGAAGATTAAAAAAGTAAGCCCAACCCTGTTTCCTACCCTGCATTTGAATCATGGCTTAAGCAATAAGTAGTTATATTTTGCACATGTGGTAATTAATGACTGGATTCTTATTTCATGAAGAAAGATCTGGCAATATAGGCATCAAATTAAATTTTCACTTTTTTTCATAGACTGATAAATTTGAGTCAATGAAATCAATCCTCAGTTTCTTTAAAAAAACAGTTTGGGTGATGTATAGGCATTTGTTCACGGCATTTACTATTTAATTTAAAAGTGACATAACTTACTAAATCAATTTAAATATGATCAATTCAGTTTTGACTATTGTGCATTTATTCAACACTATTATAGTTATGCTTTTTCCCAAATCATAATGCTTCTGTAGAAATTACTGATCCTCAGATGTAATCAAGCAAAGATGAATCAAAAGGATGACACTAAGCTTCTGAAATAGACAAAAATAGGGCTGGTCTGTATGAACATTAGCTTTACATTCTTAATTTTGAAGCACATTTTTCTGCACATTTTCCAATCAATGATCCAACTCTGGGTACTTTTCATAATTAATTAACCCTTTCCATCTTAACGTGTCTTAATCTCTGCAACACAATAGAACTCCCAAAACTTAGTAACTTGTGCCAACTTTCAGACTGAAGAGAAATATAGATATAAATCTTGTGGAGTGATTCTTGATTATTTCTAGCTTCTAGTGAAGTTAGAATTGGTAAGAAATAGCAAAAATCATCTTGAAATATTTAGATAATGCTTTTTATGAAAGCAATGTGACTCATAAAACAATCATCAACCTAAGCTAACTCATTTTAAATCTTGATGAACATTTCACTTAAGCATATTAAAATGTGTAAATATTTAGTGAGTATAAAGAAAATCTAACTTTGATTTCTCCCCAGGAATGAGACTTCCTAGACCAGTTTCCAGAATGTGGATCTTAATTGAAGTAAAATAGCATCTGTAATTTTCTGCCTCATCTATATGCCAGAGAAAAATGTTTTTACTTCTTCAACCACGTGTTGTTAAATGGCAGCGTTCTTTGAGGAATGACTTGTGATCTCACACGTGACTTCATGAAACCCTGCATCTTATTTCTCAGACAGCACTAATATTGTTATTGGAGACAAGTATGTTATTTGATTCTGCTAAGGAATTTCTTATAGGTCATTCTGTCTTCTTTCCCCTGATTTTCTGAGTTCAAAGCTTTCCATTTGGAAAGCTACTAATCAGGATCAGCTTTTGAAACAAACTTAACAAAGAGAAAAGTAAAGTTATTAGGAATGACTTCTTTTTTGTAAACTTACATGTGCTCCTAGTGACAACTGAGTGGTTCTTATCTAAATCTTTAGATGATAGATCAAAAAAAAAACCTATAATTTTGAGTCACTGTCAAGTACGTATTTTTTTATATCACTTTGAAAATCCTACATTATTTGCCCCTCCATCTCTGACATTCTAAAATATTGATTTAGTATTAGGCATATCTTTCTGTACATTTTTCACACAACTCAAGATACATTTTATCCAGATATGGAAGTTTCCTTTCTGGATCAATCACCTCCTTAAGCTCAGTTGTCCTAACTCCATGATGTCTGCATGATCCATCTCTTCTGTATAGAGTAATTCAAAATAATATTGGCTTTAAAATGCTATCATTGAGGACATGATCCTTCAAACAACAATTTTCTATCAGAAATAAGCTACTAATTTGTAGTTACAGACACTTTAAGAAGTGATTGATGAAAATTCACTGAGTATATTAAGGGTCCTTTTATTGCCCTCATTATTCATTCAGACAACTTGAAGTAAAATCTATAAATTCTGTCTTTGCAATTTTTTTTCCTGTCTTTTCAGGTTTTCTGTTTAGCAGAATTAATTTGGCGGCTACTACCATTTGTGTAATTTGTGCATTTCATATGTTTTAATACCTCAGTCTACTGCAATGTAGAGTTAAAATATAACTTTTGGAAATGAAAAAAATAAAGTGCCTCTCATTATTATTCAAGTATAAAGTCAGGATTCAAGAATGATAATTTATTAATTGCTTATACTATGGAGTCTTATGAATATATATATATATATATATATATATATATATATATATATATATATATATAAAGCCATTACAACTACAATAAAAAGAAAGAAACAGAAAAATCATTTCTTGAAACATTGGGATAAATCACCATTTGGCTTTTAATCAGTGAATTTGGAGAAGAGCTGCTGACAACTGTGTGTCTTAATTCCTAGGATTTTTATAGTGCTTTTGAGAGGCCATGAATAAAATAATATCTTTAGGCATAAAATACAAAGAGTGAATCAAAGTTTCAAGAGTTTATATTCTGTGCAGTACATGTTAACTTGTGCACAGAACTTATGTAAAAAATTCAAAAGGAAGAAAATTTCTAAATTCTTCAGGAGCATATTCATGTATTCATTGGTTTAAACATTAAAAACAACCTCCTGCGGGCTGCAATAGTGGCTCAGTGGTAGAGCACTTGTCTGGCACATGTGAGGCACTAGGTTTTATCCTCAGCACCACATAAAAATAAATAAATAAATAAAGATATTGTGTCCACCTTCAACTAAAAAATCAACACAAAAACTCCTCCTCTTTGTGTTTAACGATTCCAACTTCAGAAAATAGAAATGTATTTTTGTCTTTAAATTAGGCTCAGCAGTTCATCTTATCAATCAAGATTTTCAGGAAGCTTGTTAAGTTCCCATTGTATTCATTAGGAATGATTTCATAAAAGATGAATTTATCACAGATGAAAGTTCATATTTTATTAAATAAATTACCTTTATAGTAATTCTACAAGTATAAATACTGAATATTCAGGTGATATTTCAAATTAACATATAATGAAATAATTGTTCTGATTACATTAATTTATGTTTATGAACTTAGCTTCACTTTCCCTCCCTCAAAGTTATATTTTCCTTATGTTTAAGAATAATTTAGATTCAGAATAACCCTGGGCCCAGAGTTCCTTACTTTATGCTCTATGTCTCTATAAAACTTGCCATTTTCATTGACACATGTAGAAGGCAGAATGGCTTCTTTTGTTTTTTTCATGCTTTTTTCTCTTTTCTTGTTCTTGGAAAGTAACACCAGATAATGTTTCTAAATTATGTTTCTTTACGTAATTTAAAATTTTTAGAAGTACTGCCATTTAATCTAGGTATTTTTTCAGCACACAGTTGTTTATTATAGTCCTTTAGCACCCTATTCAATCTCCATGTTATCGGGTTAATTATAATTTTTACTTTGATTCACAAAAAATCTACAATTTTAGGCAATAAAAATGTATTCAGTTTTCTAAAACTGATTTTTTTTTCTCAATGAGAAATTACTAAGATGGAAGGACAGCTTGTTTCAATTGGAGGAAAATACAAGAAATTTTTACAGTATGGAAAATGTACAGAGAAAACATTGCTCTTTATTCTGAGGGTAGAGAAAGTCAGGGGGAAATAAAAATCCCTGTGGGGATAGTTCTGTGGCTCTTAAAAAGTGTAATGACTAAATTGTATTGAAAAGAACCAGCTGAAGTGTCTAAAGGGGGGAAAAAAGACAATGTTTCTGTTGTGAAATTTCCAAGCTTCAGTAACTCTGCTAGTGCCAAGTACAGCAGATGTTCTCCCATTTTTAGAAAAGCATGGGTAGCTAAGGATGAATTTTGTAAATTCAATAGAACATGGTATTGCATAAAAGAAGCATAAAAAATAAAACATAGTAATTCTTAAAAATTATGGGATGAATAATCCTCAATTCCAAATACATTTTGCTTCCAAGTAATTTAACAATTTAAAAAAAGATGAAAAAAATCAAAAAAGCAAATATTTTCAAGTGTTAATTACAGTGTATTATGTTCAAAGCACCATGAAAGATGCTGCACTAAGGAATTCAAAAGAAATAATAGACAAGGCCCTTTTACTCAAGATTGTTCAACAATTCTGAGAACTTAAATTGAATGATTTTTCTTAATTTTCTAGAATATGTACATTATCTTTTAGTCAGTTGCTTCATATGTGGGGGTCAGAGGTGCAGATGGAAACGTTATGGAACAGATTTGATTATGGGGTGCAGAAACAAAAAAAATGTTAGGGAGATTATTTGAAATTTTAGTGCAATGGGATTATTTTTTAAAAATCTAGATGTATAGAATTAGATTTGTGGATATTGAATTATTTGTTATATGACACTTCAAGATTTAAGTTTGCTTATAATTGCTGTGCAGGAATCAGTAGATCTTAAAACTATTAGTCTACTTATCTTGAGACTCTAGACAGCTGATTCTTCCCTGGAGTGAAGAATAATCCCTTTGTAAGGACCCATGGGAGTGAGGGGATGTGAATGGCCTGGGATATCATGAGTACATCCATGTGAATGGTGAGTGAGGTTTTTTTTAATTGATTTTTCTTTTTTAAAATTCTAATTTGTTATATGATACATATTATATAATATATATAATATATAATGCAAAATGCATTAGAACTCATATTCCATTAATTTAGAGCACAATTTTTCATATCTCTGGTTGTACACAAAGTAGAGTCACACCATTTGTGTCTTCCTACATGTACTCAGGGTAATGATGTCTGTCTCATTCCACCATCTTTCCTACCCCCTTGCCCCCTCCTTTTCCCTCTCTCCTGTTTGTCCTATCAAGAGTTCATCTAATCCTCCCATGCCCCCCACCACATTATGAATCAGCACCCTTAAATCAGAGAAAACATTCGGCCTTTGTTTTTTTGGGGATTGGCTAACTACACTTAGCATTATCTTCTCCAACTCCATCAATTTACCTGTAAATGCCACGATTTTATTCTCTTTTAATGCTAAATAATATTCCAGTGTGTGTGTGTGTGTGTGTGTGTGTGTGTGTATGCCACATTTTCTTTATCCATTAATCTACTGAAGGACATCTAGTTTGGTTTAGCTATTGTGAATTGTGCTGCTATAAACATTGATGTGGCTGTGTCCCCGTAGTATGCTGATTTTTAAGTGCTTTGTGTATAGACCAAGGGATAGCTGGATCAAATGGTGGCTCCATTCCCAGTTTTTCAAGGATTCTAGTGAGCTGTCTTTTAAGCTGGAATCCATGGTGCATTTGGAGAAACTGGCTCCTAGCATTAAAATCCATGGGAGTGAACTATCTTTAGTAGAGCCTTACCAGTGCCACACTCACCCAGGTTCAGTATCAGCCTGGGAAATGTAAGGCAGAGTCACGTTCCAGTGACTTTTTCCCACAAAGCCAATATACCAGTCTACATGGCTCATGCATTTCATTTCCAACTTTGTTTTCCCCAACACTACTGAAAGATCCATACTCGTATGTATAAAATAGTTGCACGAATAGCCCAAGCTGAAAATTTGGCTCATAGAAAGCAAATGTTTATTACCATGTCATCCCCATGTTCACTAGGATATTGTGAAACAGTGTCGCGACCCCCTTGCCCGCAAGGAAGACGCAACAACAGGAATCTTCTTTCAGCCGTTTATTCAGGTCCTTGATATTTCTTCTTCTTCCTTCTCGGATGCCTCTCCCAGCCTTAATAAAGCATCTCAAGCCCCAATGCGAAGCTGCCACGTGGAGCTTTCTCATAGGGTGTTAAAAAACCATGCGCCAACTCTCCCAAATAAGGAGTTGTTTGTTACAGACCACAGCGGAGCCAGCGCCATCTTGTAATGGCGACCACAGTCCGCAGAAACGGCTCACCACAGTTCCCCCTTTTGTTTTCCAAAAACAATACAGGCGAGAGTAGAGGTCCTATCCCACTGTGCAGAAGTGGCTGCATAGTATGGCTCAGCCCCAAGGAGGGCCCTTCCCCAGATCTGAGGCCATATCAGCCGACGCCTTTTTTCGTGGGACGGGGCGTGGACGCGTCTAACCCGCATGCAATAGGACATGCTCTCCTTGAGGTCCACTTCAAGGATCACTCAAGTGCAGTGCCTTGCCTCGCATCCTGTATCGTGATGATGGTGGACGAAGGGGGATGGCTGAGGCTGAACTGTGGCTGTATAGAAATACGACGACAAACAAGTTGGCAACACCCTAAAAGAAAGGCACGGGTCTTATGGCGATAGAAAAGCACTAGTGTGGAAACCCATCTGCGTGCAATGGCAGTAAAGCCGGCAGAGTGCAAGGGCTTTCCAACACTAAGAGAATAACAAAGAAAGACATGTCGATCCCAGTGCAATGTTCATAAAACTTGGGGTGCAACGACCATGTCAAAGATTTACTGTTTAATCTGCGCAAGCCAGACTTGAGATGAGATGCCATTTTCTAAAGCTGCAAGAGCTTGTATGATCATAGCTTTATCTGGACCAATTTCCGGCCAAATATTCGCCAATGATACGGGAGGCATTCCTGGAATCATTAAATCATGAACCGGCATCGGCATTGGCCAAGCCCGTGCCGCTGCCCACCACTGCATTGGTGTCGTCCATGTCATCGGCACCAGCACCAGAGCCAGAGCACTCAGCAGAATGATGATCCTCATCACGGGGTTGCTGTGGTATTTCTTGTTGCTGAGTAGCTGGCGTCAAGACTCTTCTTGTCAGGCGTTCAGGGACCCACAATGGTTCCGTGCGATCCTGGGAAAAAACACATACAGATCCTCGTGCCCATGTCAGCACGGGGTCGGGGCCGTTCCATTGGCCCGTAAGAACATCTTTCCACTTAACATAGCCAATCACAGAGGGCTGAGGGGACACATGTCTATCGGCCGCAGAGCGACCGTGAATATCCAAATTCAAAAAATTAATGGTAAAGAGAGCTAAGGACAGGCGTTCTTTAGGAGTATGTTCAGCTCCTATTCCCCCCTTTTGTTTTTGTAAAGTTTCCTTTAAGGTGCGATGAGCACGCTCAACAGTAGGCTGCCGCATAGTGGCAAGCACACATAATTGGAAAGGTTTATCACTCTGGAGCCTGCATAAAGTAGCATGTTGTATAGCTTCTTCTACTGTCATAAGGGCCGCTCTAGCCTCTTTAGTGAGGCTACGAGGGGAAGTAAGATCTGGATCACCCCTAAGAGTAGCATACAAAGGCTGTAGCATAACATTAGAAATATGTAAATATCCTCGTATCCAATTAATATCTCCCAGCAGTTTTTGATAATCATTTAGAGTTTGGAGATCCTGAGTTCGTATGGTGATTTTTTGTGGTCGTAATTTGCCATACCCAATTGTTGCTCCCAAATACTTAATAGAATCCCCTGTTTGAACCTTTTCAGGTGCAATATGCAGTCCATATTGAGCTAACGCTTTACATTCCTTGGTGCATTGCTCAAAGACCAATTGCTTAACAAGGGGCATGGCTCTATCAGGATCCCCAAAAATCTTTCCAGCGGCATCCACCATCCTTGCTACAAAGTCTGAAAAGGGTTCTGTAGGGCCTTGTATAATCTTGGTCAAATTACCAGATACCTCTCCTCTGTTTGGAAGTGACTTCCATGCCCGAATGCAAATGTTATTAATTTGATCATATACCTCAAGAGGGAATCCTGTCTGTTGATTAGCAAATCTACCTTGCCCCAAAAGCATGTCCTTATCCCAATGAGGATGTCCCGCCGCATGGTTTTGGGCGGCCTGTTCTATTGCGCCCTCTAACACAAATGTTCTCCAGTCCAAATATTTACCTGGGGAAACACAAGCCCGAACAAGGCTAGCCCAATCAGAGGGAGTCATACAGTATCTAGACAGACTCTCCACCTGAGTTAGTGTGAAGGCGGCATCCACCCCATAAGTGCGCACAGACTCCGCCAGGGTCTTCACAATTTTAAAATCTAAAGGCTCATGGAATCTTCCCCTATTATCGTCCTGAAAAACTGGATAAGCAAGACCCATCTCAGCATGAACAGCCTTCCATGTTTGAGCATGGAAAGCTCTCCCCGAAACACCCCCACCATACGGCGGTGGATCCGGAGGATCACATTTCTTGAGCCCCTGCTTATCTTTGCTCCCTTCTCCTACAGCTAAACTCCCTAGCTGGCGAGACAGCCTCCCAAGCTCCTCCTCCTCATTCTCCTCTTCCTCTGACCCACTTTCACATGGAGGTGTGCGCAGCGCACTGAGATCTGGATACAATCGCCTCTTCCCCTGTTTCACGCTCCGCACACTTCCATCCTCCCGAGATACCTCACTTCCTGCCGTCTCTGATTTCTCCTCATGTAATTGTTCTAGAACTTCCTGTCCTTTAGTAAGTGCGTCATGACATCTGTCCTCTGTGAGGCAACTACAGACTATTCTCCAAAGGGGTATCACCCCGCCCTCTAATATGCCCTGCTCAGAAGCAAAGTCAAGATCTTTGCCTAATTTATCCCAACTAGGTATGGTAAGGCTGCCCGAAAATGCAAACCACGGTGCAGCAATATCTATCTTCTGTAAAAATCTCTGTAAAGTACGATGCTTCACTTCCAGGCCCTTGGAACGTAACAGGCCATCTAGGGCCAGGAGAAGCGGACTTGAAGATGCGGCACCCATGACACAACAACAAAAGAAACACAGAAAACAAAAGACACAGACGACAAAAGAAACACAGAAAACAAAAGTGAAAGTACACATTGCAGCTGCAATAAAATATGAGGCTCTCTCTTTCTTTGTAGAGGAGCTGACCCCGCTTTGGTCGCGGATCCCACTTACTGGGACTATCCCCGCTTTGGTCGCGGGTCCCACTTACCTGGGACTATCCGGTGCACCACCCCTGACGTCTGAAAGTTCTGGTTCCCGGGTCTCGGCACCACTTGTCGCGACCCCCTTGCCCGCAAGGAAGACGCAACAACAGGAATCTTCTTTCAGCCGTTTATTCAGGTCCTTGATATTTCTTCTTCTTCCTTCTCGGATGCCTCTCCCAGCCTTAATAAAGCATCTCAAGCCCCAATGCGAAGCTGCCACGTGGAGCTTTCTCATAGGGTGTTAAAAAACCATGCGCCAACTCTCCCAAATAAGGAGTTGTTTGTTACAGACCACAGCGGAGCCAGCGCCATCATGTAATGGCGACCACAGTCCGCAGAAACGGCTCACCACAAAACAGAACCTTCTTTTGTACTTTGCTGTTTCACTTAAGGAAGGGGCAGATGATTCTGACCATCAATCACATTTGACTTGCCTCTCTCTCCCCTTCAGTGTTTGCCATGACTCATCTGAAGCACACTTCCACATGGTTATGCTCTTATGGCCACTGTTTTTGGTGAGGTTGATGAATCCGAATAATAATACTTCCCTTAAATACAGGGCTAAGATTTTACAGATAAAAAATATGTTTACTGAAGTGTGTATGTGTATACATACATACATAAATATAAATATATTTGCAATATTATTTCATAAAATTCATTATAATATATTATTATGAAATGCATTGTGTTGGGGATATAGCTCAGTTGGTAGAGTGCTTGCCTCACATGTGCAAGGCCATGGGTTCAATCACCAACCTAACATAAATGCATTTTTATTGCCATTTAATGTATTTTGGGACAATGCTAATGAATAATAATTAAGTGACAAGGATATGGGCATATAACTTGATTTTTTTTTTGTGGTGCTGGGGATTGAACCCAGGTCCTTATACATGTGAGGCAAGCACTCTACCAAATGAGCTGTATCCCCAGCTCACATATTTTGATTTTTAAGAAAGTAATTTCTCTTTAAATTTTGTTAAATATTGTGTTTCCTGGGATAATATCTCTAACACTGATTTCTTTATAGTTATAAAGCAGATAAAAGCCTACACTATAAAATCACATAGACCTTTGTTCAAAGGTGACCATTCACATTTTTCCATTTAGACAAGTTATTTATTTATTTATAATTATTGGAATAATAATAATAATAATACCATTGTAAGAATCGCTTGAGTTGATGCATGTAAAATAATTTCCACTATGTTTGGCACTTAAGAAATCCCTACATCCTACTTGAACTATAATAATCACCCAATGATATAATTTGACACATACTAATTAGCAAAAAAAATCACAAAGAGAGAAGGAAGGAAGGCAGGGAAAGGAAAGAAGGGAACGAGATAGAATCCAGCTTCATATTGCAAAACCTTGTAATGATCTCTTAACATGTTTTCTCTCTTAGATTTTAAACACCATGCTGGCCAAGAGGACCACATCTTTTTCATGTCTCTATCATCCAGAATTCTCAAATACATTACCTTTCAAATAGTAGTTTCATAAACATTTTTAAATGGACTGAACAAAGTAGTAAAAATGTGTTGTAAGGTGTGTTTAATGTCTGGCACATTGTAAACTGTAAACTTCATAAAAACAGGAAATAGTTTTCATTTTTTTCCTACCACTCTATCCACTAATGCTGTACATAGGACAGTAAATGACTACACTATTGGACTTTAGAGAAGAAATTCCCAAAGATACATATACCTTGTGTATTGTCACCCATAAGTAGCACCTTCTTCATGAAAAGGAGAGAATCAAACTCAGAAATATTACCATATGCTAGATAATCTTTTTTTTCAGTAATATTACAGATGTCAGTTTCTTTACCTTGCACTGTATGATCTTCCTAAAAACTATGTAGATAATGGCTACTTAAAAATGATAATAGTTAAAGTCATTGTACTACTAGACTATTTGCCATTTAAAATATTCTTGAGAACAGTTTTAATAGTTCCAGTCACACTGGGCTGTTGGTTATTCTCAACATGTGTGATGACAATCTCTGTCCTTAGGGTTCAGAAGACTTCAGACAGCCCTGTTCTGCCTCCAAGAGGCCAGAGAGCAGTTTAAGGTCAGTTCACGGTAAGAACTGGGACTGATCATGCAGGATGTTGCCTGGCTGCAGAACTCCCAGGGTTGCCTGTGAGGTTACCCAAACAAGCACTTTTCACCCACAGTGAGAAATCACAAGATGTGGCCATCTCATATTGAGAAAGCTTCTTCCTGTTTCTGCTGTCATCTTGATTTTTCCTTTTCGGGTGTGTAAGAAAGAAAATGGATCCCATGGGACAACTCTCACACTTGTTACCCTCCATTTCCTCAGTCTAACTGAGTGTAAGTAATGGAACTGCATTTTAATGGCCCACTATCCCAAAGGCCCTCCTAACCCTTCGGCAGAGCTGCTTTGTAGCTGACAAATATGACAGGCAAGGCTAACGAACCCTTAGGCCAGCAATATTCTCATCTTTAATCCATCACAGACATAAAAAAATAATGAGATTTCTTGAAACTGTGCCAGCAGTGAGCTCATATGACACCAAGATGATAAATTTACTCAACCACTTACAAAGAAGTAGCCAGCTCATGAAAAGATCCTGGAAATTTCACAACGTGGAGTAACACCACATGGAAAACTTGAACATTTTGTCATGTTTTCTAGATTGTTTATAGTCCTAGGACCTAGTTGATTTCCATTTATTAATGCAGCGTCTGTCGTGCTTTCTTTCTTAGTATGTTGTATGGAAATTTAGTTCAGCCGTCCCTTCCCTTTGAAAGCTGATAGGAGACATACTGAAGCCTGTGTGCATCATGCCACGCCTGTGAATAAATGAGACATCAACAATGATTGTTTTATTTTTTAGAAAGGGGAGAAAGCAGAATCAAGTTAATCTTAACATTTCTTATGATTTCTTTAAGATTTAAGTTGAACTGGAATAGGTGGCACACTCCTGTAATCCCAGTGATTTGGGAGATTGAGATGGGAGGATCCCAAACTCAAAGCCAACCTGGGCAATTTATTGAGATTCTGTCTCAAATAAAAAAAGCTTTTGGATATAACTCATGGTAGAGCACCCCTGGGCTCAATTCCCAGTACACCCCTCTCTCTCTCTCTCTCTCTCTCTCTCTCCCTCTCTTTCAAACACACACACACACACACACACACACACACACACACACACACAGAGATTTAAGTTGAACTGGTCTAACCTGGGACACCTGGATAGGTTTTTGAAATGGGACCAAGCACTGATCATTTGATGGGAGTGTTTTAATAGAGATATTCTTGAAAGAGAAGATCTTATCATCTTCGGATCATCCTAGATCGCTCAATTTCTACTACCAATGCTCATAATTTTGATTTGAGAAAACAAATTGGTCTGAAAAACAATATTTATTTATTTTTATCATAGGGCTGCTGTTTTTATACTTTATATAAATATGCAAAATATATATGTTTCCAACATTGTGGAAAAGCTTCTTAGTGACAGTCTCCTAACAATCTAACCATCAAGTGGAAGTAAGCTATCCCCAAATTAAATCATCCAGACTCTACACAAGATTTTCTATGATTAGAAAATCTTACTTTTATTCTGTCCTGCTTTCTGGCTTACAAAATCATTTTCAACTGCATAGTACCAGAATGAAAACAGGAAAGTGGTCAAACAGAGTCTCTGTTCCCCCAGCCACAATCATGAGGAAGAAAACAAACATACTGACCCCCAGCTGTCACTGTTATTGCCTCTAGACTCCCGGGGGCCAGTGCTGCTGTCTGAAATTTCACTAGGAGGGATCTCTTACTTGACTTTTGCTTTATAGCCTGAAAGAAAGGCCAATGTCTAAGAGCAGAAATACACTCTTCATATCTTATTAGGTAATGTAAATAACTTTGGAGCCAAGGAGTGTAGCTCAGTGATAGAACACTGGCCTGGCATGTGCCAGGCACTCAGTTTGATTCCCAGGACTGAGAAAAAAAATGAATAATTCAATTAGATACGTGTGACCCAAAGTGTGGTCTGAGACTACCAACATCAGCGCCACTCAAGAGTTGGTTAGAAATACAGAATCTCGGGCCCTACCCTGATTCAGAATCTGTATTTTAACAAGGTACCCAGATGATACCCACATTAAATTTTTAGAAACACTGGATTAGATAGTTCGGGTTGAAGGAATGGGATTTGTAAAATACTAAGATACTGATACTTAAGAAAAGTTAAGTGAAAGCAGGCCTCGAATGAAGCTTGGCATATTTCATACTGCTCCTTGGGATTTGGGTTTATTACATCATGGATGGTGAAGTATATTTATGGTGCTTCAACTCTATTTAAAAAGTGTTTAACTTATAAAAAAATTTTTCTTGAATTTTCATTTGATATTCAGTAATGGAATTCATAAGAAATAGTCACAATGAAGGTAAAGCAAAAAAATATATATTTTAGGAAAATTAATTCTTAGAGGTTACTATTTGACCCCACAATTAAAACTTCATTGGATGACTTTCTTAGTACCATTTAACTGTAATCATGTCCAATATTTATGTAATTAATATGCTAGGGTCAAGAAAATTTCTGAAGAAAAACCCTATGTTTGTGTGTATTTGAGCACTTAGAAATTATAGATGAGAAAATAACTTATGCCTTCATCTCCACTTGAGAGTTTAAATGTAAGAAATAACCAGTATTTTGCATAGTGCAAACTATCTTACCTATGTAAGTAAATATAGTATTTACTTAAGCCTTATCTTAACTACTTGATAAGCAGCATCTAGAGCCTGGCCTCTGACTACACTATTTATGGAAATTTCATCTGGGCACAAGGATGGGTCAAATTGGACTCAAGATTGTCAAGAGTGAAATGCCAAGAAAAAGTCCATGCATAAACCAGCACGGTATCGAATTAGTTTCAATTATCCAATTAGATCATACAAACACATAACACAGTGTATATCAGAGCAGGAAAAGGGTAGAAAAGGAAACAACCAAGAGCAGAGACAAAATCCTGTAAACAGAGTAATTATATTCAGAATGAAGGTGGAAACTATATCAGTTGAGAGTCAGGCACTGAGGAGCAAGAATAAGACTTTTCCTGTCTGCAGCTTTGGGCAAGAGAAGGGAGGGTATATTAAAGAAACTGGGATCATTTAGATAACTCTGAGCTAAAGAAAAGTGATGAGCATGTTTGGTGCACCAATGGTGGAAGATTGTGAGGTGAGCGAATTGGTCCTCTTTATCACCCAAACGGAGTTCGCCAACTCACAGGGAGACACTAGTGCCTCTGCCCTAGAATGTCTCCAGGAACGGTCTCCTTATTTAGCTTTTCTTTACTTGAAAAAGGTTCCTGTTTGTGGCGAGCCGCCATTACAAGATGGCGCTGGCCTTGTGGTGGTCTGTGATAAACAACTCCTTCTTTGGGAGAGTTGGCACATGGTTCTTTGACACCCTACGAGAAAGCTCCACGTGGCAGCTTCGCATTGGGTGTTTGGATACTTTATTAAGGCTGGGAGGGACTTCTGGGAGATTAGAAGAACTCGGAGATTAGAAGAACTCTCGAGAGCTTGAATAAACAGCTGTAAGAAGATTCCCGGTGTTGCGTCTTCCTTGCGGGCAAGGGGGTCGCGACAAGTGGTGCCGAGACCCGGGAAAATCAAAACTTGCAAGTCGTCAGAGGTGGTGCACTGAACAGTCCCGGTAAGTGGGACCCCACAGTCCCCGTGGGTGGGACCCGACAGTCCCCGTGGGTGGGACACGACAGTCCCGGTGGGCGGGACCTGATAGTCCCGGTTAGTGGGACCCGCAATCAAAGCGGAGTCAGCTCCTCTACAAAGACAGAGAGAGCCTCATATTTTATTGCAGCTGCACTGTGTACTTTTCTTTTGTTTCTGTGTACTTTCGTTTTGTCCTCTGTATCTGTTCTGTTGCTGTGTCATGGGTGTCACATCTTCAAGCCCGCTTCTTCTGGCACTAGACGGCCTGTTACGTTCCAAAGGCCTGAAAGTGAAACATAGTATCTTACAGAGATTTTTGCAGAAAGTAGATGTTGCTGCACCGTGGTTTGCATGTTCGGGCAGCCTTACTATGCCTTGTTGGGATAAATTGGGCAAGGATCTTGACTTTGCTTGTGAGCAGGACATATTGGAGGGTGGGGTGATTCCCCTTTGGAAGATAGTCCGTAGTTGCCTCACAGATGGCAGATGTCATGACGCACTTGCTAAAGGACAGGAGGTTTTAGAAAAGTTACATGAGGAGAAATCGGAGACAGCAGGCAGTGCGATATCTCAGGAGGATGGGAGCGTGCGGAGCGAGAAGCAGGGGAGGAAACGCTTGTATCCAGATCTCAGTGCGCTGCGCACACCCCCATGTGGAAGCGGGTCAGAAGAAGAGGAGGATGAGGAGGAGGAGCTTGGGAGGCTGTCTCGCCAGCTAGGGAGTTTAGCTGCTAGAGAAGGGAACGAAGATAGACCGGGGCTCAAGAAATGTGATCCTCCGGACCCACCGCCGTATGGTGGGGGTGTTTCGGGGAGAGCTTTCCATGCTCAAACATGGAAGGCTGTTAACGCTGAGATGGGTCTTGCTTATCCAGTTTTTCAGGATGAGAATAGGGGAAGATTTTCGGAGCCTTTAGATTTCAAAATTGTGAAGACCCTGGCAGAGTCTGTACGCACTTATGGGGTGGATGCCGCCTTCACATTAACTCAGGTGGAGAGTCTGTCTAGATTCTGTATGACTCCCTCTGATTGGGCTAGCCTTGTTCAGGCTTGTGTTTCTCCGGACAAGTATTTGGACTGGAGAGCATTTATGCTAGAGGGCGCAATAGAACAGGCCGCCCAAAACCATGCAGCAGGACATCCTCATTGGGATAAGGACATGCTTTTGGGGCAAGGTAGATTTGCTAATCAACAGACAGGATTCCCTCCTGAGGTATATGATCAAATTAATAACATTTACATTCGGACATGGAAGTCACTTCCAAATAGAGGAGAAGTGTCTGGTAATTTGACCAAGATTTTACAAGGCCCTACAGAACCCTTTTCAGATTTCGTAGCAAGGATGGTGGATGCTGCTGGAAAGATTTTTGGGGATCCTGATAGAGCCATGCCCCTTGTTAAGCAATTGGTCTTTGAGCAATGCACCAAGGAATGTAAAGCAGCAATCGCTCCTTATAAGAACAAAGGCATAGAAGTATGGATGAAAGTGTGTAGAGAGATTGGAGGGCCTTTAACTAATGCAGGTCTTGCAGCTGCTGTCCTTCGGATTACAAAAGGGGGCAATCCTGCCGCCAGAACATGCTTCCATTGTGGTCAACCCGGTCATATCAGACGTGAGTGTCCCAAAAATGTCAATTTTACTGGACCTCCTCACGGTGGCCCTTCCACTGGCCTTCGATCACCGGGATTGTGTCCAAGGTGCAAAAGGGGGAAGCATTGGGCAAAAGAGTGTACATCAGTGAGGGACATCCATGGACAGCTTATTTCAGCTGGGCCAAAAAACGGCCGACGGGGCCCCCGACCCCAGGGCCCGCAAATATATGGGGCAGTGGAGAATGTCACACCCGAACCCGAGACATGGCCATCTCTACGCCATCCCATGAAACGCGGAGAGCCACTACAGGTGCCGCGGGATTGGACCTCTGTTCCACCTCCAGACTCGTGTTAACACCTAAGATGGGAGTCCAATTGGTGGAAACTGAGTTCAAAGGGCCTCTACCACCTGGCACTGTAGGTTTGCTAATTGGACGTGCATCTTCCATTTTGCAAGGTCTTCATGTTTTCCCTGGAGTCATAAGTCCTGATACTGTAGGGATAGTAAAGGTTATGGTGGAAGCTCCAAAAGGCATTGTGTCCATCTCCCCAGGAGATCGGATTGCTCAATTACTGGTTTTGCCTAGTTTACATGATCATTTCCCTGCAGACTCAAAGTCACGGACAGGGAATGAGATTGGTACCACCGAAGGGAATTGTGCTTATTTGTCACTAGATATGAGTAATCGCCCTACTTTGGAATTAAACATAGAAGGTAAATCAATTGTGGGCTTACTTGATACAGGTGCAGATCGTAGCATCATTGCACTTAAGGACTGGTCTAAGGGATGGCCAGTGCAGACTTCTGATCAATCTCTGAGAGGACTTGGATATGCCCAGGCTCCTCAGGTTAGCTGTAGACATCTTTCCTGGAAGGACCCGGAAGGACATCATGGTACTTTTCAGCCTTATGTACTTAATTTACCTATCTCTTTATGGGGCCGTGACCTGATGAAAGACATGGGGTTCACTCTTAGTAATGACTATTCCCCAGTGTCCCAACAAATTATGCACAATATGGGGTATAGGCCAGGTTTAGGACTAGAAAAACATTTACAGAGACGTAAGCATCCTGTACAAGGTCATCAAAAGCTTGACAGATTTGGTCTGGGTTTTTCCTAGGGGCCGCTGAGGCTCAAATACCCATAACATGGCTCACCGAGGAGCCTGTTTGGGTGCCTCAGTGGCCTCTTCCCTCGGTTAAACTGACAGCAGCCCATGCTCTAGTTAAAGAACAACTTGACTTGGGTCACATCCAACCCTCTACTTCTCCATGGAATACTCCCATATTTGTCATTAGGAAAAAATCAGGGAAGTGGCGCCTACTGCATGATCTACGAGCGGTTAATGCTCAAATGCAACCTATGGGGCCCATTCAGAGAGGGCTGCCTCTGCTCTCTTCTGTTCCTCAAGACTGACACATTATTGTTATTGACATTAAAGACTGTTTCTTTTCTATTCCTTTACATCCTAAAGACTCGCAGCGTTTTGCCTTTACCCTTCCCTCGTGTAACCACGAGGAACCAGATCAAAGGTTTGAGTGGATAGTGTTGCCACAGGGAATGGCTAATAGTCCCACAATGTGTCAGATGTATGTAGGGAAGACACTTGTGCCCCTCAGACAAAAGTACTCCTCCATCAAGATCATTCATTATATGGATGATGTATTATTGGCTGCTAAATCAGAACAAACAGTTCATGAGGCCTATGACGACCTCGTGAAGTTGTTAGCACAATGTGGGCTACATATAGCACCTGAAAAGGTTCAAACAGGAGATTCTATTAAGTATTTGGGAACAACAATTAGGTATGACAAATTACAACCACAAAAAATCACCATACGAACTCAGGATCTTCAAACTCTAAATGATTTTCAGAAACTGCTGGGAGATATTAATTGGATACGAGGATATTTACATATTTCTAATGTTGTACTACAGCCTCTGTATGCTACTCTTAAAGGTGATCCAGATCTTACTTCCCCTCGTAGCCTCACCAAAGAGGCTAGAGCGGCCCTTATGACAGTAGAAAAAGCTATACAACATGCCACTTTATGCAGGCTCCAGAGTGATAAACCTTTTCAATTATGTGTGCTTGCCACTATGCGGCAGCCTACTGGAGTACTATGGCAAGATGGACCTTTGCTATGGATACACCCACATGTATCCCCAGGAAAATCCTTAGAATATTATTCTGATGCTGTTGCAGCATTAGCACTTAAAGGGATTCAACAAAGCATTCAATTTTTCGGACAATCACCTTCTTCTCTTATTATACCCTATACTAAAGCTCAACTTAATGTTTTGTGTGCTACTCTAGATAACTGGGCTATTCTATGTTGTTCGTTTCAAGGGGATATTGATAATCATTACCCTTCTCATCCGTTACTCCATTTTGTTAAGGAACATCCTATTATTTTCCCTAAAGTAACTTCATCCAGTCCAATTCCGGGGGCTGTTAATATTTTTACTGATGGTTCCAAGTCTGGAATGGGAGCTTATGTCATTAATGATTCTCCCCCTGTCCAGCATCAATTTGCTCCTGGAAATCCACAATGGGTAAAACTACAAATTGTTATTGAGGTGTTTAAACAGTGTTCTTTTCCTTTTAATCTCATTTCGGACTCCATCTATGTGGTACAAACACTAAAAATCCTAGAGGCTGTGGGAGCTATTAGTGATGCCCGTAATGTATCTGCTTACTTTAATCAGCTTCGACAGCTTATCTGTAGCCACACTGCTCCCTTTTATCCAATGCACATCCGGGCTCACACCTCTCTCCCTGGTCCATTATCACAGGGTAATGCCTGTGCGGACTCAGCCACTCGAGGTCAGTTGATCTGTTTGGCTTCCTCCTTAGAGGAGGCTAAATTGTTTCACCAAAATTTCCATGTTAATGCTTTAACACTGCGCAGGCGTTTTTCCATTTCTAGAGCAGATACTCGGCAGATAGTATTGCACTGTCCCCATTGTGTCACATTTCTTCATCCCCCTACTTATAGAGTGAACCCACGGGGGTTGAAGCCACTGGTTGTCTGACAAATGGATGTGACACATATACCTGACTTTGGTAACCTCAAGTATGTCCATGTTTCTGTTGATACGTGCTCTGGAGTTATTCATGCTTCTGCGTTATCAGGAAAAAAGGCACGTAATGTCATCACTCATTGCCTGGAAGCCTGGGCGGCGTGGGGTGCGCCCACGTCCCTTAAGACTGACAATGGACCTGCTTATACTGGCAGACAATTCACGTCCTTTTGTTCTACTATGGGAGTGCAACTTACTCATGGTCTGCCTTACAATCCTCAAGGACAAGACATTGTTGAGCGTGCTCATCGCACCTTAAAGGAAACTTTACAAAAACAAAAAGGGGGAATAGGAGCTGGACATACTCCTAAAGAATGCTTGTCCTTAGCTCTCTTTACTATTAATTTTTTGAATTTGGATATTCATGGTCGCTCTGCGGCCGATAGACATGTGTTCCCTCAGCCCTCTGTGATTGGCTATGTTAAGTGGAAAGATGTTCTTACGGGCCAATGGAACGGCCCCGACCCCGTGCTGACATGGGCACGAGGATCCGTATGTGTTTTTCCCCAGGATCGCACGGAACCATTGTGGGTCCCTGAACGCCTGACAAGAAGAGTCCTGACGCCAGCTACTCAGCAACAAGAATTACCACAGCAATCCCGTGATGAGGATCTTCATTCTGCTGAGTGCTCTGGCTCTGGTGCTGATGCCAATGACACAGACGACACCAATGCAATGGTGGGCGGTGGCACGGGCTTGGCCAATGCCGATGCCGGTTCACGGTAATTCCAGTGTCCTTCCCACTCTTTTCTCTACCTCGTGTGAGATGTCTGCGCCCTGTGCCTCTCCTAGAGGGGACGTGGAACACATTTACAATCAATCTCAAGTTAATCTCACAGGAGTGTTTTGTTTTAGCCTTGGGAACGCTCATTGTATCCGTCTTAAGACCAAGAATTTAACTAACTGGAACAATCCATTGCAGTCCAGTCAAGTCTCAGGGAGCATTCTCAGTACTGTATTGGGCCAAGTAGTCTCAGGGGAACAATCAGGCTCAGGAACCTCCGTAAATAGCTCTGCTTTAACCACAACTACCTTGGCTAGTATCTCCGAGGTACTAATTCCAATGCCCCCATATTCTAGTGGACTTCCTTATGCCACTCATTTTAAGGCTTCTCCTTACTGTACCCCTAATCTTGGTTTCCCCCCAACATTCACGCCTTGTCAGGATTATTCTTGGGAGAAACGTCAAGTTGCTAAAGGTTTCTCCCTTTCCCCCTCTCTTAAGAGGTATGTTTATGACTTTAGCAACAGTGCCAACTCCTCTACAGGAGTGGGTTGGTCCTGGTTTCAATGGCTGATTTCCAACACAAAGGGGGCTTCAGCTGATATTTCTGCACTGGCTCAATTGCTGGGAGCCAAAAGTTGGTTGGCTAATGTTTCTGGCACTGTTTACGAGAGTGAGCGAGGTAGTAGACTCACATCTGTTTCGTTCAACTCTCTGTTGGATAATGCCACATTGCCCCCTGCAGCGGTTTGTGTTCAATCTCCGTTCTTACTCCTTTTGGCTAATGACACCTCGTCAGAAATGCTGAATTGTTTTAATGTTAATTGTTTCTTATCTGAATGTTGGGATGGTTCTTCGGCTGTAGCAGTGGTTATGAAAATTCCAACCTTTGTTCCAATCCCAGTTATTGCGGACCCTGATAAATTCCCCATTGTTGAGCTACTTAGAGTCCACAGGGATTTTGGAATCACAGCTGCTATAGTGACAGCCGTGGCGGTATCTGCTGCTACAACGGTCGCGGCCGGAGTGGCCATGGCCAATCAAGTGCAGACTGCTGCCTCCGTTAATCAAGTTGTTCAACAAACTTCTATGATACTTGAGTCCCAAAATGCAATTAATCAACATATTTTGTCAGGGATCTTAGCTGCCAACCAAAGAATAGATTTACTCCAAGCTCAGGTAGAAGAATTGGCTGATTTGGTGCTTTTGGGCTGTGTTGATCAACGTGCACATTTATACATAACCTCTGTCAGATTTAATGATTCCAGGAATGCCTCCCGTATCATCGGAGAATACTTGGCCGAAAATTGGTCCATGGCAGCGGAAGACATGATCCAGTCTCAACTAACCCAGATAGCTGTCTTGAATAGTACCCACGTTGATCCCATAACGTTGGGTCAATTCACTGATTGGATATCTTCTGCCTTTTCCTTTTTTAAAGAGTGGGTGGGGGTAGGCATTTTTGGCGCAATGTGTTGCTTCGGTATGGTTCTCTGCTTGTGGTTTCTCTGCCGCCTTAAGGCCCACAATGCTCGCGATAAAGCTATGATTATACAAGCACTTGCAGCTTTGGAAACTGGCAACTCACCTCAAGTTTGGCTTACACAAATTAAACAGTAAACCTTTGACATGGTCGTTGCACCCCAAGTTTTACGGACATTGCACTGGGAACGACATGTCCTTCCTTGTTATTCTCCTAGTGTTGGAAAGCCCTTGCACTCTGCCGGCTTTACTGCCATTGCACACAGATGGGTTTCCACGCTAGTACTTTTCTATCGCTCTATGACCCGTGCCTTTCTTTTAGGGTGTTGCCAACTTGTTTGTCGTTGTATTTCTATACAGCCACAGTTCAGCCTCAGAAACCTAATCATGACTGGCTGAGTAGATACCATTAAACGCCTTGGCAACAACGAGCTGATCTTGTAGTACCCAGAGACGGACAACTTTCACGCTTGCACTGCAACCTAAGACAGGGGAATGGGGCCTCCCCAAAGACGGGTAAGCAATGTAAGGGCAGTGAACGACCTAAGACAGGGGCTACTTGATTCCCTTTGACGTGCTATATACAGAAGGAAAAGACTGCTGGCAGTGGATTCCCCCCGGCCCCCAGGGCTTGGATCCAGCCCTGATTTGTATGCACGTCAAGGAGGCCAGCTCACAGGGCCTTAACAGCTTTGTGGTGTCTGTTTTCATATTCAGCCAATAACGGTCATGTGGGAACGTCCTGACCTGCTTGGGTCTGATGAGGTTCCTGGTTGAAGGCTTCGTATGAGTAATGGCGATTCACCTCTACTCTTGCCTGTTTTGTTTTTAGTAAACGAAGGGGGGAACTGTGGCGAGCCGCCATTACAAGATGGCGCTGGCCTTGTGGTGGTCTGTGATAAACAACTCCTTCTTTGGGAGAGTTGGCACATGGTTCTTTGACACCCTACGAGAAAGCTCCACGTGGCAGCTTCGCATTGGGTGTTTGGATACTTTATTAAGGCTGGGAGGGACTTCTGGGAGATTAGAAGAACTCGGAGATTAGAAGAACTCTCGAGAGCTTGAATAAACAGCTGTAAGAAGATTCCCGGTGTTGCGTCTTCCTTGCGGGCAAGGGGGTCGCGACACCTGTTCACAGCATTGTGGTAATTTGGGGTCTATTATAGAATGTTCTGATGAGCCCTCTAAGCAGTTAGTTTTTATAGATGGTCAGTTGTTAAAAACTTATTATTCCTGGTGGAATGTGGACAAGAATCAGAGGAGAAAGCAAAGCTCTCTTCCATGAGGGTGCCTTGGACATAGATTAAGCAAAAGATTGTATGTCAATTTTAAGATAGAGAGTTAAATAAATTAGTGTTTTTTTAAATTTTTATTTTTTATTTTTGTAGTTGTGTATGGACAACATGCCTTTATTCTATTTGTATGCGGTGCTAAGGATCAAACCCAGTGCCTCACACATGCTAGGCAAGTTCTCTGCCACTTAGCTACAATCCCAGCCCCCGAATTAGTGATGTTATGAGTAAAACTTATGTAAACTGAAGTCTTTTCAAGTTCGTAAATAGTTTTAATTTGCCTGTTAATGGTAGAGTGGGATAGAAGGGTAGTGGATACTGGAAAAACATTGTAATCTTTAAGGACCTCGGAAACTTCAAAAGTAGTGTCAACATGAAAATTAATTGGCTTGGTAATTCTGAAAGGTGAAAATCTCCTCTGTGTGAGGAAGGTAACATTAAAGAGAGATAATATTCTAGAATTGGTGAGGATTTGGAAGAATGCAAAATATAATTCTGCACTGTTTTCATCTCATAGTTTAGAGGACACTTTCATTTGCATGTTTGTTTGTTTAAACTCACTGTAGGGTAAGGTCATCAGTTTCTCAGTTGGATGTGTGCAACCACTTTGGATTCAGTGCACATGGGGAAACTGGACACCTTGGAAAATTGGAAGCATAGCTACTCCCCATCCCAGCACATTAGCCTTCTCAAAGCGTCAGCAGGTAGTCATAGGCAGCAGCAGGACTTTCTTCTGTTTTCCTATTAATGGTAGGAGGTCTAAAGGCAACGGGTCAGGAGAAAAGAAGAAAGTTATTGCTAGAGTGCTTCTGATGCTCATGGGGAGGTCTCCTAGTTTGTAAGTTCTGGAAAGCTCAAGCTGTCCAGCCAGCTGTGCATTCAGGACTTCCCTGGAACTGTCAGGCTCTGGGCCTACACTATTGAGTCATTTTCCCTTTATGTCCTGGAATTAGGGCCAGAATTCTTCAGGGAAACAGCTTGTTGATTCTGCCCCTACCCCTACAACAGTCTTCCCATCACAATGGTGGGAACTACCCAGGGTCAGGGCTATGAAAGATGCTGCTTAGTACTGCTAAGGACCAAGAGATAAGATATCTACAATACACTAGCTGGCAAATGAGTGATATGGTCCTATTATCTGGCTTCTGAGCAAAGCAGAAACCCAGAAAGAGGCATTTATATGGAAGTTTCCCTTGTTAGCACTGGTAAACCCAAACTTGGAGAAGCATTTGCAGTTTCAGCATGGATAGATAACCACAGCATAACATTGATGAATCTGGGACACAATCTCATCAGCTGTGTCAGAATGCTTATGGTTGTGAGTAAACATAAAATAAGCAGACTTTCTGTAATAGCAATGGACCTGAGAATTGAGTCACTTGGTGGCTCATGTACTTACTGGATCCTTGATATATAATTCTGAATAACTGTCTTGGAGTATAATTTTTTTCTTTCAGAATGTTTCTCTGTCCTTTCACTACTCTGCTCTGAATTGTAGGGAGCTGACCCTAAAAATTACATTTCTTTCTTTTTTTTTTTTTTGAGAGAGAGAGAGAGAATAAGAATTTTAATATTTATTTTTTAGTTTTTTGGTAGACACAACATCTTTGTTTGTTTTTTTTTTTGTTTGTTTTTTTTTTAATGTGGTGCTGAGGATCGAACCCGGGCTGCATGCATGCCAAGCGAGCGCGCTACCACTTGAGCCAACTCCCCAGCCCAAAAATTACATTTCTTAATATTTTTTCTTTTGGCTTCTGGCGAGGCCTTGTCATTGGGAAGCACTTCTTGGAGACTGGAGGTTGGAATGGAGAAAGAAGTCAGATATTTCTAATTTTTCTTCTTCAAGCAGTGTTTAGCATTCTTCCATATTTACAGTTCACCAAATGGGTCCTATATGTTCTTTGTTTTTAAGTTTCACTAGTACATTCTTCTTTCTGTGTATCTGCAGTCCTAATAATGCCAGAAGCTTCCTGCTTTTGTTACTCTGTCACTTCTTTGTCTTTTCAGCCCTATGAAAACTTTCCAGTTAGCTTCCCATATAAAATTTGATTTTCTGTATTTAATCATCAATGGGTTTCCTGAACACAGTTAGCATGAGGAAGTATAGAATGAGGAATGAGGACTGGAGGATCTGTGAGCATGAATTCACTCCAGCAGGCCGACTAGACTGGAATTGAGAGAGAGTTGGATCAGAGAGTCTAGGAACAAGAATAAAATCAAGCCTCATAGCAAACCTGACTACAGTGTAAATGTTCAAGAAGTTGGGCAGAAAAAAAACAAACTAGTGTAACCAATTAACCTACCTGGATGTGGTCAAAGACAGAAAACAACTATTTTTCCCAATATTAAAATATTTTTTATTTGTTCTTTTTAGATACACATGACAGTAGAATGTATTTTGACATATTATACCTACATGGAGTATAACTTTTCATTCTTGTGGTTGTACATGATGTAGAGTTATACTAGTCGTTTATTCATATATAAACATAGGAAAGTTATGTCTGATTCATTCTACTGCTTTTCTTTTTCCTATCCCCCCTCCCTTACCTTCATTCCCCTTTGTCTAATCCAATGAACTTCTATTCTCATCCCCCACTCTGCTTATTGTATATTGATATATACATGTCACGAATCACAGAGAATAATAACCCTTTTGTTTTCTGAGATTGACTTATCTTAGTATGATAGTCTCCAGCTCCACCCATTTACTGGCAAATGCCATAGTTTCATTTTTCTTTAAGGATGAGTAATATTCCATTGTGTATATACATATATACAATGGAATATATATATATATATATATATATATACACACACACACACACACACACACACACACACACACATATATATATATAGATGTATAAATATAAATGTATATACACCATATATATTTTCTTTATCCATTCATTTGCTGAAGGGCACCTACATTGGTTCCATAGCTTAACTATTGTGAATTGGGCTGCTATAAACATTGATGTGATCGTGCCTTTATATTATGCTGATTTTAAGTACTTTGGGTATATGCTGAGGAGTGGGATAACTGGATCAAATGGTGATTCCATAAAGTAAATGTGTATTAAAAATTCTCAAAGTGGCATTATGGATAAGCTATGTTGCTTAATATGCAGCAAATGTTTTCTACAATTTTTTGCCTATTATCATTTATCTGTTCATCCATTCATCTAATCTCTTTTTGCCCAAAGTCTTGGATCTCTTTTCTTTTTCTATTTCCCTCTCTTGTGTCTTTCTCATCACTTTGCTTCTTCCAGGAGAAACTTTTCCTTATTTGAATTAACCAGAAAGGATAAACATAATGAATATAATTTACTATATTTGTTTGTATTCCTTTAACATCAAGTAACATAAGATGAAAAGAAAATTATAGTGAGTTTTGGGTTAGAAAATTTAGACTGAAAGAAAGTGGAGAGATGAGCCTAGAGAGACAAACTTTTTTTCAGGGCTGAAACTAACCTTTAGTATAATGATCTTTGCCTTGTTCATGCAAATAGATAATCACTAATGGCACTGAGTTGGTTCACACAGATAAAATATATAATTGTACATATCCTTGGGGTACAGTGGGACATTTCTACATGTGTATACAATGTGCAATGACCAAATCAGATATTAGCATATTCATCACCTCAAAAATGTATCATTTATTTGTATTAGAAACATTCACAATTCTTGAATATTGAACTACACATAAATTATTCTTAACTATAGCCACCCTACTGTGCTACAGAACATCAGAACTTAATTCTTCTATCTAACTGCATTTCTGTATTTGTTAAGGAACTCTTTTCTATTATTCCCCCATCCCAGTCTTTGGCAACTACTACTGTACTTTTGAGACACCCAGTTTTAACTTCAACATGCTGCTGAAAGTTATAGAATTGTATTCATTTTATGGCAGAATAATATTCCGTTGTTTACATATGTTGCATTTTCTTTATCCATTATTTCATTGATGTACATTTAAGTTGTTTCCATATCTTGACTATTGTGAATAGTGCTGCAATAAATGTGGGTATGCAGATATCTTTTCAGCTTATATTTAATTTCCTTGGGATATATGCCCAGTAGCAGAACTGCTAGATCAAATAGTGGTTCTATTTTTGATTTTTTGGAACCTCAATGCTGTTTCCCATAATGGCTGTCCTAATTCATGTTCTCGCCAACAGTGCATGTGAGTTCCCTTTCTCCATGTCTTTGGTACCATTTATTATTTTCAAACTTTTTGATGATAAACATCGTAACCATTGTGAGATGACATTTCACTGTGGTTTTGATTTGTATTTTCTTAATAATTAGTGATGATTTTTTTTCCCATATACTTGGCCACTTTTCCATTTTCTTTAGAAAAATGTCTATGAAGATAATTTCTCATATTTAAATCAGGCCAATTTTAAAATTTTGCTACAATAACAAGTTTTTAAAAGCAGATAAGGAATGAAAATCACTAGAACAAAAGTTGTTCATATTTTTTATTATGTTACAGATGAAAATATAACCTCATACTCTTTTAACATATTTTTGAGAGTCCCATTTAATATATGGTAATTCAATGAATCCTAGAATTTTAACAGTGACCATAAAATTTGTTGGCCAGAATGAAGTTGTGAATGTCTAAGTTGAAGAGTAAAAGGGATGCTATTATGTAATTATACTGTAGTATAATTATACTGTCAGATAGGAGCAATTTGAATAAACAATTACCCTATTTTAGATTCTAATTTTGGGGGCTTAATATTGTCTGCCTATGTACTACTTCTGTTGCCACCTCTATCAATAGGAAAAACAATGTTTATTTATATGATAATAGCAAGTTCTGGGGTTCTAGAGTGCTAAAGCAAGATTTTATACAATAAAGAATAGATAATCTGTTTCCAGGGTCTTCTTTTATCACCAAGAAATATTTGAAAGTTTGACAAAGAACCAGACACAAGAGTCTCAGGATGAATTTATAGAGAGGGCTTGGTGAAGACATAACTTTCTCACCCTTAGCTCCCAGCACAGATCAATCCCAACTAACAAAGAGCAGTCATAAGTGGAGTTTATTGGTCTGGATCTACAACAGCAGATGTGGGAAGAATGTGGACAAAGGATGCCCCAGCGTGGTAGTTTAATGATGAAAGGGGCTTTGCTGCCCTTTGACAAAGCAATTCCATGAAAGAGACACCTAATTTGACCTGGTATATGCTGTCACTTTAACAGCAGTTTAATAATGAAATTATTTTCACTGGAAACTATTATTGATATAAAAGCAACATCTTTTTTTTGTCAGTAACATGTCTAGGACACTACTATGTCTTAAGGAACTTTATTTATTAACCACATTTCACATTGCCCTACCCCTTCTAAACTAACCTTGCTGTAATTTATGTGTTTCTCTTGGAATTCTTGTGTTGGAAACTTAATGCCCAAATCTGCATGATGTTGATAAATGGAGGTGGAACATTTGGAAGGTGATTGGGTTGTGAGTCCCCAGTTCTCATGAATGAGTTAATTTGTTTATGGATTAATGGATTGATAGATTAGTGGGTTATCACAGGAGTGGTTTTGTTATCAAAGTGAGCTCTCTTTTTGTATACGTGCTCTGTCCTACCATGATGCTTTTCACATTATGATACTGTGAGAAAGCCCATATCAGATGTCAATGCAGGCTCTTGAATTTCCCAGCCTCCATAACTATCAGAATATTTTTTTTCTTTATAAGTACCCGTCTCAGGCATTCATTCCTGATAACAGAAACAGATGATGACATCATTGATGTTCACAGAGATGAAAAATTCATTCCAGAATATTTTGACACTTATTTCTTAAAAAGTACTGCTCTAAAATCCATAGGTTGCAGGATTTTATTGGTCCCCATGCCTTGATGTGCCATGGAACTCACTGTTTTACCCAATCTCAAATATTGAATTGTATCCCCACTAATTCAGCTGTGTTCTTTTATTGATGAGGCTATCAGAGGAGAAGAAAAGTCAAGGGAGAGAAGATATAGGAAAAGAGAAAATAAGAATTGATGTGGCTGACAGAAGACAAAAAAATAGCTTGACATCTCTGCTAGAATGTTCTTTTTATATCAGATGATACTCTGTGACTGTAGCTCCACAGATTAACTTCATAATCAATCTTGACTCATCCTTCTTTTCCCCCTACTGTTTATACTCCATAAAACTTATCCATTGAGAACTACAGAAATAAAATAAAATTCAAACCTATTCTCCAAAAGCTTTATTCTTGTTGTAGATACATGGGTGACTTCCTTTCTGCTTTACAATTCTTTATATATTTCTTTTTTTCCCTTTTATATTTCTAATATATAATCCTTATATATTAAAATGTGGGCTCTGAGAGAAGATAGTCACTTTTAATTACACCACTTCCATAGATATTAATTAAACATCAACACATAAGACTAACTACATATAATTATGTAAGATATTTGCTGAGAAATAGTCCATTTGCCAGAGTTCCAATGACCTTCTATGTGTTAATCTTGGAGGACTCTTTCTTATCATTGCAACTTGCTTTTCTGAGACATTCAGTATCATTAAACCCTTATTTTCTGGTACTGGACTCTTCCATAATACTATTCTTGGTTTTTCTTTATAATTTTAGTTTCAAGACTTTAAAAAAAGAAAATAGTGTTCTTTCTCTCTTTTATCATAAGTTCATATATTTTTGTTCTGCTGGGTAAAAGTCAACAACTGCCTTTAAGAAGATAGCTCTCAAGTCTGTGTCTTCAGTTTTAGTACCAGGGCCCTGCCCAGTGACAGTTATTTGAATGCAAAATCAGAAAATCCCCAAAAGATGTTTACCTCCTTGTGTCCTGGTGGTTCTATCTTAGGCAAGTCCCATACATTTCTTCCTTTCTACTTCTCCCTTAAAAAAAAATGGAGTCATGCTATGTTGCTTAGGCTGGCCTTGAGATCCTGGGCTCTACCTGCCTTGGCCTCCTGAGTAGCTGCTGCTGCAGTGGCATCACCATGCTGGCTTCTACCATTTTAGGTAATCGCCTCACTACCAAAACAAATGGGTCACTCTACTTTTTGTCTTCTTGGTTATTTTTTTCATATACCTTTAACTCATTCTATCAATTCTACGGTAAAATTTTTCTCAAATTCAAATATTATCATGTGTTTCTTCTTTAAAATCTTCAGTGGTTTCTATAGTTTTTAGATACAGTTCAAACCTAAAAATATGTCCTAGTCATTGAAATACTTGTTTTGTGCTGTGCCAACTGTTCCACCTTCTGCCTGTGTGCCCCTGACATTTTTCTCTTGCCTCCTGAAATGCCCAGTCTATACTTTTTTCCTTTCATTTTTTTCTTTTTCTTTTTCTTTCTTTTTTTTTTTTTTTGTCAGCTGAGTATTTCTCAATAACTCTGCATCATCCAGACCTGATCCTTCCAGGTTAAGGGCAAGGAAGATACTCCTCTTACATACTTCCCTAATACCCTCTTTAGGACATCTGTTTCATTGTTTCAAAAAGATAAATTTTCTTGACTTTCTCATTAGATTCTGAGCAACCTGAGGTCAGAAATTGTGTATTACTCATCTGATAATAGCCTGTATGTGAAACACAGAAGGCACATAATAAGCACATCATTAATGTTAGCTCAATAAAGATATATGCATTATCATCTAACCATAAAAGATCAGAATTTATTTTTCCCTACCATAGAATTCTGCTCATTTATGTGAATATCATCTGTTACTCTGATGTTTAGGTTTTTGCTGAACTACGTTTCGAGCCTCAAGAAGTCATCCTCTACCACTTTAGAGGCAGTAGCAGCAGCTGTTATATTTTCAGCCTTGACAAAAGTAATTCTATATTTGGGTTTGTTGCAAAGAATTAAAGTCTGTGCCTTTGGACAAAGTGAGCATGCGGTTCATTACCCATCATTCCAGCAGTCTCCCCTGAGTGCTTTCACTTCTGTCAGCCTGGTCAGGTTGACATCTGTTGCTTCGTCTCTCAAGACTTCTCTTGGAACTCTGTTGAATTGGATTAAAATATTCTGATTATTTTTTTTTATGTAAATTGCTTCTACTATGGTTAATTAATTTAAAAGTGAAATCCATGAAATTACATTATCTTGACCTGAGTTCCCTGCTAATTATTATGTAACCTAACTATCTTTATCAAGGAATTTTTTTTTTCTTAAGAAACGGTAGCATGTGGGATGGGCAAGACAGGGAATTCATTTTTATCATTAAGCTACTCACTCTCTCTGAGACCTTCAGGCTCATTAAATACTTGTTTCCTCTTGTAGTGTGCTATTCCAGAAAGAATATAAACTGGGTTATGGGTTGAATCGTGTCCCTGTGAAATTCATATATTGAAGTTTTAACCCTCACTACTTAAGAAAATGACCTTACTCTGAGATGAGGTCATAACAAATTAAAAGGAGGTCATTAAAATGGGCTCTAAACCAGTATAACTGGTATCCTTATAAAAAGCAAAAAAGTAGCACGCACACACACACACACGCACACATGCACACACACTCTATCTCTCATGGAAGCTGCCATGTAAAGATAGGTAGGATAGTAGAATGAAACAGACATTATTATTACTGTGTGTATATATGTGAATGCATGACCACTGTGATTCTGCAATCTGTATACTCAGAAAAATTAGATATTATATCCCATGTGATTCAAATGTATGATATGTCAAGGTCATTGCACTGTCATGTGTAACTAATTAAAACAAATAAAAAAATTTTTAAAAGATGGTAGCAGAAATCAGGGTGACACTGCACAATCCTGGGAATGCCAAAGATTGCCAGTAAAGCCCTAGAAACTAGGGGAGTGGCATGCAGCACATTCTTTCTCATAGCTCTCAGAAGGAACAAAGCCTGTTGTCACTCTAATCTCAGATTTATGTTTTCCAGAACTATGAAAGAACACATTTCTGTTGCCTTATCCCTTAGTTTGTGGCACTCTGTTATGGCATTCCTAAGTACCTTATGTGGAGCACTATTCAATTTCTTACTTCATAGGTCTGCTCAAGGAAAGACACTAGGTGGACATTCATGAGTTCCTGGTCTTTATAGACAAAGAAATGATGCAAAAGGAAATGTAAGAGAGATAGAGAGAGAGAGAGAGAGAGAAAGAGAGAGAGAGAGAGAGAGAGAGAGAGAGAGAGAGAGAGAGAAACAGAAAGATGCTAAGATTGTGAAATTGCTGCCACAGCAGGGATTCCAACAAAGTTCCCATAAATTAGGCCTAAGTGACATTATTTTATAAGTAACAGATTCGTTTATTCACTCAGCTATGTTTACTGAGTACCTAATAAGTGTCAGGCACTATTACAGATGTTGAATATTTAGCAAAGAACAAAGTATACAAAAATCCCAGTCCTTAAGGAGTTTACAGTTTAGGAGAGTATCAGGCATATACAATATATACGTGAAATGTGTAGTATGTAGCACATGAAGAAAGGTAAAGCAGGAAAGAGAATGTGGGCATGGGGTGTGTGTGTGACATTGATGAATCTTAGTGGCTCTATGAAGTCACAAACAGAAGGTGCCATTTTAATGAAGATCTGATAGAAGGGAGCAAAGGGAAGGCATTCTGGGAAGAAACAAAATCAAGGGTGGAGGCTTGAGCATCATGGATGACATATTTAAAGAACAGAAAGAAGGCCAGTGTGGGGAAACAGACTGAGCAGGAGGAGAGTTCTGAGGCATAATGTCACAGGGAAAAATCTTGTGGGGCCAGCTGTTGGCTTCAAATTTTAATCAAAGTGAAATGGGAAGCCACTGCATGTGACACATGAGAGTGTTAATTGCACAATAGTGATTCTGACTCACAGGATCACTGCTGTTTTGAGAAGGGACTAAAGGCAGCAGAGGTGAAAGCAGTAGACTGGTTCAGATGGAGAACAAGCTGGGTTTGATGAGGATGATGACTGTGGAACTGGGCAGACAGTGTCCATTTCTGGATGTACATATGGTAGAACCAACATGATTTTATGACAGCAGAGAGGAGTCAGGGATGGCTCCAATGTCTCTTTTGGGTAATACAGAGAGTTTGCATGACCCTTTTCTGGTATAAGAGAGACAATGGGAATAGTACATTTTAGAAAGAATTCTGATCAGGCGTTGAGTTTAAAAAGAATTACTCTTCTCCAGGTGAATTTCTAAAATTTGTGTGGGAACTAATTTATGAGAACTTTGGTTCAAACAGTGAGGGCTGAGTAAAGAGGGAATCCATCTGTAGTAAGAGCCAACTGTCTTGGAAATTTAAGTTGAGGTGACTAGGTAGCAGCTGCAGAGTTAGCTGAACCATTGAACATATGATTCTGGAGTTCAGAGGATGTACCTGCACTGGTGGTAGAAAAGCAAAAGAGGGACAAAGCAGATGTGGATGTGTGGAAGAGAATGTTTTCTGGTCATGAAATACACACCAGGTGAGGCCACCAAAGGGCTAAGAGACAGTGAAAAGGTGGGAGGACCAGCGGATTTTAGATTCCCATAAGGAATTTGTTGAGTTCCATCACGAGAGTGCATTGAGTGGAGAAATTGTCAAGACTAAGCCTAAGCAATGAACATGGAGCAAGTGGCTGAAGGAAGTGGAGGAAAAGATCACTGAAGAGGAAATCAATGAGCCCAGACACCATGGTGTTAGGAGAAGCAGTTGTGTGGATATTAAACCCACCAAGAATGGAACCAGAGTAGTCTCAGAGAGACAGTCTAAAAAACAGAAATAACTGAAAGGTTAAACAAAGGCAATCGGGAGGGGAGTTGAGTGCAGTACAGGTGAAGTAAGTTGCAGAGCTGCAGGCAGGGGCATGCACTAAGAGGAGCGGGAATCAGGAATGAGAGGCAAAGGGGACAGGCAGTGAGCTTCCCTTCAGACCAAGAAGTAAAAGGCCTCACTTGAGGGGACTGCAGTGAAAGAACTGTCCCCATAGGAGAACTATTTTGTCCTAAGAGCCAGACATCAAAGGGAACAGAGAAAGATTCCAGGATTACAGAATTCTGTTAATGACAGAATTTAAATTCCAGAGAGTGGACACAGTGTAAGGGGTTCAGGAATAATGAAGGGAATATGCAGAAATTATGGAAATTTGCATCTAGAAAATGAAGGATGATCTTGGACACCTGAGCATCTTGTGACTGAAAAGGTATGAATAAGGAATATGATGAAATAGGTCCTGATGGCTCCAAGGCACATGAAAGTGAGTTGTCTATGAGTGTTGTAGGAGAAAGGTTGGAAATCTTACTAGTTTTGGGACTCCTGCTTGCCTCCTGCTGGTGAATACACAGGGTGGGAGAGAGGATCCCTCCATTTGAGAATGTGAGTTCCCGATGTTTCTCTGGCGCAGCATAATATTCACTTTACTATTTGTCAATAAATGTAGGCTTAGTGACAGAAGGACCTAGAAATGTGTAAAGCCCTTGCTTGACCTCAACAGATGGAGGGCAGCATACTAAGGCAAATCGTTTCTAGGTAATGCAGTGGCCCCTCCAGGAGGCAGGAAAGGAAAAACAAAACAAAACAAAACAAACAAAAAAAAAACTAGGCACTTTTTAGCTCTGGCAGATTTCTCACTCCATTGAGCTACTAAACCACCCTGAATATTTTCCTAGGAGGCACCGAAGAGATGTTGTAAGGTGCATTAATTCAGAAATATCTATTTCTTATGTATCTTTTCATGTACTCAGTCAAGTGTTGAGAGCCACAGCTGAAGGGGCCCTAGCAAACTTCCAGCTGCCAGCAAACTTCCAGCTGCCAGCTGATGATTGGCTCACAGCAGCCCCAGCAACATCTAGCTGATTGGCTCCTCTGCAGTGATGCTCATTGGGCTGTTTCCCTGCCCTTTCAGACCACGGAGCTGCTCATTGGGGGACTTTTTTGGCTCCGCCCATGCAACCCAGCCAATCGCCCTCAAGAGCAGGGGGATTGTGGGAGGTGGTGAGGCTTGTGAAGGGAGAGGCTTGTGGGAAGCTCCTGGTGGCAGTTGGGCTCTGAGGGTTTTTCCTGAGGAGCTATTTTGTTTGGCCTGTGTGGTTCTAAAAATAAAGTTTGTTTCTTTTGACAAGTGGCTCCTGAATTGTGCCCAGCCAGACTGCGGCAGTCAAGTTTTTAAGAAGAAGTCAGTGTGTTCTGAAAGATTCATTTTTCCAACCTCCAGTTTAGTTCAAAATATCATGAAGTAAGGCCTGGGATACTATGACTAATGATTTTGTCTTTAATTTTTACAGCCCTCTTATGACGTGTGAGCACGCGCGCGCGCGCGCACACACACACACACACACACACACACACACACACACACACAGCATTCCTTTGATTCTTTCTAGTTGTCCTTGATGCATACAAAGAGATAATATAGAAAATGAGACAGTAGCCATGTTGATGTTCCATAGTAGGTCATTTTCTCATTAATTATCTAAATGAAGTCCCAAATGCAGCCATGCAAATAGTGGAGAAACTAACTGCATTTCTTTTACAGAGGGGACTGCTCAGGAAACACCCATTCAGAACTGCTAATGTCACACTGAATATTGTGTTCTTTTTCTTTGGGGAATACTGGAAAAATGTCAAAGTAATCCAAGAGGGAAAAAAATGTACAAATTACTGTGCAAATTCCCTTGAGATCTCAAGCTTTGCAATGTTTTCATATTAATTTTACTTGGGAAAATTGATATAATTTTTTACCACTTTTTAATTATGACAGTCCTCTATATGGTGCCAGAACATCATTTATCAATTCACAAGCTGCCCAATTAAATAGAGTGTTTTCAGATGACACTGTAACTCTAGATTAATGTTAAATCATTGCAATTTACAGGTATCTGCACACTTACCAAGTTAGAAAAGACAGGGTTTCCAAAGTCTACAAAAAGTTACCCTTCCCATTAGTTTGAAAATCAATAGATTGAGATATTTTTCTGCAACAGAAATATAAATGTTTTGAAACTACCGAATTCTTATCTTTATAAAATATCTTAAATTTCTCTTTCTAGAATTTACTTCTGGGTCTGTCTCTTAGGTAACCTCTCCTCCTAGGCCCAATCACGTTGTTTGTCACTGACACACAGACCTTTCTTCTCTTAAATTAGTTTTAAGAATAAGTATTGCCTTCTCATTGAGTGATGAAGCTCTGACCAGTGAACTCTCATATTCTTCCCTAATGCCTTTGATTAGCAAACAATCCTGATACCTGGGATACTAGGGGTGAATTTTGATGTCTCTGTTGTTCCAAAAGTAGTCCCAACTGCTATAGAGAACCAGCACAGTGTACAAGATACTCCATTAACTAATTGCCCACCTGTGGTTAAATTGCCTGAGTTCTGTAAATGTTAGTTTTCACATCTGTAATGTAGAGAGAACAGTACTTACTGCATGGGTTTGCTGGAATGCTAAAATTAGCCCACAGTTAAACAGAACCTTGCACAGGCTCTGGAATGCAACAGATGCTCAAGAAGTAATTGCTTCCACAAGTAGAGCTTCCAGAATCACCTGTTGCTTTCCATGACTTCTGCTTTAGATTGCCACCAGACATAATGTTGCAGTTCTCTCCCCACTGGGTTTGACATCATGGCATCTGAGATAACTAAAACTTTTAAATTAGCACTTCCAAGACTTTTTTATTCATAAAATCTCCTGGCCATCTTCTTAAATCAAAGTTCTGATTCAGTAAAACCTAAGATGGATCCCAAGAATCTACAGTTTTTACAAGCTTCCAGATAATGTTGATGCTACCCATTCATGGGCACATTTTTTTTAAATTATTTTTTAGTTGTAATTGGACACAATACCTTTATTTCATTTATTTATTTTTTTATGTGGCACTAAGGATCGAACCCAGGGCCTCGCATATGCCCGACAAGCGCTCTACCACTGAGCCACAACCCCAGCCCCATGGGCACATTTTGAGTAGCAAGGAATTAGATAATTAGTCTCAGTCTTGGCTGAAATCAAGGTCACCTTAAAACTTTCAAAAATGTTGATGACAAGCCTGAGTCTCAGACCAATTAACTCAGAATCCTTCCTCTTCCTATCTTTCTAATTTTCTTTATTCATTTAGTAAATATTCATTTAGAGTATATAATGTACTAAATGCTGGATAAATAAAAGTTACTGATAAATGAAAGACCCATTTAGAATAGATCAATTTCACAAGAATTGAAAAGGGATTCCAAAAGGGAAATTGACTCCAAGGATGGGACAATGTACTAGGGGTTGCCCAAGATGGTTAAGGATACCGTTATAGAGTGTTTGCTTTTTATCAGGCACATGGCCTGAGCCATTTCATTTGTTTCATTATGAATAAGGTAATAAGGTAATATTTTACCATTTTAACATAAGACTCAGAAAAAAAGTTATTAAAATATTCATTTAGAGGTCAACTATCCAGAGAGGTAAAAATGTGAAAGGATAATTTATGCCTCTTGTATTCCACAGGTCCTACTCTTTCCACCACATATATTCCTATTTGTTCCTATACTTTCTACAAAAGAACTGGAAACCTATAGCATTGGTTCAGGGTTTCAGATACAATTAAACACAGTTTAAGAAGACATGCATCTCAAACACATATTTACAAGAACTATAAGCTATTTATCACTTACTGAATTTCAAAGTGATTTGATTTCTGTATAATTAATTATACTACCAGAGTAAGTTAATTAGCATTAAAACAAACCCCAGATATTATTTGTTTGTCTGGGTGCTGTGATAAACATCTATACTTCTGTAATCCCAGCTACTTGATTGAGGCAGGAGAATTGCAAATTCAAAACCAGCCTGGGAAACTTAGAGAGAACATGTTTCAAAACAAAAAGAGCTTGGGTATAGCTCAGTGGTAAAGCATTTGCCCAGTGTGCGTAACATCCTTGGTACTAAAAACAAACAAACAAAAAACAAAAACAAATCACTCATTAGCTTAACATATTAACGTAGTCACACAATAAGCTTAAGGTGATGTTCCTCCTCTTGGCAATTATGCTTGCAGCAGCGACTAAGAAAGGCAAGGTCTTACACCTCTATGTCCATATCATCTGAGTTTTCTAGGACAGATGGTTCAATTGCAGGGATGAACTCATATAGGAAGCTTTCTGGGAGACAACTGTGCATCATGTACCACTTCCGGCAACATCCCAATAGCTAAAACTCATTTTTTAAAAAATTTATTTATTTTGCATTACAATTCTTAATACACCATTATACCATAATTTATCATATCTCTGATTATATATAAGGTATGTGGACACCAAATTCACATTTTCATACATGTATTTTGTATAATGATGAGGGTCTCCTTTCACCATCCATGCTATTCCCCTTCTCCATCCCTTTCCCTCCCACCCCTATTCCCTATCTAGAGGTAATCTTCCTCCCTTGCTCTCCCTCCTAACCCCATTTTGAGTCACCCCCCCTCTTATATCAGAGAAGACATTAGTCATATTTATTTTTGGGATTGGCTAACTTCACTTAACATAATCTTCTTTAATACCATCCCCATTTTCCTACAAATGCCATGATCTTATTCTTTTTTATTGCTGAGTAATATTCCTTTGTGTATATATGCCACATTTTTTTAATCCATTCATCTATTGAAGGGCCTCTAGGTTGGCTCCACAGTTTAGCTATTGTGAATTGTGCTGCTATAAACATTGATGTGGCTGTGTCCTGTAATATGCTGGGGGGTTTTTTGGTTTTTTTTTTTTTTTTTTTTTTTTTTTGTTTTGTTTTTTTAGGTCCTTTGGTGTAGTCCAAGAAGAGAAATAGCTGGGTCAAATGATGGTTCCATTCCCAGTTTTCCAAGGAATCTCCATACTGCTTTCCAAATTGACTGCACCAATTTGCAGTCCCACCAGCAGTGTATGAGTGTACCTTTTTTCCGCATCCCCGACAGCACTTGTTTGTCTTCATAATGGCTGACATTCTTACTGGAGTGAGATGTTATCTTAGAGTAGTTTTAATTTGTATTTCTCTGATTGCTAGAGATGATGCCAAAACCACACACTGGAGAAAGGATAGCATCTTCAACAAATGGTGTTGGGAAAACTGGAAATTCATATGCAACAAAATGAAAGTGAATCCCTAACTCTCACCATGCACAAAAGTTAACTTAAAATGGATCAAGGATCTAGGGATTAAACCAGAGACTCTGTGTCTAATAGAAGAAAAAGTAGGCCCTAATCTTCATCACGTGGGGCTAGGCCTCAACTTCCTTAATAAGATGCCTATATCACAAGAATTAAAACCAAGAATCAACACATGGGACGGATTCAAACTAAAAAGTTTTTCTCAGCAAAAGAAATAATATGTGAGGTGAATAGGGAACCTACATCCTGGGAACAAATTTTTACCTCTCATACATCAGATAGAACTCTAATCTCTAGTGTATATAAAGAGCTCAACAAGATAAGCACCCAAAAAACAAATAATCCAATCAATAAAAGGGCCAAGGACCTGAACAGACACATCTCAGAAGTGGATACAATCAATCAACAAATATAAGAAAAAAATGCTCATTTTTTTTTTTGCTCTGTCTAAATGCAAGACAGTCTGAAAAATGTAGTCTAGTCAAATGACCAAAAGGAAAATGGAGTTTCTCCAGTGAGATAACATAGAAAACTAATAAAATGTTTAATTTACATCTATAAAACCCTTGACATTACTTTTTTGTCCTAATATGTTCATAACTTTTTACAATAACTCATCACTAATCTCCCTTTGGGGTTCTGTCACAAATCACTGACAAAGGGAGGGGAAATGCTTAGAGGCAGGCACACTTCTGGCTGTAATAACTTTAATTGCCTTGTTTATTGGACTGATTTTCAGAGAAACTTCAGCATCCCCACTTTAGGACTCAATGCATCTTACTCTTTGTCATGGCCAGATATACCTTTATATTTATTCATTTTATTCTTATTTCATGCAAAAGATATATGAACTTTGATTCAGATGTTTGTAAAGACTAATACCTGCTGTGAGGCCATTTTAAATTAGTTATATAATGACCTATTTTGAACCTCCTTTTAATGGTCTTTTTTTGAGAAAACATTTTTTTAAAACTTTTAATATATAAACCATACATTTTGTTGAAGATTTTTAAATTTCTTCAATATTTCATACATCAGGAAGCAATCTATGAAGCTTACGTATGCCTTTTACACATGTTATCAATAACTACTGACTATTTAAGAGGCAAGATTGTGGGCTGTCTACAGATAGAAACAGCAGCAATAATCACCAGAGAAAACAGTGGATACAAGCAGAAAACATTTAATTGGGCCAGAAGTAAATGAACCCATAATATATTTCATGATCAATATTTTAAACTATAACAACAGCTCTTCAAATCTAGAGAATATGCTTTACTATAGAAGCCAATTATATACACTATACCTTTTAGTGATCATTATGTTTTATTTAAGATTTGCTAGCATTTTCAGATGCAGTTCCTCTAAATCAAATACTCTTCAGGATCTGGTAAAAGATTCACTATAGTCTTCCAGAATGTGGTACCACTTTGGAAAGTTTGCCATATGCAGTGGTTGTCCCAAGCCTCTAACTAAGACAGCCAATGTATACAGCAATTTGATTAACACTCTGTCAGCAAGGAATAGCTGCATCATATGGATCCTCATACCCAGTTTACATTGTGCTTAAGCCATGCTCTGAATCTTTTCCAATTCCAACCACATGAGAGAAAATACATTAAAATAAACATGAAAGAGATCTTTTTTTAACTTTGTCTACTTTTGTTAAGGTTGTAAAGCCCATAATCCTCCTATTTGAGAACTTCTTTAGTAAATTAATGATGACTGAATAGTATGTTGGTTGAATATGTGTGTAATTTTCCCTTTACTTGATTGAAACTTTGCTTCCACTCCATTTATTATTATTATTATTATTATTATTATTATTATTATTATTATTGAGATTGGCAATGGCAAATAATAAGTATAGCTTTTGAGAACTGTTGTAGACATCCAGGGAAGTAGTATCACATGGAAACTGGGAATTTAGCAGACTTGGATTCTAGGTCCAGTTCTGTCATTTAGGAACTTTGTGAGTGAAGACTGGTAACTCACCCTCTCTGTGAAGAGGGGAAATGAGAGTAAGGACTGCCTAAGGATGTGAAAAGGCTTAAGAGTGAAGGTGTGTGGAAGTACTACCATCACCACCATCACCATACTACAGCACTGAGGAGACTACACATACTCTCTGTTATAATTAACCAGAGGAAACAAGTTTTTTTTTTACTTGATATTGTAGGGAAGAAAGTGAAATTCAAAGAGTTTAGCTACAGAGTTGTAATGTAACTTTATGTAGAAAAGCCACTCGCCCAAGAAAGAGTCATGCCATTTTCTTGCTGTTATTCTTTAAGCTGAGGCACATCAAATGGTAGCTCTAAGGGTAGGAAATGTGGTCTCTAAATGGCTACTGACATTACATAAAAGTTGAGAGTAACATAAAAATGCTTGCTTGTTTGCTTCCTCACTCTTATATGCCCTTCCTTCCTTCCTCCATTCTTCCTTCTTTCTTTTCTTTCTTTTATTTTTTCTCTTTCTTTCCTTCTTTTCTTCTCTCTCTCCCTTTCCTTCCTTCCTTCCTTCCTTCCTTCTTTCCTTTCTTTTCTTTTCCCCTCCCTCCTTTCCTCCTTCCTTCCTTCCTTCCTTCCTTCCTTCCTTCCTTCCTTCCTTCCTTCCTTCCTTCCTTCCTTCCTTCCATTTGGCTTGTTTTCTTTCTTGCTTGTTTGCTTGCTTGCTTGGCCTGTCCATACACTTGAGTACAGAATGAGTAGCAGACACTGCTATCAAAGAGGAAGAGGTTTAGTACTGGCCTCATTTTACCTGCACATTTTAATGGCATCCCTGTAATTTGTGGGTACCAGGTAATGGAGAAAAAAGCCAAAACAAGCTATGAAAATTTATTCATTTATTTACTTACACATTAATTAACTTATTTACTCATTAAACATTACTGAACTCCTACATGCAAAAGCACACTGGACACATAATAGATATAAGGATAAAACTTCTATAATCATATTGGAGGAACCCACACTTTAATAACAAATTATAAAAGATATATGTAAATTTCCTTCTTTTTAAGGAAATAGCAATTTGAAAATATTTTTATTCTGTTAAGAAACATGTGTTCCAAATCAAGAAGATGTGCAGCTCTTCAAAGTTAGCGTCTTTCTACAAATTTGATAAAAATGATGATTCAATAGACATTCTCCCAAAATACCTATTTAGATAATTATCTGGTAATTTCTCTCTTTAAACACCTTGAATTTAATTAATTTGAGTGTAGACTTCTTCTTACACATTTAGTCATTAGACAGACACTTTAAAATTCAATTTATTTTGAAACCAATAGGTAAAAACATATTTCAGGAGTACTTTGTGATGTTTTAATACATGCATATATTGTGTTATGTTTAAATCACGTTAAACATAAGCCTTTTCAAACAGTTATCATTCTTTTATGAAACAGTCTTTAAAATTCTTTCTTATAGATTTGTGAAATGTACAGTTCCTTATTGTTATCTGTAGTGGCTCTTTAGTACAATGGCACACCAGAAATTCTGATGGCTCTCTGAATGTAATTTAGTACCCATTCATCAAACTCCCTCACCCCTCCCACTTTTCTAGTCTTCCCAGCCTCTAATAAATACCCTTTAACTCTCAAGGTCTGTGAAAGCAAGTTTTTTATATTCCATATATTAGTGAGATGATGTGATACTTAGGTAAATCTTTTAATGAGCAGCTATCATATAGGTATTATTTATTTTTTATTTTAAAGATTAGGAGAATGAGCCCCTATGGTTTAGTAACATGGAATTGAATGCTGCTTCTGCCACTTATTTCTGTGTGACTTGGGGAAAATTACTTGGAATATGAGAATAATTATATAATCTATCTTCTAGTGTTCTGAAGATTAAATTATAAACAATGAATAATGCTGCTTTTATTAATTCACTTATATTACCCAAATCACCTAATATCAAAATATAAAAATGTTGAGGGGAAACCCAGGAAAATAAGCAGCCTCAGCAGTTTTGTACACTCACACTGGGAAAACACTCACTGCAGAATTCAGCTAGGGAATAACCATGCGACATTGGTGCAAAAGACATATGTAGCCTGAACTGTAATTATATTTTTGCTCTCAACAATAAAAAAATATTGAATAATTTTGTGAATGACTTTATAAAGTTTATTGCTACTTCATTCAATAATGGTTTACTGGTCTTCTAATATTCATGGAAAATTCTATTGTAGATTACAGCAGACATGACCATAGATAGGCCCTGTTCTTCCCTCTCGAAATGTTTAGAGTTCAAGGAGATGAGAAAAGGATTTACAGAACTTACCTCACTAAAGGAAATAATAGTAATGCATGTTACAAAACAGGTAATGAAAAGAGCCTAAGGAGACATAACGACAGGACTGAGAGCCACAACTTGGAATTGGCTTCTCCAGAATCTGGTTATTGTGCTCCTGAGGCAGTATGTACTGGTTGGAAGATTTGAATGAGCAATGAACACTGCTGTTAGGTTTCTAGCCCTGATCCTACCAAAACAGAGCTTTGGGACTTAGAGAAAAACAGTTGACTTCTCCTGTAGGTTTGTACTTCCTCATTTACAGAACAAGTCACCTCCCATCATAAGTACAAAACCAAAATTAGAACAAAAATCATTGTGAAATACTTTAAAATATTTCACAAAAGTAAATAAAATAACAAATAGGCATGCACTTTTATCACTTTTGAGAACTAAAAGATTTTCTCTACAATTTTGAAATTTTAAATGTATTTCTACATGTTATATGATTAAAAATGAATGTTTTGTTGTAGAGGTCTTTGAGGATAGAGCTATCATCAAATATCCTAAGTTGTGTCTACAAGTGATTCCAAAGTATATCTATAAGAGAACTATAGGATCAATGAAAAATCTGGAAAGCATTTTATTTATTCAAATCCATTCATTCATTTTTTTTCTCCTTTAGGTACTGAGTGTCTGCCAGTGATATGCATTATGTACAAGAATGGCAGGGTTTCTGTTCTCTATGGGTTTAATGCCAAGTTGGAAGACACAGAATAAAAATCATGTGTGCTAAGAATTATAAAGGAGAAGTTCAGGGTACAAAAAAAAAACCAAAACATGTGGTTGGTAAGCTGTATTAGTTCTCTGCTTCTTTGGAACAAATAACCCCAGACTTTGACAGCATAAACAACAAAGGCTTATTACGTCAGGTGCTTTCTTAGTACCTGAAATCTTGGAGAGGCTCAGCTGGGTGGTTCTGGTCATACTGAGAGAAAGATAGACAGACAATAGGTGGTATGGTATTTTATAAACTAATCTTGAAAGTGACATGCCATCACTTCTTTCATATCTTGTTTGTCACAAAGATCTGGAATTTGCTGGAAAATTATGCAAGTGGAATGCCCTAACATGAATGCAAGGAGATGGGCATCAATGGGGGCCACTGAGAAACTGGTTATTGCAGAATGTTAGACTGGATTTGAAATTGCATCATCTTTGATATTTGGATATACAAAAAAAGAAAGTAAATATGATAAATAGATAAAAATTAAACAACAAAACTAGAGAAATATCATGATCTTCAATGGTCTTAAATTATTTATAATATGATGGTCATTTGGTATGGAAAACACCTGTGACTGATCTCAGCTGGCTCCATGTATATTCTAGAATTCTTAAATCCAGCCTTGATGACCAAGTAATATGGCAACCTGGATCTAAATTTCCTTTCCCTTAGACTACTCAGCCAGAGCAACCAATAAATTTCTGATGCTTAAATAAATAAATAAATTTACTTTCCCACTCATGTTGCTTCAAAATCACAAATGGGCTCAGACCAATCAAGTTTAAAGATGTAGAATATTAGCAGGGGATTATAGAGAATATGTAAACTGGCAAACCCTTGGTATACCCTGGCCCCAGTGTCCCTGCTGTATGAAGATCATCAATCACTTAGCTTTTTTTCTACTCTTATCCAGTTCTTGACATAACTGTCATTAAGTTTTTTCCAGAATTACTTGCACCATAAAAACATTATTTAGTCCAATATTCAAATAAATAACAATTTTATTTCTTTAGTAACCTGCTTTTGGACATTTATGACAAGAAACCAGAATAGCAAAATATGCTTGGTTTATCATTTTGTAAAGAAAAACTATTGTTAAGCACTCAATTCTTAGAAATCGTAATTTACATTTATAGTATATTAGAGAGGTTATATGTAGTTATTTGCAGGTATGGATTTGCATATCAAGGAATTGGGGAAAGAGGAATTAGACTAAATTATGTCTTTATTTACCTTTGCCTACATTATAACCTTATTTTACTACAGATCTTGAGATCTAAAATCCACTACTCTGTGATCTCTCATGACTTCATTCTTACAAGATAAATCTAAGAATAATGAAAATTAAATAAAGGTACTCATCATTTCTTCAAATCAGAAAACATTTGAGAATGTTCTTTTATATTTGGGATCAATAAGCTGGTAATTCTTGTGGATTACCTTATAAATAGATATCTTTGTTTTATTAATTTCACTTATAATGTGTCCTTTCAGTCCCTTAGATGGTTTTTAAGCGAGAAAAAAAATGATCATAATTAGATTAAAATCATTATTTCTGAACTTTCCCTTTTTTCTCAATTTTAATTTGGGCAACAGGTAATTGTAACTATGCTTACTATGTCCTATATTTCATGTTCTTGAATGTTTAACATGTAAATTTAATACATAACATATCTTCTGAATAACTGCTGCTTCCTGTGAGAGACTCAGCTCAAACCTCATGAATATTTGGAGGAAGAGGCAGAGCAGCAATCTTATAGGCTTTAATCTTTCATTCCGCACTTGCCTCCATATTAAGCCCTTATATCCAGAGAAGGTTCGTAACTCTGAGATTATCTAAACCTATGAGATAAAGCATCTTGTTCTTTAACCATCTGTGAGTTGCTGCCAGGGATTTATAAATGCTGGTCAGTGCTTGTGTTCACTTCACCATACTTTTGCAATCAGTCTGCAGAAATTTGAATCAAAACCACCCAAGCTCGAACAATGATGACATCCTCATAAGATAAATAAAGATATAGGGAAATAATGATGACTAAATAAAACAAATGGGATGCTAATGTCAAAGTAGAGAAGGCAGATTTCCCAGAAGGAGCCATAGAATTATTAAACAAGAAATTTTAAGACAATCTGGTTCTACTTCCTGACTTTAATGATGAAAAAAGTCAGCTCCAAAGAGAGTTTTGCAAGTTCACTGGGATAAGTAAGTTCAAGTCAGTTCTGGATCCAATGGTCTTTCCACTTCACTAGGAAACCTCCCTCTGTAGAGCAACTCAGGGAAGTTCCTGCAAGCACACTGCACCCCAGGAGTCTGGAAGCCTGTGTTCTTTTAAGACAGAACTTAACAAAAGACACAGATGCAGAAGCCCACAAAAGAGTACTATTGGCTAATAGATGTCACTGGTTCTTTTCCACTTCTGATTTGAGAGCTTTGTGATGATTCATGGAAACTGATGTGTGAGGCCACCCTCAGCACAAGAAAGTCTGGAGAAACAAGGAAAAATGTGGAAAAGAAAAACAAGTCAATGGCCAAAACCACAAAATCATATGTGACAGAGTTTGCCAGAGCCCCTTCAGCCAAGGCTCACAGAGAATACCACACAGAGGCTAGACAGAAGGTCAGGCTGGCTGGGCCTCTCTGCTACCTTGAGAGGCTCAGTTCTGAAGCATGGAAGTAGAGTATTGGGAAGCAGGGGATATGGAGGTGCTGGCATTCTACCTGTAATGCCTTAAAAACATCCAAAGCCCTCCAAGAAACAAAGATGAGCTTTCTGAGGCCACGCGGGCTTTCAAGATTGAATAATTCCAAAGGGAGGTAAAAACTTATGTTGAATCCTTTTGGAGCGTATCATTGGGACTGATGGCTAAAATCTTAGTTTATGTACTAAAAGTTTCTGGTTGTCTGTATGTATATACTTGGGACCCTCTGAATAAGCACATAGTGTATACATCTCCATAACATATAATCAGGTTGACTCTGTAAAATTATGTAATGTGATTCTGAATGCTTATGCAGTCAAACATATAAGTCTGTCTGCATGCATCTCCCAGCTATACTTCTGGCAAAATACTGACAGGTTAAACACTTTGGCTGTTTATTATGTATGACAGAGACTTGTGACTACGCATAAGAACAGAAAGAGATATGTATTTTACATACAAATCATGAATAGATTAAAATACAAATATAAGGACTAGGGGAATAGCTCAGTGGTAGAGCACATGCTTAGTATATGCAACATCCTGGGTTTAATCTGCAGCACAAAGCAAAATAAAATAAAACAAAGATTGAGTAGGACTTACGTGGCCTTTGCCTGCTCCAAAGCTGTATGATGAAACCCCCAGTTCGGGTGGTACAGCTTCTCATCTGTATCAAAATCCCATGAAGAATCTAACTTATTAGAGCCAAACAGGGGATAGAAATATATATTTTCAATAAGCTCTAGAAAGTCAAATGATCAGTAATAAATTTACTTTGACAACCTCTGAATAACAGTACCTCTGCTTGTCACTAACAATGATACCAAACATCTGCTTGTCACTAACAATGATACCAAACATAAAGTCCATACTTTCAAGCTTGACTATGGGGAAGTTCTGAATAACCAAAGCTATGGAGTCATGTGACAGGCTAGACATCCCAAAGGACTGTACACCCTCAATATTCAGGTAAAAAAAAATAAAATAAAATTGAGGTGGTTCCCTAAGCCAGTGTGTCAGAATCATGAAGCACAGAAGGTAGGTGTCAATCGCATTTGCATCCCTAGATTCCAGCACAAAGCTTGATCCTGAATGATTGTTCCATGCATGAAAATAGTACACTTATTGGGGACCATAGACCACAGATATTTTGTGATGTTTACACAACTGGGAGGAGAAAAAAAGAAAGTCAAAAAAAGTAGAAACATGTTCCATCTAGATATTTATTATCCATTGCATGAGGTTTAAACTAAAGTTTAAATGATCAAAGACATGGAGGTTGGGAAGCTGTACCTTGTTGTATTTAACCTACCAGTGAGCAGATACACTTTCCTTGTCTTTTCTCAGATTGTCCTATTTCTGTTTCAGAGCTAAGAAGTCATATTATATAAATATATGAATGGCTTATTGAGGATTTTGCCCTAAAATTAATGAGAGATGAATGTAGATATTTTCAAAGGACTTATTGATGAGGATGCAGAAGAAAATGGAACACAGCAGTTAGTAGAACACCATGCCATATCATTGTGTTGGTGAAGAGTGGAAAGGCAGATCTCTATTGCACTAGAGTATTTTTAAAACATAAATAAAGATGATTTATATGTATATAGCACTACACTTTCATGGTGTAGTTCTAAGAATTTAAGGGTATGATAAGAGAGGTATGAGAAGGACACCACCTAAAACAACGTGAGTCTTTATTAACCATAACTTGGCATTTACTGGCAACTCATTTCCTCTCAAAGGCCAGATTACAAAGGTTTTACTTTGTGTATACAAATGTCTGTAGGCTAATTAGTTGGGGTTTTTTTATGCCAGTTATGTAAAGCAGTTCTCATTATTATACACCTACTTCTCACCCTTTTCCCTATTCTTAGCAATAAATTTGTTTTCTATTCATGTTATTTATCCCCACCTTCATTTCTAATCTCTCTTAAATAAACAGTGTTTTAATGTCTAATAAAGCCAAATTAAAGTTTCTCAGTTTTTCATCTTTGATTCATCTAAACTTACTACTCATTAAGAGTGATAAAAACAACAACAAAAAACATTTCTAAAGAGATTTCTGTTTCTCTTTTTAAATTTCTACTGCACAGTCAGGACAAGTAAATTACTAATAAACTAAGGTGATCTCTCAAACTAAAACTAAATAGTTTTAGACCTTTAAGAAAAGCAGAAAAAGGAAACCTACCTATGATTAAAATATTTTAAGAAATAAAGATTTTTTTGCTATATTTTCACCAACAAATTCTTCAATTGAGTAGCTACAGTGAGAAGGAGAAATTGTAGTGTTCTCAGACCAAATAAAACAGAACAATCTACAAACACTAGGGTTAGGAATAAGATTTGTTTGTGGGAAAAAGTGCAAGTATGTTATCAATTAGAACCATAACATAGTTCCCCCACCGCCCCCCCCCCATTGGAAAGGAAGATTATTTTTGGAGTGTAACATTTAGTTTTATGGTGTTTCTCCCCTTAGATTTAGAGTTTGAATAATATCAAAAGAAAATCTTTCTGACTTCCCACAATTCACAGGAGGCTTGCTTGCAATTCTGCAGTTCTGCTCATGTCCCCACTTCAATTTTATATATATATATATATATATATATATATATATTAGTCTGCATCCCTCTCTGGGGAGCAGAGGATGCCTCTTTATCCCTTGCAGATCTGGCCTTCGCATGGTAATGAAACCCATGGAGGAATTCAGGAAAAATCATGAAAACAGAAAAAGCCAGGTTAACTGATACTCCAACTGCTAAATCTCAATGATGTCATCTCCTCAAGAAACATGTGCATATGTGCTTTCTCCAAGAAATCCTACTGAAAGTTCCTATTCTCCTCCTTACTGATATATTTTCACATTCTCTCAAACAAAAGAACACTATCAAGGCATAGTGTATGTATTTAAATCATTCTCTAAGCACCATAGGACATTTAAAGAAAGGGTTTAAAAGGCACTCAAACATCTGTTTGGACAGAGAGGTAACAACAAATTGTGAAATTTCTCAGCAAAATCAGTTTTCTGGGAGTGACTTGGAAAGCAAGAGAGATTCTTTTTTTCTTTTCTTTCTTTTTTTTTTTTCTGTTGCAGCTGCTCAAACACTGGATAGAAATTATGACATTGGAACAATTTCTTTGCTTTATGGCCATGATGCAATGCAGTGGTTTCAAACATTTTACCAAGGACTAACCAATCCTGAAAATAGGTCTGTTTTCCACTAGTTCTTTAGAAAAGAAAATGTTTAGCTTTCCCCACTTTGTCAATCTGTGGTAAGAAAATGCCACCAGGATACCTTTTATAAGAATCTGGACTCAGAAACAGCTGTATAAATCATAAAATGAGTTTTTCCCTCTTCTAATCTGTCTAGCATTCAAGTTGACAGGAATTTTCTGAGACAAATTACAAAGCAGACTCACATTGAAACCTGACCTGGAAGAGAGGGGTACACAACCATGACAACCTGTTTAGAGCTGGGTATTCTGATCCTTGACACTGGAAAACTGCGGAGAAATTATTTGTGATCCTACAAACAAAGCTCTCCTAGAGCTATTTGCCTGCAGATAGAAAAGCAAATCAATGCAGAAGCCCAGAGCATCTAGAAAAGAGAGATGATATGGAGGATATTATTCTTTCATGAACTAATATTCTTTCCTTGTCAGTTTTAAATGAAAAAAAGGACTTAAATCCCCAAATGGGAAGCTAAATAAAGGCTTCATAGTGCAGAGCAATAACAAGTGAATTGCTGAAACCAATTTCAACCCCACAGTGACAGAGAACAGTAAATCATTTTCTTCCCCCTTGTACCTTCTCCTCTCTGCCAAAAAAATAAAAAATAAAAAATAAAAAAAAATTGTTCTTAGGCCTCACTCATTCAAATGTAATTTTATCTTTTTCCACATCTGCCTCTGTTGCTGTTAAGAGTCTAGCTTCTTCTTTTCCCCCAGTCAGAATGAGGACATTGTTATTATTTACTTATTTTTAATAAATAACCATTTTATTTATTTTTTAAAATTTTACTTTATTGTTGTGGGGAATATAAAATATGAAATCTACTCTCAGCATTATTTATTTTTAAGTAAACTTTCATTTTTAATTCACACATAATTGTACATATTTATTGAGAAAGATGTGAGATTCAATGCATGTACACAATGTATCATAATAGGGAAACTGGCATGTATCAAATCAGGTATTTATCATTTCTTTCTGTTGATAACATTCCATCTTTTCTACTAGCTATTTTGAAATATTCAAATTAACTGTTAGCAATAGTTATTCTACTGGGCTACGGAAGTTATTCCTCCTATCTAACTGTGGCCCTTCACCTGTTAACAATTCTCTTTCCATCCTTCCTTCCCCTCTAGCTTTTTAGATTCTGGCATTCACTCTTATATTCTTTACTTCTTTGTGTTTTACATTTCAGCTTCCATGAATAAGTGAGAAAACAAGTTATTTGTCTTTCTGTGTATGATATATTTCACTTAACAATATTCTCAAAGGTCAATCTATGTTGCTGCAAATGATAGAACTTCAATTTTATGGCTGAATACTATTCTGTTGTGTTGTGTATTTATATCATATTTTCTTTATCTATTCACCTGTTGATGTAAGTTGATTCCATGTCTTGGCCACTGTGAATGGTGCTGCCATTAACATGTAAATGCATGTCTCTTTGACATCCTGATTTCAATTCCTTTGTGTGTATAATTAGGAGTAGGATAATATGGTAATTCTTTTTTTCAATGTGTCTTGTTAATATTTATTAACTTTGATTACTAAGAGTATTCATCATTCCCTACACTGAACTACACAAAAAAATTAAAGTCACAAAGGGGTACTTACCATTATCAATTCTCAAATAAGTCAGGAATAAAATTTAACAACCAAAATAAATGACAATGGCCAATGGCATGAATTATTAAGGTATTATATTTTCTAAAAAAATATTTATTTATTCTAATTTGTTAGACATGACAGCAGAATGCATTTCAATTTGTAGTATACATATGAAGAACAATTTTTCATGTCTCTGGTTGTACACAAAGCAGAGTCACACCATTTGTGTCTTCATACTTGTACCTAGGGTAATGATGTCCATTTCATTCCAACATTTTTTCTATTTCCATGCCCCCTCCATCCCCTTTCTTCCCCTTTACCCTCCATTCCTCCCACGCTCTCCCTCATCCCCATTATGGGTCAGTATCCACATATCAGAGAAAACATTCTGCCTTTGGTTTTTTGGGATTGGCTCACTTCACTTAGCATTATATTCTCCAACTCCATCCATTTACCTGCAAATGCCATGATTTTATTTTCTTTTAATGCTGAGTAATGTTTCATTGTGTATATATAACACATTTTCTTTATCCATTCATCTACTAAAAGGCATCTAGGTTGGTTCCACAGTTTAGCTATTGTGAATTGAGCTGCTATAAACATTGATGTGGCTGTGTCCTTGTAGTATGATATTTTTAGGTGCTTTGGGTAGAAACTGAGGAGTGGGATAGCTGGGTCAAAAGGTGGTTCCATTCCAAGTTTTCCAAGAAATCTCCATACTGCTTTCCTTACTGGTTGCACCAATTTGCAGTACCACAAGCAATGTATGAGTATGCCTTTTCCCCCACATTTTTTGCCAACACTTATTGTTGTTTGTATTCTTAATAGCTGCCATTCTGACTGGAGTGAGACGAAATGATAGAGTAGTTTTGATTTGCATTTTTCTAATTGCTAGAGATTTTGAACATTTTTTCATGTATTTGTTGATTGATTGTATATCCTCTTCTGAGAAGTGTCTGTTGAGTTCCTTGGCCTATTTATTGATTGGGTTATTTGGTTTTTTGGTGTTAAGTTTTTTGAGTTCTTTATATATCCTAGAGATTAGTGCTGTATCTGGTGTGTATGTGGTAAAAATTTGCTCCCATCATGTAGGCTCTTTCTTTACTTCACTGTTGTTTTTTTTTTCTTTTGCTGAGAAGAAGGTTTTCAGTTTGAATCCATCCCATTATTGATTCTTGTTTTTATTTCTTGTGCCTATAGGAGTCTTGTTAAGGAAGTCAGGGCCTAATCCAACATGATGAAGATTTGAGCCTACTTTTTCTTCTATTAGGTGCAGGGTCTCTGGTCTAATTCCTAGGTCCTTGATCCACTTTGGGTTTTCTGCATGGTGAGAGATAAGGGCTTAATTCCATTTTGGTGCATAGGGATTTCCAGTTCTCCCAGCATCATTTGTTGAAGAGGCTATCTTTTCTCCAATATATGTTTTTGGTACCTTTGTCTAGTATGAGATAACTGTATTTATGCGGGTTTATCTCTGTGTCCTCTATTCTGTCCTATTGGTCTACAAGTCTATTTTGGTGCCAATACCATGTGGGTTTTTTTTTCTATTGCTCTGTAGTATATTTTAAGGTCTGGTATACTGATGCTACCTGCTTCACTCTTCTTGCTAAGGATTGCTTTGGCTCTTCTACGTCTCTTATTTTTCCAGATGAATTTCATGATTGCTTTTTCTATTTCTATAAGGAATGTCATTAGGATTTTGGAATTGCATTAAATCTCTATAGTGCTTTTGGTTGTATGATAATTTTGACAATATTAATTCCGCCTATTCAAGAACAAGAGCGATCTTTCCGTTTTCTAAGGTCTTCTTTAATTTCTTTCTTTCTTTCTTCCTTTTTGTGTTCTATATTTTTCATTGTAGAGATCATAATGGAATGGAATTAGAAATCATATAGTAATTCTACTTTGTTTTTTTGAGAAAACTCCACACTATTTTCCATAATGACGAAGAAATTTACATGCCCATAGTGAATGTGAGTTCCTCCCTCTCTGCACCCTCACCAATATTTTTTGTCTTTTTGATAATAGCCATTTTATATATTTATTTTCACACATTTTTTTGTTGGTGCATTTTAGTCGTACATACTGATGTGATTTGTTATTACGTATATGTACATAGGAGTGGTACACAATATAACAATATAATTTGGCCAATATCACTCTTCAGCACTTCCATTCCCTTCTCATCTCCCACCCTTTGGTCCCTTTCCTCTACTGATTTTCTTTTGGTTTTCATGAGATCTACCCCCAACTTTCCTTCCCTCTGGCTTCTGTATATGAAAGAAAATATATGAGCCTTAAACTTATGTCACTTGACATATTAGTCTCTAGTTCAATTATTTTCTTTGGGGGGGGGGGCACGGGTACCAGAGATTGAACTCAGGGACACTCAACCACTGATCCACATCTCCAACCCTATTTAGAGACAAGGTCTCACTGAGTTTCTTAGCACCTCACTTTTGCTGAGGCTGGCTTTGAACTTGTGATCCTTCTGTCTCAGGCTCCTGAGCCACTGGGATTACAGGTGTGTGCCACCACACCCAGCTTCAATCCATTTTCTTGCAAATCCATTTTTCTTTATGGTTGAAGAAAACTTCATTGTGTGTATATACTACATTTTCTTTATCCATTTATTCATTCATGGCCACCTAGGCTGGTTCCATAGTCTGGCTATTGTGAATTGTGCTTCTATAAATATGGGTATGCATGGGTATATATCATTGTAGTAAGATAGCTTTAATTCTTCAGAAAAAATACTGAAGAGTAGTATAGCTGGGTCATATGGTGGTTCTAATTCTAGTTTTTTGAGGAGTATTTATATTGATTTCCATTGTGGTTGTACTAATTTACACATATAAAGACTCACTTCCATCATTTTGTTATATTTTCCTGGTTGTTTTATATATCCTGATTCTTTCTTATTCTCTTTTTGTTCATTTTTGTGGTTTTCTGTATTGACAGAGCTTAATCCTCTTTCTCTTTTGTACATCTACTTTACTATTGTTTTTCATATCCTTCCATGTTTCATGCTGGTACTCATAGACATTTTGTTCTTAGGGTAGGACTCCCTTAAGCATTTTTTATAGAACCTGTCTTGTGGTGACGAATTCCTGTTTTTGCTTATGTTGGAAAACATTTATTTTTCTTTCTTTTCTAAAGAATAGATTTTCTATGTATAGTATTCTTGGTAGATTTTGTCTTTTATAACCTTGAAAACATTTTCCATTCTCTCCTCTCCTATAAAGTTTCTGATGAGAAGTCTACTATTATAGAAATTGCATTATAAATAATGTGACTTCTTTCTCTTGTTTTTAGAATTCTCTCTGTCTTGTATTTTTAACAGTTTGACCACAATATATACCTTGGAGAGGATCTGCTTTGCTCTAATATTTGAGAGAATCTTTTTCTATGGATCCTTCAAGCTTCCTAGACATGAATGTTTGTGTCTTCTTTCTCAGGGTTTAGAAAGTTTTCAGCAATTACTTCATTGAATATGTTCCATATGTCTTTTTCTTTTCTCTTCCTCATCTGAAACACACATAATGTAAATGGTTGCTTACTTAGTGGCATCCCATAAGTCTCAAAGGCTTTCTTCAGTCTTTTGTCAGTCTGGGTTTTTTCAAAAAACCTGTCTTCAAGCTCAGAAATTCTTTCTTTTTTTCTGCCTGATACATTCTTCTTTTGAGGCTCTTCAGTATATTTTTTATTTCATTTATTGAGTTCTTTGGCTTCAAGGTTCATTTTCATTCTTTTTTATGATCAGTATCTCTGCTAATTTTATCTTTTATATTGTGAATTGTTTTTCTAATTTAACTTAATTGTCCATTAATATTCTTTTATATTCCATTAGGCTTTCTTAAAATCATCATCTTGAATGATTTTTTTTCTGGGAAATGTGCTGATCTCCTTTACTTTGAGTTTCATTGTTAGAGTTATTGTGTTCCTCTTAAGACTTCATGTTACATTGTTTTTTTCATACTTCTTATGTCCCTACATTGGTATTTGTACATAGAGTATATTAAGTACTTTCAATTTCGTAGGGTGGTTTTAAAAGTAAAAGATTTTGTGTGTGTGTGTCTGTGAGTGTGATATTGTGTAGGGTGGTGATTACACAAGCTGTGTTAGCTTTGGTTCTAGGTAGGCACTTTAGAATCCATGTAACTTTTTCAGTTGTAATTTTTAATATATTTTTTAAATTGTTTTAGGTGTAGTTGGACACAGTACCTTTATTTTATTTATTCATTTTTATTTGATGCTGAGGATTGAACCCAGTGCCTCACGCATGCTAGGCGAGTGCTCTACTGCTGAGCCACAACCCCAGCACTCACTTGTAATTTATTATGGCAATTTCTATAGGTACTTCAATGTCTTAGGCTGCAGGGGATATGAGGTTGCACCATCAGCTGGTATGCAAATCTCTTAGGAGGATCTAGTTTTCTAGAAGCAATGTATGCATGTATCCTGTTGGGAGTCGCCCTGGCTCCAAAGACTAACTTCCCCATCCCCCAAGAAGGGCCATCCAATGGTGAGCCCTGCTGGCTCACATGATCCTTACCCACCAATCAGAAAGCACCCCAGCCAACTGTCAAACCCTTCAACCATTAAACTGTCATAACTGTCAAACCACCCCCAGTTCTATAAATATGCAGAGCTCTTCCTCAATAAACGGGCATTTTCTCCAATGACGAGCCTTGTTCATTCTTTCACATCCTACCATGAATGTGGGTGCTGATAAATTTCAGCATGTTAGGAAGACCTATGCCTACCCTGCTGGGCCCACATATATGCAGTTCAATGTTCCTGATTACAGAATGGGTGTTTGTTCATGTCTGAGGGCCAAACAGGGGCCAGATCATATAAGTTTCTTAGACAAGACATCTATCAGCGATACATGGTTGACATTGTTGAGCCTTTGGGTGCAATCTACTCAGAACATGTTTCTGTGCCACTTTTCAGGGCCTCATAAACTATACTTCTGAGCTTGGGTTGCTTAGCTGCTTCATATGGGAAGGGCTACCTGACTGTTTTATGGGGCCTCTACAAGCCAAGGTACTTAGAGCAGATTGTCTGACTACTTCCCAATGCCAATGGTGGGTGGGAAGGGACACTTGACTGCTTTTCAGGGAGGTGACCTCAGCTGGATATGTTGCTTGGGGCTGGTTAATCTGTGGCTTATTGTGTTGGTATTGGGCAGGTGGGGGATAAAACCTGATTATGATACTCTAGGAAGGTTGGAGGGACCACCAAGTTTTTTCTAGAGGTCTTCTCAGGTTGAGCCACCCAATGTCTTACTGCTCAGGAGCTTTCCATAGTTGTGGGCAGATGGGCAGGGTCACCTGGATTATTTCAAGGCTAGATCCCCTGAGCTGCAGGAGGCAATTGCCTGATAGTTTTAACTCCTGGTGGGTAGGTCTCAAAATGATACCCTGAAGCAGGAGCCTGGATGGGAGAGGATAAAACTTGAACTGGAGTTTTTATCTTGGGAAATGCAGTGGCATAAAACCTGAAGCTTCCCCAAACTTGGTTCCGAGCCTTTAAGGGTCACAGATTTCTTCACCAGAAAATGTTTCAGGTGTCTGTGGCATGAATAAGGACTACCAGGAGCCTCTAGCTTACACTTTTCCCACCAAACACAGTCCTTATTTCAGAGTTGCTATAAAAAATGGGATGGTTGATGCTGTCTGCTTGCTTCCTTTCTATGTAAAGTCATTGCATAACTCCATGTTCAATATCTCTGACATACCCTACCATATTGTGCCACTCTGCCTCAGATGGTCTAGTAAAATAGTTATTTTTTTTTTTACTTATTTAGGTCTTCTGCTATGAATGAAGTGTGCCAGGCACCTCTAGTCAGCCCTCTTACTTACTCATGTTAGCACGTGTTTAAGGGTATAATACATTATGTAGAATATACGTGCAGTATTCTGTAACAGATCTCTATAGTATATTCATCTTGTTAAGCTGAAACTATGCTTATTATATTTGCAGAGGGGAGAACAAATGCTGTCCTAGTAACAATAATTCTGCTGTGTTGCATAGGCTGTCCTTGAACTACTGGGATCAAGCAATCCTTTTGTCTCTACCTCTCATGTGTCTAGGATGACAGGTATGGACTACCGTGCCTAACTCCACATGAGTTCTGGGAGCTCTGTTTCAAAGTTATTGGATATTGTAGAGTGTGCTTAGGGCAGCTCCTTTCCCAGTGAGAAAGAATATAGGTTAGAGAATAAGATAGACATATCATTCTGGGGGATAGGCTTTTCTTTTTTTCTTTTTGACCATTTTGACATGTGCACCATTTTTATTGAATTGTCAAAATTGTTGCTGTATTTCAAATTCATAATGCATAATTTTTACTTTTCTATAAGCAATATATATTTTAAGACTAACTCAAAGATTTTACTCTTTTCTATTGATCTTATTTTCAATTTGAAGCAAAGAACTAGGGTATTTAGTAACAAAGAGTGAAATGCTTTTAGTTGAAAACATCCCTACACTGGACAAAATATGTAAAGACAATGGTTTTCAAGCTGATGAACACTCAGCAAAGGACAGTAATATCTAAAAGTGGAAATGAATGAGTTGAAACTGATAAATTCTGCATCATATTATCTAAAGAATTTCCAGGACATTGGGGCAAAAGAGAAGAACTTAAGTACCAAATTCTAAGAGAACACTACAAGGAAAGAGTTGAGTGCACATCCCTCGAATCTGTAGAGGCCCCTTTTAGGAAAACCAGTACAGAACTGAAAACTGTACATATGTGAGAAAATTTCTTACAATGGGAAAGAATCACTGAAAGGCTTAGAGAACGATACATGAAGTTCACGAAGTATCAGGAATAAACCCTGGGGGACAGGCTTTTCTACTTAAATTGCTACACTATGTTCTGAGCACCTTACCTACTGCCCAACACAGGGATTTTGCAAAACTGAAGCCAGTTTGCTTTGTGGGTAGATCTCTGAGAAGTATAACAATAGAATCCTGTTACAAAAATGATCATAATTCTATTTTCCATACTGTTTATGTATCTAAAGGGTTCCATATGACTTTGCAGAGCAGTAAGTTCTGGAGGAAAGAGGTTTTGTGGCAATCACTCAAGACATAACTAAGGGATTGCAGAGGTAACCCAGCATTTGGCCAGTAGAAGACAAGGCAGTACAGTTCAGATGACTAAACTCAGAGCTGTTAGAAAACTAAGAAAGTGTTGATGGGAGAAGACTCAAGTCGTTAGGATGAGAAGAATCGACAAAGTCTCTGTTAGGAAGGTGAGTAAAGGAAGATCACCCACTTTCCCCTCTCCCCATCTTCACTTTAGATAACTAAGTAGCATTCTATGGTAATCAGCATTTAGTGAGCACCAACTGCAGGGGCACAGAGCCAGGTTCTAATGAGACAAAGGCAATCAAGATATGGTTCCTAAAAACACCACACATAAAATCTTCCTCATTGTAGTACTGAGTATTTGGCTTTGAATCTATCATCAGTTGAATAGTGGGTAGAGTGAGCTTTCAAAATCTACCCAGTATGTGTCAACAGCTCTACTAAGAACTTTAAATTTGTTTCCAGTTGTTATCTCCCACTAGAACTGTGTTAAGTATCATCTACCAATATTTTACCCACATGAACCAGAATCTGAATAAAGAAGATATTCTCCCAAAGTCCCTATTAAATGGCAAACCTGAGACTTAGATGTTTTCAAGATTCAAAGCCAATGGCCTGTTAACATGTAAGTGCTGGGGTTCTTCATTTAGGCAGTTTATATGACTAACACATTTGAACCACCTATGGTTAATAACTTCCTCCTACCCCTGTTGCTCCAGAACCACATTATGCAGAAATGGAAACACAAGGAAAATGGTCATGAAGTGTGGGTCTTTCTCATTAACAAAAATGTTCAGATTGGATGCACACTCATTTGAAATGTATAATTGTATTTTTTCTCTTTCATACCACAGGATATGTGGCTCTGAATATCTGGCAGCCAGGGAGATTGCAGCTGCTGAGAACATTACACAGCGTTGTGGGAGCCTGCAGTGCACCACCGGTATTATACTTTCTGATTATGGCAAAGATTAGGCTCACAGCTTCCTCATATGTTAGATAGTATTAACAAAGTTAGCATGAATAAAGAGTATACATCAAAGTAATAATTTAACCTGCTGCCAGTTTCCTGTAATTATTGAAAAAAAAACCATAATTGTATCACAGATTTCAATTCTATTATGTTTCCATTTCTCTTTATTTTACCCATTTGCCATAGAAATTAATTTATATATTAGAAATCAATAAACATAGACGTTAAAAACTTTCAAAATTCCAAGAACAAAGTAAATTGATCACAGATGATTAACATTATTAATCAATGCTTTTTTTTACTTTCTATAATCTGTAACTGAAAATAAGTACAAAATGAAATGAGTATAGTTACTCCTCTATATCCAGGGAAGATTGCTTCCAGGAGCTATCCATGGATACTAAAATCCATGGGTGCTCAACTCCCTTTTATAAAATGATTTAGTATTCATATATAATATAGCACATTTCTTCATATACTTTAAGTCATTTTCAAGTTACTTATAATGCCTAATACAATGTAAATGCTATTATGTAGTTGTTACACTATTTTACTTATTTTGATGACTATCATTCCTCTGTGAGATGTATTGTTTAAGGAACAATGACACATAAAAACTATCTGCACATTTTCAGTAGAGATGCAAATTTTTTCAAATACTTTTGAAACATGTTTGGTTGAAGCACATATGAGAAACATTGAGGGTGAGAAAGATTGACAATATTTTATGTTATCAAGGCCTATTTCAAACTATTGTAAAATATGTTATTACATACTGCCCTCCTATTAGGGTTATACAAATATTCATTTGATATATAGTTAAACATTTATTCTTAGAGAAAGGTTCAATGGATAGCCACCAAGAAGCAACTGGTATAGACATAGCATTTCATTCAGATGGAATTGTAAGTCACCCAGCAGAGGACTGGCCTTCATCATTAGCTCTTGGAAACATTAACAGAGATAATAAGAGAGTCCTAGAAATACAGGAAACGATATTGGTTTACTAAACAAATATTTACTAATCATTTACTCTGGAAGTAATGTATCCTGAGAAGAAAGAAAACCAACTCAGCAAGATTTATTTTTAGATTATTCAAAGATGGTCAACAAAATCAGTGTGGCTAGAATAAAATGTGCTGGATACAGTGGACATAGATGAAGTTATATTGCATAGACATGGCAAATCATGCTTAGATGCCATGGTAAGGGCACTGAGCTTCATTCTAACTGAAATGGGAAGCCAGTAGAGGTAATTTATCTGAGATACTGCTTGAGTTCAGAATCCAATATGATTGAGATTTCCTGCTTCATTACTAAAGAATATCATTCATTTAAGTCTATTAATAGCATATTTAAAAGAAAGATTTTTTTGAGCAAGGAAAGAGTGGAGGGCTGGCTGGAAGGATGCTAGACCAAAAATCAGAAAGTCTTTTATGATGACCAAGGTTAAAGGAATAGATAGAGGTGAAAACCATGTAATCAAAGAGAAGTTGGGAGTTATGGCACTATAGCATAACTCATGGATGGGGGAAGGCATGAACTTGAGACTGTAGATGAGTCTGACACCAACAACACCAGATATGAGCAGCAATTTCATAGGATCCAGATGAATTTCTCTATGTAACTGGGCATGAGGTGCCATTACTAGTCATGTCTTACATATTGCTTACATAGTGGGGAGACAAATTTTTGTTGAAGTCTGGCAAATCACTAAATAATATCATTTATTTGATAGTATTATCAACTATAATTTTATTTTCTTTTAAAAATGTTTGAAATTACTAAATTGAGGAAATTAAATTTAGATGGTTTAAGTCAAAATGTGTAAGAGTCAAATCAGCTGCTAAACTCAATATTCTGTCTCTCAAACCAGTGACATTTTCACTAATTTAAACTCTTCAAAATATACCACTTGCATAATTTCAGATCACTTGAATAGAATTTAACATATATTTTATATATTTTAGGAATCACAGAGATAAAATGTTAATTTGAACCTTAAATATGCAATTTTCTTGTTCAAATGTAGTACTAATTGGATAGAAGGTATCTGTTGACAGTAGGATTCTTTTGCTAATTAATCTGCTATTTAGTTGAGTGATAAGAGCTTGGGGCTCTCAGAGAGGCTTCATTTCTAATATAGACAAAGGCAGCTGAAAGCAAAATCTGTGAAAGGACTGATATTTAAAGTTGAGTTATGGTTAAAATTACAGGATTTTTTTCTATTTCCTTATATAGAATGAAGAAATTAAAGATAAATGCTAAAATTTTGGTTTAACCTCAGGCCTTGCTTATGTGCACTTTTTAAAAGAACATTTTTATATATAAAAACATACAAGCAACTTGTCACTATTAAATGTCTTGGCAAAAATTCTAAGATTGTCTTCTGTGAAATAAAAATAATCAGGCAAATAAGAGGAGTGAAATGCTTGGTTTTTTAAAAAAATGAGGAGCTGGGGGTTGTGACTCAGTGGTAGCACACTCGCCCTGCATGTGCGAGGCCCTGGGTTCGATCCTCAAGCACCACATAAAAATAAATAAATAAAATAAAGGTATTATGTTCAACTACAACTAAAAACTAAATTTAAAAAGTGAGTAACTGTATAGAAATTAGAAGCAACAAGTTCGATTATAAAGAAAAAAAACTTCAGGTAACTAGTATTTGGAACAATAAAAATAACTGGGTTTCTGTGCTAAATTTGGCACTTAAATAATGATTTGGACAATTGATATCAGTTGTTTGTATCAGTGGTCAATTTGCTACCCCTGGAGACTTTTGGCAATGTCTGGAGACATTTTTAAATTATTATTATTACAACTGTGGGAGTTACTGGAATTTAATGTGTTGGGCCAGATATGCTGCTAAATAAATTAAAAGATGCAGGGCAGCACCCAAACAAAGATTCATCCTGTCCAAAGTGTTTACATCACCAATGTTGACAAACATTCACTAAATGAAGATTTTATTGTGAAGCTATTTGGAGAAAAACAAAATTCTTTTTAAAATCAATTTCAGTCAAGGAATCAATGGTGGGCAGTGCCATGAACCATGGCTATATATTATTGGAGAGTTGGAGGTACTTAGAGCCAAAATCCTAAGAAACAGGACAGGAGGAAAGTGAGAGATGTCTATAATGAGTTCTGTATAGAAATTAGAAGCAACAGGTTTGATTATAAAGAAAAATAGCACTATACTAAAAACACAAGAACTGATTAAAAAGTAATGAGCAGAGTAAACTATCAAGATACTATTTACAAATATAATGATTATAATAAACAATGACATAAACAAAAAAATGCTGAAAATTCTTTTGGAAACAAAAATAAACCAAAGTTAAGTATTGAGCTTCTTAAGTTAATTTCACAAATTAGAATTAGAAAATAGAGAATTATGATAGGAAGAGAAATGTTGGGCATGGTGGCGTATGCCTATAATCCCAGAAGGTCTGGAGGCGGAGGCAGGAGGATCACAGGTTAGGAGCTAGCCTCAGCAACTTAACAAGGATATAAGCAGTGTTGTGAAAGGCTGTCTCAAAATAAAATAAAAAAGGAAAAGGGCTTGGGGTTGTGGCTCAGTGGTTAGGCACCCTTGGGTTTAATCCCCATGTGCCAAAAAAAAACCTCAAGAAAGATACAAGATCAATTAATTAGTCAATCAAGAGAGAGATCAAAGAGGATAATGTGTCATGAACTGAGTTTTATGATTAATCCAGTCCTCTTCATCTCATGTAAAAATATGTATATTGCTAAAAATGTCAACTCTAAGTGTGAATAATCCAAATCAGTACAGATGGTAATCAAATAGAACTTTTAATTATTCACATCTGGATTTATAGATTTCCTCATTGAAGAAAGATACAAGGGAAATATTTTGGAGAAATAAATAACTGCTTCTTAGATCAAGTAATTTTAGAATCCATATGGAAAGGAAATACACTGAGCTACGCATGAAAGACAGGAAGGGAATCGGGAATTATACAAATGGTTGTATGTTAGTGATCAGTATGTGATTAAGTTTCACTTTCTGCTGAGAATAGAATAGGAAAGCCAAGAAATATAGAACACATGCTAACTCACTTTTAAAACAGAGACCTACATCAAAATGTGCATATTAGCAAAAAAATGCATAAAAGTGGGGAATGAAAAGGCAAATAATATATGGGAATCCTACAGATTGTTTAAAACACCTTATTGGAAGCCAGGGCAAAACGTGCCAAGGATCAAGAAACCCAAGTGATCAAAAAAAAAGAAAGAAAGGGCCTTGTATGGCTGACTAGCAAAGTAAAAAGGTCATTGTGGGTGAGAGGAGGTGGATGGCAGTTGTTAATGACACAATTAGTTAAGAGAACCAAACAAGAAAATCCACAAAGTAAGGCAAATCAGATACAAACATAAGACTAGCTGAAAAAGACTTTATTTGCATTTTTATTCCAAAGAAAACCATAAAAATGTTTTTGAAAAATGCATCATCAGTAGGATACTCATTAGAATTGCTAGGACTATGTGATGATGGTAGTGGAAAAGCTGACTTCTGAATGAAGAGGCTCTGGAAAACAGGATCAGTGGATATTTTATTTAGATTTTTGTTATGAAAAAGTTGGTAAATGTCTAGCTTAAAATAATCAGGAAGTGGAAAACACCAGAAAACACACTTTTTTACATTAGTGGCTTAGAATTAGGGGAGTTATATTTTTAAAATTATGAATTTGAGAGCCTCAACATGGCAAGCTGTGATGATTTTTATCAAGAGCCCACAAGATTTTGATGACTCACTTGTTCAGGACTCAGTTCTATATTCAATTAACAACTTGGGATTTAAATAAATAATTATCAGGACAGTTTTATTTAGATTACATCAAGAATCATTGCCTAGATCCATATTCTCCTGGAGGACTGGCACAAGCTGAGAGCTAATATGATTCTTACCTAAAAATGACCCTCGGAAATACAAATTGCTAAACTTCACCTTTGTATCTTTCTATAGGAAACTGTAGTCAAAGGCAAGATCATTCCATACTTAAATATACATAGTAATTTAGTGGAAAGGCAATATGATATTCTTTAAGGGAAATTTGTTCCTATTAATTATTAGAGATATTGGACACTATTCAAGAATCAGTTGAGATAATTTATTCATAATTTAAACCAAGCAAAGTTATGTGATTAAAAGTGTTGAAAATGGTTGACTACGATGGAAAGGTAATAACAAATGTTTTAGAAAAAGGGACACACAAGCAAAAAACAAAGGCTGAGGAAGGATAGGCTCCTTTCATCAACAAGAAATAGACTCTAATGTTTGACGGTTACTTCTACGTGTTGAGTTGGCTTGGACAAGTGATTAAACATCATTCTGGATGTTTTCATGAAGGTGCTATAGGATGTGATTAATGCCCTCCAAAAGGGAGTGGGCCTCAGCCAATCAGTTGAAGGCATAAATACGAAAGGCCGACAATTCCAAGAGTTAGAAAACCCTCAACTTGGCATATTGGGACTTCCTGGTTTTATAACACTTTCCAAACTCATCAGCTGTCCAGATTTTTTTACTTGCCAACCCCCATACTTACTTGAGTCTACTCCCGATGGTAAGTCAGTTTCTGTCTCCAGAATTCTGCTAGAAAAGTTCTGACATGAGGCCTTTTATTTTTTAATCTATTATCCTAGGCATTATTCCTATTTACAGAACCCTAAGTATTTGATTATGCATAAATTATCAGGCCTGGGAGCTCACACAAACATATGTACACACATTCCATTGCTTCTGGTTTTCTGGAAAATTCTGACTAGTATGCTGGCAGGCATAACCTAACTGATGAGCTGCCCGAACATCTTTAATATGTTTGAAAGAAGGTCACTTCACTAAATGTCAAGGTTTCCAAGTCATACTAAATATTTAAAGAAACTGAAATGTCTAGTGGAGAAACATAAGCTAAAACTGAGTTTTATTTTGAATTGTCAGAAGAATAAAAGCTTAGTACTTCAGTGAATTAGTATAATAATGCACTTGGCAAATAAGAATTATTTACACACACAATACACACATACACACACTATGTTGTGCGAGCATCATGCATTTCTCTAACAGAATCATTTCTAAATATATTGTCTAAAGAATATCAGGCCAACAGAAGTATATGAGTTACTGGGAAAAACGCCAGGGGAAAATTAGCCAGTGAATTTGATTTTATCTTTCAAAATATATAATTAATTGAAATTAGAATACTGATTGCAAGTCTGTATGCCATACCTAAAGAAAAAAATGGAATGCAAAAACATTCAGAGAAGAGCAAAAATTAGATAAATGGGTGTAGATCTCTTAAAAAAAATATATGAAATTTAAGGAGACAAAAACTTGGAGAGAATACTGGAGGTAGATCTGAAGGAATGAAAGATCATAAAATTGAAAATATAGGTATAATTAATACTTGTCTATCCAGATCTGGAATATTGAAATAGAGATCATCTCTTGAAGTATTAAAGAGGTAATCCTAGAATAAGTAAATAAAAGGAGTTTGTAGAATTTAAGGAATAGCAAATTTCAACAGTGTGGTCTCAATTATCTGGCCACAATATTTATCATTTATAGCTTTTATCATGTGAGAAAATGTCATTTATTATTTACAATGAAAGAAAATGCTGTTTATCTCCTATAGATTGATTATATATTATAGACTTGGATTCTTTTTCTTTAAATACTACCTTAAGAAATGATAATCCAGCTAGGCATGGAGGCATATGCTTGTAATTCAAGAGACTCTGAAGGCCGAGGCAGGAGGAATTCAAAGCCAGCTTCAGGAATTTATGGAGGCCCTCAGCAACTAAACAAGACCTTGACTCTAAATAAAATACAAAAATGGTCTGGTAATATGTCTTAGTGGTTAAGTGCTCCTGGTACCAAGAAACACACAAAAAGAAATGATAATCCTTAGTCAGGCACAGTAGCACACACCTGATATACCATTGGCTTGGAAAGTGACTTGAGAAACCAAAGTTCAAGGCCAGATTTAGCAATTCATTGAAGCTCTTAGTGAGACCATGTCTCAAAATAAAAAATAAAATGGGCTAGGGATGTAGTTCAGTGATAAAATGCTGCTCTTGGGTTACATTCCCAGTTTTTTGTTTGTTTGTTTTTTTTTAAAGAAAGAAAGAAAGAAAAAAGAAAAAAATGATAATCTTTGAAAATGAGAGCAAGAAAAAATACATTTTCCATATGTCAGTATCTCTTGCTTCAAAGTTTTTATACAACATGAAGAAATATTTTTTTAAAAAATGCTGATTGTTTTAATATACTATTAAATACCATATTTTAGTTCAAAGAAGTGAACTCCTATGCATGACAATTTGCATAAATTAAGTCCATAAGCAGGGTAAATGTGAAGGATAATAGGTAAATAAAAGACTTCAGATAAGAGCTTTCTTTTTTGTTGTTTTTTCTTTATTAAATTATTATTTATTCTAATTTGTGTTAGATGATGGCAGAAAGCAATTCATTTCATATTACACATATAGAGTACAATTTTTCAAGTCACTGGTTGTACACAAAATATTTTCACACCATTCATGTCTTCATATATGTACTTAGGGTAATGATGTCTAACTCATTTCACTATCATTCCTACCCCCTTTCCCTCTCCATTCCCCTCCCTCCTCTTTTCCCTATCTAAAGTTTCTCCATTCCTCCCATGCTCCCCCACCTCATCATCATTATGAGTCAGCATCCTCATATCAAAGAGAGCATTCAGCCTTTGGTTTTGGGGGATTGGCTCACTTCACTTACCGTTTTATTCTCCAACTCCATCCATTTACCTGCAAATGCCATGATTTTATTCTCTTTTAATGCTGAGTAATGTTCCATTGTGTATATATACCACATTTTCTTTATCCATTTATCTACTAAAAGGCATCTAGGTTGGTTCCACAGTTTAGCTATTGTGTATTGAGCTGCTATAAACATTAATGTGGCTGTGTCCCTGTAGTATGCTATTTTTAAATGCTTTGGGGATAGACCAAGGAGTGGGATAGCTGGGTCAAATGGTGGTTCCATTCCAAGTTTTTCAAGAAATCTTCATACTGCTTTCCTTACTGGTTGCACTAATTTGCAGTACCACCAGCAATGTATAAGTGTGCCTTTCCCCCCACATTTTTGCCAACACTTATTGTTGTTTGTGTTCTTAATAGCTGCCATTCGGACTGGAGTGAGACAAAATGATAGACAAGTTTTGATTTGCATTTTTCTAATTGCTAGAGATGTTGTACATTTGTTCATGTATTTGTTGATTGATTGTATATCCTCTTCTGAGAAGTGTCTGTTGAGTTCCTTAGTCCATTTATTGATTGGGTTATTTGTTTTTTGGTGTTGTTTTTTGAGTTCTTTATATATTCTAGAGATTAGTACTCTATCTGATGTGTGAGGAGTAAAAATTTACTCCCAAGATGTAGGCTCTCAATTCACCTCACTTATTGTTTCTTTTGCTGAGAAGAAGCTTTTCAGTTTGAATCCATTCCATTTATTGATTCTCGATTTTAATTCTTGCACTATAGGAGTCTTATAAAAGAAGTTGGGTCCTAATCTGACATGATGGAGATTTGGGTGTACTTTTTCTTCCATTAGGTGCACAGTCTCTGGTTTAATTCCTAGGTCCTCAATCCACTTTCAGTTATGTTTTGTGCATGGTGAGAGATATGGATTTCCAGTTCTCCCAGCACCATTTGTTCAAGAGGCTATCTCTTCTCCAATGTACACTTTTGTCTAATATAAAATAACTGTAGTTATGTGGGTTAGACTCTGTGTTCTCTATTCTGTGCCATTGTTCTACAAGTCTATTTTGCTGCCAATACAATGCTGCTTTTTTTTTAACTATTGCTCTGTAGTATAGTTTAAGGTTTGGAATTTCATGAAATAGAAAAAGATGGAACACTTCCTAACACATTCTATGAGGCCAATATCACTCTGATTACAAAACCAGAAAAAGACATATTAAAGAAGGAAAACTTCAGACCAATATCTCTAATGAATATAGATACAAAAATTTTCAATAAAATTTTGACAAATAAAATACAAAACATATCAAAAAGATAGTACACCAAGATCAAGTAGATCTTAATAAATTCAGCAACATAGCTGAATATAAAAATCAACACTCATAATCATCCCAGAGATTCAAGATTGGTTCAACATATGGAAATCAATAAATGATCATCTCAATAGATGCAGAGAAAGCATTTGATAAAATACAACATCTCTTCATGTTCAAATCGCTAGAAAAACTAGGGATAATAGGAACATACCTCAACATTGTAAAGGCTATATATGCTGAGCCCCAGGACAACATCATTCTAAATGGGGAAAAATTGAACGTATTCCCTCTAAAAACTAGAACAAGACAAGCATGCCCTCTTTCACCACTTCTATTTAACATAGTTCTTGAAACTCTAGCCAGAACAATTAGACAGATAAAAGAAATTAAAGGGATACGAATAGAAAAGAACTCAAAGTATCACTATTCGAAGATTATCTGATTCTACACCTAGAAGACCCAAAACATTCCACAAGAAATCTCCTAGAACTAATAATAAATTCAGCAACATAGCTGAATATAAAAATCAACACTCATAAATTAAAGGAATTTTTGTACATCAGTGACAAATCCTCTGAAAAAGAAACTAGGAAAACCACCCCATTAACAATAGCCTCAAAAAAAAAAATACTTGGGAATAAACTTAATAAAAGAGGTGAAAATCCTCTACAATGAAAACTACAACATGCTAAAGAAATACATTTAAAAAGACCTTAGAAGATGGAAAGATCTACCTTGTTCTCGGATAGGCAGAATTAATATTGTCAAAATGACCATACTACCAAAAACACTATTCAGATTCAATGCAATCCCAATCCAAATCCCAATGACATTTTTCATAGAAATAGAAAATGCAATCATGAAATTCACCTAGAAAAATAAGAGCCCCAGAATAGCCAAAGCAGTCCTTAGCAAGAAGAGTGAAGCTGGTGGCATTACTATTTCAGATCAGAGCTTTCTTAGTAAGCCATTTAGTTTTATCTCACTTTCTTCAAGGCATTTGTGTATTTTGGGAGATACTATGCCACATGTTTAATTTTGAAATTCAAACCATTACTACTCAGGGTGATTTAAATATACCTTTTTATGAATAGTGCAATGCCATTTTATTTCCTTTATTCCAACTTAAAATTAAGGAGCTTTAGCACTTGAAGTTCAAGGAGGTGAATAAGTCATTCCATTGCAATCCCAGAGAATACATAAGTACTCAGGAATTATTCCATGCATTTGAATAAGTTTCACTGCAAAGATAAACAGGTACACATTTATTCCACTTACCATGTGCTACTCACTTAATTCTGTTTAAAAAAAAATGCACTACAGGTCTAAAGTAGCTTTCATCCTGAACTTCATGACTCTGTGACTGGGCATTCAGTCATTGTAGATTTTATTTACAATTAATGATTCAACTTTATAGCTGCAACATCATGTTATCCACAATTTGAATAGTATTACCCACCTCATTTAGCAGTTTGCGATCTGTCTACAATGCAACTTACACTTAAATATTGGAGCAATCACAGGTTCTTATGCTTCTCTTCCCTTACCCATACTTAATATTGTCAAATGAAAGGACTCATCTATGAAGTTATAAATGTGTACTGTAATTTAAATTTTAAGATGAAAGTACAGAAAGAATAAAATGGCAAAACATTTTTTATTAAAAAAATGGTTGTCTTAGATTGTCTCAGGAACAAATTGGTAGAGAATGGACTTCTTCATCCATCTAGATATATCTAGGATTCATTCAAATGTATCATTTAGGAATTAGAAGAGGAATAATGCTTTACATTGCAAAAATCAAAGTCAATTCTCTGTCTCTTAGTATAGTAAAGTGACAGTTTTACATTAAGTGCTTCCATTACATTTCATTTGACTTTGATACAGAAGGAAAATTAACTCTGGTGCTGTTAAAAATTCTCAGAAAAAAGCTTTAATTTTGACTAATCTTTTATTAATTGTCTAAAACGGGATATTTTTCTTGTCTGAGATAAAAATGCTAATAAAATGTCATTTTCTTCTCCCAGTCCTGGCCAAGAGTTGTATCAATGGGTTTTCACACCAAGAGTAAGATTTTTTTTCCAAATTATTAAAAAAAAAACCTGATCATTGCTGTTCTTAATTTTATGTGACTATCAACATTCATCTTAACTTCTACTTTTTTATCTTCTTCCTTATTAGGCTCTTTGAATCTAGCTCATCTGTTCCTATCCTTGACATTGATACATAAATAAAAATTAGAGAGCTCAACAAGTAAGGTGATCTTAGACTAAAGGTACACAAAGTAAAGCATTTTAGTATAGTTCCTTCCTAGCAGTTTATAAAGGACTACTCACCTATCCCTCACCCAAGCACATAAGTAATAAGCTTTTACTAGTTTACTACTTTTACTACTATAATGCATGACATGACACTGACCTACAGTGATGCTATCTAGAAATGTCAGTGTAATACAGACTATTATCATTTAAAACCATTCACATAGGTTTTTCCCAGAATGACAGTACTATTGCTTCCTTTCCTTTATAGTACAGCTAAGACTATTCATCATTGGGAATTGGTCTTCAATGAGACATATTGATTACACCAACATACCCTGTGAGACACACATCCACATACACAAATCACTCCACACCTTAAAACAATTTGCACTACAGAAAACATCAATGAGGGCACATTTGTTTCTCTTATCTGGTGCTACACACTCAATTCTGTTCAACAAATATTGATCAGCCTTCTTGGATTTGATTAAGAACATGATTAATCAACCTATCAGTTGGAAATGCTGAAAGTCCAAACAGAAATTTTTTTTAACACACTCATACCATATCCTTAAAAGGGTAAGAGTGTGGTAGATATAGAAAAACAATCAGATAAACCCAAACTGACTTTTTTGCCAGTACATTTATGATGGAATGAATCAACATCATTACTCATGGTTATTATTCATAAAATTAATATAATAAAGAGTCCTGAAAACAGCTTTCCAATTGTTAAACAATGGTTGTTTCAAATAAAACCAACAATCTGATTTCAGGCATATTACCTGAGGTCATATACAAAAGATAAACCTTACTTTTCTTAATAACATGTTTATCTACTCTAGCATAGCTTCTTCACATGTTAATGTATATCTATGTGCATATATATATATATATGTATATATATATGTATATGTGTGTATATATATACACACAAATATCAATCTAGAATATATGATATATTCTTTTGCATATACCAATCTAGAATATATTATGATCATTGAAAAGTCTGGCTCAAAATGTTAATGTATATCTATGTGCATATATATGTATATATATGTATATGTGAGTGTATACACACACACATATCAATCTAGAATATATTATATATTCTTTTGCATATACCAATCTAGAATATATTATGATCATTGAAAAGTCTGGCTCAAAATGTTTTACATTTAGTTATTTATACTCGTTATTTATGTTGTGGCTTTTACATTTACTAGTTATTTTTTCACTGTTTTTTGACTGTATATACTTTTACTAGTATAATGTATGACATGACACATTTTATCTGGTTTCTTCTATTTATAGCTATGTAGCTTCTGTAGATAGTTTTTCAGGGCTTAGTAATCATTAATGCGAACAGATTTTTGATGAACATACCAAAGGGTTTCCTACTTGGCTAACTACATTTTTATAGATTATCCACCCTATGTTATAGATAACTATGTGTTCAATTACCTGATTTGAACAGCAAGTAAGATACATTTACTTTTGAAAACATTAGAGATTTTTAAAGGATAAGCAACATATCTGTTAACAAAACATCTGCTATCGGTAAACTTGGTTATGATTTAGATATAATGTGTCATGTCTCCCAATACTTCGTGTGTGAGATAATGAAAGAATTTTTAGAGTGAAATGATTAGATTATGATAGTTGTAACCACTAATATGGATTAATTGGGTGGTAACTATGGGCAGTTATGGTATGACCAAAGGAAGTAGATCACAGGGGGCATGCCTTTGTGATTGATATTCTATGTTGAGCAGATTGTGCGCTCGCTCACTCTCTCTCTCTCTCTCTCTCTCTCTCTCCTTGTTGCAATGTCCTGAGTTGTTTACCTCTGCCTCATTCTTCTTCCATGATATTCTGTCTCACCTTGGGCTCAGAGCTATGGAGTAGACTATCTATGGACAAAGACCTGTGAAACCAGGTGCTGATGAAAATTTCCTTGTCTGAATTGTTCTTTTGGATCTTTTGGTTAAAGCAACCAAAAAGCTGACTAAAATAATTTTCCACCTTCTGAATATAAATTATTTTTCTTTCTTAGTTGTAGATGGACTCACAATATCTTTTTTATTAATTTATTATTTTTTATGTGGTGCTGAGGCTTGAACCCAGTGCTTCACATGTGTGAGACAAGCATTTTAGCACTGAGATACAGCCCCAGTCTGAATGTAAATTCTTAACTTCCATGACCAAGGAATATGTTGTAAAACTGTGAGGAGTACTCTTTGATACAAGGGAAAAGTAAAGTCATGTCAAAATTACCCAGAGAGAGAAATAGAGATCAAGTCATGTTTCAAAATTATTAAGAAGCAGTCAAGAGGCTCTCTTGCCTAAAATAATCTCTCTCAAAACCCCAAATCTGATATTTCTATGTATCTACTTATCTGGAGAAAGAAACATTGACTGAATTCCCCCCAAGCACATGCTCTTCTGAATCTCCCCATGGGCAACTCTGATTGGAACTTGCATTGCATTTCATGTTCCTGGCACATGCCTTCCACCATTTAAGATCTATTATCTCTAAAAAATTCTAGCCCAATGAATGTCCCCTTCCCCACATGCATGTTCCCTTGGCCCTTTGCCCCTGTGATTTTTAACATGCATCATGATGTTGTAATTATTTTTAGTGTCAGTCTGTCTTGCTACATTGTGTATCTCTGAAAAGGAGAATTAAACAACTATGAATTCTCATCTCCTTAGCTGAAAATTATGCTGGCATGCTAGTACCAACATAGTCTAAATTCCATCTAAAAATATTTTTTGATGTACACCTACAAGGTTTCATAAGTATTCAGACTATCATAAGGAAACCCACATTTCTGGATTATCTTGAGAAATCTAAAGCTACCACCACACTAGGCCTTCATTTCCACATGACAACAGTAGGCTATGTTGGACCAACGCTTTCCACTTTGGACAGTCTCTCTCCAGTTTATCTTAGTTCTTATTCAAGGTTATATTCTACCTTGCTCACTTTTCTCAGTACAACTATTTACCTGCCCAGCGTATTTATTTGTATTGGTGGTTCCTGGCCTATTTAAAATAATCATTAAGACTATTAGGATGATAAATGAAATAATAGAATACTCTGTTAATAGGATGGGAGTAACATTTTGTAGCATATGGAATGTCCCTGAAGTCCAAGACTGATTGATTCAAGGGCAAACCATGAACACCTAGGCAGTAATGGACACAAGCAAAGTGGTAGAGGCTGTTTTATCCTTAAAGGCAGGTGAAGATCATAGATACAAAGTAGGAAACATCAAAGATTCCTTCTGCCTTCTTCACAGCTTTGCTTAAGGGCAGTATTAACATGACAATTGAAACAGAATTAGTAAAGCACACATTAAAACATTCAGTGTTATAAGGAAAATATTTGTAGAATAGTACCATGTGTTCTTCCTGGTAGGTCCTTTTAAAGTGTATTTCCTTTCTTACAGTATTTTGACTATTCTTTATCTCAGTTCATATTTTTCTGTACTTGATAATTTTACATTATTATTCAATTATCTCTTTTACTGAATTTTATTATGCTCTGGTTTTTTCACAATTCCCAGAAATGATAGTCTAGTGTGTGTGTGTTGTAGAAAAGTCATGATAAAGAGAACACAGGACTGCTAGAAAGAAAGTAATGGGGAGGTGAAAGGTGGTTAATAGAAAGTTAGAGTTCAGCTCAGAATAGTTATTTAATCTAAAATACATATTTTGAATCTTGAATACATTGTCACTTTCCAAAAGAAAATTTCAAAGCAATGATTTATTTCATACAGAATTGGTTGCCTTGAAATCTTGAATTGCAAATATTCATGCAATTCATGTTCCTCCATGTAATACTTTAAAAGGGTAATGATGTTAATCAAAGGTCTCTGTAATGATAAGAGTAACAGTCCCATACTCTAAGTAATAAAGAAGACTATGATACAAAAACTGGAGGAAAGAGAAAATTGTACTCTTCAAGGGAAAAGTAGTCTATGCCTCTACGAAATTTTCACCAGAACAATTGCTTCTGTCTTTTAACTGAGATTAAGTGTAGTATCTGCTCTTATCAGTTTAATGCATAATATGTTCTCTATTACATGGAGTGGACACTGTCACCAAGGAATTTGCTAACTTTATTCAAATAAAGTTGTACATTGTAACCTTGTTAGTAATATAATGTATGCTTGAAAAAATGTTAGAAAAGTGGATTTTAAATGTACTCAGCACAAATTGATAATGATGTGAGGTAATGCATATGCAATTTAACTAGATTTAGTCATTACAAATTGTGTAATTCAAAATGATATGATATACACAGTAAATACATATAATTTTATTGGTCAAAATCTTAGTTAATCTTTTTTAAAAAAAGAGATGTCCCACATGCTTGCTAAATTTTTGCTACCCCCCAAAAATTTCAAAATATTGATAAAAATTCAAAGAGAGGTAATCTAATTACAAGTCAGTAATTCAATTTCTACATATTTTCTAACTGTTTTTACATGGATTAATATATTCTCAAAAATTTCCTACATGTGAAATACATAAATATAGAGACATAGATAATCACACACACTCCCTCTCTTTATTTATCAAAACATAATATTTTATTGCTAGATGCTCACTCTAGCAAATAAGCAATTTTGTTTCTAATGTAAATATTGAAAATGAAAATTATAAGAGTTACTGTAAAAAAGCAATTACATTTGTGTTTGGATAATAAGCAAAATCATTGCATTTCATCATTAATCTTCTCTTCTCAATTTCTAGGCATAGCAATGTACTGCTACTCACTCCATGGTAGCTACTTAATCTATTTAGCATTTATGTAGCACTTCATTCCTTCGTACTGTGAAAAACTGAATAAATATTAAAGCAAAGCAACATGGTTATAATGCAAATGGTTTCTATTAACAAACCGTGAAGATGTTTGAACAATAAAATGTGCCACAGAGAGCTAGAATGATTTCATAACAAAATGTTAAACAAATAACTCTAGTTTTAAGTGCTCAAAGGATAAAATATTGGAAGAAGAAGAAAAAAAACCTGAAATGTAGAAAGGTTCTGCTCAATCCCAGAACCTATTAATATTAATCTGGTTTCCGAAACTAGCCTCCCTCATCTGCATTACCTATCTATTCATTCCTACCAGGAATTAATTGATCCAAAATAAGGGTTAAACTTTACCTCCACTTCATAGGCATCAATACTAGTTTGTGCCAAAAGTAGTTAAGAATGTCCAGCATTATATGTGGTAGCTCATCTGTGGTGTTATTCATTCAACAACCAGGCATTGAAACAATAAAAAAAAAAATGACTGAAAAAGAACCAGGAGGGCTACTAATGACAAATATTCACAAGGTAGAGTTATTTATTTTGTAATATCTATTCTTACAAAGTGATGTCATCAAGAGAGAGTTGGAGATTCACCCTGCTCATGACAGAGATTCTGATGAGACCTTCTTGAATGGTCATAAGTGTTCTCTAGCAAAATAAATTGTTCTAGTTGAAGGAAGATCATGTTAAATATGCATAAGTAAAAGAATATACAATACTCATTTGTTTGGGGAAAAAAGGGAATTCTGGAAGTGGTTTGGAAAGTAAATTAAAGCATGATGATATTAGGGACAGAAACAAGTTCTAGGCAAAAGTTTTTGATAATTACAATTTAGTCAAGGATTGGACATGGAGAAGGATAAGACAATTTGTCCAGAAAGCAGAAAAGTAAGTACTTGAAGGTCAGGCATACAGGAGAAGTAGAAGTCAGAGGTGATTTGAGATGGCTAACATGTTAGGCTGGATGAGTTATGGTGTTCTCCTTAATGAGAGAGAACATAGGGCTGGGGGAGTGAAAAACGAGTGCATGCATACACACATACACGCACATGCACACACACATTATAAATATCCTTAACAGAGAAGAACTGTTTTGAATATGTTAAATTAAGGTGCCTGAATATACTGACACTCACAGATATTCAGTGGGAAATGTCTTAATAAAATGTTGAGAATCCTAGTGGAACCATTCACATCAAAGTATGAGACTTCATTGGTCACAAACAGTAAATAAGTATACTTTCTTTCTCAATGTCTCTTAAAACTCTCAGAGGGAGCTAAACTCTCAGAGGGAGCTATTGTCCAATCCTTTAGATAAAATCTCTAACAGATTCCTTTCTTTATCACTCTTGGATAGAAACAACAAAAAAAGGAGCCTTCTGGTCATTTTTTATTTCCATGAACTGTTTCTACATAATTGTCAAGTCCTGGCTTTCCTGTAATTCAGAGCTTTACTCTTTCCCAGATTGGGATGGATTTCTCAGATTCACTCATTTTGCTGTTACAATGTGCATTCTTGTTCTCCTCTAGAATTTAGAATTCAAGGAAGAGAAAAAAGAAGTGGTATTGATAGTGGTCAATACAAATCAGAGCCAGAGTTAGATTTAGATTTGGATTTATTCTAATTATTTTTATATGACAGCATAATGCACTTTGGTACATCATACATAAGTGGAGTATAATTTTTTATTCTTCTGGTCATATATGATGTAGAATCACACTAGTGGTGAAGTTATACATGTAGATAGGGTAATAATGTCTGATTCACTCTACTATCCTTCCTGCCTCTATATGCCCTCCCCTTCCCTTCACTCCCCTCTACCTAATCCAAATTAACTCTATTCTTCCTAACCCCCAGACCCTTATTGTGAATTATTAGAGAAAACATTCAGCCTTTGGTTTTGGGAATTGGCTTATTTGGCTTAGCATGATATTCTCCAGCTCCAACCATTTACCTGCAAATGCCATAATTTCATTCTTCTTTAAGGCTGAGTAATAGTCCACTGTGTAACATATCACATTTTCTTTATTCATTCATCAGTTGAATGGCACCTAGGTTGGTTCTATAGTTTAGCTATTATGAGTTGAGCTGCTATAAACATTGATGTGACTGCATCACTGTAGTAAGTTGATTGTAAATGCTTTGAGTTTAAACAGAGGAGTGGGATAACTGGGTCAAATGGTGGTTCCATACCAAGTTTTCTAAGTAATCTCCATACTGCTTTCCATAGTGGTTGCACCAATAAGAAATTAACTTTTCTGCACAGATTTCACCATCTCCTCAAACATTTGGAAAACTAGAAGAGTCATAATAAAATATCTAAGTTTGAAGGAGTTCAGTGACACCTACATTGGAAGATATCATGCCAAACTACTCCTAACTGGCAAGGACATGGGAGAGTGGCCTGAATTGATTGTTGCCCAATATGTAAATAAATCAAAATATCACATGATACCTCAAAAATATATACACATACTGTGTTGTCAATAATTAAAAGAATGCAGAGCTATACCTCAGGCACACCAGGCACATGTGGATGATACAAGAATGAAAGAATATTGCACTCTAATTCTATGTCCTACCCAATTTCATATTACCAGATCTTTACCTTCAAACTTTTGGTTAAAAATATATATGAGCAAAACAACTCAGAAAGTCATGGGTAGCCCTAGAGAGTAAACATATATGTGAAAAAATTTGTAAATCCAAGATGAACTCTGAGTATAAAAAGGAGTGATTGACTGTCTAAACAAAAAGACTAAAATTTGAAGAAATCAAAGATATAACCCAATTAACAAATGGGCCAAGGACCTGAACAGACACTTCTCAGAGGAGGACATACAATCAATCAACAAGTACATGAAAAAATGCTCACCATCTCTAGCAATCAGAGAAATGCAAATCAAAACCACCCTAAGATACCATCTCACTCCAGTAAGATTGGCAGCCATTATGAAGTCAAACAACAATAAGTGTTGGCGGGGATGTGGGGAAAAGGGTACACTTGTACACTGCTGGTGGGACGGCAAAATGGTGAGGCCAATTTGGAAAGCAGTATGGAGATTCCTGGGAAAGCTGGGAATGGATCCACCATTTGACCCAGCTATCGCACTTCTCGGACTATTCCCTGAGGACCTTAAAAAAGCGCTCTATAGGGATACGGCTGCATCAATGATTATAGCGGCACAATTCACAATAGCTAGACTGTGGAACCAATATAGATGCCCCTCAATAGATGAATGGATAAAAAAATGTGGCATCTATACACAATGGAGTATTATGCAGCACTAAGAAATGACAAAATCATAGAATTTGCAGGGAAATGGATGGCATTAGAGCAGATTATGCTAAGCAAAGCTAGCCAAGCCCTAAAAAACAAATGCCAAATGTCTGCTTTGATATAAAGAGAACAACTAAGAACAGAACAGGAAGGAAGAGCATGAGGAAAAGACTACAGTAAACAAAGACGAAAGGGGGAGAGAAACGGAGAGAGAAGGGAAAGCACATGGAAATAGTAGGAGACCTTCAATGATACATAAAATTATAAGAGGTTATGAGGGGCAAGGGGGAGGGAAAAAAAGGGAGAGAATTGAACAACAGCAGGGGAGGTAGAGAGGGAAGATGGGAGGGGAGGGGAGGGGAGGGGGGATAGTAGGGGATAGGAAAGGTAGCAGAATACAACAGTCACTAATATGGCATTATGTAAAAATGTGAATATGTAACAGATGTGATTCTGCAATCTGTATTTGGGGTGAAAATGGGAGTTCAAAACACAATTTGAGTCAAATGTATGAAAGATGATATATCATGAGCTATGTAATGCTTTAAATAATCAATAAAAAAAAGATAAGTCCTTCAAAGTTGGTATATTTTGAAGATTCATTCCAAAAGTATTTCCGCTATTAAAAATATTTCAGAAATTTTGTATAACAATGAGGGTCTCCTTCCATCTTCCATGCAATTCCCCTTCTCCCTCCCATTCCCTCCCACCTCTCATCCCTGTTTAGTGGTAATCTTCTTCTCATGCTCTTCCTCCCTACTCTGTTTTGAGTCATCCCCACTTATATCAAATAAGACATTTGGCATTGTTTTTTAGGGATTGGCTAACTTCACTTAGCATAATCTGCTTTAATGCCATCCATTTCTCTGCAAATGCCATGATTTTGTTATTTTTTAGTGCTGAGTAATATTCCATTGTGTATAAATGCCACATTTTTTTATCCATTCATCTATTGAAGGGCATCTAGGTTGGTTCCACATCCTAGCTATTGTGAATTGTGCTGCTATGAACATTGATGTAGCTGTGTCCCTGTAGTATGCCCTTTTTGGGTCTTTTGGGTATAGTCTGAGAAGGGGAATAGCTAGGTCAAATGGTGGTTTCATGGTGTTAGGGGGAAGAAAAAAATAGAGAAAAATGTGTCACAGTAGATTGGGTAGAGAGAGGTGATGGGAGTGGAGGGGAGTGCAGGGGGGATAGGAAGGGCAGCAGAATACAACAAATACTAGTATTGTTGTATGTATAAACGTGGCTATATAACCAATGTGATCCTGCAATCTGTACACATGGAAAAATAAGAATTCTTACCCCATTTGAATCAAATGTATGATATGTCAAGATCATTGTATTGTCTTGAACAATTAATTTTAAAAAATTCTGAAATTTATCTTTAGAAATATTTTAAAAAACATATTATGTATGTTTTATTGGTTCATTTTAGTTACACATAACATTGGGATTCATTTTGACACAATTATAAAAGCATGGAATATAATTTGCTCTAATTCAAATTTTAAATTGACTCAGGATTGGTACCTATTTACCTTTCCAAGCCTGTGCTTAAGATTGATGATCAAGCTCATGGAATATGTCTGACTATCTTTTGGATTATTAAATGAATAAAAATAGATACAAACTAGAATTCTTGTGTGCTCTGACACTAAAGAGAAATCTAATATATAAAACAACAATTTTCTCAAATATAGTAGGATGTGTATATTAGCAAACTTTAAAAGTATTTTTTGAGTAAGTAGAAACTTTCCTGAATTAATATGCTGTGCCATTCAACAAGGATAAGATCTTCCATAAAGGTTACTTATTTTCATTGTTCATATTTAAAATATGATGGCAAAAATAGTTTAAATTTTTAAACTACTCAGCAAATTACTTACTTCTAAGCTCTTGAGGAGCAAATCAATTACCTAAATGCTGAGTAAACTGATTTTTGCCTTATGAATTATCTCTAATATTTAAGAAAGGCCAGAAGTTAATTTTACTTTCTTAGTAATTTTTAATGGTCTTTTAACTTGAGTAAAAATGGAGTTAAAAAACTTTTTTAAAAGTTTATTTTTTAATTTGTTCTAATTAGTTATACATGACAGCATTTTGACACATTATATGCAAATGGAGCACAACTTCTCCTTCCTCTGTTTGAACATGGTGCAGAGTCACACTGGTAGTGTAATCATATATGTATACTGGGTAATAATGTCCATCTCAGTCTATTGCCCTTCCCATCCTCATAGCCCTCCCTTCCCTTCACTCCCCTTAGCACCATCCAAAGTTCCTTCATTCTTTCTGATCTCCCCCACCTTATGAATTAGCAACCATTTATCAGAGAATACATTTTAACTCTGGTTTTGTGGGTTTAGCTTAGTTGGCTTAGCATAATATTCTCCAGCTCCATTCATTTACCTGAAAATTCCATAATTTCATTCTTCTTTAAGGCTGAATAATATCCCATTGTGTACATGCACCATATTTTCTTGATCCATTCATCTGTTGAAGGGCACCTAGGTTGGTTCCATAAACCAACCTTGATGTGGCTACATCACTGTAGTATTCTGATTTTAAGTCCTTTGGGTATAAACTAAGGAGTGGGATAACTGGGTCAAATGGTGGTTCCATACCGAATTTTCTGAGGAATGACCATATTGCTTTCCATAGTTGGTTGGACCGATTTGCATTCCCACCTGCAATGTATGAGTATACCTTTTTTTTGCCACACCTTGCCAACATTCATTGTTGCTTGTATTCTTGATAATTGCCATTATTACTGGAGTGAAATGATATCTTAGAGTAGTTTTGATTTGCATTTCTTTAATTGCTAGAGCTCCTGAATTTGTTTTCATATACTTGTTGACCAAATTGTATTTCTTCTTCTGTAAACTATATGTTCAGTGCCTTAACTCATTTATTAATTGAGTTATTTGTTTTATTGGTGTTAAATTTTTGAGTTCTTTTATATCCTTTTATCTTTTGTATCACCTTTAAGGGGGAGACCAATATTAACAGCACCCAATGCAAACAATATATAACCTTAAACCAAACAGCTCCTACTAAGGTATCTACAGTTTTGTTACAATAAACCGAAATGCTGTGTTCAATTATGTTCTACAATATAAATAATAATATTGCTAAAAGGGTTTATCATTTCAAATGATGGACAAAAAAGGAACAGATGTAGTGTAGGCTGTGATGTTTATGAGGGAGAAGGAGAGAAGATAGAGGTAAAAATTTAAAATAAGAGCAAAGAAGAAATTAATAGAGGTTGGCTGTTAACAGGAGAGTGGTAAGAAAGAGAATTGAGGGAGACAGATAAATGAGAGAAAAAAATATATATATACAGATTTTTTAAAAAGTAAAAATATAAAAATACACCACCAAACTGTAATATACTATTCTGACATCCCACTTTTTAATAAATTGATGGATGAAAAATATTTGGATTTGAAGGTGGTAGAAATGTGAGAGGGGAGAGGGGGGAGAAAGTCTCTATAGAAAATTGACCAATTGCTTCCATTGGCTTTCAAAAGTTTTCTCAGCTTCCCTTCACCACTGATAGGTGGGGTTGTCTGAAGTTTAATGATAGCTCCAGTCTGGTGGGTGCTGGAATAGTTAGCTGAGTGAGCTAATAGCAAGATGCCCTCACACCCTCTTCTAGTCTTCCTACCCATTGTAGCCAGCCCCTTCCATCCCCACATACTTCAGGACTCACTGAGCTGGAGAGAACATAGTTTTCTCCAGTTTCTCTAACCTGGGCTCCAGTTTTCTCCAGTTTCTCTATAGGCTCCCCTGGGGAACTGCCTATAGTCTCCAGCTTTCCACAGGCTTGCCAGACCCAGACTGGCCCACATGGACCAAGCTGCAATCGGACAGACATGGGCTTCAGATTCCCAGGGCTCTGCCTTGCTGCAGTCCCAAGATCTGAATGTTGTTCCAACTTTCAGAGAGACCACCAGGAATGTGCTCACTCAAAGGAGAGGCTCTGCAAAGAGGCAGCCAGATGGAGGTCACTAGCCCATCCAGCAGGAAGACCTCAGGTGCAATCAGACCTGCAAGTACCCAACAATATATACCTAGGCCTGGCCAGTGTCCACAGACTGAGGCAGCTGTGCCTCAAGATGGCGGTGGTGGCGGCAACAAACCTGCAGGCCTCTTGTCTCTCGATTCCCAGGCTCTGGCTAGTGTCCCAAGATGGCGGTGGCCACATATAACCAACTTACAGGTACCCTAACAATGGACTTCCAGGTGCTAGGTGGATGGACCACAGCCCTGGGCGATGGGCAGGCAAAAGGTGGGCAAATGGGCAACTGGCAGGCACTCAGTAGCAGTCAGTGATCGATCCACCGAAAACTTCCTTGAATTGTCTGTAGTTCAAAATAACACATAAAGCTCCATATTTACACACAATAAATGTTTTATCTTTAATATGTGAATATCAAGAATTCCTCTCTACACAGTTTTTCCTGAGAGGATGGAATTTTTCTTCCCTAACTTTGGTTAGTTTCCCACCAAATCTGCTACACACAATTCTCCATCTCTTTCTTTCTTCCAAGTGTTTGAAACAATGAAAAGAATAAAATCTTTCTAGTTATTAATATCAATAGCTATAGAACATCAAACACCTATTAAGTGCCATGTTTCAGATGTTGCAGCCATTAATTCTTTTAACCAATCCAGTTAAAATATAGTCTCTATTTTTCAGATGAGGAGGTCAGCACAAGTAAGAGTTATTAGAGATAAAACCCGTTTTTTTTTTTTTTTTTGTACCAGGGATTGAACCCAGGATTGCATTACTACTGAACCATATCTCAAATCCTTTAAAAAATTATTTATTTATTATTTTGAGATGGGTTTTGCTGAGTTGCTTAGAGCCTCATTAAGTTACTTAGGGCTTCGCTAAATTGTTAAGATGGTTTGAACTTGAGATCCTCTGTATGAGCCACCTGAGCCACTGGGATTATAGGCCTGAGTCAGCACACCCAGCATAAGATAGAACCCAGTTTTGACTTCAGATCTGACAGGGTCTGAAGTTGGATAATGGACAAGTAAGTCTTAGGATTTTACTTTCATAGTGACAATATGAATAACTTGTCCTCAATCTCATGACAAAATACTGTTCAGATGTTATTATTCTAGGTCTTATATGGATGTGAAATTAAAAATACAAAAGAAGATGAGAATGTTAAACTTATAGCATGTAATAGTAAAAAAACAACAACAACCATAAAACAACTTCCACCATGTCTGCCTTTATGGATCCTGCATCCTAGTGAAAAGTTTCCCTAACCCCCTTTCTAGTCTTCTGATTGCAAACAAATTTTCATGTTAGTGACTCCTTGTTATAGTTAAAGCTTTGTCCCGGGGTTTCATAAACTGACTTCCAGACCACTCATGTATAATCGAATCAAGCCTTTACTGAAGCACACCGGTGGCGGCTGACAAGAACATAAAGTTGTTCCCCTGATTAGCCCCGAACAATTGCAAGGACGCTCCTTATAAGCCTAAAAACTGCAAAAGGGATATTTGGGGGTCTAGCCAATGCAAGCAAGCCAGGTTACAGAAGCCTAACCAATCAGAGTTAGCCCAGTCACCCCAGTTACAGAAACAATGCCCCATTAGGTAGTTCCATGTTCTTAAAGGTTTATACAGCAAAAGGAAAAGAACACCTTGCCCCAGTCATAACCCTTCTACTTGGCATGGTATTTTTACAGGATGAAGTCATAAAACAAAATGGAGTCACATTTGCTTCTACTATCACATCCTCTTTAATTGAAGTTGCAGAATAAAACAAAGTGGAAGTATACCCCACTCAGTCCATTTGTGAATATGTAGGGTGAGTGAGAATTAAGAGGGTTATTTGTTATTACATTATAAACAAACTGATCCTAACTGATAAAGAGCAACAGGCTCAGTTATCATGTTCCTCTATTTCTAAAATTACTCTTTGGGTGTTATAATATAATCCTGTTTCATGGCTTTAATTAACCTCTATATGATGCATAAATTTATCTGTGACTTCTCCCCATATATCCTTTTTGACTATTCACTAGCTGGCTGAACATATCTGCTCCTACTTAATATGCCCACTAGAACGCTAATTCCCAACTGAGACTACCTGACACTGCTCATCATCTATATTCTTCATCTTCAGATCAGGTAGCACTGTCCAGCAGGGTTTTCTGGCCACAGTGCTGGGGGTCATCCTTGAAGAACCTCTCCCTGTCACATTCACCATTGAATTGCCAAGTTCTGTTGTCTTGGAGTCTAGTAGAACTGACCCTGACCAATTCTCACCACTACCACAGCTACCATTCTTCTGTAAACCTTCAGAGATAGATTATTATAATAGATTTCAACCCTATCTTTCTGTTTTATTTATGGATTCCCTACACTTATTTCAGCCACAGTGTTATTTTTAATATTTAAACCATGTAATTCCCTTGCTCTCACATCATATTTAATTGACATCTGAAATCCTTGGCCCTGCCCACATCTTTAATCCCATTTCCTATATTCTGCAGTTTGGCTTCCTTCAAGCCATCTGGCTTATTTCTTTTTTTCCTCAAACATCAAACATGATCTTGCCTTGGTATCTTTACAATTGAAGTTCCCTCTATCTGTAATAAACATTTCGGTAAACATTTCTGCAAATTTCCAATTTGTATTTCACCTGGGTTTCTGTTCTGAGAAAGCCTTCCCTGGTCATCTCATTGTGTCAGATGTAAAACTGTGCCACCCAAATCCCATTACAAGGAGGAACATGCTACTGAGCTGTTGGAAGTACAATCTATCTGTCAGCTCTTTCAGGGTTGCCTCCTTTGCAGAAATGACCCAGTGGGGCTCATGCTTTTCCTGTGGCAGTCCAGATTCATTGACTAAATAAGGCAGGGATAGAAAGGACTGGTGGTTTTCAACTCTCGGGATATTCTGATGAGCAGTACCTGTTGGCTTGTCTAGTCTTTGTCTGGCCTACATCACAGTTTAATTTCTGCCATTATCCATTCTTCTTCTTTTTCTTTCACTTCACAGACATTAAAAACTAATAAAATGCTTAATCACCAAACTCTGCCTCAGTATCTGTTCAGCAGCTCACAGAACCTAGACTCTGATGACTATTCTGATCTGTATCTCCTGACACTTTATTCTCTCTTGTATTGTTTTCTTTTTCTTTTTTCTTTTTGAAAGCAATTAAAGGAATGTTATACATTTTTGGGGGGTTCATTTGTTATTCTGTGTATATAAGAGGTCACCCCTGCTGTTCATGCTACATTCCAAGGACATGAAATATTGCCTGGCACACAAAGGGTGTTCCATAATACAGGAGTACTGAAGGGATGGAGGCTTATCTGCAGTGGCCTGAAAACCTAACCATCACTTCTAACCTTCTCCTGTAGGAAAACATGTTCTGAATTGCTATGTATGGCTGAAATTCAATGCACTTGTAAAATTAGACATGGCAAGTATATACTGAATAAAACCCAACCCTTTTAAGAATTAAAGGCATTTTTATCTATTAGAGACTTATTGTATATTGTCAAAAGCCGGAGGCTTTTTTCTTTCATTCTGTAAGTAATAAGTGCATCAGACCTTTGGCTGTCCAGTTCATCTTTGCATCATTAGTCATGATGAATAGTCTACTTATAAAGGCAATTATATTATGTGTGATTTGGATCTTGATGGAAAAAAGATAAATTAACTATAGACTTATGCAACATAACAGCTTAAATTACATTTAGAGAAGAGTTCCACCTTGAACAGCATCCAGATCAGTAAAATAACCATCCGTCTGGTTTCTTTATAACACACTAGTTAATGCTGCTTTTATGTTTCTGAACTGCCTGCCTAGGTGGGTTTGATATCCTAAGTCACCCAGTCTCTAGCCTTTAAGTCAGAATGGATTCATTTACATCTCATTTGCATAACAAATCCACTTGCATACATTCAGATGATACTGAGGCTTGGCAAATGCAGCGCTGTCATCTATTACTAATGCGCCAATGGTGCAGAATCAGGATGCTCTAGTTGTGTTATTAAAATCTTTCTTAACATTAAAATCTGATATACATAATAGCTACATAAGCACCTATTTAAAAAATTTAAGACTGTATTTTTTTGTTTTTATGATTTTATTTTATTGTGGCAAAAACCACTATTCCTCTTTATACACCATCTACTCTCATTATTTCTTGTTTATTATTTTCTTTTCTACTATGTTAGTTTTCTTTTTCTTTACCCTTGCCTTCTCTTCTGTCTCTTACCTATTTTTCTTATAAGCAACTTAATTTTTGCCCTGAAGTTCCCTCCTCCCTATTATTTTTAATTTCTTATTCTTAAATATGAATAATGAAGAGTAAAGAACAAAGAGATGAAAGGAAGAAATTGGCAGTGGTGCAGCAATACATCTTTACTCCATAATTCATATTTTATTTTATTTTTCTTTGCTGTGCTTTTTAAAATTTTTTAATACATAAAATACTATGCTACCCATTTTTCCATGTTTTTATAGCAAAAATATTATCACGAACAATAACTAGCTATCATATTTTTTCTGCTATAAAAAGTTGTTTCATGAAGTAGTAGGATATAATCTTGCAAGAAAGGTTAAAAAATGCCTTTTTGGGGGGAGTGGGGGAGGCCAGCAGTTAACAGGGATTAAATTCAAGGCACTCAACCACTGAGCCACATCCCCTGCCCTATTTTGTTCTTTATTTAGAGACAGGGTCTCACTGAGTTGCCTACTGCCTCGCTATTGCTGAGGCTGGCTTTGGACTCTCGATCCTCCTGTCTCAGCCTCCTGAGCCCCTGAGATTACATGTGTGCACCACTGCGCCCAGCAAGAATGTCTTGAGACAAAAGGAACAATAAAAAGAAAGCATATATCCAGAAATTATAAACATGAGTAAATCTATTTTTTTCTATATAATACCTATAACAGAAATTGAATATTTAGAACAAAGATATTAGGAATATATCAAGTTTTAAACCATGTTTAAATCAGATGTTTCAAGCTTAGTAAAATGAGTGTTTACTGATGTCAGGTTCTTATAAACTAAATGGTCTAATATTTGAAGCAAGACTGTGATAGTTAAATATGCCCATTGTAAAGCTTAAAGTTACTACAAAAAATAAAAATAATGATACATAGCTAATAAATTAATAGTAAAAATAAGACACAATCTTAGTATTTTCTAACTAATACCAACCAAGTCTAAAAGAAAGAACATTAGATGGGACAAGTGGAAAGATAATAAAATACAGTGGAGTTAAATTCATTTATATCAATAATTATGGAAATATGGTCTAATTCTTTACTTCCAGAGCAAAGATTATCAGTGTGTAGTAAATAATTTGCTTTTCCCAAAGACTGGTGTAGATTTTACCCTTGGCTTCTAGCAAGTAATTTATATCAGATATAATTTCTGTTTTGGATGAGGATTTCCACACTGATGGTCTTGGGTTGAGGGTTATCCATGCCAGGAATTCTTAACATATGATTAAGGATGATAGTTGACCACTCCAGAGAGGACACCTAAGATCTTGTGATATAAACCAACAAATGGATTGAGTTCAAACACATGGACAATCAGTCAATCATGCCTATGTGATGAAGAGACAATAAAAACTCTGGACACTGAAACTCCAGTTTTTATGTTTGATTGTTTTGATTAATACATTTTTAAACTAATGGAACTAAACATCCTTTAATAGTCTATGTTGCTTCACATAATATTGGAATATTATAACTAACACTGTGTATCACATAATCACATAAAAATTCAAACCTTTGTACAATGTTGTGAACTAAAGGAAATTGGTATTTCTCTTGATGATATCAGAATCACAAGCAGAGATGCACAGTTCATAGTGTGTATTTAATGAATTTTTTTTTTTAAATTTAAAGATCAAATACACTATTTTTAGTACTTTTATAATGCAAGCTTCTGAAAATAAAGGAGGAAAAAAGTTTTAAACTGGTGGTCAATAGACAAAAAGTATCATTACTCTTAATCATATTCATGCTAACTGAGAATTATATGCTAATAAAATAGATGAATGTATATAGAAAAGCAGAGAAATATGCTGCAATATGTCCTAAGATCATAATATTGAATGAATCCAAGTTCATGTTACATAGGAAGAATTAACAGAAGGAAGGTGAGGATTTTATTCTATAGGACCAAATAATGGGGATTAAAGTGATTTCCAAATATCTGAACAAATGTCATGTGGAAGTGGGAATATATTATTTGGCATCTTCACAGCTGTGGGTGCTGATGAAAAGAATTTATAGTGACAGCTGTTTTCTTGACTTTCAAAAATATGAAGACTTTCACCTTTTCAAAACTCCACATTACGAGGGTCAATTCAAGAATCCACTGGTGTGTGTTGGAATGGGGGTGAGCAGTGGCACTACCATTATTTAAAAATTCTGAGCTGTGAATCAACAAATGTGAAAGATTCCAGCATGTGAGAAACTTGTTTTCAAGTCTCTTAAAGGATCTTCACAGAGCTTAGCCACCAACTGTCTTCCATCTGTGCCATAAAGAGAACACAAGAATTTGGGCTTGAAGTGAAACTAAAGTGATTTATGTTAAGATATGAGATTTTTCTGACAGTGATGTTTATTAAGGCATGGAATGTGTAACCAATGAAACTGTTCATGTGTTTGAACTAAATCACTTTCTCTTTCTGGGAAGGTTTAAATTTTCTTACAAGCATGAGATGGACATAATGACTTATTCCAAACCTATGGCTCTTTAAAAAAGCAGTTTATTTATCCAGTTTCATCAGAAATGAATTTCTATATAAACTAAATGTTCCAAATAAATAGTTCATGTCATATTATCAGTGTCATATTAAGCACTTCGACTATAAATCTTTCCCAAGTTTAGTGAATATCTAAACTATTTATAATATGTAGAATTATTTATCAGTTACATTTTGAACTTTCATTATCTGAATAAGTCATAATCAATATTTAAATTATTTTAATGTGTTAAATATAATTCTTTCAAAAATTTAAAATTTTGCTTACTATACATTAAGTTATCTTATTTTAAACTTAGCCTCAGAATCTTTTCATTGGTCTCACCATAGTTACATGTAACTGCTGATGATGCAGGTATATATTAAAGGATCCACTTTTATTTTTAAAAAATTTGCATCTGTTGTTTGTTGGCAAACATGATAATTTGCATTCTTAGAACTATCTCTGAAATAAGAGTGATTAAGAATTGAATAAGGACCTGAGACTAATTTTAAAAAATAAAGCATAAGATCAAAACATGTTCAAAGACTTTTTGTTGTAGTTTACTTCTGGTGTTTTACTAAGTATTGAATAGTCCTGCATAATTGCCATTTTGATGAATGTTAATATGGTAGTTATATATTGCTGTGTAACCAAATTATCTTCTACTCTAAAATTTATCAACTAAAAAGTAATAAACGTTATCTTGCAGTTTCTGTGAGTCAGGAATCTCAGAATAGTTTAATTAAACCCTACATCACTCTCCCCTACAAGTCTGGGATCAACATTTGTGGTCTCATCTGAAGGTTCACCTGAATAAGAGTCCACTTTGAAGATCATGGTGATTGCCAAGACACTTCAGTTCCTCATGACTGTTGGAAGGAGGCTGCAGTTCCTGACTGACTGTGATCAGAGAACCGAGTTCTATGCCATGTGATTCTTTCAATACAGCATGTGCTACATAAAAGTCAATAAAAGAGAGTCTGTTAGCAAGATTTAAGTCATAGTTTTCCATAATCTTGTCACAAAGGTCTCAAAGTTGGTATCCAAGTGCTTTTGCTATATTCTATTCATTAGGTGCAAATCAATAGATCTATACCACACTCAGTAGGAAGTGATTCCTTAAGGCCTTGGATACTGGGAATGGAGTTAATCAGGAGCAGCCTCAGAAGCTGCCTAACATAATTACTACACCTACTTAATAGCTCAGTGACTGTGGAACCAACCCAGATGCCCTTCAATAGATGAATGGATAAAAAAAATGTGGCATCTATACACAATGGAGTACTATGCAGCAATAAAAAATGACAAAATCATAGAATTTTCAGGGAAATGGATGGCATTAGAGCAGATTATGCTTAGTGAAGCTAGCCAAACCCTAAAAAACAGATACCAAATGTCTTCTTTGATATAATGAGAGCAAGTATGAACAGAGCAGGGAGGAAGAGTAGGAAGAAAAGAGTAACATTAAACAGAGACTTGAGATGGGAGGGAAAGGGAGAGAAAAGGGAAATTGCATGGAAATGAAGGGAGACCCTCATTGCTAAACAAAATTACATATAAGAGGTTGTGAGGGGAATGGGAAAATAAAGAGAAATGAATTACAGTAGATGGGGTAGAGAGAGAAGATGGGAGGGGAGGGGAGGGGGGATAGTAGGGGATAGGAAAGGTAGCAGAATACAACAATTACTATTAGTGCATTATGTAAAATTGTGGATGTGTAACTGACGTGATTCTGCAATCTGCATTTGGGGTAAAATTGGGAGTTCATAACCCACTTCAATCTAATGTATGAAATATAATATGTCAAGAGCTTTGTAATGTTGTGAACAACCAATAAAAAAAAAAAGAATTATAGAATTTCCGGGACCTAAAACAAGCATGTGTAGTATGTAAGGTAACTGAAATAAATTCAATAATTATTTGTTTCTAAAAAAAATAAAAATTCCTTCAGAATTTTCCCATGGAAAAAAAAATAGCTCAGTGAGGCTGATACAAAAATAAACTCTATGCAGTAAAAGTGATTGTTTTACATTGGATCGGTGCATTATTAACTGTATTTATACAATGTAACAGAATGTGTGAGATCTAACTTAACATAAATGATAAAATCAAATAAAACTTTAAACTGATAAAGGGTTTATTATCTATTTAAATTTTATTGTTCAATAAAAATAGTAACACTTTGGAACTACAAGATATCACAGTATGTGTGGTATGGACTAGGGCATAATATTAAAGATTAAAGCCAGGCATGGTGGTAAACGCCTGAAATCCTAGCAGCTGTGGACGCTAAGGCAGGAGGATTGCAAGTTCAAAGCCAGCCTCAGCAAAAGCAAGGCGCTAAGCAACTCAGTGGGACCCTGTCTCTAAATAAAATACAAAATTGGGCTGGGGATGTGGCTCAGTGTTTGAGTGCCCCTGAGTTCAATCCCCAGTACCCCCCCCTCCAAATGTTGAAGATTACATCTTCTACAAGACCAAGGATTCAAGTAGGCTTTTCCAGGGAACTGAACTGCTGATGGAATTTGAATAGAAGAAATTTTGAAAAGAGAACAATGAGATGGTAGGTCGTGGTGGGATGTACCACAGATTAACAGGTAGCAAAGTTCTTTAAAAAAAAAAAAAAAAACATTGTTTTTTAATTGTCAATGGACCTTTAGTTATTTATATTCAGTGCTGAGAATCGAACCCAGTGCCTCCCTCACACATGCTAGGCAAGCATTCAACCACTGAGCTATAACCCCAGCCCACAAAGTTATTTTTAACATCCATCTCCATTGCTTAGTTAAAATATAATCCTGCAAATGTAACTTTGGAGTACCCAGTATCTAAAATAACAGAAAGTAAAAGTGAATTATTTCCCAGGAGTTTTGGTTAGATGATAAGTAAGATCCACTTCAGTTCTCAGAGCCATAATTGAACTATCAGTACAGGCTATACAAAGTCTTTACCTTGAACAAATTTAAGATTTCTCCTTATATCAGGCCCATGCAGACTCACATTGCAAACTTGTTGAAGAAATGGGCTAAATCAGACCAACACTTTGAATATGACCAGTTCTCCGCATTCATAAGCATATATATAGCCTGTGTCTTAGTCAACTTTCTGACTAAGTTGACAAAAATACCTAAGATAATGGGAGAATAGATCATGTAGAAAATTAAACTCCCTATCTCTATAACTGTACTTTTATTCTGTACTTTTATTTTGTTTTTTCCTGTGTGGCATGAAATCTTTATCCCTCCTCCAGTTGCCCTAATTTTCCTTGACTTTCTTACTACTTTCTCCCTATGCAGCCCAGACTGCTCACCTCCTGCGTTCACTCTGCTTAATGTGTCTGCTCAGTGGCCTCTGGCATGTCTTCATACAAGTGCTTATCTTTTCCCCTGTGCTGTATATATGTATGTGTGTGTGTGTGTGTGTGTATATATATATATGTGTGTGTGTGTGTGTGTGTGTGTGTGTGTGTGAGTGTGTGCGCGCGCTGTATATATGTATATAATTTGGACATGCATATTCAGCATCAGGGCATGTTTGCATGTATTCCATTAATCAATAATTGATGCTCCAAGTGTTGCCCTTCCATGACCTTCCATAGGGGTAAGATTAAATTTGTTATCCTAGATGTTAGATAAACATATGCTTTCTTGGTTATTTCCTAGGTTCTCAGCTATTGTTCTCAATGTGCCCCAAACACATTTTTATGAGAAAAAAGAACTAAAATAATCAAAAAATTGCAGTTATATAATCATAAGGAGGTGAACAATACCTGTTTTAGTTCTGCATTTAAGAAATGAATTTTTCTCTACCCAGAGGAATGGCTTTTTAAGAATTGTGGTTTTATTTTTTCTGGAAATGCTGGCCTGCATATGGTCTAGAATATCTGCATTATGATTGACAATAATAAGGGGAGAGTTTTTTTGTATTGTTTTTACTGCTTAAAGCTTTTAATTAATGGGGGAGAAAAAAAGAGAGGGAGGGAAAAGGAGAAAAAGACTAAACTGGGATTTTTCAATCAGTATAAAGCAAATACTGATGAGAAGAAGGCACACTGTATTGAATGAAAGCAGAATAAGGCTTCCTATCTATAGCTTTCACATCTAGTCACTTGGGGTCTGCTTCAATGGCTTTTCTACTTTTCAGAGAATTTCCAGAATTTCACATGATCTGAGCTATTTGGAAAGAAATACTTCTACCATGTTGCATAAATTTCATTGCATAAATTTCATTTATGCAACATGGTAGAAGTATTTCTTTCCCAATATGATGCTAAAAATGAAATTCTTTAGATTCCCAAAGGTTAAAGTTGCACAAAGTTCTAAATCAAGAGAGTCTTGTCAATGTTGGTGGACCACATTCCAGCAACTAAGCTGAAAATTGATCTCTAATTTAGAAAATAATAATTTCCAAATTGTTTACTATTAAAACATAGCTAGTTGAAGCTTTTTTATATGTGCATATACGTGCATATGTAGGAAATTTTAGGATTAGAAAGATGAATACACACAAATGATGTCATGTTTGGTGTCAGCTGCTTACACTGTTCATTTATTAATCAATTCATCCATTCAGCATGTATCTTCACAAATTCAGAATAACTATTGATTGCTGGTTACATACCTGTGACATTTGATTAATCACCCCTTTCCAAGAATATTCAGTAATATTCCAGTTAACAGAATTTCTTCCTTGCCCTTGAAGATCTTTCAGTTCAGTAGAAGATAAAGATAAGTAAATAAAGAAAACAAGAGTCTGGAAAGAAGTAAGATAAAGAATAAGATGCTAGAGAAGCACAAAACAGGACATCTAGCAGGAGATGTCGTGGGTCATGGGAGGCTTCCTAAAATTAAAAAAAAAAAAATTAAAAGCCTGATTTATGATCTGGAGAAGGGTAAAAAGCTGTTGCATGCAGAGCATGGGACAACTGCAAGAAGCCAAGTATGGCTACCTCAAAGCAGAGCAGCAGGGGCTTGATGAGAATGTGGAGACTTTAGTGAATTGGTTCCCAGATATTTTCATTTTCTTTTTAACTATCAGGAAAATACAATTGATCCATAGAAAGATAAAAGAGCAGATAACTATAATTTCTAGCAAATCTATCAAGCAGAATATAATTAAGAAAAAATCTTTTCCAAACAACTTTTGGCAGAGTGGGGCAGAATAAGCATGTTAGGCATGAGACAATGGCAGAAACCCAAACGCAGACACTGTCTCATTGTGACCAGTTAGTACAAATTTCAGTCTAAAGAGCAAGGAGGTTAGATGTCCCTCAAGCATTCAGCTCCCTTTTACTCCTCCTGTACAAATACCGTTATCTGTCATCCATCCTCACCAGCCTACAAGTCCCAGTGGAAGCCAATTCCCATCTTGGTATAGGAAAGGGCCCAAGAAGCCTAATGGTTTTATTGTCTTTCTGTGAGTGATTGGTTCAAGAATGGGCTTGTGATCTAGTTTCAGTCAATGTAACGTGAAAAGAGGATATTTGTTCTTCTGGCTCAACCCTTGTAATTCTCCCATAATTTGATCTGAGTGATTTCATGTCTGATTGGCTGTAGCCAATACCTTATGAACCTGTGGGTGATGCTCTCATGAGTATGTAGCATAATGTAATATAGAGTTTTCAGGGCTAGTCCAAAGTCACTAGTCCTATGTGGTTATTTACATTCAAATTTTACTAACTTAAATTTAAGTAAAATAAAAAAATCCTGTTCCTAAATGATAGCAGCACTTTTCTCGTGCTCAATAGCCACACGTGGCTAGCAGCTGCTGTTGAACAGTGCTGATAAAGAACATTCCTATTATTGCAGAAAGTTCCATTGGGCAATGTTGGTTTAGAGAATTACAATGAAATAGCCCTGGAAACATTAGATTAAATCAACCTTAAAGCTTCCCCTACCTCTGGACTTTCAGACATGTGAACCAATAAATGCCATTGTTGTTTAAGCCAGTTTGAGGTCAGCTCTCATTTTTCTTTTTTTCCTAGCTGGAAGCACCCTAGCTAATTAGATAGTTAAGCTATTCAAATATTAAAAAATTAAGGCATTTTGTGCACCAAATAAAATATGTGATTCACTTCAATATTAGCTCCTAACACTGTATCTGGTCCTTGAATATAAATTGAAATTTGGGTCAATTAATAAAGAAACAAATAAATTGCAAAGCTCCTTCCATTTATTTATGATGTTCTCACAAAAGCAGCTTTTAGGCTTACTGTTTTTCTGAGATCAAAGTAATTTATTTGGGTCTTTTGAAATAAAGTACAACAACCTTCAAGTTTTGTGTTAATCAAAAGCCCTACTGAAGCAACCAAGAAAGAATTCTTTAACAAGATAAAGGGCAGCTTCTCTTCAAAGCCTTGTAGCCTCATATGGTTTAGTATCAGATGTAACTGGCAACCCTCTTGTGCACCATCCCTTCCTATTTGTCATATTTAGGTGCAAGATGGAATTCATTAAAGGGCAATGTAACAATAGGGGGCAATTATATTTTTATCATGAAGCAATCACTTTTCTCAGGAAATCTCAGGCACCCATCTGGGGCTCCTGCCCTAGGGGGCCAGTTTTCTTTTGATAATCTCACCTATTGAACTGTCATGTTCCATTGCTCAATTAATTTAGCCCAGTAGATGGTTCAATAAAAATGTTCCCTCCATTCAGGCGATTTGATGACTCTTTCTGCTCTTTCAGACCAAACACAATGAAGTCATGGGCATGAGTTCCTGCAGCTGCACACAAAAGCTTCCAGACCTCTGGCTGCCCTGGGGTGTCCTTCCTGTGGCTATGTGCTTTAAGGCTGATGAAGAGGGAGTGCCGCTGATCTTATTTTATTCCTCTGAGAAACAACCAGGCAGCTTTTTCTATGTTCAGAACATTCAGGTTAAACAAATAACTGCAATGCCCAGTTGAGATCGGAGCCTCATATCTGACACCAGCAAATCAAAAATAAACCCTAGCTTTTGTAACAAAGGGATCTTATCTATTTCATGCAATATCCAGAACCTTGCTTAGTCCTCCACTAAGGATGATTTGAATGCTAATAATAGTAAAGAGTTACTTCATTTAACTTCATTTAACTATCACTTTAACTATCCTTAAACCTGCCTTTTAATAATTAAATGTAATGTTTGAAGCTTTTAAAAAGTTCAAAAGGACATATGGAATAGAAAGCAAATGTTCTTCCTCTCTACCGCATCACCACTACTCTAACCTTGCTCTGCCCACTTAGATAACTATTATCTTACAGTGTATGTTTACTTCTAGAGATAGCCTCTATATGTCCAAGTCATGTGCACACACTGGTTTGTTCATGCTGTGTCCATTTTGCGTAATTGGAATGGAATCTTATTGTACATATGAAGTTAGCTTTGTTTTACTCTTAAAAATGTTGTGACACTTGAATGTCTTGTAACACTAGACAAGTAATACTATTTTATTTAAGAAAGAGAAAGTTTATAGTAGTCCATTCCATAGAATTCTTTATCAGTTGGTGGTGGCAATATAGATTACTTCTACTTCCTCCTAATGATACAAATCTTGTTGTAAAGAACACCCATGTGCCAGTGTATGCATATACAGATTTGTGATATCTACCTCTAAATGTAATTTCTATAGTCAGAAGGGATGACAATGATATATTTCATAAAGATAATTTGCATTCCAATTGCTATAGATTCTCATTTTCCCACATCTTAGCAACTATACATATTATTAACTTCTAAATTTTTTTATGGAAAATCTGAAGGTCAACAATGAAATTTCTACTTACCTGTCTACCATTAAGTGTACATGTGTATTTATATATATTTTGTAATTTTCAAATCATTCTTCCAGAAATTATCTATTCATTTATTTGTTTATTTGTTCACTTTTGGAGTTTTTTATTATTGATTTTTGAGATCTATGATGGATTATTTATTTACAATAGATAACTAGTTCTTGTTTTACCTGTGAAATTTATTCCTGTTTTTTCTTTATCTTTTATATATGTCATTTTTCCCCTAGTAAACATCTAATGTTTATTTGTAGACATCTATTTCCAACTGTTTTGTATAAACACACACACATATATGTATATGTATTGTCATATTGTATATGACATGTTTTGAAGTATGTGCATACATTGTGGAATGACTATCTATTTAACATATGTATTACCATACTTATAATTCTCTGTGATGACAAAATGTAAAATGTACTGTTATTTTCAAGAAAAAAATACAATGTTATTTTTGTGTTATACAACAGATATTTCAAAATTATTTATACCATTTAACTAAAATTTTGTGTGTTTCCATTTATATCTCTCCAGTCCCTGATAACTATCACTCTACTCTTACTTCTATCCAATTAACTTTTAAAAATTCCATATATGAGTGAGATCATATGGTATTTTTTCCTGTACTTGACTTATTTTACTTAACATAATTTCCTCCATGTTCATCCATGTTTTCACAAGTGACAGGATTTCAATCTTACTATTGAAAAGTATTCCCTTGTCTATGTACATTTTCTTTATTCATTCATCTATGAATGGACAGTTATGTTAATTCCATATCTTGGTTATTGTGAAGAATGCCACAATAAATATGGGAGAACTGATGTCTATTTGACATAGGAATTTTATTTCCTTTAGATGTATGGTCTGTAGGGGGATTGCAGGATCATATAAGAGCTCTATTTTTATTTTTCTGAGGAACCTCTATACTGTTTCCTTTATGGTCTTACTAATTTAAACTTCTGTCAACATTGTGCAAGAGTTTCCTTTTATCCACATCTTTGTTAATTGTTATCTTTTTTTTTCCCTGATCAGGTATGAGGCATTGTCTCTGTAGTTTTAATTTGCATCTCCAGAATCATTAATGATAGTGAACATTTTTGCCTATTTTGGCTCTGGATTCTTTATTTTAATCAGTAAAACTTTTAACATCCAAAATTATCTAAATATGTAGGTTCTTATATTAAATCAATGCTTTAAATATGTATCTAAAATCTACTTGAAATATATTTGCATATAATGATAGCTGAAAAGCAAATACAATATTAGGGATTTTTCTTCTAAATGCATGTTATCTTCCTAGATTTCTTCTTGCTTTGTTATTTGAATTACCATCTACATCTAAATATATCATACTGAATTCCCAAATCTATATATTACCATATATGAGTGTATAGATTTGTGTGTGTATGTTTCTAAAATTTCACTTTAAGTACATACACTTTTTTGTGTATTTGCTCACCAATATGTTTTCATATTGATTACTCTGTTACATTTATATTACATTATATTTATATTTTATTTTATATTATTCTTATACTCTATTTATATTATACTGCAGTTGTCTTATTTTATATTTTATTTTTAGATTTTAAAATGTATTCTTAATTTATATTCTGAATCATAAAAATGTAACAATTAAACATATTAATGTTTTCTCATGTGTTGCTTGGACATATGTGTATTGTATAATGTTTAGATAAGGTTAAATACATCCATCTCCTAAAATGTTTATCATTTGTTATGATAAAATAATTTGAAACCCTTTCTTTGAGCTTTTTGAAATATGGAGACATTACATTTTATTTCTGAGAGCATAGATTATCTCTCATTTTGTTATTTTTTCAATGAGTTCTTGACTGTTACTAGTTATTTTCCCTTCAAGGTGAACTTCATATTAATTTTGAAAATTCCATCCATAAAATACTTTTTGACATTTTGTATTTGTTTCTCCATAGATAAAGAAGAATTTGGTGGCAATTGACATCATCAAAACACTGACTCTTATCATCCAGAACCATGTTATGACTCTCAATTTATTCCAGTCATCTTTTATGTCCATCAGTAAATTTTTATAGGTTGGCACATATTGGTCTTGCAAGATTTTTCTTAAAATTTATTCCTGAATATTTATTGCAAAAGACTTGGGAATTCTTTATGTGGGTTCTGACACAAATAAAAACCATAATACATTTTCTTCTCATAACAAAAAAATGGAATTATTATGCTGCTAGTGTTTTATGTTGTTTTTAACATGAATTCTAGAATGTTGGTTTGTCCTTTGTTGAGATAAATTTCATTTTTAAAAATGTTTATCTTTATTTGTAAATATTCATTTCAATGTTTTATGTGTCCCTGAGAAATTCTCAAACAGGTCTATAGACAACCAAAAATAAGAATATTTCTTATAGCTTATGTGTGTGTGTGTGCATGAAGGTATACAGCTAAGCAGTGTGTAGGTGTGTGTTGGAAAAGCAAATGACAAGGTACACACGCAGCCACATGGAGAGATCTTATGAACAGTAGTGAGTGGAGAAAGCAAGAATAGAATAAGCAATTTAGCACAATGTTACTTATGCAAATTTAAGGTATTTCCATACAAATTATCACAAGCAGACACATAGGAAAATGCATGCATAAGCATATTAAGAATCTGCCTGTGGATGGCAGAGAGGAGAATAATGGGAGTATAGGATTGGAAAATAGTTGGATAAAGAGAGCTGCTTTTATTAGACCAAAGATGATACTGAGCCAAGAACAGAAGTGAATTAGATTAATTCAGCACTCTCTTTTCCCTTGAAATCAGGGAAGGAATGCAAAGGAAAAGCAGATGTGTAAATTTGATGGAGAGGTTTTTTTTTAAAAAAATAGCTTAGTGAAACTATATATTTTGGATACTTTGTATTTTGTATACTACTATAGGAATTATTTAATTTAACACAAGCTTAATTATGCTCAAAATTAAGAAAGCTTTTATACTTTTCATGTTTTTTGTGATTGAAGAGGTTTATATCACTCAATATGAGGTAAATTCCCAATATTCATGTGGATTAACTAAAGTACCAGGAAAAAATATTATTTTTTCTTCTTAATCATTTCTTGCAATGCATAATTGAGTCACATTGCTTTGTAAATCATCAGTTCTTTTATTTATTATTATGTACACAAGACACTCAGGAATCTAAGGAGATAGAATGCTGTGTAACTTAATCCTTAATTTTCATATATATTGCATTCAATACTACTTCTTTGTAAAAAAATATCAACTCAGGAATAATATTGTGAGATCAAATTTATTTAATAAGTCATAGGGAAATAAAATCAGTATGTAATGTAATTGGGTACAAATTGTACATTTTCAAATGAAAAATCATGGTTATATTTGCAGAAAAGATTATTTAAATTTCAATAGGTAATACTTACAATTTTTTAGAAGTTTGAATTCTAGATGATAAATTAGACATGACTTTTAGTAAGTTGGGAGAAAAGAAATGAGAGTTTAAATCAGAAATAAAAAAGGTAAGTGTAAAAATTAATAGCCTAGGGCAAAAGATGTAGGTAGAGACAGTAAGAAATTACCTGTGTACTTTTTAAGAGACAGTGCATTTTGCAGTATTATATATGGGTTATAGTCAAGTGGCTCTGTTTCCTGTGGCATGAATAAGGATTTTTCAAAGCTACAATTATATTCATACTAACAGTATAATCAACCTCTATGGTTCAGAGAAATTTGAAAATCTGTTTTTTTGGTAAAAATGCAACATGACCTTTATGTTAAAATCTATTATTTTCTTAAACTTATCTAGGTTCTAGGTTCCTGATGGGTGCATTACAACATTATAGAATGTTAGAGCTGAAAGAATCTTGGAGATCATTTTGTTAGAGTTCTTATTTTTGCAAAAAGAAAAAAAACTGAAACTGAAGTTGAGTTTTAAGGCCAGTTATGAACAGCTAAAAGGGGAACATTGCTGTCACATATGTGTGAAACTAAGAGACATCAAGCTGAGAATGTATGAAAGATATATTTAATTATGAAAGAACTCAACATTGTGTGCTTCAGCTGGGTTCACAAAAGGCATAAGACATAAAAAAGAAGGAAGGATATCTTGAAGGGGGATTTGAAAAAAAAGCTTTTACCTAAAAGCAATAAAGTATGTTTTGAGAGGAGGTAATATTCTTACCTGCTGCTTGGACTTTGAGAATTAAAATATATAATAAATGTGACCTCAACCATAATTGGGGAATAAACGTGAATCTAAATCAATGAAAGAGTGAACAAAAATATCATACATAGTTATATGTACGAGATTTAAATCCCCCAATATAAAACTACATTATTATTCATCTTTCTATTTTATTTGGGAAGTGACTAGATTAATATTGCATATTCTACCTCAAATCTTAAAAAATATATTTTAATTATTCATTTGTGTTTGTAGGTTTCTTTCTGATTTTCCCAAGGTGAGCTTTCATGGTATTGTTTAAATTCTGTCCATCTACTGATTAATACATCATAAAATTGCTGTGTGATAATAAAGTACATGTTAAAATGATATTTGTTAAGTTTTTAATTGACTAGGTTGTATAGGAGAGTAAGATAGTGGATATTATAGTACATGTGGGATCAGAATATTTGGGTTCACTTATTACTATATTATTTTGCAAAACCTTTAATTTTTCTAAATATTCATGCCCTAGACAGAGAATACTTGCCAGTACAAAAATAAAATTTTTCAAACTACATTATAGAAAACTTACTGGAAAAAGTTAGTACAACTATAGAGCAATACTCATATTTCCCAGAAGAAAAAGTGCTTGAGGACTTCAACTATACAAAGTTTAAAATTTTCTGCATGTCATAAATAAAAGACAGATTAGTTGGTAAAAACAATACTTCTAAGCATATCAAGCATATTATCAGAGATATCATAAAAAGAAGCATATTCTTTGGGACTTAAGGTATTCAATGACATTCAAGATGAAATAAATGCAAAGTATAGATATGAGAGACTACTTTTTAACCTGTTAGTTTGGAAAAGATCAAACAGTGTGATAACACCTTGTGGGTATCTGATTGACAAAAGGAACATTTACACATTTATTATGAGCATATTTTTGTTATTTCTCAGGAGGAAAATTTGTAAAAAATTATGAATACTAAAACTACACATACATCTTAACTTTGTAATTCTGCTTCTAAAATATATGTGCAAACATTTACACAAGATACATGGAAGAGTAGTTTATAATATCAAAAGACTAAAACCAAATAACTGTGTGATGACAAGATGTTGGCTGGATAAATTATGTTACAATTGCACAATGAAATATTATAAGTCACTAAAATGAATGATTTTAAACACTGGAACAATCCTCACAAAATAGTGTATACAGCGTTCTACTATTTTAAGTGTTTTACATTCCTCATTTTGTATGTTTGTAAAAGGAATAGTCACGAATTACTTATGAACAGAATACCTGAAATGGTCAAGAAACTAATAAGGTATATTTGTTCCTAAAATACAAATGGTCAAAGTGGGGAGACATCATTTCATAACTTTTGCATTATTTGAATTTTATTTTATGGTACACATTTTTCTTATTACTTAATTAATTTTTACTTATGGTATTTAGAATTGCCTTAATTCACATTGGCAATAGTTACAGGAAAATAGTGTCCACCCAAGTTCCTTCATATTTTATGGAAATGTCTTCTAATTACAAGATCTCTAGGCTGTGGCTATGGCCAATATTTAACAAAATAATATAAGTAAATTTCTTGGAATATTGCCTACTACATAATAAGCACTCGATAAATAATAGCTGTTACTATTATTATTTTATTAATAGCAAAATAGATTCTAAAACTTCTAAGATTTGTTCAATTACTACATTTCCATACAGATAAATTAAAAATAATTTATGTCTCAAAATAAAAGTTTAATTACAATGGTGGAAAAGTAACAGCTCCCTTGGAAAAAGAATTAAATATTTTTGAATCTTTATGTTTCTTTTTCCCTTTCACATTCCATCAAAATCTCTTACCATTTAGGGAAGCTGATGGTATTATGACTCTTTATGACCAGTATGAGTGATGCAAACTTCTGCTTACAATATCCGCCTGTGAATTTCTACAGCTGTAATTTTAAAATTACACCAATGTTTATTTCTCTGAAATGTAAGGAACAGTCCATCCACAAGGCTGCTTTTATAAACAGTGCTGCTTATAGGTAGTGGGATAAATTATGGCCAAGAATTCCAAGAAACAGTCCCCACATTTCTGAATATGGACTGTTCACGTAGGAAGACAAGATTTGGCCTTATCCCCAACACAATTGATGACAGAATCTCACATATCCTAATCCTTTCCCATTTTTAAACATATTTGTATATTAGTGTTTAACTTTATGAGTCTTTATATGTATGTTATTTTGATAATAAATCCGTTTTGTCATATTCAGTTGAGGGGTTACTATTTTAGCCATTGTTTTGATAATTACTAACAAAAGAAAGCACTGAAAACACATAAAATAATTTTGGTAGCTTATTCTGTTCAATTACAAATCTATACTAAAGCTTTCTGTGAGTTGTAGGTTTTACTGAAATAAATAAAACATATATAATTAACTGCAATGCAGTCATATATTACATGCAGTGCAATGCATATGTAAAATATATTGTTCGTAATTTAAAAACAGCTCCCACTAAATCATTTTTAATGGGGAAAGAACATTGATAACAACAATGTTTACAGGGTTTTATATTTAACTTTAAAAATATAAGATCTTTAGATTCTAAAAAAGAGAGCCTGGCAGCTTCTAAAGAATATCTAATGTAACAACTAAGAGTGATTCTGAGAGAAAGTAATTATTCCTCCGAAGGTTTTGCTACTCTGACAGAATCTTCTATAGGAGGTTGACAACATCCTGAAAAGCTTCAGTATTAAAGCGTACATGAATAGAATAAAAGAGTAACTATGTGGGGATTTGTTTACAAGAGGCCAAAGTAAATAGCTATAGATAATGTGTGGAAATAAACCTAAGACTGCAATAAAACAAAAAGAAAAAGAAATGAAGGGCCTTCAGAGACCAAGTCACAAGTTAACAAAGGCTTTTTGAACCATTTTTTTGAACATTAAGCTTAGAGCAAAAGACCTTGGTGTTGGGTTTCAGTGCTAAATCTTCTTCAGCACATTTTCTGTTCTTCAGTATACTCTTAGGAGAAAAGCCACAAGTATGTCACTTGGCCCCAAGATATCCTTACTAGATTTTCTAAGTCTACCTCATCAACACATCTGGATTGCTCTAGATTGTCTGATTAGTGTAAGAGGGTAAATTCCTCAGATTACCACTTCATTAAAAAAGTGCAATTATGTGCATGTTTATGGGTCAATTTTTCTGATTCATGATAATATCACAAATGCCAAGGTAAGTGATTACAGCTTCATTTTTCTTTGACAGCACCCAAATTTTCAAGTTTTATAAGTGTAGGATTACTCTAGGTAATTTTTCTTGTAAATGTTTATTGTGGAGGTATTGTTTAATTTTACTCTTTTTTTTTTTGAGGGGGTTCATGCGTGTTTTGTGAAGCAGTATCTCTCTGTTAGCCTCAAACTCTTTGGCTCAACTCAGCCTCCTAAGTAGATGGACTACAGTTGTGCACCAAGACCTCTCTTTATCTCTCCTTCTTCTTTTCCTTCATTCCTTTCTCTTTAAGTACTAAAGATTGAACTCAGGGGTACTTTACCACTGAGGTACATCTCCAGCCCTTCCTGAACTTTTATTTTGAGTCAGGGTGTGACTAAATTGCTGAGGCTGACCTCAAACTTACCTCCTTCCTCCACCTCCCAAGTTGTTTGGATGGGATTACAGGCATGCATCATCACACTGGGCCAGAGGTATTATTTTTTAAAGATTAAATAAATCATCCAAAAATTTCTTGCCATATCGAATCAACTATTTTCATTTTTCTGCATACACTTCTGGCTGTTGTAAAGCAATAATGTTTAAATTTTGCACTTTTTACCCATTAAGCTTCTTCTAGAAACTTCAAGGAAATATGATCCCCATTTTGACATTTAAAAGTACTTCTTCAGACTATCTTTATTACTTTATATTCCTATCTAGTAACTGCTTATGAAGGCAGTTTTCTATAAGTTGGATAAAGAAAAGTTTTTTCTTTGAATAAATTGAATAATTAATACAAGTAACTTGACTGTTATCTTCTCAGAATCAAAGTAGAAATGAGGGAGGGAGCTTGGGATATAGGTCAGTGGTAGAGTGCTTGTCTAGCATGTGCAAGGTCCTGGGTTCAGTTCCCAATACCAGAAAAAAAGGGGGGACATTGTTTAATGAAAGGGTAAAGATAGTGCACAAGGTTTTTTGTTTGTTTGTTTTGATTTCTTTATAGGCAGCAAATTTAGCAATGAATAGTATGGAGCTGCTGGTGAATCTGAACAACTACCTTTGATAACTTTAATTGTTAATTGTTATTATGTGTACAATGATTCATATTTTAAGGTGCCTCTATAGTTTTAAATAACTGTCTGGGGTAGTATAAAATAATAACACATTTTCCACTTCATTGTATGCTTTGGATCAAGGCATGAGAGTGAAAGAAGAAGAAACAGGGGTTGAGGGAGTGACTCTGTGGTAGAGCACTTGCCTAGAGTGCATGGTACACTGGGTTTTATCTCCAGCACTGCTAAAGAAAAGAAAAAATAAAGAAAGAGACAACCTAAGTTAAAGAGTAGAACTTACAGTGTGATACAAGTAACACACATTTCAGCTGTACACAAGAAAGTTCTCCCAGGGAGGTCCACATACTCTGAGTAGTACATTGCTTTCTTCGTCCTTCAATCATTACTATAATAAAGATCAAAGATAGATAATCAGTATCTTCCTTCTGTATATCTCAACCCCTGCTAGTTAATGTCAGTTGAGATCTGTGAGTGAGAGGATGTGGGACAGAGTACTTCTCAGCTAAGCAAAGCTCTCTGCATGCAGTTCAGATCTGACCTAGGGCTGAAGTTCACTATGGCATGCAGGATCATGCTACCTTTCCAGTTTTTCTATTCTGAAGTAAGAGAAAAACCTGGAAGGAAGAACCTAAGTCTAGACAACTTAGTTATGCATGAACAGAAAGTAAGTCCTATGAAATATGACAACAATGCTGTCCCATAAAACAGTCAAGTGAGCTAGATTCTGAGAACAATTGTGGTTTACTCTGAAGTGCTAAGGGTAAAAATCAGTATCACTTTCTTTTGTGGAGTTGAACATTATTGCTCCCATTCCTAAAAGTGTGATCAATAAATGGTCACTAAGGAGCAGAACTTACAAGGAGGTTCATTCACACCACCTGCCCTGACATAAGTCCTTTTGCTAATGGCCCATTAAGTTACCCAACAGAAAGAAGGCACTTTGTACATGCAAACTCTCCCCCCTGGCATTTGTGGTAGAAGTATGGAATGCAAAAATCCCATGAGTAGAAAACCAGTGGACAGAGCATCTCTTTCATTAGTTTAAAATTGATAAAAGACAGGACTCTTCAGTGCGCCCACTGGAGGCAAGTCTGTCCTTAATGACTACCACATATATGAATTTAATTAAAAATAATAAAGGGAGGAAGGTTTATCCAAACTTTTTCCTAATGTTTTCAATCACATTCAAAATAAAATATAGATTATGACCTATTTTAAGCAATCACCATTAAATATTTAATATGCCTGACACTGAGTGATGAGGCAATAAAAATAGGCAAGGCATGCTCTTCACCCTCAATTTGTCCACAGTGTACAAGGGGAAAGAGACATGCATTCAGCTAACTGCAGTGAAATACAGTAGCATTTAGAAATCTCTGCATGAGTACAGGAAAGTGCTATGTACTGGCCTTAGGCTGAGATTGCAGGGTGGTATCAGTGGAGACTCATGAAGGGCTCAGAGGATGATTACAAATTACTACAAATGAACGAGAATGAAAGGAGGGCTTACAAAAAGGTTGGGGAAAAATCAAAACCATTCCACTATCTTGTAGGGTGACTGTGTGTGTCATGTAAATGGAATCCATTCCACAGAGGTAGGTGTGCTGTGGGTCAAGGGTGGAAAGGTAGGCTGGACTCCGATCAATTAATTAACTTTGTGTGGTAAGTTTTAGAAAGAGAAATCTGATAGTTATATGGAGAAATAAAGACAGAAGCAAATAAGACTTAAAACTCCTTTCCCATCTAGCATGAAGAACTCATCTGGAGGAGAGCAGCAGGAGAAAAAGGAGAGGACACTGTTGGATAAGTTTGGGAGACACAGGACCTTGTAACTGATATGGGAGAAGGGGGAAGAGATAGGCAAAATCAACTTGTGTTTATATGATGAATAACTGGGTAGATGATGTAAGCCATTAATAAGGAATACAGGAGAAGGAGATATGGCAGACTAGGGGTCAGGGTGCAAAGTGGAGAAAATGGTATGAGGGTTTCTGATGGATGGAGTTTGAGGTTTCCACGAATGATGTACTTGATGCACTCAAGCCATAGCCTGGAATTCAGGAAGATGGCTTTGACTTAGGAGATAGATCTGAGAACTGCTGATGGGTGAATGAGAATGGAAGCTAGGGCAGGCCTACAGCTGGGTAGAAGGTGAGAGCTTGCTCAATCTCCCTGGCCATAGGCACCAGGGACCAGAGGCTAAATCAATATGCACTGATGTCCAAGATGCTTATTTTTATATGACATTGTCAACAATAAATTTATTTATATTTATCCACATTTATGATCCAAAAGACTCAGTTCTTAGTTTTAGCTTCTTCATTCTCAATTATTTATTCCTTTACAATTACTGTTGGCTATACCTTTTAAACATTTTCTAGGTCTCTCCTCTTTCTGTAACCATTACTAGTATCCAAGCCATATTCACTTATCTGAATAAGTGCAATAGTGTTAACAAATATTATGGACATTTGAAAATATACACAAAAGTAATGAGAATAGTATGGAATCTTCATATACCAATTGATTTTATCAAAATTTATTGTATCTGCCTCATCTGTGCTACTTGTTGTTAGCTTGTTTCCCCTTTCTTTGTTGAAGAATAGTAAAGGTTATCCTAGACAATGTATGACCTGTGTATTGCTGATGTATATCTTTAAAACATAGATATTTTCTTATATAACCATTATTGTCACATCTATAAATTAACGCAGAGTATCTGTGATCATTTGAATGTCCATTTCATAATTAATTGCATTTGTTTAGTATGTTGTAATATCTACATGTCTTTTTTTGGTATTTTTATTTAAACAATGTTCTAAGCATGGTCCATACATTTTTTATACAGGTTTATTTACTTTATTGTCCCTGGCACAGTTTTATTTTCTTCTGTCTACCATGCCTTTGGTGTATCACAGAAGTCCAATTAATAACCTGAAGACTTATCCTGACTTTGGATTAATCTAGTTACTTCCTCATTGTGTTAATGTGTTTTCCTCTTCTCCTTATTTCCAGTGATTGGGAATTAGCTCCAGAAACTTTAGAGGCAATTCATAAACCTTTAGAAGAGAACATCACTCCTCTTTTTAACATATCATTTTAGAATAATAGTATCTGGTTGCCCAGTTTTTTTCAAGGTGGTCATCCTGCTTACCACGTGGCAGGTAGGGAGAGAGATCTCTGCCTATTTCTTGGATCCATTTTTAGAGATGCTAAAATCAGAGAGTAGCCAGGAGCAGTGATGCACACCTGTAATCACAGAGACTTGGGAGCCTGATGCAGGAGAATCACAAGTTCAAAGTTAGCTCAGTAAATTATCAAAGCCCTAAGCAACTCAGGGAGACCCTGCCTCAAAATAAAACATAAAAAGAGCTGAGGATGTTTAAGTACCCCTGGATTCAATCATCAATACAAAAAAAAAACAAAAAACAAAAAAAAAACAGAGGGTCTCTGTTGACGACTAGCCGGTTGTTCCATTCTAAAGACGCAATTCACTTTACTATCAATATGTTCATGAATTGGTAGTTAATGATTCAAGCTATTTATTAGAGGTTAGAAAATGGTCATTTTCTGATTTTATAGCTTTTATGTATTTATATTTTAAATGCCACTGGGGGAAAATTGCTTTTCATCGACTAAAGAAACTAAAGCTATTTGGCTATAATAAATTAGAGCCAGAAAAGTAAAAGTAGAATAAATTCATAATTTCGTTTTAAATATCTATTTGTAAAAATGATTAGTTATTTGGAGTGCTGTATGTAGGTCCTCTGTGGGTATTTATGATGGTGGAATCACTCCATTCACTTGATGGCACATACCTAACTGCTACTCTAACTGGCCATTTCCATCATTTAGTCAAGGAATAGGCTTGACTGATTTTATGTTACTAAATTGTCCAAAATAAGTCAATGTCCTAAACTGAGGCATTCTTAGAATAGACCACAAGGCGTTCATAAAGCTTACCCCCACCTCATGAGCATCTCCTTACCTTCCCTATTACCATCCCCGTCTGCATTATCCATTGCTGAATCAAAACTCCTTTCATGGTCTACTTCTAAGAACTCTGTACTACTATCCAGTCTCCTTTCCCATCACTGTCTTCCTATAATCCAGACTTTGATGATACACTAAAAATGTCTTCCCAATATGCCCTATTTCTTGTTCTGTTTGTTTTCAACAATATCACCATGAAATTAACTGGGTAATGACTATGCTCCTTCTTCACTCAACTTAGACATTGCCTTCTTAGAAAGTATCCCTGGACCACCCAGTGAGTGCTAGAGAAATACTATATTATCATACCACTGTGTTATCATAATTAATTTTAATTCACTATTTCTACTTACCTTTGACTCCTGTTGCCTCATTTAAGATGAAGTTTATTTAATCTATTTTTGATCTCCTAACAAAATACTCAAGACTTGGCAATTTATAAAAAGCGTGCATTTATTTTCTCAGTTCTGGAGATTGGCAAGCCGCAGACCAAGGTGTGGGCAGTTTCTGTCTTGCAAGAGTTGTTCTCTGCCTCCAAGATGGTGCTGTGCATGCTGTGTTCCCCAGAGGAACCAATGCGGGGTCCTCATGTGCAGAACAGATGGAAGGACAAATGGGCTAGATGATGTGGGAAGCCTCTTTCATAAAGGTCCGTAATTCATCCATTCTCACAATTCATTCACCTCAAAAAGGCCCTACTATTTAATACTACCACATTATTAGTTTAGTGATAGTGTGGATATGAATTTTGGGAGACATTCAAGCCATAGCAAAAATTATATCCCTTTTAATCAAAATGATACTGAAATCAATCTTAGTGCGTGACACGTAATATGTGTGTAATAAGTTGTTTATGATGAGCAAATGATGTTCCATATCTGATATAGAATCTAGACCTAATGCTATGGACTTTCACCACCAAGGGAAAGTGAACTAAACACTGTGGCTTCCATCTCAAATCCTCTTAAGAACAAGGTAGGGTATCAATATGCAAATATAATTTTGTGATAGATTATTACTAAATAATTTTAAAATAACACAATACAAATGTGCAAAAGAAAATGAATGAAATTGTAAACAACAACAACATTATCTTAATGTTTATGTTTGCTCAACTCCAAAGAAAAAGGCTAATTTATTCTTATAAATTGCCCAGACCCACCCACACTTGCCAGTGCAGGACCCAGGCTCACAATAGACCCAGACCACCCCTACCCAGGTGGGGCAGACACCCACCAGAGCCTAGCCTCTGACACAGGACTGCCCCTTCCAACCAGCAGACTACAGAGGGAGGTCAAGCCCAATGGCCCAGATCCACTCACACCAACTTGTGCAGGACCCAGATCCAGGATGCAGTAGTATTCATCAAGGGACACCATCAGGGTCTAGAAACCCAACATCAAGGTGAGGTACAAACAATCTGTACAGTTACTACAAGAATATATGGAAGAAACTGTAATAGCTCAGATCCATACTGCAAGAAAAAAAAGACACTTAGACAACATATAAAAAGGGGAGGAAAGTGCCCCAAACAAACCAGGACACTATAATAGAAGAACCCATGGACAGCGAAGTTAATGAAATGTCAGAGAAGGAGTTCAGAAGGTTCACAATTAAAATGATCTGTGAATTAAAGAATGACCTAAATGAGCAAACACAGGCACAAATTGATCATTCCAACAATGAGGTAAGAGAGCAAATACAGGTAGCAAAATATTACTTCAAGAGAGAGGTAGAGACTCTGAAAAAAAACAGTTAGAAATCCTTGAAAGTAAGGATAAAATAAATCAAATAAAAAACCCAATCGAAAGCATAACCGACAGACTAGATCACTTGAAGAAAAGAACATCAGATAATGAAGACAAAGTTTACAATCTGGAAAATAAAGTTGATCCCACAGTGAAGATAGTAAGAAACATGAACAGAACATCCAAGAATTATGGGTCAGCATCAAAAGACTAAATCTAAGAGTTATTGGGATAGAGGAAGGCACAGAGTTTCAAATCAAAGGAATGCATAAACTCTTCAATGAGATAATATCAGAAAATTTCCCAAGCATGAAGAACAAAGTGGAAAACCAAATATAAGGGGCTTACAGGACACCAAATGTACAAAATTACAACAGATCTACACCAAGGCACATTATAATGAAAATGCCTAGCATACAGAATAAGGATAGAATCTTAGAAGCTACAAGAGAGAGGGATCAGATCACATATAGGGGGAGACCAATAGTGTATCAGCAGATTTTTCATCCCAGACCCTCAAAGCCAGGAAATCGTGGAACAACTTATACCAAGCTTTGAAAGAATATGGATGCCAACCAAGAATCTTATATCCAGCAAAACTAAGCTTTATATTTGATGATGAAATAAAGACCTTCCATGATAAAGAAAAGTTAAAAGAATTTACAACTAGAAAACCTGCACTACAGAACACCCTCAGCAAAATATTCCAAGAAAAGGAAATGCAAAACAATGATGAAAATCAACAGAGGGAGGGATTACACTGAAGGAAAATTTAATCAGAGGAGATTATTAAAGTCATGTTAAATACCAAAATTAAACAAAAATGGCTGGGAATACAAATCATGTCTCAATAATAACCCTGAATATTAATGGCCTAAACTCACCAAAAAACAGACATAAACTACTACCAGATTGTATTTTTAAAAGACCCAATAATAGGCTGCCTCCAAGAGACTCATCTCATAGAAAAAGATATTCACAGACTGAAGGTGAAGGGTTGGGAAAAATCATACCACTCACATGGACTGTGGAAGCAAGCAGGGGTTTCCACCCTCATATCAAATAAAGTAGACTTCAAACTAAAGTCAATCAAAACGGATAAAGAAGAACACTACATACTGTTCAAGGGAATTATACACCAAGGAGACTTAACAATTATATATGCCCCAAACAATGGACCATCTATGTTCATCATACAAACTCTTCTCAAGTCCAAGAATTAAATAGGCCATACACGATAATTTTGGGTGACTTTAACACACCTCTTTCATCACTAGATAGATCTTCCAAACAAAAGCTGAACAAACTATAGAACTCAATAATACAATCAATAACTTAGATTTAACTGACATATAATATAGAATATTTCATCCTTCAATGAGAGAATACACTTTCTTCTCAGAAGTACATAGATTCTTCTCTAAAATAGACCATATACTATGACACAAAGCAGCTCTTAGAAAATATAAAAAAGTAGAGATACTACCCTGCATTCTATCAGATCATAATGGAATGAAATTGGAAATCACTGATAAAAGAAGAATAAAATCCACTCCAACACCTAGAGACTAAATAATATGCTACTGAATGAACAATGGGTTGCAGAAGACATCAAGGAGGAGATTAAAAAAAAGTTTAGAGGTGAATGAGAACACAGATACAATATATTGAAATCTCTGGGACATTATGAAAGCAGTTCTAAGAGGAAAGTTCATTGCATGGAGTTCATTCCTTAAAAGAAGAAAAAGTCAACAAATAAATGACTTAACATTACATCTCAAAGCCCTAGAAAAAGAATAACAAATCAACACCAAAAGCAGCAGAAGACAAGAAATTATTAAAATCAGTGCTGGAATCAATGAAATTGAAACAAAGGAAAAAAATTGAAAAAATTGACAGAACAAAAAGTTAGTTCTTTAAAAAAATAAATAAAATTGACAGATCCTTAGCCATGCTAATGAAGAGAAGGATAAAACTCAAATCACTAACATGCGTGATGAAAAAGAAAATATCACAACAGACACTACAGAAATACAGAAGATAATTAAAAATTATTTTGAAAACTTGTACTCCAATAAAATAGGAAATATCGAAGGCATTCTTACAAATCAACTTAAATTGTTTTTATATTCATGAAAGTAAAAAAAAATTTCATTAGCTCCTTAGGATTTGTATCCAATCTACTATTGCTTTGGAAGTAGGCCTGCTCTTGGTTTTTGAGGAAAAAAAAATTTAGGATAAGATAAAAATAATAATGTTCATTAAAGTCAAATATTGTTATTTTATTTTGCTTTTCTGTTACTTGGTATTGAACCCAGTCAAGGGCACTTTGCCACTGAGCTTCATCCTCGATTCTTTTTATTTTTGAGACAGGTTTTCACTAAGTTGCTTAGGACCTTGCTAAGTTGGTAAAGCTGGTCTCACACTTGTGGTCTGCCTGTCTCAGCCTTTCAGGTTGCTAGGATTACAGGCAAGCATCACCTGGCTGCACAAGCATTTACACATTTTAGTTGTTTTATTAAAATATATCAAGGTAAGATTACATTATTGATTGACTTAGAGACAAATGAAGAAGGTAAGGCAATAAGTAGGAAAATATTATGATGAATTACACAAAAGAGACTTAGATACTGCTTTAAATTTGTAATTTTTAAAAGTCTGAAGTATATAATGAATTTTAATTAAACTAAATGCAGCCATTAATAGTTTATAAATATGTAAAGAATAATGATAGTGAAATTTAAAACAATTTAAATAACCCCAGAAAGGCAAGGTAATCAAAAATAAATACTTTTTTCATAGTAATAAATAAATGTAATTTAAGTGAAAACATAAAAAATTAATCATTTCAGTAAATATAATTAGATGCAGCATATATAGGCAATTAGTAAAAATAAGAACTATAAAAATATGAATATTCTATTTGCAATTAATATAAAAATATCAAATCCATAAATCACATGCTTATACTTTAACCTTATCATCTTTAGAGAATTAATCTGTATGTCTAACAAATTTGGGTGTATTTCATAATTATTACACATTTTAGTGTCTTTTTACATACTCATGCTGTTCTTTATAGTTCAAAGGTTGTTCACAGTAATTCCTTCTACTCATTTGGCTTTAGACGACAAAAACCAGTTTTACCTTAAGGAAGCTGAGGGTAGAATGTTGTTATCAGAGCCCTGATAGAGTAGGGAAACAAGAAGAATGGAGAAAGGCTTATTGATGAGTATTATGTTACACTTAGATGGGAAAAAGAAATTCTGGTGTGCTCTTGCATGGTAGGAGGACTATATCTAACAATAGTGATCTGGATATTTTGAAAAGCTAAAAGAAAGAATTTTGAATGTTTTCACCATAAAAAATAATAAATGTTCAAGGAGACAGGCATGATTAAACTGGTTTAAGCATAACAGACCTTATACATATTTTAAATGTATCTGTCAAAATAAATTTTTAAATTTTTAAATTTTCAAAATTTAAAAATTTGTGGGGATAAGCATCACCATTTAAAGGCATTTACCAGCATTGCTGTGTATCAATCACACTGGACAGAAAGTCCAATGCCAATTCTAGTCTCAGTTTGCTGTGGGTTCAGTCAGTGGAGGTGCTGTGTGTGCACCTGCTTTGGCTTAATTTCATGTGAGAATTAAAGGAATAATTCAGGAGATTCTAGGTGCTCTTCCAATTCTCTCACGTGTCTATTGGGATAATGCCTTAAGACTGTGAGTGTTCCCAGAGTTTTATCCTCAGAATAGACTTTAAAATGATAAAACTCTACAGAGGGAATTTTGATGCTTCACAGTGTCTTTCAGAAAATCAAAATGTCACTCTCATAAACTTCAAACAGAAAAATATATGCCAGCAGGTTTAGAACTTCAAGGAACTTAGGGTGTTTACCTTCCTCCATCATTTTGTTTTATTTTATTGTTGAGAGAAGTAACATAGAAATGAGCTCCCATTACCCAAAGTCTCATAGCCTTGGAAGATGGCCATGGCATATGAGTCAATTTCTCTTGACAGAGCTTAAGGCCTTTTCCTTATTCCCATCCCTACAATTGCTTCTGGCTAACAGTGAAGACATTATTTTATGTGCCTCTAGTCATCTTTGCTAATGTGCTAGTCTAGAGACATAATGAAATAATTATTACAGCTATCTAATCAAGAGTATCAATTTTCTAGAAATGTTTTCATACCTTAAGCTTTATCAGAAATTATGACATTTTTATGTGTAAGGTCTTAGGGACTGAATCACAAGATTATTATTAATGATAATTTAAGTATTAGTTAATACTACATGTATCAAAATAGAGAAGGAATGTCTAACAGTAGATTGGGAACTGCGTATTAAACATATGTAAATAGCTACTCACATTTTTTTCTCAAACATTACAGGAAGTATACAACATTTCTGTTTAGCCTATATGCATGAATATCACAATTTTTGGTGGAATGTTTGGAAGAATGATTTTCAAAAGCAAAATGCAATATGTAAGCTGGGTGTGTTGGCTCACATCTATAATCCCAGCATCTCAGAAAGCTGAAATAGAGGATTACAAGTTCGAAGCTAGCCTTAACCACTTAGTGAGGTCCTAAGCAACTAAGTGAAAACCTGTCTCGAAAGAAAGGAAGAAAGGAAGAAAGGAAGGGAGGAAGGAAGGAAAAGACTGAGGATGGAGCTCAGTGTTTAAGTGTCCCTGGGTTAAATCTCTCACATCCAATAAAAATAAATAAATAAATAAGTATGCATAAACTGATTAGCTAAGAACAATTCTTAAATATGTATTATGGCTGTCATCCCTTTTCTTGGCATCAATTTTACTTGAAAGTCTTTTATTGTATAAAATGATTCATGTTTCACAAATACTTTTATGTAAACATCTAGTTATAATAGGGTAATTTTCAAATGCAAATATACAACTCAAAATATATTTGTACTTGAAAAAGTTACCTATTTTAAAAATATATATACATATATATGCATATATACATATATTCAAATGCAAATATATAGCTTATTTCTTTTGTATAGGATATACAAAGAATTCCTTCCCTTCCTACCTTCCATTCTTCTTTAAACATATACTGACAACCTTTCATATTAGCAGAGTTGTGACAAGTATGAGGGTTTGGGAATGAACATCACAGACATGATTCCTGCCTGCATGTGTATTACAAGACAGCTCAGAAATGCACAGGTCACATAATTAGATCATTGCAGTTAGATAATTATGTTGTAGACATATATAGACTACTATAAAATACAGAGAAATTAATAATATGGCATTGGAGCAATGGAAAGATTGGTAGTTTACTTTTTGAAGTAAACTTACATTTGCAGAATGAGTATGTGTGCATTGAGGCTTGAGCAATACTTCCATACAAGCGAAGTGTACAAAATAAGGGAAGATCTCAGATTAGGCCAGGACAGGCCTTTTAATAACTCAACAAACCACAGGAGTTAGTTGAGGAATTTGAATAAGGAAGTACTTCCAGAACAAGCTGAGAAGGGAAGGGCTGTATGATTTGCATTGTGAAAGGTAGTTTAACTCATTTCCAGTCTACTGATTCTCCTGCAGAATCTGAGTTCTGTATTGTCTGTAGGTCTTATGGCCTATTGTTTCTATACACCCAAGAAATGTTACATTAACCACAGTAGTTCAACAAATCTTGTTCTTACATTCAGATCCATTCCTTTGTTGATCTTTAATGATTTTTATCCTGCCTAGAGCAGCTTAATTTTCCTATCAACTTTGGACAGATTTGCAAATCTCTGCTACCATCAAAGTTTAATATGGAGAGATTTTGAAAAAGTTGGAAGGAGAGAAAAAGAGAGAAAGACAAGAAAGAAAAAAGAACAGGGGTTGGGACTGTGGCTCAGTGACAGAGAGCTTGCCTTGCACATCTGAGGCACTGGGTTTAGTCCTCAGCACCATGAACTCTAGATAGGGCAAAGGGGAAAAGTGGAGGGAGGAAATGAGAGGAGGCATAGGGGTAGGAAAGATGGTGGAATGCAATGGTCATTATTACCGTAAGTATATGTATGAAAACACGAAAGATGTGACTCTACTTTGTGTACAACCAGAGATACGAAAAATTATGCTTTATTTGTGTAATATGAATTGTAATGCATTTTTTGTCATATATAACAAATTAAAATTAAAAAAATAAATTTCAGCGTGCAGTAGATCACCTGGTTAAGACAGATTGTTCGGCCCCCCTGCCACTGTTTCTGACTAGTGCACCTAACCAAAGAATGGGTATTTCTATTAAGTTTTTAGGTGATTTCGTACTGCTAGTGTCCATACATCACTTTGACAACCACTTTGGTTTTACTATTGACATTTTGGTAGACAGTCACATGTGGCTTAACACCAGGACACATTCTGAGAAATGCATCATTGGTTAAATTCATCATTGTGCAAACTTCCAAGAGTGCACTTATACAAAACTGGATGGTCTAGCTCAGTGGCTCCACATGGCCTCTCCATGCAATCAAAAAACAGTAAACAGGAGATACAGGAGGCTACAGTTCATGACATGTGGCATACAGTTCATAGTAACCATTTTTATATAAATAAGAGTACACTCTAAAGTAATGATTAAAAAGTATAGTAAATACATAAACCAGTAAGGTAGTCATTTATTGTTATCAAGCCTGTGTTCTAAACATAATTATATGTGCAATGTTTTTATACAAAACAATAAATAAATAAACAAAATATATTGTTTCCATGTATAATTTTAAAAAAAGGAGATATTGTCATTGGTAATTAGTGACAATCTGTGAGGTTTCTCGTGTGCTCATTACCTAGAACTGAGAGACCTTCATTGCTCACTGTCCCGAAAGAATCCAAGCACTGATTGATTCAGGTGAATTTGTATGTTCTTTCACTGAACAGATATTGAACCTCTGCTGTGTAAAAAAAAAAAAAAAACTACATTTTATGAATAGAAAACAGGAGCTTGTAGATAGTTAGAAAGCTAGTAACTAGAATTTCTGTCTCCATTTCTTAAATACTCCTGCAGATGAGCAAGATATTTCAGGAGACTGAAATTATTGAACACAAGATATATCAACTTTGATATTTCACTGACAACCTACCATCTCCCAGGAGTCTAAGATCTCTCTTAGATGATTCCATATCTTCTATGGATAGTGTTAACTAATAATTTTTTTTTTTCTTTACCATGTAAGGGGCTAAGGACATTTATTTACAGCATGACCCATTGGAATTCTACCAATTCTTTTTGCGTGGGGTACTTGGCCTTTGCATTTCACCATATGCATAAGAACCTCCTATTCTTTAGAGGTATTTAGTTTTCAGGACACCCTAATAAGTTCTTATTTTCTTGTTAAAGGTTAGGACATTGAACCTGAGAATATTTGTATGTAGGCAGATGAAGTCTCACGACAAGCTGACAGAAGAATAAATAGTCTCTTGACTCCAATTGCAATGTTCCTTTAATGAGAGAATATAACATGCCAAATTGGATAATCTTCAGGAAAGATAGTAATGACTAAGAAGATACTGTTTGTGGCCTGACATTCACCTCATTAACACCACCATTCATCACCTTTACATTCCAATTAGCTCCTATCTTCCATCAATTAAGTTCTGCTATTAAGAAATGAAATGTAGAATTACATCCCTACAATAACAGAAAAATGATAATTTGTGGTTAAAAATAAATAAGATAAAGATTTGCAAGCTGCTTCCCCACTCCCCTTTTTATTGGAATCATTCTACATAAAAGTGAAATATGACTAATAAATGCTCTTTAGAAAAATTACAAATAATGAAATAACTAAAAGAAAAATTAATTCACTGGACTAAGAATAGTATAAACTAACAATTGAGTAAAAAGTGGGTCTAATCTATGAGAGTTTCCATTAAAGCTTTGTTAGCTTACCCTGAAAGAAGAATAATTCTCTTCATTCTTTTCAAAGAGAAGATAAAATTTAGGTGCTGAATATCTAAGAAATGCCAATAAGGTAAGCAAAAAGCTTATTCTTTAATCTCAATGCCTTTACATTTAAAGTAACAAAATGACATAAAATAGCTCACAGGGACATATCTGAAAATGATCAGATTGTCCATTCTTTAAAATTGCAAAAGTTATTATAGCCACTTAAAATATATAATCAATAACCTTCATGTCAGAATATTTCTTAACTTGCATCCATTCTACACTTTCAAACTGCAATGACAAAGTGTTTGGGAAATGGGATACTGTCTTTGCCTGTAATCACTAATAAAATAGTCCTATTTTTGGAGCACTTATTATATGCTACCTGAAATAACAATTTCATAAGTTGAAATATTATTTTTAGAACATTATCAAGAAGGTAATGCTATTATCACTATTTGATGGACTTGGAAACTGGGCCTCAGGAATGTTAAGTAATTTGTCTAAAGTCACACTGTTCATGAATAATAGAACTGTTATAAATTTACTTACTCATTTTAAAATTCATTGAGCATGTAGTCTAAGCCAGGCAATGTGGTAAATACAAGAATTCAGTGGTTAAATACATTACAAAGTTCATGCTATCATAACACATACTGCAATGGTAGAGACTGATAATAAATATGTTAAAAAGCAATGCAGTCAAATAAAGAAAGAACAAATATTAATTTCAGTCCATTCAAAGCTATCCCCCAAAATACATAATGTTAAAAACTGAAGAAAATACTGAAAGGTTTACTGAGACTAAAATGATTTTCATGATTGGGAGACAGGAAGAAGGCACATTCTGAGTTCAGTGGACAAGGAAGGGATATGAGGAAAGAGTTTTAAGATAACCAATGCATTTCTACCCAATCAACTAAATTACAAAGTCTAGGATTATTGTTGAAACCAACCCAATGCTGCCACCGTATGTAAACCTGCTGGGGTGGAGCAGGACAGGCGCTCATGACTTCTTTCTCACTACAGGAAGAAGCCAGCTGCCATGACACATATGTTCTAAAAAACTGTGTTTTCCCTGATAAAAATTATGAATTTTATTGCAGAATCTTGTTCAAGGAAGATCGTGATGAAAGGGAATGCAGGAGTGTGCTGGTGCTGAAACATCTGTCTGGCCACTCTTTTAGCCCTCGCCATGATCTCCGACATGAATTTTGATGGGTGCCTCTTCAGTTACTTCCATCTTCCTTTCTGGTCCTCCCTAATCCATTCCCTCACACTGTGTAGCCTAGTGCTGCTTCTTAAACAAAAATTTGCTCCTGTACTCTTTGGTTTGAATTGCTTCATGATTCTCTTGTTGTCTGTAATATCAAGTCCAGACCAACTTCATGGATCCCTGGAAGACTTCATCCTTGCCAATTTTCCATCTGCCAGCTGAATACTTCCCCTCTCTCCATCTAGTAGCACACGTTAATCCCTACACTCTATCCTTGCTGGGTAGACCAAGAGCATTGGCACAGCCTGAAGTCTTGTTAGATATGCAGAATCTGGGGCCCAATCCCAATAATCATGTGAGGAATATGACCTTTAGGTAATTGACATTTTTATGATTTTACATTTTTTTTTGTTGTTCAGATTTATAGACTAGCTCTCTGTTTACAATGATCGTTTTTGGACCTCTCAGACATCTTATATAATTTCATATCTAAAACTCTTTGACATATATTGGTAGATTCACTTCTAGGCATTGTGATATATTTGTTGCTTTTGAAAACAGAACTTCTTTAATCACACTTTATCATTTTATCATTAGCTGTTGTTACTATGCAGGATTATGAGTGATATTTTCAGTATTGTTGAATTAGAATCTGCATTTTATATAGGTCCTTGGTAAAAGTTTAGCTACTTTCTTTGAGGTTTGCGAAAGCCCAGTAGGGTTTTTAAAGCTGCCCAGGCAATTCTAATGGTCAACCAAGTTTGAAAAGAACTGCTCTAACTGTATTTGACTTTTATTTAATTGAACTCCTCTTGACTTCTCTTACATGAGGCTTTCTACTTCTGATGTTTCCTCTGTCTGAACCCACTCTGCTGTCTGGCTCCCTGCAGACTCCTTCACGTGACTGACTCCATCCATCCTCCAGCTCCAGGCTTCCGCCGGGATTCCATTCTTGACCTTGTGGATTATTTCAGGCTCACTATTGCTTGTTTTCCTCTACTCTGCCTTTCCTTTTATTTTAGTTGGCATCAGAAATTATTGAAATTATTATTTCTTATTTTTGCTATGAACTTTTAAAGTATAAATTAAATAGAAAAGTAAATAAAATATTATACCCAAGACTCATGATTAAAAAAAAATTAAAAGTTCACTGCATTTCCTTCAATCATTTTGTTATGAAGGCAGGATACAGCAGAAACATCTTTTCCTTGCCCCATTCTTTTCTCCCCATCCTTTCACAAAGATGAACTACTATCCAGATATTGTTACATTAAGACTGTTACTTTTCCTGCAAGGGAAAGTGTAATGAAAAGGGAATAGAGACGATTTACATAATGTTTACAGTTTTTCATTAGGAACTTGCTTTTTTAAAAAATTTTAGTCAATATAATTTTAGTGAGACTTATTCATGTTAACATACATAGGTTTGCTTCATTAACACTGTTCTATAGGAATTCATTGTAAGAATGCACCACAGTTTGTTTATCCATTTTAAAATTTGTTTTAATTAGTTACAAATGACAGTAGAATTCATTTATACAGAATGCATTTATATACTTTGATATATCATACATAGATATGATGGGATATAATTTCTCATTTTTCTAAGTGTACATGTTGCAGAATCATATTGGTAATGCAGATATATATATATATATATATATATATATACACACACACACACACACACACACACACACACACACACACAGTAATAATGTCTGTTTCAAGGGCATTTTCTACTCTTTGTTATTACATGCAATTGTAAAATGAGACTCTTTGAACATTTTTTATGTGTGTCCATGGGCACATATATCAGAATTTTTCTAGTAAAAACAAAAATGCAGTTTCTGCTCTGTAGGCTTCTTGTATTTTCAATATTGTTCTTCAAAAAGATTCTAGGTATCAAAATGCCAATAAGCAACATATGAAAGTATTAAACCATGTTTTTGCTGTGTATCAATTGCTGGACTTATTTATGCATATTTATGAATCTCAAATTATATGTCCTAATGGAACTGACTTATATTAGCTTATTACCCATGAAATTGATCATATTTAATATGCTATGCACATTCAATTTTCTTCTTTGAGACTTGCCTGCTCATGTGCTTCACTCATTTTTCTATTGAGCTACTCCTTTTATTATCAATTTAAGTTTCTTAATGTTTTTACTAACTAAATGTTTGTGATTGGAGGTATGATAATTTTTCCCTGTGTGTGACTGATCTTTAAATATACTTTTGTTTGTCATAGAGAAATTACAACTTTGATGTAACAAATTTATAGATTTTTCCTTTGTAGATTCTAATTTTGTTACCTATTAAAAATATTTTTGTAGGGCTGGGGATGTAGCTCAGTGGTAGAGTCCTGCCTAGCTGGCATGAGGCTCAGGGTTCAATCACCAGTATCTCCACCAAAAAAAAAAAAACACAAAAAAAACAACAACAACAAAAAAAAATATATATATATATATGTATAAAATACATATTATTACTTCACATTACTGAGATTAATATAATCTTGAATCCATTTGGAAATATTTGTGCATATTTTATGAGATAACAAATTTTCACTATCAATAATGGGTCCATTTAAATAATTACATTTATTGAATTATTCATCCTTTCCTTCATTACATAGAGTTGTCGTTAGCCTTTGCCAAGTTTCCTGTGCAAATGTTCATATGTTTTCAGGAGTTTCTTTTTATTTCACTGGGTTACTTTCTATGCCTAGGTTAACATACCACTGTGCCAAGTTATACATGATACAAACTTATATAGGTGTAGGATTTATCTTAATTTTTCCTTCAAACTTCTCTTTTATACACCAACTCTTCTTCAAAATTATCTTCCAAGTTTGAATATTTTATGTTATTTCATGAGACTTTCAGATTAATTTTCATAATGAACTCTTAGGAATTTTTCTTTCAGAGAATTAATAACTTTCTCATAGATATATTTTGTACATTATCATATAATGGCTTTCTATTAGTTTAGGTCATTTGCACCTTTCAGATCTATTTTATGTGATCTTATTTCTTGAACACATTTTATTTAGTATATTTCTAGGAACTATAAAATAATTGTCACTTTAAAAATAGAATTGCTTTTTTTGTTGCAGTTTAGGGTAATTTGATGCTTCTCTAGAGAAATACAGTTGAAAATTTTCTGTTCATATAACCAAGTATCTGACTAGACTTTTTATCTTTAATAATTGTCACTATGTTAAAAAAGATTATTTTTAAATGATGAAAATTTTATTTTTTTCTTCCATTTATTATGAATTTTAATCTTTGTGCTAACAAGGAGCTGCAATATAATTTTGAATACATGGGATGATAGCAGGCACCTTTTTATATTGTTTACTTTAGAGATTGCTTCTAAATTTTATGATGAAATAAGAAATTTTGTAGCATTTTAGTAGATCTCCTTAATACAGTAAAAAACTTCCACCTGTATCTAATTTTCTTAGATGTTTATAATTACAAGTGGAGATCAAATTTTATCCAATGTTTCTATTGCATTGATTGGAATAATCATATTATTTTTCCCTCAATCAGTCAATATGATTAGTTCCAGGTACAAGTTTTCTTCTCAAATTCCACACTTAATAATAAAATATTTTAAATATTTGAGAAATGCTCAAATTGTAATAACTTATCATCTTTGCATCACATTTTTTTTTATTTATAGAGAACTGTCTTATAGGTATCTCTTAAGCCTGACTTTCCATTCCTCTCCTCTACGTCTTCCCCAGTCCTGAATTTGTTCTGTATTGAGTACCAGTGTATATTTTTTAACTTCATGTATATACACCCATAATCTATATATTCACTTGCATAAAATATGTACTTTTTGTTCTTTTCCTACATGCCTTTCCCCTTCATATCCTATTTTAAAATTTATCCCTGTTTATAAATCTCTCTTATTTTCTTACTTCTATTGTTTTGTATTATTCCCATATGTGTTTAAGTCAATCTTTATTCCTTTACTGACTAGATTATTTCTGTTTTTCTTCTTGTGTAAGTAGTACTGCAATAAATAAGTATTTTGGCATAAGCCTCTTTGTTCACATGTATAAGTTTCTTTCCAAGAGCGTATTCCTGGATACAGAATCATTGTGTCATAGAATATAGGTGTCTTCCATTTTAACAACCACTGACTTTATGTTGTTTAAAGTGACTATACACTTTTCAATGCTACTTCCATTTAATAAGACTTCCATTTCATCATGTTGATTTTGGTGCCTCTAGTTAGCTCTAAGTTTTGTCAATCAAATAGCTATGAAATATTATCTATTCTAATTTGTATATTTCTGTTCTTGTGTGTAATATATGATACACAACTTTGGGGTTTTGCCCATGGTTCCTTGCTCATAACTCTCTCCTCCAGACAGGCCTCAGTCATTCTGCCTTGGAGTAGAGACAAAGAAAATCTCTGATATAGCCTTGTTCTACAGTATGTCCATAGATCCAATTTCCAGAGGTCTCCTCCCCATATGGGTGAAGAAGGAATGCAGAAGAATCTAAACGGACAGACCTTGCTGTATTTCCCCACCCAGTCTACTAACAATCATACTAATGCAATGACCTTTTCATAAAAATCAAAAAGGACAGGGTTTTTATGGGCAGCTAAATATGGAGGCTTACAAGGAAAGAGCAAGAACTCATCCCATGCTGTGGGGCTAAGCACCCCAACTCTCTAGGGACAGAAGTTTCAACACACAAGATCCTTCCAGACCTCATCTCACACATTGCTTCATCTTTCTGCTTATTTGTATGCACATTTTCAAATATCCTTGGTAACAACAGGCAAAAGTTACTATAGTGATTTTTCAAGTTCCATTAGCTATTCTAGCAAATTTATTAAACCTGAGGAGACAATTGGGGGAATCCCAGTTTGTGGCTATTTGGTCAGATGTCCTAGAAGCTATGACTTCTGACTGGGTCTGCAGTGGCAGTCTTATGGGATGGAGCTATGAGCTTGTGAGATCTGGTCAACAGTGTCAGAACTAAATTAAGTTAGAGGGCACCCAGCTTGTGTCCACTACTGCAGAATCATTTGCTTGCTTGCTGGTAAAGAGGCATCCCCACACCTTTTGAGGAAACAAGGCCTCCTGTGTTTACTGTGGTGAGAAAGCAGAGGAAAAGGATGCTGTTAGTTTTCCCAGACCGTGTGACACTGGCAATGAGCTTTTGTACTACAATTCCATGGGAAGAATGACTTTTGATTTTAAATATAAGAAGAGAGTTTGGCTTTCTCTCTACCCAATTAGAGACAGACATGTTTTTTAAAAATGTCCCCTTGTGAGTGTTTGTCCAATTTCTAATTTACACTTATTCTGAGGGTGTTGACTTTTAGAGATACAGCTTTAAACCCTATCTTCTCTGGGCTTGCTGTATTGCCTTTCTCCAGTCTGCTTACCCATTGAATTCAAGAACATTAATCCCAAAGTCAGCAGGGTCCAGCAGAAGCACCCACATAGGAGGAGCCAATTCAAGAGAACTGTGGCTTTTTCAGTTTCCACTTTCACTCTGATTTGGGTCTCTAAGTATTTAATTTATTATGGTCATCTCCATTAAATACAAAATTTGGAATGTTAAAGTGTCCAGCATTAAAAGTCTTTTCAGTGGGCAGACTAACCACACTACCAGAAACAGGACTAAATATTATCTGCCTTTCTTGATACACTTATAATCCCTTATGGGAAAGTCTCCCTTTCATCAGTATTTCTATCTCCCAACACTGCTCATGGTGTAGAACAAATGATGAACAAACATTTGTTTAAAAAAATGACAGATTTGAAAATGTAGCATACAGATAAATGAAATCTCATATTATTGGAAACAAGATATTTGACAAACTTTATCTGAAACAAAACAGTTTCCAGTAGAAAATTGTTAGGCTTTATATCAATAATTTCTATTGCTTCATTACTAATTGATTTGGTTTGCATGGGAACCTCAGAGTGACTTGGAATAAGCAAACATTTTTAAAGTAGATAAGGAATTAAGTTGTACTTCTATTTCTTATATTTGTAATCATGGCTGTTTGCCTGATATCTGAGTCCCTTTTTCTTAATTTTTAAAACTTGAATCTCAAGATGTTGCAATATCATATTAAAGAATAAACACTAAAATAGCAGATGAATTTTACAAATACATATATATATGTACATAGAGAGATAAAGAGAGAGCGAGCACTGTCATAGTATTTCAAAAGAAGCAGTTCGTGATCCGAATTTCACAACTTGCATTAAGCTCATTTCTGCCATAAATATCACAAGAAAATGAGATTTTTTTTTTTAGAGAGAGAGAGAGAGAGAGAATTTTTTTAATATTTATTTTCAGTTCTCGGCAGACACAGCATCTTTGTTGGTATGTGGTGCTGAGGATCGAACCCGGGCCGCACGCATGCCAGGCGACCGCGCTACCACTTGAACCACATCCCCAGCCCCCAGAAAATGAGATTTCTAAATGTTGTTTTCCCCTTAGTAAATCATGAGCGATTACCATCATTTCTTTTGTGGAAACACCATATTATTTTCATTGATTTTTCATTTAAAGTTACTTTCAAGTAATTTTCAAAGTACTGATATGAGAATTTGCCATTTTGTAACTCTGATAGAATTTCTATGTAGGCCAAATTAACTCAATGGGAAATAATAGTTTCTGAATGTAAGTGATTTGTCTTTTCCTCCGAATAAGAATGACAAGAAATTGATTCTTAATTTATGGCAAGAAAAATCATGGAACATACACTTGCTACCATTTTTCTCAAGGAAATAGATAAATTGGTAGAAACACCAATTACTGAATAGAGAAAAGATTTACTTAAAATCCTACTACATTTTAACTGATCGTATGATATCAAAAGATTCCTGGGAGAAAGTTTCTTCCTTTTCAGTAGAGAGACAGAGATCCTGGGATAAGAAAATTAAAAAAAAAAAAAAAAAGTAAGGAAATAATGAGGGAAATAGCAAAACACACACTGGCAATTAAGAAGCCCACAGACCGGGTTTTAGCGTAAGTGTGGATATTATCTGAAAGAGCATTCTAGAGATAGAGCATTTCAGATTATACTCAATAGGTTGAGAAATTTTTTTTCAGTTAAGGTTATCATGGGAAGGAGAGCTACTCACAGGAAGAAATGGCTTTGGTGGAAAGGAAGAAAATAGTAAAAAAAAAAAAGATTTTAACTGTATTATGATAATCATTCATTTAAATGACTTGAAGGGTAGGAAGCCAGTAGTGCTGCAGTGAAGACCAAGTAGAAAGCAAGGCTGAGATCATAGGGTAGAGATAAAGAAGGGACCCCTTTGGCTTTTTTAATTGGGAACTAATAAAACATCTGCTAAATTTTATACAATTTAATTTGGCTACTGTCAGGAGTATAATTTAAACGGAGCACAGTAAGCCAGGGAGAGCATAAAGTTCTCTTTGGGGACAGCAGCACGGGAGGCTTACAGAGTAGAAAAGAGACAGGATGGAAGTTGTCAACAAACTGACTTTCAAGGTGAGAGAGGAGGAGGTGCCAAGATAGTTACAAGGTTTCCAAAGAGAAGGGTGATGACAGGCAAATAGAACTGGGGCAGTCCAGAAGGGCAGCTGCCATGGGCAAGGAGCTCTGGGTGTTGTTTTGATGAGAGGACAGATAAACTGAAATGCCAGGAAGTAGTGTAGAGGTTGTTACCATGGTCAAGTGTTACTCATCTGAATCATCCCTGGTTTACTAGCTTCATTTTGTATAGGAAGGACATAACACTCCAGAAAAAGAGTTCTGAGTACCCTTAGCCTTGAGCCACAAGATCTCCACCAAGTCTAAGTGACCAGGAGCCCTGCTGATGGACCAAGTAAGATCAAATCAGCTCAGAGGAAAGCAGGGAGACCGAATACTGAGCACACTGCCAGACAAGGGAAAATGCCCATCCTGCTCAGCCTCTCAGTCCTGATTTTTATATTATCCCAAGATATTTCAGTAATTTTGAGAATGCTATCCCTGCCTATGCTTGCATTCAGATGGAGCCATGAGAAACAAGTGTTTAACAGAAGAAATCTAAAACATTTTAAACTGATTACTTACAGGCTTGTTCTTCCCAACCAAACACCATGTTTTAAATAGGGGTGGTGATGGAGTTACTACTCTTTAGAGGATAAGGTGTGTTATTATAGTTATAATGCTATAAAAAGCAATTAAAAATAGTGAAAAACTTGGGGCTGGGTATAGCACTCAATCGGTAGAGTGCTTGCCTCACATGCACAAGGCCCTGGGTTCAATCCTCAGCACCACCACAAAAAAATAAAATAAATAAATTAATTAATTAAATAAAATAAAAATAGTGAAAAACTCGGGACTATCTAAGAAGCCCTTTCCTTGTGGAGAACATATGCATACATTAATACATACATGCATGTTTTCCTCACAGTTAGTCCAGGTAAGGTTGAATTATTGACTCTAACAGTGATTTTAAAAGGGGAAATATGTTGAATCTCATTATATTAACTGCAGGTGGTAAAAATACACTCTTCATAGATTGTTGCTTTCTTCTAAGATAATTGAAAATGTAAAAACATACCCTAATAATTTAATTTATTCACTTAAAGCATACCCACTATTGGTTCACTTAGAGAAAATCAAGAGGGTACTTGGTACGCAAAGCCTGGTGGAGGGTGAGTATTTTCCCCAGAACGTGCATGTAGAGTGCCAGTGAGAGTTCGGGAATAAAGAGTTGCTGTTTGAATCTACAAGGCTTGTGGTGGCTCGGTGATTTTGTGCCCATCTAGACTGCGGCATCTGCTAAAATTTTATATTATATTGTATATTATATTGTAGCCTTTTAATCAGTCAAAGGCAAATAGAAGTCAGATGCACTATTGCATGTCTGTAATCCCACTGCCTTGTGAGGCTGAGGCAGGGGGGTTGCAAATTCAAGGCTAGCCTCAGCAATTTATTGAGTTTCTATATTAAAATAAAAATTAAAAGAACTAGGCATCTCTTTTATAAAGTGCACATCTTGGGTTCAACATTCAGTACAAAAAAAAAGTGAATAGAATTATGGAGGGAATCAGTATTTAAAAATTGCCATGCCTATAGCTTGAGACACTGTTATTCAAGTGGTCAGTGACACCTGGTAATGTTATTGGGCAAGTATATTTTCTGCCATAGAGGATGTGAAACACTTAAATAGCAAGGTTTCTGTGAGATTGAATTTAAAGATTTAAGACAACATATCAAGACGAGTGTGTTCTTTTCAATAGCAATTCTGTAATTTTAGTAAGGATATACTCAGGAATTTATTGTGATTATTGCCTTAAATAAAAATGACTTCCCCTTCTTCCATCTTCAACATCATGGCACATCAGTTGAAGATAAGACACTCAGGTTATATACACACACAGAAATTATTTCAGAAATAACAATAGATACCCTGCAGAACACACTGGCATGTATATACAATGGAATATTACTCATCATGAACATAAAAAGAAGTTTAACAAATTAATAAATGAATGACATGGAAAATTCAGAGTGATTGTGTTCATCTGGGTTTCAATTTTAATACCAATCTAAACAATGGATATTAAGCCAAGTATCCATATATAATTCTCTGAATAATTTATGGTCAATAAATAATGGCCAAAATCTCATTTCATTCTATGTCACTTACTAATTATATGTAATCAATATTATAGTGTGTAATTATTTAAAATCAATAGACAATATATGTATTTTTATATATGAAAGTTTATGCTTTATTCTAATGCAATAAAATTCATCAAACATCATTTTTAGGATTCAGAAACCTCAGAATAATAATAAACATATTCTTTACAATATTGAATGTAGAGATTTTAAAAACTAATAAAGAATTCTCTCTTTAGGGCAGTTGCATTTCTTCCTACTGCTATTCACAAATGTTTAAATACTTTTCACATTCTTCATAAAGATGGTACACCAAACAGAGGTTCAGCTTCCATGTGTTGGCATGACTATGTAAGTTGAATCATCACTGCCTATAATCAGTTTTATACCTGGGGTCACTTATTTATATTCTGCATCCTAAAGCAAAAACACATATGAAGAAATGTGTACCTAATTTTTGTCACAGCCAGATGCAAAAAGTGGAGCAAGGCTTGGGTGAGAGAGGTTTGTTGCCCCAGGAGAGGTCTTCTGTCAACAAATCAAGTAGGTACTAACAAGGATTTAGGACTAAGGCTTAGGCCCATAGGGGAATAAGGAACACTTGCAGGAAGAATTGCTGGAGGGCTGAAGATGATCAATTCCAGATGGTAAATGGTAAATGTAGGCATTAAGTACATTTCTAAGAAGCTTTTGGCCATATAAAGGGTAAAATCTTGAGCAAAAGTGTAGCCACAGAGGCTAACACTTACGATAGAAATTGGGTATCCGAAGGAGTAAGAAAGCCAAAGAAAGTGATAATGAGAGAAGCACAGACACACGCATGGTAGAGATTTAGTGCTTATGGATGCTTCCCAGGTGGGTAACGTGGGCAAGCCACATATTCTTACTTTCAGATTCACCATCTATTAAATGGGGTTAAAACCCCACAGTGTTATTGGAAGAATTGAATGTAGCAACATTTGTGAAGTTCCTTTGCAAGCAAATAAATTATGTACGTCTGACTTTCATTTTTAGGTAAATTTCTTCATGAATGTTAATGAATTTATAGCTAATTAATTAATAACTAACTCTGTTGTCCTTCTGAGAGAGGGGCATCTTGTTAACTTTTCATAAACTAAGTTTTTATTTTGAGATAGACATGGATTTCTGTGAAGCTGTAAGAAATAATGCAGAGAAATCCCATGTACTCTTTACCCACTTTCTCACAAAGGGAAAAGCTTTCAAAACTATAGTACAATATAAATATTTTGGCATTGATATATGCAAGAAACAGAAGGGTCCCTTACCCATAACACTGATCCCTGCCTTTCCTAACTTCTGTTTTAAATTTCTATAATTTGTCATTTGAAGAAAGTTATTAAATGGAATCTTGAGATTGGTTTTTCCCCTTAGTCTGATTCTTTGGAGATTTATCCCCATTGTTGTAGGTACCAAAAGCTTGTTACTTCACTGCAGAATAAGAGTCCTTGGTATGGATATTGTTGATTCATATATTGACATATACCTAGGTGGTTTCCAGTTGGGAAATACCTTTTTTAGTACCTTATTTACTTTACCAATAAAGATATTATAAGAATTTTATGTGAATAAAATTTTCATTTACATGGAATTGTGTCCTGAGAATGCAATGGCTGGACCATATGACAGTTGCATCTTCAGTTAACAAGAACAATAAAACTGTCAAATTGTTTTCCAGAGTCACTGTACCATTTATATTCCCACCAGTAATGTATGAGTGATCTAGTTTCCCTGCATCCTTGCCAGTATTTGACATCATCACTATTTTTTTTAATTTTAGTCATTGTGATAGCTCAGACGTTATACCTAGTTGGGGTTTTACCTTGTGTTTCCCTAATGGCTAATGATTTTGAATATCTTCTCCTGTACTTACTTGGCATTTGTATATCTTTTTAGTAAAACAAATATTCATGTCTTTTGCCTATTTATGAAATTGGATTTTTTATTGATTTTTTTAAAGAATTCTTCATACATTATATATATTACTCTTCGTTGGATTTATGGTTTTCAAATATTTTCTACCTGTCTATAGCTTATTTTTTCATTGTCTTTACATGGACTTTTTTACTTCATAACTTATGAATTTTGTAATTTTGGAAAAGTACAATTTATCATTAATTGGAGCATGCTTTTGGTGCCAGGTCTATGAATTCTGCTTAACTATAGATCCAAATATTTTCTCAAATTTAAAAAAAAATGTTTTATAGTTTTATATTTTAGAGTAAGCCTATGTTTTATTTTGATATAATTATTATATGAAATTGAAAGCAGTAAAAAGTAGAGAAAATAAATAAAACAAGGAACTGTTTCTGAAACAAAAAAAATTAAATTCATAAATTCATTAAATTAAGACTTCTGGCAAGTCTGAAAAAAAATGTTAACAGAGACAAGACACAAATTATTAGCATGATGAATTAAACAGGGCATATGATAACGGGCCTAACACCCATTAAATTTTTACATAAATTTCTTCATAATGGTTAATGAATTTATAACCAATGAATTAATAACTAACACTATTACCCTTCTGAGAGAGGAGCACCTTGTTAACTTTTCACTTACTAAGTTTTATTTTGAGGTGGGCATGGATTTCTGTGAAGCTGTAATAAATAGTGCAGAGAAATCATATCAGTGAATACGAGAAGAGAATATAAGAAGCAATTTTAAGTTCACAAATTTGACAACTTATAAGAAATGTTCTGATTATCAAATAAACCCCACAGAGTAATAAAACTTAATTAAGACGAAAGAAGCAACATGAATACTTCAATAATCATTAAAGAAATGGACAATTGCCAAAAAATGGATGGATCTGGAGACTAAGTTAAATAAGCCAATCCCAAAAAACCAAAAGTGAAATGTTTGCTCTGATATGTGAAAGCCAACCCACAATGGTGGGGGAAGAGAATAGATGTTCAGTGGATTAGGAAAAGGAAAATGAAGGGAAAGGAGGAGGACAGGAAAAGGAATGACAGTGGAATGAATCTGACATAATTTTCCTATGTACATACATGAATCTCACCATTATGTGTATCCTCAAGACTGGGATCCTTAGAATAAGATATATTCATTCCATGCTTGTATCATTATATCAAAATGGATTCTAAAAGAACCAATAAAAAAAAGAAATGGACTCTATACTAAAAATTTCCCAAGAAAAGAAATCTCCTGGACCAATGAAGAATTCTACCAAACATATATTTAAAGATTAATCCCCTTTTTGCACAATCTCTTTCACAAATTTGAAGAGGAGAAAACACTTCTCTATCCATTTTAACGGGATACTATTAGCACTGATATGAAAATTAGTAAAACACCTATTAAAAAAGGAAAAGTAGAAACCAGTATCTATCATGAACTTGGGAATAAATATATTCCATTCCTTTTTTCCAATTGCTTGAAGAGGAACTTAGGTGATATCTTTTTATTTTCTGACATAAGCATTTAGCACTATGAATTTCCCTCTCAGTACACTTTCACATCCTTCCACATATTCTGATATGATAGATGTAAGGACCTTACTGGAACCTCTGCTATTGAAGGTCTGTGATGGAAACTCAACTCTCATGATTTTGACACCAGAGAAAATGGATGGTTTGACAATTAGCTCTGCCTCCCATCACCTTATTTGCTCTCTTGATGTTGGGTGGGGGTTAAGGCTAACTTCCCTTTGGGCCCATTAAGATGAAGGGCAGGAAGAAGAGTGTTGAACACTTTATATTCTCACACACTCTCTTTCTGTCTTAATGATGCCCAATAGGGTTGGATGTTCAACTCTCTATTGGCCATACTCATACCAGTTTGGATTAGAAAAAAGAGTGTCCATAAGCGTTATTCAGGTCACCTTGTTGTGTTTTGTTACAGCCATAATGCTGTGGGAGTGCAGCTCCCCAGTAGTTGTCCCTGTCACTGTGGAAAGGAAACAATGGAGTGCTTACTAGCCCCAACTTGTATACCTCCTCAAGTCTCAGTGATGACAGGGTAGAGGCTGATCTCACTGGATCTCACATCATACAGGGGGATGCATAAAGCTGAGTGGTGAGTAACTTTACCTTTTAGCTTGTTAATGAGTTTCATTGCTGATGGGTGGCTGTGGATGCTCAGATTTCTGCTGGACCCCACTAAACTACTCTGCTGGATGGGGAATGAAAGACCTGTTGCCATCTGTGTTCCAATAAAACCACTGGGGGGAGGATTAGAGTGACACTACCTGCTTTCATGGAATAAGGGAAGTGGAAGGTTAGCTCACTGCAACCATGGAGGGAGTGTGCATGGGCATGTATGCACACATGAACACTTTCAGGTTAATTTTTAGCTAGAGTAGCACATGTGTTGCCAGAGTTACTCTTTTCCCAGTCTTTTGCTATTGAGGACAGACTTTTCTTGGAACTTTTTCTGTCTTTGTTGGCAGTTCCAGGCTGTGGGCTTCTTCAGTGTCAGGACATTTGAGAAACAAAAGGAAACCCAGAGGACTTATTTCTTTGTCAATCTTGAATTCTCAAGGTCATAGCCTCTCTGCTTTTCAGCATCTTGTTATGCTCGTTTTTGTGTTATTTCTAAGGAATTTTAGCTATAAGAATGCGTGCTTGGGGGATTACTCTATTCCATCTGGGTGGGATCAATTGATTTAAGACACAACTTGTCAGCTCGTTTTTGTATGGAGCAGTTCATAATCTACATGCAATATTCTCAGTGGACAAGGTGACATAAGTATTCAGAGCAAATTGGATCATTTTGAGCTTCAATCTTCTCACTTATTTCTGATTTTCATTGGCTTTAAATAGTCAAATTTGGGCTGTTGGTTACAATTCTCTCTAAGGTTACATTCATGCCTTTTGGTTCTTCAATATTAAGTAGCTTTTGGCACACATTTTTTTGCAATGCCTACGGCTTTCCTTTTAGGTGACACCAGTATATTTATTTTAAATCCTTTTTATCAATATGTGGTCAACTATAGATTTATAGAACCTGACTATGCTAATTGCTCCCTTTGTTGATGCATCTTAGGTTAATAAGTTTGAATGTTAAAATGGGGTTATAAAGCTAAAATATATTAATGTGGTTCTCATTGTTTATTTAAAACTCTTGCCAACTACTTACCATTCTACTGTATACTGAGGAGTGGGGTAGATGGGTAAAATCGTGGTTTGGTTGTTCCATCCCTTGTTCTTTAAGCCAAGTTTTTTTTTTTTTTCACTTCATCTGAGGAAAGGATATCTGATTAGTTGTATAAAAAGCATATATATTCTTTCTTCTAGATCAGTGACTCTCACTTTGCACAGTAAAATCAATTGAGGACAATTAGGAAACACCCATGCATGGCTGTGCTTCCAGAGATTCTGCTGTGACAATGAAGACTGGGCATGGGTGTAATAATAGCTTTTCACCTGATTCTAAGAGCATCACGAAATCCCTTGAGTGTTATAGGTATTATAGCATCTGTAATTGTTTTGATAAAATGGAGATATATTAGATTAAAGATTAGGATTTTAGTAGGTATAATTGTGCCTGCTATTAATAAATTTGACTGGATTAGCTATGTTCTTGAAAAGCATTTTATTTTAACTAAAGAGTAAATAATTTCAAATTCATTAAAACAAATAAAATTTTAGTGCTTAACACATACCTGAGGGTAATTATAATTTGTTTGCAAGATAACTCTTTATTGTAAATAAACAGTTTCTTTCCTTTTGTTTTCATTCCTTCCTTTTCTTTCCTGGAATGTTTATTTAGAAATTCCCACACTATTTAGATATTCTCTAGGAAGCATCACTGAATGTGATATATTCTCTTTCCAAGAGTACATTAAGAGTCACAATAAGTGAAATGTGACATAAAGATTCATGTAGATGAGCCCAGTACTCACTGCATCTAGTTAGAGGCAAGCACTTTGGAAATGACAACAGGTCACAATTTAGAATCAAGCAAACAGGATGTCTACAAGTTGCAAGCCTTCCTCTTAATAACTATTTAATCATACACAAATCCTTTTGCTTCACAAGGGTTTAATTTCTTAATTTAGTAAATTGATGTAGTAACCCTTCAGAGGTGCTGTTCATATTAACTAATTAAGATGGCATATTTCCTGGACCAGGTAAATAGATATATAGTGGAACTATCACGATATCTGTTTATATAGTGGCACTATCATTATATTTTTTCTGAGTATTGACATCTGTAATGCTTATTTACCAGTATTAAAAAATTGTCCATCTTAATCAAATTATCAGTAGACGGACAAGAATGTGCCATATCCATGGCAATGTAGTGTTTATCAGCATACTGACAAGCGATATTGTATATTAGCTCACTATGCCCACTAGTTTATAATATAATTAAAGAAGTAGCAAACAACTAGAGGTGGATGTGCTATATGTAATCAACAAAGTGAATTCCATAGAAGATACATTATATTTTTATCGCTCTGCAACAGATTGTCACACATTAAGTGACTTAAAATAACATCAATTTATTATCTTTTAGTTCTGGAAATCAGACGTCCACAATATGTTTTATTGTGCTAAAAATCAAGATGCCCACAGGGTTGTGTTCCTTTCTGGAAGCTTTAGAGGAGAATCCATCTCCCTTCCTTTTCTGGTGGCCACTGACCTATTTTGGTTCCTGGACTCTTTCCTCCCTCTTCAAAGTCAGCAACATCAGAAAGAGTCCTCCAAATGCTTCCATCTCCCTGTTTCTCCTCCCCCTCCCTCTGGAATCTTCCCCGTGGCAAAATACCATCATTACTTGGACTGCATATTAGGCTGTATTCCAATGTTATAAGTGAGTAGTTTTATCTTTGAAAAGAGAACAAACAAATATTTTAAAAATCTTCCAAAATACTAAATGGTAGTTAAGTCAAATTAATTCACTTTAGCTTTTGTTAACACTGTTAGCAGCATGAAATATATGTTTGCTATTGATTCGGTGTTTTAACTATTATTGAATAAACCTCAGTTTTTCCCTACAATTTTCTTTGTGCATTGTAGTTGTACATAATGCTGGGATTTGTTGTTGCATACACGTATATGCACACAATAAATATTGCAATATAATTTGGCCAATATCACTTCCCAGTACTTAATCTCTTACCCCCTCTTCTACCCCTTAGTCCCCTTCCTCTACTGATCTCCTTTGATTTTCATAAGATCGCCTTAGACCTCTCTTTTCTTTTTTCCTCTCTAGCTTCCACATATGAGAGAAAACACATCCCTTGACCTTCTGAGTTTAACTTATTTCATCTAATATAATGTAAACCCCAGTTTTCATTTGAATGAAGTGTTAAACCATTACATGATAAAAATTATCACATAAATTTAGGGAAAAAAAGAGCCGTTAAGTCACTAAAACCTTAAAGATGTTTGACTTAGGTCATTTTTAGTTTCCTCTTTTACTTCTTTTTTGGTAGTCCTACCAAAGAGCTTTTCAGGTCTGAAATATAAGTACTTTTTTCATAGAATGTAGAAATACCACTAAGAAATGTCCTACTGGAAAAATCTCTTTTTTACTCATTTACTAGATATCCTTGAGAATGAACTATTTTAATATTGATGATGAATGAGTTTTTATTTAAAGTATGTAGTTATGTAGTATTTGCTATTTTATCACCTATACAAAGTAAAAATAGTGTCCATTTCCTACATATGACCTGATACTCCATAGTTTCACTGAAACCAGTAAATCTCCTTCCACAAATTTTAAAGTATACTCATATAAGAAGGAATTATGGAACAAAAAATGCCTTTTTTAAAAAAAATATTTTTTTAGTTATACATGGATACAATATCTTTATTTTGTTTATTTTTATGTGGTGCTGAGGATTGAACCCATGCCTCACACGTGCGAGACAAGCGTTCTGCCACTGAGCCACAACCCCAGCCCCCAAATGCCTTTTTTGATGAGATATTAAAGTGTTTCTTGATGGAAAATTTTGCTGAAATTTTATTTTCTCTCACCTAAAATAAGGATGAAGTTGAATAATGTTTTGAATTAATGAAAAAATGATGTAAACAAACAGCATGGCATAAGATTTATGTGTGTACAATGATAGACTGAGATGCTGGTGAAGAGCATGTAATTATTATAGAGGATAAAGAGATTAGAGATAAATAAGAATTCTTCCTCTGTTTTAATGAGTCCCCTTCCCCATCCAATCCACATTTCCTTAATTGTTATGATTTGAATCTGAAGTATTCCTCAAAAGTTCATGTGTTGAAGGCTTGGTCCCAAATGCAGCAATGTTCAGAGGTGGAAATTTGGGGCAGTGATTGGATCATGAGGGCTCTGACCTTATCAGTGGGTTAATCCATCAACAGCTGAATAGACTACTGGGAAATAGAAGAAATTGTAGGCAGGTGGAGCAAAGTTGGAGGAAGTAGGTCTCTGTGGGTGTGTGACCTTACGGATTATATTTTGTCCCTGGACTTTGTGTGATCTCTCTCTCCCTCTCTCTTTCTCGCTCTCCCTTTCTTTTTCTGCTTGCCAGCTGCCAAATGCAGAACATCTTTATTCTGCCATGTTCTTCTGATTTGATGTTCTACCATACTTCAAATCCAAAGCAATAGCTCTGGTCAACCATGGACCAAAGCATCTGAAATCGTGAGTCAAAACACATGCCTCCTCTTCTAAGTTATGCCTGTCAGGTGTTTTGTTCACAGTGACGAGGAGCTAACATAGTCTGCATTCCTAAAATTTTATATAAGTTTAATAACTGGCCTCATGTAATTCATCAGTGGTTTGGGGACAACAGGTCACAGACCTGTGAAAAAATTGTTATAATATCTCCAAAGAAATGAGCTGCTAAAAAATAAAAGATTAAGCCAAATATATTTCAAACTGAGAAAGCAGGTGGAGGCATCGCATGTTTAACAGGCATTTTCACTCAGCCACTGAACATTTCAGAACCATCTCTTCACATTCAACAATAGCCTCAGTGCTCTTACCCAGGCCCATTCTGAGCGGTTTATCCTTTAGGAAGTGCTGACTGCAAGGCTCTGACTTTTGGAGTTCTGTTTGGATGCAATTAGTTCTGGTTGATGTGCTGTGAGATGCCATGCAATGAGCCGGCTGCACACAGCAGTGTTCTTTCCAGCTGATTGGTCTCCACCAACCTTTGTCACAACCCTGAATGCTCAATTTTGACCAAGAAGAGGCCCAGTGCATTGAATGCTGTTGGATTTCAGCTTTGTAGCACTGCTGTCTTCAGCCCTGGAAAAGAAAATATATAGCCAATCCAGTTAATATCTGGAAATCTGTCACAATGATTCTTTTCTACAGCTATAGCCTGGCTGGGGACAACAATCAGGAAAATGTTACTGGTTTAATCAAAGTAAAAATACCTTGTATTCATCTTAGAGTTACAAAGGGTTTTACAGATACACATTATAACTCCAAAGTGAAAGCTTAATTGTATATGATTCCAGTCTAAGTTTACTTTAAGTTGTGCCCTTTATCTTCCCTAATGTTTTCTCAGTTTCTGCCCTTAACTCTATTTTATTGTTTAGCTGAAGAAAAGCTTGGTTCAAGTTCTAGTTTGGGGCAATTATTCATGCTATCACTGTTAAGAAATGTGGCTCACTGTGTTAACTATAAGTGACATAACTTACTACAGTGTGTCTAGTTCAAATTATAAATGTTATATAATTTGCTTTGTGGTTATTATAAAACTTTATAACCATATTTTATCATGGACCTTTTAAAAATAGATGCATGTATATAATAGAGGCCTAAACCATGATAATATAAACATTATCAACATATTTATTGAGTGTCTATGTATAGAAATCCATGTTATATAGAATAGGGATATGGAGTCAGTGTCAGTAAGAACCCCTCCTTCTCCTGGAAATACACACCACTATAGTGACTTGTCATCCAAGATCCCTTACACTCAGGAAGTCTTTTTAAATTTTAAGGGAGCTAATGATTAAAGATAGAAAAACTATAAAAATTATATATTTGCCCATTATTTAGTTTTACAGACAAGTTAAAATATCAGGAAAAACAAGCATATTTGTATTGATATTAGGTGAGAGGAACCATTCTGAGTGTTTTACATCCATGAAAACTTTTCATTCCCCTAGAGACATTATGTGTGAAAGCCATTTTTTAACACTTATTCAGTTGATTTGTTCTTGACTATATTTATGATTAGCAGACTCTCCCACTGGCTTTTATTTATATGGAAAAATAATAAGAACTGAACACTTGCTTAATATGAATACTTTTTCTGTATAGACCTCCCCCCCAAAAAAAAATTTTTTTTGAGGATCATGAAGCAGAGAGTAATAAGAGGTTTTAGGTGCAGTATGAAAAAGTTTGTATATAGTTGGTTAATATAAAGGTGACCAAGTTTATTTATTTAGGAGGGTTATTTTATTATTTGACTATTGATATTCATTTTAGCTGAAAACACAACAAATATCAGGAGGGAAAAATGAGATCATGATTCTATTCGCTACAGAGAGAAAGACAGTTTCTGTCCTGGGCACAGAGGATGGAGACTACAACATTATTCTAAGGACCAGTCTGAAAATGGTCTAAAATTGCAATTAGTTGTTACTGTAACTGGGAGGTAACAGAAGAGTTGAGTCTAATCTTCTCTTTTTCTAATGCTGGCCTTTGAATTCTTCCCGAAAAGCCATTTAATTCAAGCTCAGCTGCCCTATCCTATCTCAAAACTGACTTTCATGAACAAAGTCACCAGTTCTGACTTTAACACAGTAAAGTTCTAGGTCTGAATTACAACAAGGGCTGACTGCATTTAAGGCAGCAATTTTCTTTGAACCATTTCCTGTGGTAATTTAACATTTACCTCCTTGACCCTACTCTTTTGCAGTGTCAGGGAGACATAATTTTATTAGCTGTTCCTTAGCTTATATCCCATAAAATCCCTGCTTACTTTACTTGCCTTCTGTAGTCCCACTTCAATTTTGAACAGTGCTCTTTATATATATATATTTTTTTTTCCACATGAAATTTCATTATTGCCTTCCAGAATGAGAAAATTACCTTAGCTGATATATATGTTAAGATTTTTTACACTGCCAAGCATTATCCAGATAATATCAGTGATAACCATTTCTTAAACTGTATTTTGGAACAACCTTCAGTTTGAAATATGGATCATTATCTTGTGCAGACAAAAATTACAAAAACAGTCTTTGTTTAATCTTTTCAATTATATTCAAAACTGAGACAATTCTTCTTACACAAAAGAAATGTATTTTCCTTGTAAAGTTCCAGAATGTATTCAAAAGAGGAGACAAAACAACACACACACACACACACTCATTTATGAAAACTTTTTATTTAAATAGAAACATGGAAGTAGGAATAGAGAAAGTAAGAGAGGAAGGATTGGAGGAAGGAAGGAAGGAAGATTATTTATCTCAAAAGAATGGTTCTATTTGTCCTTCAGATTTTGCTGGAGGATTGGTTCCAAGACCAACTCCTGCAAATACCCAAATCTTTGGTTGCTTAAGTTCCTTATATAGAGTGGCATAGTATTTACCTATAATCTATACCTATCTTGGTGTATACTTTAAATCACCTCTAGATTATGTATGCTACTTAAAACAATGTAAATGCTATGTAAATAGTTATTATATTGTTTAGGGAATAATTATAAGGAAAATACATGTTTAATACAGATGGAGTTTTTGTTTGTTTTTGTTTTTGTTTTGTTGTTTTAATGGATCCACAGTGGGTTGAATCAGCAGATGCCGAATCTGCAGATGCTAAGGGTTGACAGTATGTATTCTGGCTAGTCAACTACTAGACGCATATTTCAGTAATAGAATGCTCTCAACATATGAGATATATATATATTACAAAACTGTTGTGAGACAGAACATTTTCCAAAGGTAGTTATTTAATTTGTTAATGGATGTTTGCATATTTAATAGTTTGTATTTTACTTCTTCTGGCCTAAGAGATCATGAAGAGAAGTATTAGTCTTTCTTGCTTCATCTGAATTCACTGTGGGCTTATTGCAGATATTCATGCCATAAGGGAAAATATGAAACAACAACCCTCCTCACCACACACATCATCAAAACATAATAATAAATAATTCAAATTATTTGAATGAATTTGACTTGTGTCATGTCAGAGCCGATTCTACTAAAATTAATAAATCTTGATTTCTAATGAACTCTTTTTATTTATCCTTTAATATATTTAGGTAGTTGTGAAGCATCTGGGAAAATGAAAGCAACTAACTTGAAAGATTCATAATGTCAATTTCTTTGACAGTACAGATTGTTCCTTATGGCAGGCGGCCAGGAACAGATGATGAAGGCACTTTTAAATGCATATGTTCACCCACACATATGTGATTAACCATATTTGTATGTGATATGTGTACTGGCACACACTTGTAATGTTTGTTGGTGACAATTGAGTACTTAATGCTTTAAATTTTGTTAATACTCTGTGTTAATATCCTAATAATCTATCAAGATTATTAGGGAAATAATATGAATTTAAACCACTTATTAGGATAATAAATATATTTTTAAATGTTATTGATAGTCTATCATCTTGTTAAGCAGACAATCATGCAAGCAGAATCTTGTTATAACACTATTAAACTAGAAGGTAGTTCATCTTGGCAAACACTTTCTACTCCAGCTATAGAATATACTAAACCAATATTTTTCCCACAAAATTCTTCCTGGTGCTTATGGTAAAAAGATTTCAGAAACCCTAGTTCTAAGGCCAAGAGTGTAGGTCCCTGGGAGAGGCTTGCTTGTTCATCATGCTCAAGGCTCTGGGTGCAGTGTCTAGCACTGAAAAAAAAAAAAAAATCCTAGTCCTCATAGCTGTGCTCTGGCCCAATCCCCAATATAGTACACATTTGGTTGCTTCTCCCTGATAATGTTAACCTTTTGGATATCGGATGGTCTATAAATTGTTAGGGTCCAGTTACTGGTAATTGGATGAGGAGTTTTCTAATGTGAAAATACTTGGAAAAATGTTTGGTTATAAAACACAAGATTGATTTCTATCAACCCCAACTGCAAGAAATCAAGATTCCAAAGTAAAAGTCAGACTGCAGCAAAAATTAATCACTTCATTGTATATATGACCAAGCAAAATAAAACTTATAAATAAAGTGTGTACCATATGAATAGTTTTATTTCCTACACATTTCTAAAGGAAGCACCAGAGATAAGTAGAAAAGAATGAGATAGTAAGATAGATAATTTTCCTGGTTTGTGCTCACATGATCCTTTAGAGATTTCATAGTTTTTAATAGATATATAGTCCCAATTAAAATGTTTTAGATTAAAGTAAACAAACTCTGTGAGCATACAAGTAAAAGATGGTTAAAAACATGTTATACAAATATAAATTTGGAAATATGCAAGTTTGAAATATAAATGTTTAACAACACAATTTCAAAAAAAGAAATTGGAAAAGGAGAAAAACAACTTCAACAACACGGCTTTTAAATCCTGTAGTTGGCTTTAAATTGCAAATATGAAAGCCTCATGGCTTCCTTGGGTTGGATCCAGAAGACTACATGACCAAGGAGGGAAGTCTGAACTCTGATTGGTTACTAGTTTCATGGCAAGCAGGGCTCATCTCCTCTCCATTGACCATTATACGACGCTGTTTCTGTGTTGTCTTTAAAACCAACAATATTTTAAAGGGATTAGTTTTACAAACTATGTAAAATAAATTGATGTTATAAATTTTTAAAAGAGTAGTTTTGTATCTCTCCTTTACATTTGAGCTGATAGTATTTTCTCTTGAATATTTCAACTACTTTATTTCCTAGAAAATGTTTAGGAATAGACAAGAAGAGATGAATGAATTCTTCTGCTTTTGTAAGGAGTCTTTTCATGCTGTTATTGGCCAGGCTATATGGACAATGACCCAACAGACTCCCTTTTACCCCTGAGACTCCATGTCAGGTAAAAAATGCTTCTCCCACGAGAAAACTCTGCCTCTGCCATCCTGACCTTGCTTAGCACACCCTGCTTAGGAACGCAAATGTTTCTGTTCTTATACAATGTAAAATTGCTCTCTTTTGGTTCCTTTTTTCTTGGACAATGTACCTGTCAGAGTGATTGTCTAGACATTAGTAACCATTCTTTAACTTGTATTCAACTAGGGTCATTTTGACCCACTTCCTCTTCTGCTTATTATTTTAGATCTCATGGTGTTTGTTTATGATCTTGAATCATAGCAACAGCCACTTATGAATAATGTACTAACATGTTTTACTTACAATATAAAAGGTATACTCAAACCCCTGGAGAGGGGTTGAAGGGTGTAGACTTGCAGCTTGCCCCTTGGTCTGCCAGCTGGTGAATCTGGACCCCCAGTGGTAAATAAAGATGGTTCCATCTTCTGCTTTGAGATCAACTAGGTGATTTATTGCAATCTTGCCATAACAATGCTAAGCAACCATTCTTACAATATTTTTCTCTCATTTGACACTTTAGTTACTTGAATTAACTTAGCTGTCTGAATTTTAAAACTAGGCAACCTAGAGGATGAGATGCTCCACATTAAGGTGAAGATTAGTTAAAAGAAGTAAGAACCATTTTACCATCTGTTTCTCCTCTGTGTCTATGAATATATGGTTAAGGAGTGATGTCAACTAGGATAATGACAGTAGAATTTATGTAGATACAGAGAATCCGCATGCCCCATGTGGTTAAACTCCAAAGACAGGAAGATCCAGTACAGAGGTTAAGTGCATGCTTCTAAAAGTCTGGCATCTGAATTTGATTCTAAGTCTGTACCTTTCTGTTTGTTCAAGTTTTTTACTTTCCTGATACTTATCTAGAAAAATGGAAAAACACATCTTTTAGTGAATATGCAGTGAAATAATGTGTATAAAAAAATCTTAGTAGAGCACCTACTACAAAGTAGGTATGTTTACTATTATTGATCTGAAAAGATCTTATTTTGTAAGAAGAAGAAGGTAGACACTCATCCAGTATCAAAACTCATCCGGTATCAAATGAAAAGAAGGCCTGGGCCATTTAATTATGTCTTCCCTGCTCACAGGAGGAGCTAAGAAGTAACTTTCTTATGCATATTTGTCACTCACCCTGTCTAAATTGCTGTCTATATTTTCTTCCTGTTTTGAGTCTCCTAGTACCTTCTGTTGAATCATCCACTTCCATCTTGTCATTTTTATTACAGAAATCTGAAGCTGGAAAATATTCTTAAAAATCACCATTATCTTATTGTTCCTTTAAAACTTAAACAAAACAAAAATCCTGTAGTATCCAGTAAAAGAAACTTTCTCCACTAATACTTCAGAGGACTTCACTAGAAGAAAGTGCTTGCTCTTCTCATGCAGCAAGTCCATTTTGTATCTTTAGCTATTGCCATTTACTATAAATGTCACGGTGGGAAAGATTGGCAGCAAACTTGCGTGAAATAATTAGCCAGATTTGCAGAGAGAGTGGAACAAATAAATACCACAGTGAGTGGGACTATGATCCTAGGGACAAGTGTTAAGTGAATTGTTGGTTCTCCAGAATTGTGAGGACATTCCATTCTGCTCAAGTAGTCCTGAAAGTCCACAGAAAAAGAAAAGTAGAAAGCAAATTGTTGCATTTTAGGAGCTAAAAACAGGGAATACTAATTTCAACATACTTTTTATGTTTTGGTGATACTTTAATATTATTAAACAAAAGTATTACATACTTAATATTACAAAAGCATACCGAAAAAGAAACTCGAAAATATTCATTGTAAGAAAAAAAAGTGGCATTTAATTAGAACCATGCTTAAAGAACTTTTGGGATAAATAAAAGTTGTTTGGAAAGATTTATATACAAAATATTCCCTAGTTTTTCACAAACTTTGGGAAACAAATTACTTTTTAAATTAAAAGCAATTTTTATATCTACCTTTTCTTGTGTAAATTCTTGAAAATTTGTACTTTATGTATTTTGGTTAAGGTATTTTTTTTTCTTTCTTTCTCATGAAATGTTAAGATTTGCAAAGAGATGTGGTGGGACTACAAAGTTCTACCATTTTATACTGTGTTCTATGTTCTTTCTTTCTTCCTTTTTTTATTCAGCTCTGAAATTTAATTTAAAGTCTAAGAAAGTGTTTCCTGGGCAGCAGGGGCTGGGTGAATAAAAAAGCCCTCCAGTTGTTAACTAGTCAAAGGCTATTCATTTTAAAATTCATGTCCTGAGCTTAAAAGAGTATGTAGATTAAATGCCAAGGTGGCAGTTCTAATGGTGACATGGAATCTCCAGCCTGAGATTTCCATCTGTACCTTTGATGTTGGAGACAGCAACAAGGGAAAGAATGCTGCAAAGATTGCCCCCAACCTTGGATTAGAAATGGCCAACATCTGATAGAACTTTTCAGAGAACTGAACAATGAGGCATCCATCTCTCCCCAAATTCATGCATTTCAAATCCTTAAAGCACTCTGAAATAGCTTTATGATCACTTAAGTATCTAATTTTCCCTTGTCATTATTAATCTATGGTTGTAAGTTGAAAATATATATTTTTAATACCCCCCAAATAGGCTTGTATCAGAGAGAAGGCTGTGCAGGTATTCTCTATTTCCATGTGTTCCATTTCTGGTCTCTTCTCTCATCTGCACAACTAGATTTAACTAACATGGAAAGATTCATTGAATATTTTAGGACTTCAAGGAAATAAATCAAACTGATAAAATATGATAGTATATTTAATATGAGCCAAAAATCCAGTTTCTCTCCTGTAAACAAGAGAATAGCAAATAAGCATGTTCTGTAAGATCCACAAAATAAATGGTTAAAGTATCTGAAAAGATAGAAGACATTTTTGAAAACAAATGCAATAGAAGTTTCAATGGTGTTGGATTTTGAAAATTTTAATAGTGTTTATGATTCTAGAAATTCAAGTGCCTTTAAATAATCATATTAAAGTGTAATGTACACAAATAATGAATTAATTTAACACCGCATTGACAATATAGCATAAACTATTATAAGGACTGAACATGCTTTACCTTGATTATATACTAGGTGCTCAATTAGTACCCTTGAAATAAATGAATCTCTGCAACCTTTTCCTTCTAATAAATCACAAAATGACATTGCAAATTTGTTTTAAAATTATTTAATTCTAAATTTGACAGTGCTTAATGTTAAAAGAAATTAGAGTGAGATTAATAAGCAAAGAAAAATAAGATTCTATTTTGAAAATCTGAGCAAGTAGCTATAGAGGATTGATCACAAATGTTTTCCCAAATAAAAAAAGTCTCTATGAATTTAATAAAAATTCTATATTTGTATAGTACTTGATATGTTCCAGGTCCTATTCTAAGTTTTATACAAATATTAACTTTTAATACTCATAACAATACTATATGGTATCTAGTATTATTCCCATTTAAGGATAAAGGGATTGGGAAAAAAAGTTATTGGTTAAATAACTTGCTCAATTTCATTATAGTAAGTAACTTGCAAAGATGGGATATAAACTCAGGCAGTCTGACTTTAGAGTTTGTGTTCTTAGGTACTTTTTTGTATTGCTTCAGGAAAAAAAATCTCGAGAATAATAGCAGATTTTTTTTCTGTATAGATCTGTATGAATTTCTTGGGTTGCTGAAACAATTACCACAAATCAGTGGCTTAAAATAGCAAATGTATTCTTTTGCAATTACGGAGGCTAGAAGTTCAAACTCAAGGTTTGGTGGGGCCATGATTCACTGAAGTCTCTGCAAAAAAGTCTTCTCTGCCTCTCTCCTGCCTATGCGGTGCTGACAGGCCTTGGTACTCTCTGATTCATAGCTGCATTATTCCGGTCTGTGACTTCATCTGCACATGGCCATCTTCCCTCTGTGCATATCTTCCTGTGCCAACTCCTTATATGGTAAGGATGATAGTCACTGGATTTAAGATCTACCCAGTTCCAGTATGACCTCATGTCAAATTGATTTCATCTGCAAAGACCCTATTTTCACTCTAGTCCCATTCACTAACTGGCACTGGGAATTAGGACATAGATATAGATTTCTTTCTTTCTTTTTTTTCCTTCTATTTTTCTCATTTTTCTCCTTGGTATTATGAATTGAAACCACAGACACTTTAGCTGTGAGCTATATCCCCAGCCCCCTTTATTTTTCATTTTGAGTTAGGGTCTTGCTAAGTTGCAGAGGCTGACCTTGAGTTTGTCATCCTCCTGCTGCTGCCTTTGGAGTTACTGGGATTACAGGTGTGCACCACCTGCCTGGCTGACACATAGTTGTTTAGGGCTTATTCTTCTGTTAACCTGGGGGGCAAATGTTTATATGAAAATGTAGGTATAACGATTGTAGATTGAATTTAAACCCTTAATCATTTTTTACTTCAAAAATATTTTTACAAAGTAATGAAGAAATTTATACATCTTCTGAATTTCTCACTTATTTATTTATTTATTTGTTTGTTTATTTATTTATTTATTTTTGATGCTGTGACAGCAGACAAGAGGCCAGCTCTGGAGAAGGTCTGAGCCAGGCCATGATTTGATTCATCTCCAAGACCTGGCAAAAAGGCTTCCCCACAGGTGTGGCAAAGGTCACTGGAAGATGACATTGCTGCCGCAGTCTGGCTGGGCACAAAATCACGAGCCACTCACAGCCTTGTAGACTCAAACAGCAACTCTTTATTCCCGAAGTCTCACCCGCACTCTACACGCACGTTCTGGGAAAATCCACACCTCCACTGGGTTCTGTATCCCAAAATACTCTCTGAATCCCGAGAGAACTCAAGGGGAACTCAAGGAGCGGGCGCGCCTGAGGCAGCAGGATATGTCCTATTCCCAGCAGGATACACCTTAAACCTGGAACCACCCTAAACCCAAGGAGCGCCCTAAACCCTGATCCGCCCTAAACCGGGATCTGCCCTGGTCCTTGAGCAAGGTCACCTTTCATGCAATGTCACTGCAAATGACCTGGGTCATGCCATGTGTCATTCCTACTTGGCAATGGCTCTCAGCACATTGCCACCTTGACCAGGTTCCAGAACATTCTACTCACAGTTTCCTGTCAGCCAGGTTTATACCCTGATCTTTCCCTTTAGATCACTGTGAAATCAACAACCCTCACTGCATTCAGCATCTCCATAGCTTATATTTTACAATCTCAACTGAAAGCTGCTGCAGTGTGAACTTGAAGGGAAAAGGCTTTTTCCCCAATAATAATCTTTAAGAGAAGCAAGGATACTTCTGGCACCTGATAGACATCAAATTGAAGTTTGTAGAGAAACAAAGAAAGATAGAATTTCATGTAGTACTCTGCCTTTCTGGAAATAAATTCTACTTAATAATAAAAATTAGCTTTGCAAGCCAGGTGCAGTGGCACACATCTATAATCGCAGCAGCTGGGAAGGCTGTGGCAGGAGGATCACAGGTTCAAAGCCAACTTCAGCAAAAGCCAGGCACTAAGCAATTCTGTGAGACCCTGTCTCTAAATAAAATATAAAATAAGGGGGATGTGGCCCAATGGCCAAGTGCCCCTGAGTTCAATCCCAGTGCAAAAAAAAAAAAAAATTAGCCTTGCAATTAGCAGAATGGGGTAGCCCACCCAGCCAGAGTGGGAGAGAGGCACTGTCTCATCGTGGTGGGAATAAGTGGCAGCATGCCCTGACAGGGCTTGGAAGGGCTCCCTGGCAGCCTGATTCATAAACATCGTATGAGACATTTCTGGGACTACATAATTCAGTAAAGACAATTCACAGGATACATTTCTTCTTATGCCTCTGCCTCAGAATAATTGTCAGACAAAAACTGGCATTTTTGCTTACCTAGGAGACTGAAGACAACATCAACAATGTGAAAGAGAGATTTAACAAATGGATATTGAGTTTCTCAATCTTACAAAAGTTTTTGCTGTGATGAAGAAATGTGAGGAATTTCACAATTATTGCATATTTTGTTAACATTTAGGTCAATATGACAGACTATATTTTCCAAAGTCATGGAGGTAGAGTTGGTGCCATGGCAAGAAAGACACTTTTCAAAGTCTCAGGAAAATGCAATATGAGGTGTTCAATTGTTGAAGATACTCATCCCTTCTTTCTGTGTCTTGATTCATCTTTACTTTTTAATACTCATAGTTTTCAATTACAATTTCATGGCTCCTACACTTGGAAATTTGATATATAGAACTGTCTGATGTCAAAAACCATTTGCTCTTCAGGTCTGCGGATGCTGCTTATTTAAAAATGAATCAGTACCTACAAAGTTATAATGGAAGTTCCCCCCAAAAAGTTTGACCAGTGGTCCATTGGAGGCTTTCACATGTGTTCCCAGTCTGCCTGTCCACACAGAATGGAGAAGCACTCTTTAAAGAGAGTGCAAAATGAGATGGAAAGAGGTTGTGGGGTGGGTAGGGAACAGGGTCAGGATCCAGATGCCCATGTTCAAATGCAGGCCCTTAGCCAACCAACTATAGAATTTATCTGACTTTTCCATGCCTCACATGCAAGGTCCTTAAATGAGGACAGCAATGATACCTATAGTACACAGTTTGTTGTTGTTGTTTTAAGAATTAAACAAGTAATATAGATAATTGTTTAGAAAATGTTTTCACAAAGGAAACACATTAAAAATATTAGATATTATATTTTACAATACTTACCTACTGAAGAATTCACTAGACACTAGAAAGAAAGACAAATTCGGAGATTTAGAAAGTTAAGACAAAAAGAGAGGGACCCAATATCTACAGAAGAGTGGATTAAATAGCATCTGAATCTAGTTGTGGAAGAGTGGGAATATGAAGGGGCTCAGTTGGGTTCCAAAGGAATGGTAACTATGTTTTCATTCTAAGCTACAAACAGAAGTGACTCTTACTGCCCAAGGAGGTTACAAAGAGATATCTCATTCTCTCTCTGTTCATGCACACAATAAAATCTGAATGTGGGCCCTATCAATTTTCTTCAAAAATGCCAAGGGGTTAGGGCTTCGTGGTAATATTCTTGTTTCCAACACTGAAGCCTCACTTCTCTTACTTTTTTTAAAAAATTGTTCTTTTTAGTCATGCATGACAGTAGAGTATATTTTTGACATATGTATACACACATGAAGTATGTCTTACCCTAATTAGGATCTCAGTCTTGTGGATATATATGATGTGGAGATTCACCATATGTTTTCATATATGTACATAGGAAAGTCATGTTAGATTCATTCCACTGTATTTTCTATCCTATCCCCCTCCCTTCTCTTCATTCCTCTTTCTCTAATTGATTGAACTTCTATTCTTCCTCCCCGTTTGATGTGTGTTAGCATTCATGTATCAGAGAGAACATTTCACTTAGCATGATAGTCTCCAGATCCATCCACTTACTAGTAAATTTCATAAAGTCTTTCTCCTTTATGGTTGAGTAATATTCCATTTGTGTGTGCATGTGTGTATATCTCACATTTTTTTATCCACTTATCTGTTGAAGGGCACCTATGTTGATTCCATAGCTTTGCTATTGTGAACTGAGCTGCTATAAACATTGATGTGGCTGCATCACTGTAGTACTTTGATTTTTAACTCCCATGGATATATGCTGAAGAGTGGGATAATCAAGTCAAATGGTTTTTCCATTTTTAAGTTTTCTGAGGAATCTCCATATGGCTTTCCAGAGTGGTTGCACCAGTTTGCATATCAGCATTGTATAAGTGAAGCTTTTTCTCCACATCCTTGCCAACGTTTATCATTACTTGTATTCTTGATGGTTGCCATTGTGACAGGAATGAGATGAAATCTCAGTGTAGTTTTAATTTGCATTTCTCTAATTGCTAGAGATGTTGAACATTTTTTCACATATTTGTTGACCATTCACATATCTTCTTCTGTGAAGGATCTGTTCACTTCCTTTGCCCATTTATTATTGGGTTATTTATTTATTTTTGATATTAAGTTTTTTGAGTTCTTCATATATCCTGGAGATTAATGTTCTATCTGAGGTGTAGCTGGCAAAGATTTTCACCCATTCTGTAGGCTCTCTCTTCATGTTTTTGTTTCCTTCATTGTGAAGAAGCATTTTACTTTGCTACCATTTCCTTTATGAACTCTTGATTTTACTTCTTGCACCTTAAAATTCTTGTTGGGGAAGTCTGTTCCTAAGCCCACATAATGGAGTGAGGGGCTTACATTTTCTTCTCCTAGGTTCAGCGTTTCTGGCCTAATACCTAGGTCTTTGATTCACTTTGAGTTTTGTGTAGGGTGAAATTCATTTGGAAAAATAAGAGACCCAGAATAGCCAAAGCCATCCTTAGCAAGCAGGAGGCATCGAAATACCAGGCTTTATATTATACCACAGAGCTGTAATGACAAAAACATCATGATGTTGGTACTAAAATAGACATGGAGACCAATGGAACAGAAGAGAAGGCACAAAAACAAACCCGGAGGTAGAGAAATGTATGCCCAACTCTCACTGGAAAAGAAACAGATAAAGGCTGATTGGTGTTCCCTGGGAAGTCGAACATAGAAGGTTACATAAGTGATGTTTTTTTTATTTCCAGTACCTGGTCAAAAAGGATCAATTCCCCTTAGGTTATGTAGATATTGAGTAGTGTAGCTAAGCTTAAACCAGAATGGAATGGTCCCAAGTGCAGTAAGCTGCATAGAGCATTTGTAGAAAGACGGCAACAGAAAAGGAGGAACCTGGGAGACACTAGAACTCTCAAGAGAGGGTACTGATATTTAGGCATTAGATTTCTAGAGGACTACCAGTTTTGGTTTAAAATAGCACTAGTCAAATTAAACATTTCTATCCTTTTAGCTCCTATTCTGCTCATCAACTTCCTTCCACCTTGACAAATATGGGAGAGTTTTTAAGGAACTTTTTGGTAATCTTTCAGTTTTTAATAAAAATTAAATTTAGTATCTCTAGCATATCATATTTTTATTATCTTTGTGTGTTTACTATATGCATTTATATTTTATATATATATATATATATATATATATATATATATATATATGTATTTCTGTATAGTTCCAAAATGTTGTATTTATAAGGTTATCCATTGCATCATTGTCAATATCTATCCATAATATAGTACACTATGCAGCTATAAAAAGTGAGAAAGTTGCCGAAGTAGGTTCGAAAGACTTCAAAAGATTGATACCATGGATATACTGCTGCATCAGGCAGAATAATATTGCCCTCCACCCTGTACCTGGGTATCCACCTCCTATTCCTCAGAACTGCCTGGTTTCTGTAACAAAAATGGATTTTGCAGATATGTTTAAATTAAATATCATGATATGGGGAGATTATGCTGGATTAGCCAGGTGGGCTCTAAATACACTTTCAAGTTGTCTTTCTAAAAAGAAATTTGTGACAAAAAAGAACACACAATGAAGATGGAAACAGGTATTGGAATGATTTAGCCAAGATTTACCAAAATAGCCTCAGTCATTTGGAAAAAGCAAGAAATAGATTTTTCACTAAAATTAAAATATAAAAAATATATATTTTCCTCCCAGAAAGAACCAGTCTGAAAAACACAATTTTGACTTTGTGAGACTGATTTTCAACTTCTGACCTCTAGAAGTATAAAGTAGGAAGTTTAAAATGTGTTAAACCACTAAATTGTGATAATTTGTTACAACAATGGAAAATTAATAACCACTTTTAAAAGAAAATAAAGTAAATAAGCTTCATAAACATGAAAATAAGTAAATAACCTTTTTGAAAGAGCAGAGGAGGACAGAAGAATATATAGTTTGGTTGAGAATGTCTAGAATGGATAATCAATTTTTGATCATGGAGTGAGTCGATGTGTGTGTGTGTGTGTGTGTGTGTATTCATGTGTTTATGAGTTTGTGTGTTTATGAGTTCAGGTTCAAGTTCTGTTTGAAAATCCAGGAGCAAATCAGAGCAACAAAGTCTGAGGAAGTTCATGTGGAATATGGGTTTCCATAGTGTAGCTGCATGAATATAGCAAAAGATAGGACTGGTATAATGGAAGAAAAGAGAATGTGAAATTAGAGGATACAATACTCACTGACACTTGCCATGAAGCCCTGGTTAAATTATGGGAACTCTAAGTCTCATTTTGTCCTCCAGAAACGCAGTGCAACACATTGCATCCTGGATCCATCACTCGGATGAGCTTTGAAGGCACACGGTCCTGGATTTAGTGTCCCCACCACTTATTAGTTACATAACATGACATAAATCTTCCTAACTCATAGTTGTATAATCTCTCTTTAAAGAGTTGGGGGTAACTACAACTCTATAAAACCCTGTTATGAAGCTAAAATAAGATATTATAACACACATAGCATATAGTTAGCACTTAAAATTATAGCACATTGTACCACATCTCCATATTGCATTACTATAGGAATTAAATGAATACCAAATGTGAGGACCTAACACAATGTCTGACATCTAACAGATTTAGGGGAAAACCATTCATTCATTCAGGATGTAAGAAACTTAAAGACCTGCACTAAATTTTTATATTATAGGTACTAGAACATGCAAAAAGATTAAATCTTAAATACCAAATATCCCTGTTTTACAGAGTAATACAATGTCTGCGTTTACTAAACCAAAGGAAATAGTACATGTTGCCTAATGAACATAAATTCAAGGGGGCAATGGGATATATTAGAAATTGGGACTATCTCATGTTTTAAGACTTCTCAAATCAACTTACTACTTAAATCTTAAAGTAATGTATTTAAACATAAGTATAGTACTATGATTTTTTTCTTCTTAAACTATCTCCAGAATTCATCCATTACCTCTAGCAAATGAACTGTAAACTGCAAATGAATGGTATAAACACTCTCCATTACTTTGTTCTTCCTATCACTCTCTAATCTTGTCTCGTCATTCCATGCTCCACACTTTTTGACCTGGTGATAGTTTCCTACTTGCATTTGCCTTCATGTAGGACTCTTCCTTTCACTCATGCTTTTGGTTAAGTTGTCTTCTGTGTCTTTATTTCCCCTTTCAGGATTCCTCCTTCCTGCTCCCATCTCTGTGCTTTTCTTCTTGGTCATTTTTTACTTATCATTTGAAACTGAGCCCAGATGTCCCATTCTTTAAGATGCTTCAACCACCAGCTCTCACTCCTTCCTCAAGCTATCACTTATTTGAGTGTAAGAAACATCAAGATGACTGTGATTATTTACCTTCAATCCCCCAGTCTCTGAACAAAAATGGGACAGAAATTAAAGAAATCACTGTTGAATTAGTATATAAATGAAAAATCCAGAGGCATTGTGCAATTTACCAAAAGACCCATAGCTAAATATTTCCCATGGAAATAAGTCTCTCAGTATTATTTTGTCTTTAAAAGCTGCCACTGATGAAAAAAAAAGATGATAAAGTAAAGACATAATGATAATAAACAACATAGATATAATGATGAGATAAAAATGGCATACCCCAAAATGTTTACTTGCCATATAAGTAATTTGAAATATAAAGAAAGCATTTCATACAGAAGTGAAGGATTCTTAGTGTAAATTATAAAAGAAAACTCATCCTGTCTCATTCTTTGTTACATTCTGTTGTAATATAATAGGCATATAATCACCAAGGGATCCTTTTCTTAATAGAAAAGAAAAGCCATAATCTGTGAACAAAGATAAGTAATTTGTATTTTATTTCTACCTCTTTTTAATGGTCTTATTTATCATAGAAAACATGTAGAAACCCCAAGCTGAACAGGGCAGGAAAATAAATTAAATGAACACAGGCATATTCATATGCCAAATGGAAAGAAAACAGCTCTTGCCTGGTACAGAATGAGATTAGCAGGAAACATTACAGGCAACGTTCTCTGAAAGGGGTGCTGAAGCCAGCAAGAAAGCCAATGGATATCTCTGACCATTTTTCAGTTTACTGAGGAAACCCTGCCAGGTTGAAGCATTCACTTGGTCAGTCACCCTTTCCCTCTCTAGGTACATATGCAAACGAGGCAGAGGGCAAACAAATAGTTGAATGATGTAGTGATTCAAAGTATCAGAAACATATTTGAGATTCACAATTATTACACTCAAAATGGGCTCCTATGAAATCCTATGCTGCATCACCAGGAAAAGCATATTGTGGAAGAAGAATCACAAGATTCGGGCTTACAGGATGTCTTCCACCTCTACTGAGAGCACAAGTGTAGCTTCACAGAGTGAAGGAAACCTCTCCTGTCTTCCTCATGTCATCAGGACGAAGCAGTGGGAGGGTCTCAAGGGAGGACAATAGCCTTTTTCTGAATTTCATAACTGTTTCATGATCAAAGAATTAGAGAAAAAACATGCCAGAAGATGTTTTGGTGATGCAGCTCCTGAAAGACATTTGTTTGCTTGTTTAAAGTTTTCTTCAGCCCAGATTTTATTTGTTTTATGTTTGAATTATATCAGACCCTGAATAAGATTAAAGATGGTGTAAGCCCACTCCTTGGGTAATCCCAACATATGACTAAAGTGTGACGAGAAGAGACTAGAATTCCTCAGATGATTTTTTTTTCTGCTCTCATTTCTGTCAAAAATATTTTAAATGAAAACCACCCAGAAAATGAAGTTTGAGATGGATGAAGAAATTCATAAGTCAACTAATTCTTCTCAGGCTGTCTCCTGAAGTTGGTGAATTAGTCCCACATGATAATAATGATGCCAAGGTATAAATAATAGCAAGATCACTTATTATTATAATTAGATTCAATTACTACTATGATTATGATTTGGAATGAAGAAAAAGGGTAGAAATATCCAAAACTGAAGCTGTCACTAGGATTTAAGCTGGAAGTAAGAGGGCATTGAGAGGAAAAGACAACAGGCTGGTGTCTCCAGATGTCTTATTTAGTTAGCTCAGAAGTTACATGCTATGTGGCCTCAAAGGAAAAAATTAGTGTCTAGGTGTTCAAGCTTTAAGCAAGGGAGAAATTCGGAATAAACCAGAGCTTTTCAAAATTGAGATGGGTTGAGCTGCAAGATTGTGTGCTGTATGCAATGATGATTTTCTATTTCAGATTTGATTATTGCCTGCTAATAATGTGAGAAGGACATGGTATATTATACACTTGTTGGATTAAATTATTCATTATCTCCTACCTGGGAAGTGAAGTAAAGTTTTAATGTTGATAACATGAGCTAATGGTCCCTGAGAGCCCTCTGTGTGTGCAAGCACATGTGTGTTTTAAATAAAATAAAAGTACTTTGAAAACTCTGAGGTCATAAGATTGTTAAATTCTGTTAATTTTGTCCAAAATTATTCATATTTTAAAATTCTGTTGCGACCAAAGAAATTATAACTTAATCTTAGTTATAAAGAAAATAAATAATTGGTTTGTTACTAATATGGGAAACCTTGCTGATTGATTCAAATAAACACAAGTCAGGACCTGTTCATTCACTGTGGTTAATTATTACTTGCATTTGTTTTCTACTGCTACTCTAACAAATCACCACTAACTGAGTGAATTAAAACAACAAAAATGTATTCTCTTTCAGTTCTGAATGTCATAATTCCAAAATCTAAATTCTAAACTACAAGGCTAAAAATCAAGAGATCAGTAGGTCTGTTTTCCTCTTAGAGGTTTTAGGAATAATGATTCCTTTCCATTTTCAGCTTCTAGGGGCTGTCTGCCCTTTTTGGTTTATAGTCTCAAACTCCCCTTCCATCTTCAAAGTCAACTACTGTGCTACTCCAACCTCTGTTTCCTTCATTACATTTACTTCTTTGTCTCTAAATCTCTACCTCCCTCTTTTACTCAGGAGGGTCCTAGTGATTTTGTTGAGCCTATATGGATGATCCAGTATAATCTAACACAAAATCCTTAATCAAATCACATCTGCTAAGTCCCTTTTGCTATGTAAAATTGCCATGTATTCAAAGGTTCCCGTATTTAGGACATAAACATCTTTGGAGGAGAATTATTCTGCCCACTACATTGTTCTTTAGGCATTGTAATGCCTTGTGTGTATCCTGAGATTGAACACAGTTAAGAGCAGTGGTTTGCATCGTGGGGCCCCAAATTGGTACCCCACATGTTGCCAGGGGACACAGGGCATCAAGGCATTGATGGACACAGGGCATTGCCTTAATTAGGACAGGTCTATTTGTTGTCTGGGGTATTTATCCATCTTATGAATATGATTTAATTCTCCTCGAGAGTTCCATTACTCAAGTGTGGCATTGCTTAAACAGGGAGCGATTTGCTATCATTTGAAGTTTAGATTACTTTAATGCCATACCATAAGATATCTTCTATGATCAGCACTCAATCTTATATTTGTCCCAGTATATTAAAGTTCCAAAGCCATAACCAACTTTCTTGTCTTACAACAATAAAGGTTACAATATACCAAATAAATAAACCAAAACAAGTTGAATATTTTAGCTTATTGAATTTTTAAAACTTTAATGTTCAAAATTTTTTAAAAATCATTTTTATGATGGAATTTCTTCTTTGTTGAATTCATTTATCTTCTGTAAAACAATTAGTGCTTTCTTTAACTTTATTTTTTTAATTACTTCTAAGACAAAAATTAAATGCCAGACCACTGTTGGAGATGATAATGAATGTTCCCAGAGAAATCAAATTAAACAATTAATATAAAAGACATTGTGCTTACTATTACATAATATACAATTGTGGGTGAGCTAGTGTCCTTGACCTCAAGACTTTATCCAAATAAGACAAATTAAAAGCTAAATCTAAAGTTAACCCATATTAACTATTTAAGAATAGGTGTCCCAAGTGAAGAATAATTTTTTAAAAAGTAGCTTCTGAAATGGCAGTGACTTTTAATCATGATGGTTGACAAATTGGATGCAGACATTCATTCCCCTTCTCTCAGGTTGCTGTGAAGATTGATTACTACACCATGTAACAGATAGTTAGCATAATGCCTAGTTCAAGATATTTAAGAAATTGCTACTAAATCTACAGATCATAGACTGTAAGGGAGTATCCATTAACTATTCATTACTAATGGCTCCCTGTTAGCAAATCAGGAAGAAAGTATCTTTTTTTTTGACTAAAATTTTATAGCAGATGACATTTAAATTTCTATGCATCTCAAAAGTTCGGGATAATATTGACTATAGAAAAAATATTTTGGCAAGAAAGTTAAAACTCTACATACTTTAGGCCATATTGACTTATACTTTGTGATTCTATCAAAAAGTCAATATTAGAATACATTTACAGTTGTCTCAGTTATGCATTTTTAAAAGTTGAGCACACACACAAACCATTAACTGGTAAATTAATTAATTGCAGGAGATAGACTGAACACAATCTTTATCAAAATCCCAGTTTGTTTTTGGCAGAAATTGAAAGGTTAATCCTGAAATTAATATGGAATAACAGAGAACTCGAATAGCTATAACAATCTGGAAAAAGATGGCCAAATTATGAATACACACACTTTTTTATTTTAAAACTCTCTACAAATACAATAGTCAAGACAGTGTACTAGGGGCATTAAAATTGACCAATCAATTGAATCAAGAGTTTGGAAATAAACTCTAATATTGTGGGATATCACTATTTTGGTGGTGGTACTAGGGATTAAACCCAGGGGCACTCTATTATTGAGCTACACACCCAGCCCTTTCCATTTTTTATTTAGAGACAGGCTCTCACTAAGTTGTACACGCTGACACTAAATTTGCCTTAGCTTGCTGAGTCACTTGGATTATAAGAATGTGCCAGCACACCTCCCTGGGCTATCAATTTCTAACAAAAATTCCATGTGCATTTAATGAGGAAAGAATAGTATTTTCAAGCAATGATGCTGGGACTTTAGGATAGCTGCATGCAAAAGAATAAAAACCCACCCATGCCAGACTGTACATACAAAATTCAACTCAGAATGGATCTGATCCTACATTTAAGAGGTAAAACACTAAGACTCTAGGAGAAAATATTGGAGAAAACTTCATGACCTTGGATAGGCAATTTCTTACATATATAACACCAAGCATACTGGTGTAAAAAGAAAAAAATGAGTAAATTGAATTTCAACAAAATGAAAAACATTTGTTCTCCAAAGGACACATCAAGGATAAAATTTACAAAAGGGGAAGAAAAATTTGCAAATCATAACCCAACAATAAAAAAGACACACAGTTGAATTTAACAATAGCCAATTATTTCAATAAATATTTCCCCAAAGATGATAGGTAAGTAGCCAAAAAACACTTTTAAAAAAGCTAAAAGTCAGTAGCCATTCGGAAAATGCAAATAACCCCCAAGATATCACTCTACACAATCTAGAATGACTAAAATTAAAACAGACAATAATAAGTGTTGATGGGGATGTGGAGAAATTGGAGCCTTTCTGCATTGTTGATGCAATAGGAAAATGGTACAGCCGCTATGGAAAAAATTTGGCAGTTTCTCAAAATTATTGTTATCCTACAGCCCTGTAGTTCCATTCCTAGGTATGTAAAGGAGAACTGAGAACATATATTCACACAAAACTACAGTTTTTAAGAAACACTATTTATAATAATAATAGAAAACAACTGATATGCCCATTAAGCAATGAATGGATAACACATGTGCTATACACAAACAATGGAATATTACTCAGTAACAAAGAGAAATATAGTCCTCAAAAAATCATGCTAAGTAAAAGAAGCTGAAAGCAATAGGTTATATGTTCTATGATTCATTTATATGGAATGCCTGGAGCAGACTAGTCATTAGAGACAAAAAATAAATTAGTGGTTTTCAGGGGCTAGTGGAGAGAGAAAAATGGAGAATGGTTATTAATGACTATTTGGAGTGATGGAAATGTTCTAAAATTAGTTGTGATGATCATACAACTCTGTAGATACACTGAAATGACTTAATTGCACAATTTAGGAATGTTAATTTTATGATGCTTGTTTTATCTCAATAGAACTGTTATGAAAAATGAGAAAATAATAGATATAGCACAATATTATTTAAGATGGAAATATGTAAAACTACTCATTGTTTATACATGTGCCCGTGGAGATTTGTACAAAACAAAGCTGATAATATATGCTTATCAAATTGGGGTCCTAGCTACTGCAGATACGAAGAAAGAGAAAGGAAACAGAGCAGAGCATTGAAGTTGCTGAAGTCCTGGAACACTGTACTTAAAGGGAGTACAATCAAATCCACATTCTCCAAAATCCCAAATACTAAATCCTGTCCTTACTAGGTGTTCTTTTGATACCGTATTGCCCTCTTTGAAATTCAGTACTTACTGAACTTTGGATAGTTGTGAAAGGTACAGAATCAGAGTACTGCCAACAGTTTCAAATAAGAACTGTCTGATTCTTTGAACACCACAGCCTCTGCAAAATCCAAAACTACATAGAGATAAGAACAGGGAAAAATAGCTGGCAATTCTCCAAGAGTTCTAATAGGGTGTTCATAAGTAACACAGCTGTCCAGGTTCCTCAAAGTACAGCTGCTACAGGAATGTGTGCAATTAGAAGTTTGGCAAATAGGTCCACATGAATAATGAAGATCTGTGGGTTTAAATTCCTTTGTAGAGACTCAGTTGCTCAAAGCCACAGAATACTGGAATTAAGGTCCATGTGGAAATCCCCGTGGAATGAAGTGGGGGGAGGGCAAAGAAGGAAGAGAGGGGCCGAAAATTCACTATGTCAACAATGGGAATGAGGCCTAGAGTTCATTTATACCCCATGATTTCTAGGAGCTCTGATGAGGCAAGTTCTTGAGAGACTGATATTCCTGCCCAGTGCCACTCAGCTGGTGAAGACACAGCAGAGATTTTCAACTCCAATAATGTGTTCCAGAGTAACATGCATGTGTGTCTGTGTGTGTGTTTATGTGTGTGTGTGCGTGTTCACACCACCATAAATTACCCTTATATTTCACAATTGTTAGCACTTTTAAATTTTCATATTTTTCCTTTTTTAATTTTTTTAAAAAATTTGTTTTAAATAATTATACATGAAAGTAGAATGTATTTATGCATTTTGATGTATTATATATAAATGAGATATAATTTCTCTTTTAACTATGTAAGGGCAGAGCTAAACAGTCAAACACAAAGGCCAAAGTGGAACATTATTGTTCTTTTAATTATAATTGCAAAATCCAAATGGGGAAAAGACAAAAACTTGAAGGAGTAGGAAACCCAAAAGAAGGGATGGGCATTGCAGTCAAAACCATGTTAATGAATTGTCAGGATATTTGAAATACAAATACATACATGGGATATCAAAAAGGTCTTGAGTATAATAGATAAACTAGAAGAGTGGAAGGTTATTAATTAATCTTCCTCTACCTAAAATTCATTCTCAGATTTTTGTTGGTTTCTCTTTATTTTCTGGGAAAGATGGGAAAACATAGGGCTGGGGACAAAAAGCAAGGTTGTATGTATAATCTCTTGCATGGTATTTGGCAAAGACCAGTCACTGTATTTGTAAATAAGCATGCAATTACTTCTGATATTACCAGGACAATTACTCTTAATACAAAGAATCCTTGTTTTCATATCAAGAGATCTAAGACCAGACATGCATATTTAATAAAGGATAATTTGGGCCAGATGCCATTGTGCATAGAATTTGAATGTTAATTTTGAAAACACACAATACATATTGCATTAGAGCTGGACAAACCTAATTTCCACAAACGTTAGCATGAGTATCCAGTAAGTATTAGGACTAGTGTCTTAAATATTCACCATATGCCTTCCCATTACAGAGCTCTGTGCGTATGTAAGTCTACATGTCAATTGTGCTCATATGGCTAATGAAAATGGATTCTTGCCAATTACCCTGATTTGACCAGTACATATTCCATAATGTATTGAAATACTACACTGTACTCCATAAATAATGTACAATTATTACATGTTGATCAAAATTTTTTTAAATGTTTAAAGACCCAGAAAAGTTAGTTACCCTGATTTGATCATTTCAAGTTGCAAACATGTATCAAATTATTATATAGTGTCCCATAAATTTGTACAACTAAACAATATTTAAAAATACTCAGAAAAATTAGAAATGATATCCCATCTATGTATGATATATCAAAGTGCAAAAATGCATTCTACTGTCATGTATAACTAATTAAAACAAAAAATTAAAAGATATTAAAGATAAAAATAAATAAATAAAATATGCATCTAAAAAGGGGTAAAACACATAGTTTCTGACATACACCTGCTGACCACCACATACTGCCACCAATGAGATAAGCATTAACACTTTCAGTTTGGAAAAAAAAAGTAGAAAAGAGCTGAAGAATAGTTCATACCCAGCTGAGTTTGAAAACCCCTTCCCTGGACTCACAGACATTGTCCTTTCTACTTCACACAGGCTACCTTGTAACACTTGCTCTGGGGGCAGCCAGGTTCCTCAGATGGGAAAACTTCATGCATAGGTGAAGCTCAAAAAGTGGTATCAGCTCAGGTTTTAGAGATAGAGCAACAATTCACATCAATTCTTCCCATGGAGATCACATTTTGCTAAAAATTAAAATGTTTTAGGTTGTTTGTTTTGTTTTCCCATTAAAAATCATATTTTCCAATAGGGAAACTTGATTTGTGTGTCATATTCTCTTTGGTTTAATTCACTGAATTAATTTGGATAGCCTGATTTATGCTGTAATAACATCATAATCCTGAAATCTCGGTGACATATTATAGCAAGTAGTTCTTTTTTTCTTGTTCACAAGATAAGAGCAAGTTTCACTGTGACCTACTGGGAGAAATCCTTCTTTTACGCAAACTCTCAGTGAACTGCTCAGTGATTAGAGTCAGAAATTCTGATATCTTCTGGCTTGGCCATGGCCTCATTGGTTTCACTGATAAAGAAGAAAGTCAGGGAGTCATACATTGGCTCTTCACTGTTTCATCCTTGAAGTGGCACTTGTTCTTTTATGCATGACCTATTGACCAGCATTAAGGTTCTCAAACCCTGCTAACTACAAGGATGCAGGTGTTAAACAGGGGTTTGCATACAGCCAGCAAGGAGTGACTGTCTGTGCCATAATTACTAAATCTATTCAATAATCAGGAAGAGCTCTCTATTTGTTGTTGCTGTTGTTGTTTTTAATAAAGAGGCTTTTTTACATGCTTTAAATTGGTGCATTATAGTTATACATATTGATGGGATTTGTAGTTTCCTATTCAGACATGAACACAATATATCAATATAATTTGGCCAATATAGCTTTCTAGGAATTTCCCCCTCCCTCTTCACCTTCTACCCCTTGGTTTCTTTCCTCTACTACCTCTCCTTGATTTCCATGAGATCTGCCCCCACCTTTCTTTTCTTTTTTCTCTCTAGCTTCTGCATTTGAGGCAAAACATATGACCATGGACCTTCTGAGTTTGACTTATTTTACTTAATGTAATGGCTTAAGTAAAATGTACACTTAGGCTGGTTCTATAATTTGGATATGCATGTATCGCTGTAGTAAGATAACTTTAATTCTTCAGGATAAATACCTAGGAGTGGTATAGCTGGTTTTGCCTAGTCTTTTGAGGAACTTCTATACACTGATTTCCATAGTGGTTGTACTAATTTAGAATCCTTCCAATAGTTTAAAAGTGTTCCTAAAAATAAAAACTTTTTATGAGGCTTTTTTTTCTTGGAAAGGAAGTATAACTTTGGGAATTGAGTATCATATGAAATAATTTTTAAGAATTCTGTTTGACAATAAGATAACAAATAACCCAATTAACAAATGGGCCAAGGACCTGAACAGACACTTCTCAGAGGAGGACATACAATCAATCAACAAGTACATGAAAAAATGCTCACCATCTCTAGCAATCAGAGAAATGCAAATCAAAACCACCCTAAGATACCATCTCACTCCAGTAAGATTGGCAGCCATTATGAAGTCAAACAACAATAAGTGTTGGCGGGGATGTGGGGAAAAGGGTACACTTGTACACTGCTGGTGGGGCTGCAAAATGGTGAGGCCAATTTGGAAAGCAGTATGGAGATTCCTGGGAAAGCTGGGAATGGATCCACCATTTGACCCAGCTATCGCACTTCTAGGACTATTCCCAGAGGACCTTAAAAAAGCGCTCTATAGGGATACGGCTGCATCAATGATTATAGCGGCACAATTCACAATAGCTAGACTGTGGAACCAATCTAGATGCCCCTCAATAGATGAATGGATAAAAAAATGTGGCATATATACACAATGGAGTATTATGCAGCACTAAGAAATGACAAAATCATAGAATTTGCAGGGAAATGGATGGCATTAGAACAGATTATGCTAAGTGAAGCCAGCCAAGCCCTAAAAAACAAATGCCAAATGTCTGCTTTGATATAAAGAGAACAACTAAGAACAGAACAGGAAGGAAGAACAGGAGGAAAAGACTACAGTAAACAAAGACGAATGGGGGGAGAGAAACGGGGAGAGAAGGGAAAGCACATGGAAATGGTAGGAGGCCTTCAATGATACACAAAATTATAAGAGGTTATGAGGGGCAAGGGGGAGGGAAAAAGAGGGAGAGAATTGAACAACAGCAGGGGAGGTAGAGAGGGAAGATGGGAGGGGAGGGGAGAGGAGGGTGGATAGTAGGGGATAGGAAAGGTAGCAGAATACAACAGTCACTAATATGGCATTATGTAAAAATGTGAATATGTAACAGATGTGATTCTGCAATCTGTATTTGGGGTGAAAATGGGAGTTCAAAACACAATTTGAGTCAAATGTATGAAAGATGATATATCATGAGCTATGTAATGCCTTAAATAATCAATAAAAATAAAAATAAAAAAAATTAAAAAATTAAAAAAAAGAATTCTGTTTGAGAAGAAACATAAGAAATCTAATCATCCTTCAGTGAATTTCTACACTAGGAAAGCAAATATTATTCTCCATTTAGTTCCATAAAGTGTTTTTTTCTCAATGAAATTCTAAGAGTCCTGTTGGTTTGAATATGTGGTAGCTATCACCAAACAAAAACTTGCAAATTTTGTTTCTAAAATGGCTTCCCCATAATTATCCTAGGTTTTAATTGGCTTATGCTCATTGGTTTTAAGCATATCAACAAAAGTACTGTATCCTTTTCTATATAAATATATATACATATATATTTAAATGTTACATATATGTATAAATACCATATATACTTATACTTTCTATAGATATACTACATATATATATATGTATAACTACTATATATGTATAATTTCTATACATATTACATTATTTATATATAATCATAGCTAGTTTTGTTTTATGACTGCATAAATGAAACAAAACTAAATAAAAATGTAGGATGATTAAAATTGTTTAAGTTTTCCTGGTAATACACAATAGACTTGAGGAACAAAGCAACATGACCTGGTGTTTGAGTTCTTCATCTGATGGTTCATATTTTAGAAAAGAAATTTCCCATTGCCTTCTGAGTGATATTACATTACCTCAAGAGGATATCAGATTTTGTGGGGAGATTTTTTTCAGGTGTCAGAAAAGAAGTGATAATGGATCACTATCTTTAAAAATGCTGTATCACTAACTGCAGCCATAAGAAATTTCCTAATCTGCTGTGACAAGATGGTCCAACTAGTTCCCTTGATGAGTGATAGCACTTCTATCTATGATCTTGACAATTGTTCCAGTGTAATTCTTTTTTTTTTATTCAACAAAACTTTACCCAAAAGAGAGGAGAGACAAATAGAATAGTCAATTAGAATCATGTGACAATTTGGTAGAAAATGAATGCCTCATCCAAGATGTTAGTCATTCATTTCCCTTTCAGTATAATCAAGACTATTTAGTATTGCTGATGTTTCTCTTAAATGTAATTACTCAAAGAGCAGGTGTAGAAAGGATTGAGTATTGACTACTCTTATCAGCATTCAGCTCAGAGTTTTCAGCAGGAAACCCTGTATACAAAACAAAGCCTTTTCAGTTAGTTTTATGGGATTAGCAATACAATATTTACTAAGAAATTGTCCAGTGACACAAAATTAGCACCCTCAAACACAGTGTTACCCCAATTAAATAATGTAAATAAACATAATGATTTAGGTAGCGACCTGATAATATGATACTGGCAGAATAGGTACTTCAACATCATGAAAAGCATCCATGAAAACCTACAAGTAACATATTTGCTTATGAATACCAACTATTTTCTCCTTAATATCAGGAACAAGACAAGGATATCAATTATCAGTGCTTAGATTCAAGATTAAATGAGAAGTCTTATACAGTGTAGTAAGGCTTAAAAAATAAAACAATCAAACATATTAAAAAATAGAAGAAATATTCTTAGATAACATGATTTTACATATAGAAAAATTCTATAAATTATACAAAGGACAAGCTATTGGAACTAATTATGTTTAACAAGGTCATATGATTTGAAGTCAACCTCAGATGTATTTTCATTTATTGGTAGTGAAAAATATGAAACAAACAGTAAATATTATTTACTGTGAAGTCTTGAAACATGAAATAAGGATGTCTTAAATATAATGTTTAAAATATCCACAATTAAAACAATAAATCATTAGAGAAATTTAAAAAATACTTAAATAAGTGGAAAGATGTATCATATTCCTCATTCTAAACACTCATTTTTGAAATGCCATCATTTTCAACAAAATAATTTACAGTTTCTGAGACATGAAAACTAAAATCCAGTAAGCCTTTTGTAGAAATTGGCAAGGTGATTCCAAACTTATGTAGAAATCAAGAGGCCTCAAATATCCAAAATAATTTTGACAATCAAAGTTAAGAGTTCACCTATCTGATTTTAAAACATATGGCTTAGTTCATTCTGGCTGCTGTAAAAGAAATCCTTAGACAGATGGCTTATAACAGAAATTTATTTTTCCTAGTTGTGGAGGCTGGCAAGACAAAGACGAAGATAACAGCAAATTCAGTGTCTTTTGAGGGCCTGCTTTTTTACAGGAATCCATCCTCTCACTGTGTTATCACATCTAAAATAGCAAGGTACTCTCAGGGGTCTCTTACATAAAGTTATTCATCTGATTCATGAGGAAAGATGCCCCATGATCTAATCACCTGCCAAAGGCTTTACCTCCTAGGACCATCACATCAAGGATTAGGTTTCAATGTAGGAATTGGTGGGGAGAACCTAAACCTTAAATTCGTGGCTACATACTTGAAAATGACTACAGCAAAGGCAGTATGTATTATTGTGGAGATGATCATATACACAAAGCAGAAGAGACACTCCAGCAATAAAACCAAACTTTTAGTGAATGGACTTTTGACAATAGGATTAAAGAAATGCAATAGTCATTACACAGTTTTTACAATAATTGGTATTAGAATAACTAAACATCCATGTGGGGAAAACAAAATAAGCATAGACCTTTACCCTAAATCATATAAAATCAATTAACAAAACCTAGAACTTATAGCTAAAATAAATAAATAAATAAAAAGGTAATAGTATAAAACTTCTAGAAGTAAACAAGAGAAAATCTTTGTGATCTTAGGGAAAGCATATGGAACCACAAATGAATGCTAAATTAAATCAAAATTCAAAAGTTCTTGTCTTCTATAGACACTGTTAAAAATAAATAAGAAGGTAAGTCTTCTTATGGAAAAAATACATCCAATAAAATACTTTATTTAAAATAAACACTAATAAAATACCAACTAAAATCAGCAAATACATAGCACAAAAGAAGGTAAATTTATAAACAATGAGGACATGAAAAGATGCTCAATATTATTAGTTATCGGGAAAAGCAAATTAAAAATCTTAAGGAAATTTGAAGGCACACCATTTGGATATTTTTTAATAGACAATATGAAGCATTAGCCTGAATATGAAATAAATGGGACTCCCTTATTTTGCTAGTGGGAATGCAGACAGATAGAGAGTTTTGTAAAGTCTTCTTGTAAAAAAAAATCCCAGTTTAAATCTAAGCCTGATTTTCCAAATTTATTTGGCATCTCTGTCCAAGATTAGAGTAAAAACTGATAACTTTTTGTGGTGTCGTTATTCTGTGTTTTAAGATATTGGGCAGGCTTTTATGTAGAATTGAAGTTCTATTTAGTTCTTCCTGAGAGTAAGCTGCATATTATAGTATCTACTTGTTGAATATAATTCCTATCCCCAAAGCAAATTTTATCAATTGATTTCAAAGGAACAATGAATACCGTGCATAAAGCTATAGACTAGGAATCAATTTGATTCCTAATCCTGGTTGTATTACTGTCTTTGTGTCCTTGAAAAAGTAATGCACATAGTATGACTTTCAATGCTTTACATTGTAGACTAATTCTAAACAAAATTAGAAAATTCTAAAATAACATTCACCTACTTCTTTGTATCTTGTTCAGTAGTGGACACATGATAGTCTTACTAAATACTTTTCAATGCTTTACTGAAGAAGAGAAAAAAAGATTTGACTTAAGAGAAAGAGAACAAAATCAGACTTAAGTGAACAAAATTAGCCCACAAAAGGTTATCTATTCAGATAAGTGGATAGATTATAATAATTTACTAGTTATACAATTTCCACATAAATCTACATCTCCTGAGAAGGAAAGAATATGGAAGGAAGTTAATTCACGTCTATGTGTCTCCCCATTGCTAGAAAAACCAGGGATTGTAGGAATATCCCTCAACACTGTAAGAGCTGTATATGCTAAACCCAAGGCCAGCATCATTTTAAATGCTAAAAAAGTGAATGCATTCCCTCTAAGAACTGGAACAAGACAAGGAAGCCCTCTTTTACCATTTTATTCCTTGAAACTCTACCCAGAGCAGTTAGACAGAAGAAATAAATTAAAGGCCTACAACTGAAGTCAAACTATCACTATTCACAGATGACATAATTCTATATTTAGAAGAGCCAAAAAAAAATTCATCATAAAACTTCCCCATTGCTTTAAACTTGAGCAGAGTGAAGATCCTCAGGGTAGAGCACCAGTAATGCCAGTGGTAAATGAAGGCCCTTGTTAAATTGTGGCTGAAATCTCACAGATCACCACTCTCCCTTGCTGACATATGGGCATTGGTTTTAGAATTTAAAAAAAAAAAATTACTCTTAAATGAAAAGATACCTGACATTATGGTTAGAAAATGTAGCCAATGTTCTTTTAGTTTGACTTCTGATGTTAATAATTCATCATAACACTGGCAATTTTCAGAGCTGAGAATTCTTACTTTTTTCCACAGTCAGTTAATAAAATAGTATCCTATAAATACATTTTTAAAAATTATAAATTAAACTAAATTAAAGGTGAATAATAAGAAATCAAACAATTCCTATGGTCCTTGTTTTGTATTTTATAGATCATAAAGTCAGTTCTTTCTCCTGAGGTGGGGTGAAAATCAGTGTCATAAAGTACATAACCACTCTGAATTATATTTATAAAACAAAACAACTCTGAATCTTACATTATTTCCAAGCAATATAAAAAATAAAAATCTCTGATATTCAGTCTTAAAATTATTTCTGCTTTTTTTGGACATTCTACTATATATGAAGCATTGAATGCATTGCACAAATGGTTATTTGTACAAAAGAAACCACTTAATTAACATAGTACAATCAAGCATCTCCATGGAAAAAAAGAAGTTATTTCTATGATGATATATTTAATGATGACTATATATATCAAATAAAGTTTCTTTAGTTGATAAATTCTCTCTGGTATGAGTCTACATGTTTTTTTTTCTATGAACAATTCATAGTATTTATTTTCTATTTAAATTGAAAAGACAGCTTCAGTAGCAATTATGCATGTGTTATTAAGAATTTTATTTTTAAATAAAATTTTAATTTTGACAGAAAATTAAAGAAACATAAGTTAATTAGCTCTGTGAGAGATATGAGGATTTAAATTGATAAGCAATTTGGACATTGAAAGGAATACCATTTCTTTAATAAAAGGTACTGAAAAAACAAATGTATATATGGGGAAAAAATAAACCTTAACCCATACCTCATGCCAATAAAAAAGAAAGCTCTATAAAGAGCTGTTCTCCTGGGGCTGGGGTTGTGGCTTAGTGGTAGAGCTCTTGCCTGGCTTGTGTGAGGCACTAGGTTCGATCCTCAGCACCTCATATAAATAAATAAATATTAACAACTAATAATTTTTAAAAAAGAAAGAAAAAAGAACTGTTCTCTGCAATGGATACCCTGGGCAGATCCTTAGTAGGTGAGGATGAAACCCTCCAGGCAAAAAGAGAATGAATCAGATCATTTAATGGAGATAATTAATTCATACCCCATCACAATCACTGTAATCAAAGCCATTACAGTCTTATACTTCCTATCACTCAACCCAGCAGGAAGTTTTCCTTCAAATAAAAAACATCCAGATAAGTGAAAATGTTCCCTGAGGCTAAAATAGTGATTTCTTTCTACTCACACCTAGGGAAAAACATATCTGCATTTTTGATGATTAAAACAACAAACTAAAGAAGTGTGATAGAAATTTGAGGCTTACCTGCCCTTCATTGTGATTAGCATTTTATTTTATTTCTTTAAATATTATTTTTTACTTGTTGATATACCTTTATTTTATTTATTTATATGCGGTGCTAGGAATTGAACCCAGTGCCTCATACATGCCAGGCAGTGCACTACCACTGAACCACAGCATGATTAGCATTTTATTTTCACATGTGAAATGGAGTTTAATTAAAAAACCACAAGGTAAGGGGCTGGGGTTGTGGCTCAGTGGTAGAGCACTTGCCTAGCATTCTTGGGGCCCTGGGTTTGATTCTCAGCACCACATATAAATCAATAAAATAAAGGTCCATTGATAACTAAAAAAAAAATTTTTTTAAAAAGGTAAAAAACCTCACCTTTGGTATAGATGCATTTCAAAAAACTTAGAATTTATTTTTCTTGATATTAAACACTTAAAATTATCTTCAGTGTTTGTGTGTCTAGTTTACATGGCTTTTCCCATTACTATTCCTTGTCTCTCTGACTATGTAGATCTGGGATCTGAGAGCTCATTCATCTCTTGTCATTTATTTCCATTATGTTTGTCTATCCTAGGGACTCTCATGTGGCCTTACTCAAATATAAGTAGGTCTTGCATGTAAACATCTTTATTAAGATAGTATTTTAATCACAAATGATAGTTTTAAATTAAATGTTATATACTCCTATATTGTGAATTTGATTCAGCCATCAATATTCTATTAAAATCATTTATAAGAAAGAAAATGCTTGAACAATTTATCCATATTTACATGCCCAATTAATTCTTAACAAATTCAATGGGGAAAAGAATGTCACTTCTTCAATAAAAGGTACTGGAAAAAATGAAAATATATGGGAAAAATAAACCTCAACCCATACTTCATGCCAAATACAAAAGATAGCTCTATACAATTTCATTACCTAGGTGATTGGACGAAAAAGTAAGGGTCATAAAAGACAAGAATTGCACTTAATCCGAATTTAAAAGTCCTATGCTCATCAAAAGATGTTAACAAGTGAGCTTCACATTGAGATAAAGTTTTAAAACTCAATTACAAACATCTATATCTATCAATGCATACATATTATATACACAAATACACATATATAAGAATATGTTATATTATAGTACAATATGTCAGAATAAATGTACAGTGATAATTACTGTACATTTAAAAAGCATGAACAACACAAAAGTAGGCAAAATTCTTGAACAGATGAAAAGAAGCCACACACGTACAAACTAGAGAGTCATGAAATTAACAGGCTGACAGTTCCCACTGTTGTGGAGCAAGTGGTCCTCTCACACAATTTTGATGGAAGTGAAAAGGATACAACCATTTTGAAAAAAGTTTTGACAACTACTTATAATTAATCCATCTAGAGACGTAAGACACAAGGAAAAATATGTTTGCAAAAATATTTATACAATAAAATAATATAAGGTGCATCTCTGCCTTCAGGAATTATTCATTCTACATATGTATTCCTGCATAAAAGTCTACAGATATTTACTAAGAAGCTCCTATGGTTATATGACTGTACTGGCAAAAACAAAAACATGAGTCACACTCTTACAGATTGTGGGACTCACAATCTAATTAAGAGGAAGAGGTTGAACATATGAAAATCTTAACAGTATTATACAGCACATGATCCAGTATCAAATGATCAAGTAACAATAAAATATCACAGTTTTAAAATGATTAGCTAGGATGTTTCCAAATGTGCCACTGACCTGACTTATTTTCCTTCCCTCACTTCTCCATGCAAATACATTCAACAATTGTTTTTATTTATTTATTTATTTTTATTGGTTGTTCACAACATTACAAAACTCTTGGGATAGTAGGGGATAGGAAAGGTAGCAGAATACAACAATTACTAATAGGGAATTATGTAAAATTGTGGATGTGTAACCAACGTGATTCTGCAATCTGCATTTGGGGTAAAATTGGGGGTTCATAACCCACTTCAATCTAATGTATGAAATATGATATGTCAACAATTGTTTTTTAGAACATCTCATTTTTATTTCAAACCACAGAATACTTAGGTGGGAAGGATGCAGATCATCATGGGACCTGCCCTTCTTTAGCAAAGTGGAATGAAGCTTCAGCAAAATAACGCAATTAAAAAGAAATTTAATATCCCTGTAATAGTATCCCATAACATTGTTAGAAAAGCATAGGACAAACTGTGACAGATCTCTGGTTTCCTATGTTTACTTGTATGAACATGTAAGGGAAATCTGAGAGAGAATAAGGTTAGGAGTGGGGAGTTTACAATGACTTTGGTTTGCAATAGGTTAGATTTGAGGCACCTTGTGTCATGCAGAGGTCACCTTGAGAGCAGGCAGATGAACTCATGGCATGATTTTCAAGTACTCCTGTGTTGGACAGTGTGCTAAGCACTTCACATAACACTGTCTCACTTAACCCTCTTAACAACTTTGTGTGGTGAATATTATTATTTACCATCAGAATACAGAGGCCCAGGTAGTTAAGAAATTTGCTCACATCCACAGAGATCTTAAGTGTTTGAGTCAGAATTTCAACTCTAACCCTATTTTTTATTTTATTTTAGAGCCAGGGTCTCACTTAGGTGCTTAATACATTGCATTTGCTGAGACTGGCTTTGAACTCAGTCTTTGATTCTCCTGCTTCAGCTTCCTGAGCCACTGCGATTACAGGTGTGTGCCACTCTACCTGGCCATCTATACGCATCTTGACAATTTTTAGAATTATGAGGATAAAGGGAAAAGTGGTAATTTCCAATGAAATAATGATTGAAGTTTTTCTCAGACTTCTCTGCAACTCTTGATTACATAAGAAAATGGAGCACGGTGTGTAGTTTTTAGAGTCAAATTATGGTCTTAGATTGGATTCTTCCAAATGGTAACTCTAAGGAAAAAAAAATTGAGACCAAGTAGTTTATTGGTGGGATGATTTCAAGGAACTGTGATGGCGGAGTGAGAAGTGAGGCAGTAATGTCAGGCATTGGGTGAATTATCAAGTAAGTTTCTCCATAGGTAATTGGAGCCTAATCTTCCCAGGAAACTCTTTAAAAATGTGCAAAATGTACACCTCACAGTTATCCCACAGATGAATTAAGAGCAGTGAGGTATTTATCCACTAACTTCAAGCACTCATTGGTGGAGGGCTGCTTGAGGGCAGGATTGATTTCACTGCACTTCCCGTATAGCGCATGTACAGAAATATTGGGTTCTGGCAGCCAGAGAAGAATCTCATGCAACAAGATGCAAATACTGGCAGCTGCAAACCTGATGGACATGCCTAAAATCTAAGTACTGAAAGGACATAGGTGAACACCTACTGCATCTGCTGCAAGTCACACACAAGGCTTTTTAGAAAATGAAATTGTCTCCTTTATGTAAAGGTGGGAGGATATAGTCAAGCAATCAAACAGTGATAAAATAAGTATCTTTAAAATAAGTATTTTATCTTTAAAATAAGTATTTTATTTTATTTTTTTCTTATGGCTGAGAATAACTCCTTTGTGCATATATAGCACATTTTCTTTATCCATTTACTTGTTGATGGACACCTAGTTTGGTTCCATAGCCTGACTAATGTGAATTACACTGTTATGAACATTTATGTGGCTGCATCCCTACAGTATGCTGATTTTAGATGTTTTGGATATATACCAAAAAATGAAATAGCTAGGTCATATGATGGTTCCATTCATTGTTTTCTGAGGAATTTCCGTATTATTCTTCAGAGTGAATGTACTAATTTTCAGTCTTATGATTTGTGTATGAATGTACCTTTTTCCCCACATCCTTAGCAACATTTATTATTACTTGCATTCTTGATAATTGCCATTCTGACTGTAGTGAAATGAAATGTTAATGCAGTTTTAACTTGCATTTCCCTGATTGCTAAAGATGTTGAACAATTTTAAAGCAATTTATTAGCCATATGTATTTCTCCCTTGAGAAGTGTCTCTGGTTCTTTTGTTTATTTATTGATTGGTTTGTTTATTTTATTTATTTGGGGGTTAAGTTTTTTGAGTTCTTTATATACTCTGGATATTAATTCTCTACCTGAAAAACAGGTGGCAAAGATCTCTTATTGTATGGGCTCTCTCTTCAGGCTCTTAATTATTTCCTCAGTTGTGCAGTTTTTTAATTGAAGCCATCCCCCTTATTGATTATTGATTTTATTTCTTGTGCTTTAGGAGACTTGTTAAGGAAGTTGATGCCTATACCTATATGTTGGACTCTTGAGCCTACATTTTATTCTAGAAGTTGCAGATTTTCTGTTCTACTTCCTAGATATTTAATTCACTTGAATTGATTTTTATTTTGTTAATGGGACTGAAAATTAGTGCAATCACTTTGGAAAGCAGTATGGAGATTCATAAAACAAACAAACAAACAAACAACAACAACAAAAAAAAAAAAAACAGGCATGGAACCACCACGTGACCCAGCTACCCCACTCCTTGGTGTATTTCTGAAAGATTTAAAATCAGCACAATGTTTATAGTAACACAATCCACAACAGTCAAGCTATAGAATCTGCCAAGGTGCTTGGGAACATACAAATGAATAAAGAAAATGTGGTATATATACACAATGGAGTTTTCTCAGCCATAAAGAACTAAATGATGACATTTTCTAATAAATGGGTAAAACTGAAAACATCATGTTGAGTGAAATAAGCCAGAGCCAGAAAGGCAAGAGTGAATGTTTCCTTTCATATGTGGAAACTAGTTCAAAATAAAGAAAACAAACAACCAAAAACACAAAACAAAAAGGAGTATGTGGGGGGGAATCCTATAAAATAAATGATCATGGAATTGAAAAAGAGGTTTGACGGGTAGGAAGAAAGACAGAAAAAAAGGAACAATTGTGATATGAATCTGTAAAAACTTTCCCATGAACATACATGAGTATAGCACAGTGATTCTCAAACTTTATGTATATCCACAATTCATTAATTAAAGAAAAAAAAACTATATAGAAGAAAGATTAGTAGAGGAAAGGGAACAGAGAGAGGGAGGAGATAAAAGAAGTAATGGGTACTGAATTGGAGGAAATTATATTCCATGCTTGTATAATTATGTCAAAATGAACCCTAATATTATGTGTAGCCCTAATGAACTAATAAATATTAGGAAAAAATGTAAAATAAAATATTTTTTGAACAAAGTGTTAACAGCTGTACAAGTGATGAATCAGAATAAGTATTAAAGATTGAAGGACGTATAATAGAAAGGGCTCCGGGACTGTCCTGTGGGACTTTCAATTGCCAGCTACACTTGAATTCACAGAATCTTAAGGAAGAAACATTTGCAAGCTATTCCTGATTTCCTAAATAAACACCAAAGAGATTTAATAAGATTTTAATAATAGCTGTCATTCATCAGCTCTTTTTTTTTATGTTAGACTGTGTTCTAAGCACTGCATAGGTATTATCTCATTTCATGCCCTGAATATCCCTTTGAATCATCTACACTTCATAGATGATAAAAGTTAAAGCAAAGTATACCCATGCCCACTCATTAGTAATTAGCAGAGCATGGGCATCTTGTCCATCTACCTTGACATGTGTGCTCTTCAAAATGATATCTGGTTAATGCCTAACAGCAAATAAACTTCATCTGTACGTGGGTGTCATCAGAGCAGGCACCATGTCTGCTGCATTCACAGTTATCCCCTCATGTCCTTGCCAGAGGTCGGCATAGAATAGGAACTCAAGATGTTTTCATCAGTGATGACTTTCATTACAACTTATGTATCCTAACAAGGCAAGAAATCCTATTGAAAATGACAAATGCGTCCAGAAAAGACTTTTCCTTAGGCACAGTGTACCACCACATCAAAATTAGCAATTAAAATCAGAAGTTTACCCTCAAAGGAAAACAAAACCATTTAAGAAAACAAGTCTAGAAAGAAGCAAATAAGTCTTAGTAGGAGTACTTTTGTTGATGAACTCTGGGTAACTTCATACTTTTCATTGGGTTTGGCTCAACAGGGTAAAACACAATGAGTAGAAATGGGTAATTCAGAGGTTCTCTACAAAAAAGTGAAGAAATAAGGGGTTCAACTGTCTCTGAATTAGACTTTATGGTTTATAGATATAGACTTTATGGTTTATAGACAGATACACCTGTTGCAGTGTTGGATCCTAAAAGCTTGGCTTGCTATCATGTCAACTTAAATGTCAACTCCAGAAAAACAAAGCAAAATAATAGCAAACAAAATCCAAAATTCTGGGTCTCCTATCATTAGGTTTGTTGAATAATTTGCATTGAATAATCTTGTTTGGGTTCAGTTAGGGTTTATTCTTCCTAGAATCTGAAATGGTGCCAGTTTCAAATCTTGTTAAAAGGATTTATATGTCTCTCAAAAGATCTCTTCCGTATGTACGGATTCTTAGCTGGCTTGGAACCATTAGTTGTTTTGTTTCATAGCCCTGGAATGAAGACTTAGTATCACTTGGCCTCCAACTGGAAGCGTGCCAGTCATTTAAATTGCTTTCTGTATTCAATAAAGCCAAAGCAAATCTAGCACCAGGCCAAATGATCAGGACATCAGGGCAGAGTAAAATCATAATTCTCTATCTACATGCCTTTAGAAACATAGTTTTAGCCTAGACTCTTCCTAGGTAATACCACTAAAACTGTAAATGACTTATCAAAAAAACTCAATAACTTTGCATAAACAAGTTGACATTACTACATATAAGATGACAAAATATGGGAATATGTTTTCTTTAGTTCTTTTATGTTTTATCATTCCCAAGGGCTTTTAGTTCTATTCTGTGTTATGCAAGAAATTTATTGCAAGATGCCTAAAGAAATTATGCAGATTAAAAAGCAAAATTGCATCTTTTATATCACCAGTGTTACTAAAATAATCCATGTTATGTATACATATTTTCCACATTTTATATGTATGCATAAATATACAAACATATTTATGCATAAACATATATACATATTATATGTAAGAGTTATATATACATATATAAAAACTTTGGATAAATAACTCACAATTACTAAATAAAAAATAATAAAATATGGGAAATACATTTTCTTAGTTCATTTAGTTTTATTTCTAAAGATAAAATTTATTTAGCATATATTGCTCATATATGTTGTATATGCTACTTAAGTTTAGTGAAAATAAATAATGGAATAGGGAATGACAAGAAGTGAATATCAACCTAAATTTGGCCAATAAGAACTAACTAGTCTTAATATATTGGTTATAATCCTTCTAGGTATCTCTTTTCTGCATATGTATTTATATATACAAACACATACAAAATTCTAGATATAGGGAGCTGGGGTTGTGGCTTAGTGGTAGAGCGCTCACCTTGCACGTGTGAAGCCCTGGGTTTGATCCTCAGCACCACATATAAATAAATAAATGAAATAAAGGTATTAAAAAAATCTAGATATAAATAGCATCCTATATTCCACACAGCTGTGTGATATATTCACCAAATATGTAGCATACTTCTTAGAATTAAATCTAGCTACATATCATCTTTATAGTAGCTACACAGTACTTTATTGGATGGCTTTATTTATGGACTTACTTTTCTACTGATTAATATTTATTTCTGATTTTAGACTTATAACCAATGTTATAAAATATTCTCTTATGTATACTTTTGTGCCTTCATCCAATTACATACCAGGAGTGAATTCCTAGAAGTATAGTCATCAAATAAAAGTGTATAATATTTTCATTCCAGAAAGTAATTAAGAAGTGAGAAAAAATTCAAAAAATTTTTTTCTAAATCCTTAATGTTCTAGGAATTATAATTTTATCACTGGTCCCTAGTTATCAATATTGATATGACTTTTTTACATGTAATCATTCTTGTAGTTGACATAAGAAAGAAGGCAAATCGAGAATTTCACTCCCATTGCCAGTTTACCCAGGAATCCTGCTTTTGCATCTTAAGGTCAAGGGCCATCACTGAGCTATCCAAGCTGCAAGTAGTCTTGTGTGTGAATGTAAATTTCTTCTGGTGGGGAATATTTTTAGCAAATTTAAATGTAAATTAGTATAAACCATGTTAGCTGTGACTGCAATAATGAAAATGGTCATAAGTTGCAGATGTGACAATTGTATGAAGATCACATCACCAAAGAGGTTGAAAAGGATTAGGAAAAGAAAAAAATAAAAAGCTAACTGAATGACTGAAAATGAAGGCCAAGAGAACTGATGGGATACAGCATCAACCTGAGACTCACTGTATCATTTCCAGAAGAAACAAAATCACAGGAAAGAAAAACACTTCTGAAAGTGTAATAGTGGGAGGAATAAAGGTCAGCCAAAGGGACAGGAAATCATTGCAAATATTAGTTTAAGAAAACTCTACTTCCAGTCCCCTGGCTCCATTCTCAAGTTAGTGAAGCCTTGCTTTACAGATCAGTCCTTATTTTTGGACATTGTTGATTGCTGTAATAGTAAATGAAGATTATCACTATTTTTCTCAGAAGGTTAAAGATCAGTGTCCACAGTGCAGTGGTTATTTTCTGATTAGGATAGCTTTCCTTCTGGGGCTAGGATGGTGGCTCAGAGGTAGAGTACTTGCCTGGCACATGTGAGGCCCTGGGTTCAATTCTCAGCACCACATACAAATAAATAAATAAAGGTCCATCAATGACGAAAAAATATTTTTTAAAAAATGATAACTTCCCTTCCACCTTCCTGGAGAGCTGAAACAGTGGTGGGCCCAATCACTGCTATTTGAGATCTCTGCCCTTCTTTCTCCATGTTACAGGAGATATTTGCTTTTCCCAGAGTGGTAGTAGGATCAGATTGTCTGGAGCCTGTCCAATGTGGTTATTTCTCTTAGGAACCAAATTCCTTGAACTTTAACCCCCGCCCCCCAACCTTTGAATACTTTCCACTGTGCAACAGGGTACATGAGCTCCACATTGCTTTTGAGAATTCTTTCCCATCCTCAGCATAACTTTATCCAGAAGCTAGCACCAGTTCTATTCAAGATATTTCAATAAGATCTCTCTTTTTTCCTTTTTTTTTTTTTTAAAGTTGGTTTGTATAAGAATATCCAAGGCTTTCCTGTGAAGTTTTTACTTTGAAAGGAACAAGTCATTTTTCCTGCATTGGGATTAGAGTTCTGGCTATTTCCTTTTTTTAAAAAATTAAATTATTTACTTATTCTATTTTGTTATACACAAATAGAGCACAATTTTTCAAGTCACTGATTGTACACAAAGTATTTTCTCACCATTCATGTCTTCATACATGTACTTAGGGTAATGAGTTCTGGATATTTCTAAAGAAGAAAACTATTTTCTACCTGAGATTAAGACTCTCCCCAAGTTCTAGATTATGGTTTGGGACCCAGTCATTGTCCTAGGTACAGCTTTTTTTTTTACTTTTTACTTTTTTTCCTCAGCTATATTTTGGAAAGAGCCAGCAGGATTTAGAGGTTTCCTAGGCCTTTATACAATAGTCATCTTTTGTTATGTAACATCATCTCAGGACATTAAACAAGAATAATGTGTGGGAAGCATTGAAGACATAAGCTCTAATGGAAAATAAATTCCATACCTTGGAAGAGAGCCCTGGAGCTTTTCTGTGCACAAGCTGAATGGCAGGCTTAGTTTATGAGAACAAGCTATGATTACGTAGTATAAGACTTTGCCTAGGGAAAAGGGCACAGGGAGTGTTCAAATAGCAATAAGACAATATGACAACATTTAATCAAGTAAAGCCTCTGAGGTTTAATATTCTGCATTCTGACTTTTAAAATGATACAAGACTGACTGCTCTGATATTCTCCACTGTTAACTTATTTTTAACAATTGCACCCAGATCAAGAAGATCCACAATGGGGCTAAGCTCTGGAGTCTTTTTGCAATGTCCCCTCCAAGTGTCCTCAAGTTCCCTCACCAAATAACTAAGTACATGTTGGTTGGTGGAAATTTGTCCCTCTGATGTTTTCTTATATTTCATTTACATATTATCATATTTGCAATACTTAGTTCAATTAATCACATTTCATAGGATATATTAATCAGAGCCAAGGAAGAGAGGGAATGGGAGTTATGTAAGTTAAAAGTTAAAAGCTGTGAATCTCAGTGCCTTGTCTTTGAAACAGGAAAACTATATTCCCCAGGCATTTTCAGTAAAGCTTCCTAATGTTTACAAAATAGCAATATTCCTCTATACAAAGAGACTCTAATGTATTAGATTATTATTATTGTTTGGGATTAAAACCAGGGGCACTTTACCATTGGGATACACCCCAGTTCTTTCTATTTTTTTTTTAATGTGAAGACAGAGTCTTGCTAAGTTTCTGAGTCTTACCTTAAACTTGTGATCCTCCTGCCTCAGCCTCCCAATCTCAGAGTCACTGAAAGACATAAACTTTGCACAGAAATGTAAGTTTTCCCAGTGATATGCTCAGGGAATACTAGTAATGTTCTGCCAGGTGGCCATTCATATTTCTACTAACTCTAATCTCTGCCCACATTAGGTGGCTCATGTGGTAAAGTAGGAAGCAAAAAACAAAACTCCCTGGATCAACTTTAAGGGATCTAGACTACCAATAAATAGTTTTACAAATCTGGAGCAATTGTAGTCCTTTTTTGTTATTATTGAATAAACAAACTATAGAACTCAATAATACAATCAATAGTTTAGACTTAATTGACATATATAGAATATTTCAACTTGCTTCAAGTGGATACACTTTCTTCTCAGCAACACATGGATCCTTCTCTAAAATACATCATATAATAATGCCACTAAGCAACTCTTAGCAAATACAAAAATGTAGAGATACTACCATGTATTTTATCAGATCATAATGGAATGAAATTGGAAATCAACGACAAAATGAAAAATAATAATTTCTTCATCACCCGAAGAATAAACAAAATGCAACTGAATGAACAATGGGTTACAGAAGACCTCAAGGAGGAGATTTAAAAAATTCTTAGAGGTAAATAAAAACATAAACACAACATATCTAAATCTCTAGGACACTATGAAAGTTGTACTAAGAGGAAAATTCATTGCATGGAGTTCATTCATTAAAAGAAGAAAAAGTCAACAAATAAATGACGTCACATTACATCTCAAAGCCCTAGAAAAATAACAAATCAGTAGCAAAAGCAGTAGAAGGCAAGAAATAATTAAAATTAGAGCTGAAATCAATGAAATAGAAACAAAAGAAACAATTGAAAAATTTGACAAAACAAAAAGTTGATTCTTTGAAAAAATAAATAAAATTGACAGATCTTTAGCTATGCTAACAAAGAGAAGGAGAGAGAAAACTCAAATTACCAGTATACATGATGAAAAAAAAAAACTCTCAATTCTCCTGCCTCAGCCTCCTGAGTGACTAGGATTGCAGGTACTTGCACTATCAAAGTTCAAAACTTAAATGAATATGATAATAAAAGTTAGAAAATTAAATTGAAAGGAGTATTAAAAATGTAAGATTAGCAGAGTATGATGGCACACACCTGTAATCCTAGTGGCTTGGGAGGCTGAGCAGAAGAATTTCAAGTTTGAGGCCAGTCTCAGCAACTTAGTGAGACCCTGTTTCAAAATAAAAAATAAAAAGGGCTGGAGATATAGCTCAGTGGTTAAGCACCCCTAGATTGAATCCCCAGTACTAAATAAAAACAAAGCAAAAAAAAGTAAGAGTAAACATATTTATTTTGCTTTTCTTCTAAAATTTAACAAAATGATGCTAAAAATGATTAAACAGACAAAAGAAAAGATAACAGGATAGGATGATAGGATGTGATAGCAGTAAAGATTTGAAACTTAAAATGCAGAGAAAAGTATCATTGGATTTAAGAAACTGGAGGTAAAAAAAAGAAGTAAATTTTGAGTGCTTGGGTAGCTTGACAAAATTTAGAAACTGGGTAGCTTGATTAGAAATTAGTGGTTGGTGACTTCTGTGCAGAGGATTGGTGAGAAAATGACTGGAGCAAACTATCTAGGGCAATGATCTATTCTATATTTTGCAGTAGTGTTTATATGGCTGTTTACTGTTTTCAAGACTCATTGAATTATACACTTAAAATGTATGCAATTTTTTTTCTCAACTGTAAATTTTTATTTAAATAAAAATAACAAATTTATATACTGGTTCCCTTTTCTTTTTGTTCTCTAAGAAAACTGGCAACCAGGGTTATACATTCAAGATGAGAAATTGGTTATTACTTTTCCATCAAAACTAATCAGCCTGAAAGGAAGTGTGATAGAGATGAAGTTTTATGGATTCCCAATGAAACCATCCTTGAGTGAAATCCACCAATCAACAGTTAGCCCTGTTCATGTACGTGGACCTGTCAATCTACATTCCAGACACTTATTCTTTAGTATGAATGGATAGTTCAACAGCCCCAGACACTTAAAGAGGCTTGAAATTGCAGAGATAGAGGATGAAGACAAAGCAAAACTGTGAGAAAATAGATCACATAAAGACCATAAGAAACTTTTTATTAAAAAACCTATAATGGCTTCAGAGAGCCAATTATACACTTTTTGTACATCACACAGGAACAGGATGCTACCATGCTACGTAAAGTAGCCTGCAAGGAATAAATAGTGCTCTTGGAAGTTAAATAGATGACAGAAATTAAAAATTAGCAAAGTTAAGGAGAATTTATCAAAGAGATAATTAAAGAGTGCACAGGAAAGAGTTAATAGAAAACAAATGGCTCAAACATGACCTTCAAATATAGGAAGATGTGACTAATAAGTATTCTATAACTTTCTGTATATCAAAAACAAAACTTAGTGCTGCTTGTGTTTTTATTTAGTTATACCATGAATCTTATAAGAGGATGATATAAGAATATGCATGCATAAACCACACCACAAGTAAGTTGGTGAAATGGGAATATTAGTAGAGCTAAATAAATGTATTCACATATATCTGTCCAAACTCATGGTCTTAATGACCAAGATACACAAAGTACCCAGTGAAAACCCTGAGCTATTCTAAAAGGAAAAGGGAATCTCTCAGAAAAAAAGTCAAAAACTTTATTTTCATTAGCTATAGGAGGGAATATTTGATCTGTTCTGTTAATAGATCTTATTTTGTAACCATAAGCTGTTGATACACCATGCATTGTATAATATAAAATATAAATAAATGAATAAAGTGATCAGATTGTAGAGATTACTAAATGCCAGACTAAGGTAATTCTATAGTTGTTTCAATGTCACCGAGAGTTTAAAAAAAATCAAATGCACACAAAAAAATTGTAAATATAAATCTTCAAAACATATTTTATTTGTCATTTTTTAAGAGATTAGGGATCATTATGTTTTCCAGGCTGGTCTCAAACTCCCAAACTCAAATCATTCTCCCCCCTCATCCTTTTTCATCCTTTTTAGTAGCCTAGATTAGATATGTGTGTCACCGCCGCCCCCAGCTAAGAACTGAGATCAGTTGAGAGAAGCTCATCGATTCTAAATAGAGAAGATTAAATTCTTAAGTAATTAACACACATTGACTAAGATGGATTTAAAAATAAAGTAGTATAAATTGCCAAAAATTAGTGTAGACAAAGGTGTTAAATGACTGGAGTTCTTTGGGAATGCAATTTGGCAAACTGCTTTGAAAAATATTTTGAATATATATATATATATATATGTGTGTGTGTGTGTGTGTGTGTGTGTGTGTGTGTGTGTACCATACCATAAGCAATGAATAGCAATTTTAATAGTAGGAATACTAAATAAAATAAATATGCATAAATGTTGGCACCCACTTGTTAGGGTCTATAAACAAGTCAAGATGGCGCTTGACATTTTGCCAGAGGGAGTGGTTTGTGAAGTAACACCAGCAAGCTATTAAGTGTGGAGATTCCTTATTGGTTGACTGCTGTATCTAGTTTATGTTAATTAAGATAAGCTGTGTGTAATGTATATATACCCCTCCTGTCCTACAATAAACGGCTCCCACTCCTGCTGTATCAATCTACACAAGTTCCTTGTCACTCCTCCAGCTATTTTGCCCAGCCAGCCAGGCTGCAGCACCCACTGACATGTACAAAATTTTTTCTTAGCACCAAGTTAATAACAGTACTACACTGGAAACAATCCAAAGGTGAATCAATAATACAAAAAACACAATAAATTACTGTATAATTATACAATAGAATTCTAAAGAGTGATGAACAGTATCAAACTAATGCCATATGGTAAAGGATGGATAAGTGCCACTGAAGTAATCTGAAAAATGAAGCCATACAAATTAGCTGGCATTATTGTATGTATGATTCCATTTATATAGCTAAATAGACAAAACTAATATAGAGTAATAGAAATAAAATTACTGGTCATTTTTAATAAATTAAAAAATAAAATGTGATAAAATAAAATTATTGTCCTTGAATATCTGAAATTTATGATATGTGTGTAATATGCCAATAGATGCTTTTTAAATGAGAATATTCCAGAGATATAGAAGAACTACCTGTGGAGAAGATAAATAATGGATAAACCAAATATCTTTTTTTGTTGTTATTTCTCTCTTTCCATTGTCAAAGAGTGTGAATGATAAAATTTCAAGGAGAAAAAAAGGACTATAGATGACTTTATTTCCATCATAATTCTATGGATCTGGAAATGTCTCTGAACCCAATAGGTAAGAGTTCTGTGCCAGAGACCAGTGAGGAAAATAGACCAATGTACTATTCACAGAGTGAGTTTGCTGTAAGCCATTCAGGAACAGGGTTGTCTAGGCACAGAAAGCAGCAGTTCCCACATTGATTCAGTAACTATATTTTGCTTTACTTCATATTTCTATCCAAGTTACCTTGTGTCCAATATAGCCAGCTATTCTAGTCACAAGCCTTTCCATATTTTATATATTTCTATGGTCATTCAAGTAAGGAGAGGAAAACAGGACAGAGTATAATGCTTTTGAATAGTTTTCCAGGTAATTGCTTAGTTACAGTGAACAGCAGCACTGACAGACATGTTGGCTCTGTTACATAAGCACACTTCCCACTGTGTCTGATTTGAACTAATCCGCACTTATTTTTCTGGTAAATCTAATTAATGGAATAGACTTTATTTCATTTATTTAACCAAATTCATTCCACTTTTCCTGCCAACAACTTATCGTTTCTAAGCTTTGCATTCATGCTATTGAAAGAAGATTGTGGTCAGTTAGTCTTAAAATGCTTGTTCATAGATATTTATAAATGGAAAATTAAGAACATCAAGAAAGTATAAGAAGATTACCCTAAGGATAAATATTTTAAATTTAGGAGACTGTTCTTTACAGTGAAATCACATAATTCTTATTCTTATGGTATAAAATATCTTTAATGTATTCAATGACTATGATTTTTAAGGGTACTTTTACTTGGTAGAATTTATTTGGAAAAATTAAAAGTTGGATAAAAGGTAATTGGTTCCCAAAATGGAACTTAAAAAATTTCCCTGTGGGAGTTAGCTCAGAGGTAGACCTGAGTTTGAGCCCCATATGGGTACATTTCCATGCACACACATGTACAAGCAATTCCCCTGGTTAAAGCAAAATATAGGAGTTGCACAATCTCAATATATACTTTCCGCCTTTTACTCAATAAGCACTTTCTCGCCTCTTATGTAAGTTGTTCTTAAAACATTGGAATACCTTATTTAATGAAGATTTTTATTAATAGTACTTTGTATTTCTTTCCATTCAAAAACAGGTATTAGCTAAGCTCTCTTGAAAAACATACTGTGTTTGCTGTAATGTTTCTTTGAGGACACCCTGAAATTTATAATCTATGAAAGACTCATGGAACTCTGATTGAAGAGAAATATTCTAAATAAGTATGGATGATGTAATTTGTCTAACTAACATCTTTCAAGTTATATTTTGAATAAATTTCTGACTGATATAATCAGGGTATTAGAAAATAACTAAACAAGGGGACTCCCCAAAATGCGGTAATAGAGTAAAAAATCTTAAAAGCAAGTTTATATTTTCTCATAATTTAAATTCATTAAATAATACATCATAGATATTACATTAGGATATATATCTAAAAATCAAAACATATACATTCATACACATTCTACTTGCACCAAATATTCATCAAATGAATTGTATATTCATTTAAAATATCTGGGCACCAACAACGTATCTACTTTATACTGTAGATCTGTGGATGTTTTTATATTTAGTCTATATCAATATTTTGGAAGTTTGTACAACATATGTTCTGGAAAATGTGCTATTTTGAAAGGAAATTCATTACTCATAAGCAGTTCTAAAATTCACATACCTTTTAGATAAACTATTGCTAGAGTTTCCATACCTAAGAAATCATAAATAATGGGTGTATTGATTAAATATCATAAAACCTAAACATGAATATACTTGAAAAGAGTAGACACAACACCTCTCCTCCCCCATTTCAACTCAATAAAGCTCAGGAAAAAAACAAAAGCTCGCAAGGGCCTTGAATAATTAAAAATTCACTTAATTCAGTTGAAAAAACATTTTCTTTTCCCCCTTTGAAATAGTCTAAACTATTCACTCAAATTATTGATACTGAACTTTAAAGCTAAACAAACAAAATATGCAATTTTTAAGAGTCATCAACTGGAAAATAAGTGTAATTTTTAAATTCAGAATTTCATTAAGATAAAAGGAAATAACAAGATGACTTTTCTCTAATACACAATTGGTAATAATGAAAAATTAAACAGAGTTATCCTCCATTTACAAGGCATGGGAAAGTAATGCATTTCTGCATGGAATGTAAGAGATACAATTTTTCTGAAAGGTTTATAACCAACATATACTAATGTGCATTCTCAGAACCTGAACAGCAGGTTGTTTGGGTTCTGAAATATTTTTCTTTAAGTTATGAAATAGACTGAATAGTCTGTATATTTTTTATGAATTTTAAGAAGAACAAAAAGGCTATTTATGTAAATATTTAGCAGTAGGAAATTGGCTATTTTATCTAAGTATCACTATGAGGCCACTAAAAATAATGGGATATAATTCTGGAAACTACAGAAAGATTTAGTATATAGTTCAAAGAAAAACAAAGAAAGAAAAATATGTAAATATAATACTACTACTTTATAAAAATTAATATTATTAATTTATTTGATAATTTTAAAAATAATTATTGAGTGCTAGACTACTAGGTGTTTATATAATTTAATTATCTGACGACTGAAGACATTTACTAACTGAACAAAATGATTCCCTTGATATTGTAATAAGCGATTTTATTTTCACTTTTAATTTTATTTAATGATTTTTAAAATATAACTTGCATACTAAAAAATGAAACTACATTTCAAAAGAAATTAATCCAAGGATCATAGGTTTTCTACTCATATAGAAGACATGTATTTCTAAAATATTGCGCATCCAAAGTGCAGATTCATATATTATACCAAAATGAAAGCATTTTTATAGACACAGAAATAAAAATGTTTTCTACTATAATTCATTATTTTCAGTTTTAAATATTAATTCTTTTCTGCATTCACAATGTTATATACACATTCTCATTAATCATCTTACTATTCCTTTTTTGTAAGTAGCTGGTAAAAGCTATTTAAAATCACTCACTGTGGTGCAGGATAATTAGAACATGCATGAACATGGACTACAGATTTATATGGGGAAATACAAATAATACAAACATCAGTGACAAGCAGAAAATACAAGAAGTTCCATTACTTTTTCAAAAATATGGGTTCCTAATATGTTCATTAATAGTTGCTTAAAGAAAGGGGAGAGAGAGCCCCACCCATTTATTATAAAAAGACAATTCTAAGAACTACAATTCTGGCTCACCATGAACTGGAAAAATAATCAAACACATGACTTTCAGATCATCCAAATAACAGTAAATGACACTAAAAGCTTCAAATTAAAAAAAAGAAAATGGAGAGTTGTAACTGCAATACACTGAGAAATTCTTGAATGTGATTTATGTTAATAGACACTATTTTCTAAGGCAGCTTCACACATTAGAATAAAACAATACTGAATGCATATGCATCTCAAAATGTCCTCTCTGTCTCACTGTCCCTTTTAGCTCCTTGATTTTCTTCTATATAAAAGTAAAAATGAAAATGTTGTACGGACCTTTGATGTCATGTGTTAAGTAATTAAGTTTGCTAAAACCAAAAAGTTTTCAAAATATTTTCCCTCAGAATCTATGCCTTTACACTATCTTTTTAAAGCAGAATGAATTATCCTTCATAATTGTATCCCATTAATCCATGTGTTTGTCATATGCCAGTACACAATATCTTAACTACTTTTCAACTCATCTATTAACCTCTATTAATCTGATGCAAAAGTCAAATATATGGTGAATAAATGCAGACAAATATCTCTTATGAATATGGAGCCATAAATCCTCAACAAATTCTTCCTGCAACATATAAAGAAGGCTCATATTATGGGATCAAATGGGATTTATTAATGAAATTCAAAGTTAGTTTACTATCTTAAAATCAAGCAAGGCAATATAGCATTACTATGGTTTTAAGGTACTTTCTCCAAAATTCATGTTGAAACCTAATCTCCCTTTTGTTGATATTCACATATGGGACCTTTCAAAAATGATCAGTTCCTTATAAAAGAACTAGAAGGAAAGATCGTATGTCCTTTCTGTCATTCCATTCTTCCATCATGTAAGGAAGCAGCATGAAAGTCCTTATCAAATCCCTAACGGCAGTGCCTTGATCTTAGACTTCCCAATCTCCAGAAGTGTAAGAAATAAATGTCTATAGTTTATATGGTACCCAGTGTAAAGTATTTTGTTTTAACAGCTCAAACCAACCAAGACACCCATATTCATAGAATAGAAAACAAAAACCTTATAATTACCTCAATAGATGCAGAAAAATCATTTGGCAAAATTCAACATCACTGCATGACAAAAATATTCTGTAGAAATACAATGAAACTTCTTTAGCTTGAAAAGGGACATCTACAAATAATTCCAGCTTCTGTTATAATTGATAAAGGCTGAATATATTACCTATAAGACTAGGATTAAGACAAAAATGTCTACTGTTGTCACTTCTATTCACCATTACTGAAGGTAATACCCAGAGCAATTGGACAAGAGAGAGAAACAGAAAGCATCCAAATTTGAAAGGAAGAAGTCCATTTTTCTTTGACATGACATTGTATATAGAAAATAATAAGGAAATTCATAAAAAAAAAACCCACTGGTAAAACTAGTAAAAAAGTTCATCAAATTTGCAAGTCATGAGATCAAAACAAAAAAGCAAGCATATATCTGGATGATACTATTCAGCTATCCAAAAATTTATTTTGAGATGAAAAATATCAATTTGCAATTACATTCAAAATAGAATAGAATTCTTACAAATTTAGCAGAATTTAACAAATGAAGCATAAGTTGTATAATAAAATCTATAAAAACCATTGAAAGAAATTTAAGACCTAAACAAATTGAAAGATATTTTATGTTCATAGATTAAAATACTTAATATTAAGAAATCAATTAACATACTTCAAATTTATCTTTTGATAAAATGCAATTTCTTTCAAATTCCTAGCTGGAATTTTTTAAAGAAATATACAAGCTTTTCCTAAAATTTATATGGAAATGAAAGAAATCCAAAACAGCAAAGAAAATTTTCAAAGGGAAAAAAATAAGAGTACTAACACTTTTTATTTCCAAATATAGAAATTGTTTATAAAGAATTTCTTTACTTAAAAACAAGTTATTAAGATAAGTTATTAAGATATTTTGTTACTGGCATATGATAAACATATAGATTAATTGGGATAGAATTGTTAGTCCAGAAGTATATTCTTGCATTTATAAACAATTGATATTTTCATAAAGGAAGGAAGATAATTCAATGGGAAAGAGTCATCTTGAATACATAATCTGAAGTATGATAGAAGAGGCTGGACACCTGAGGAATTTTCAAGAAGCAGGTTTACTGACTGCAGTCAGTCTAGAGAGAACTACCACCTAAAATTCTCTGAACAAAGATTTTGGAAATTCTTTGAACTTTATACCCAGTGGTAGAAGGAGCTTGAAAGTTTTATTTGACAAGTGCTTTTTGCTCATCCTTTAGACCAGACTTGAGTTTCACAAGCTTTTATCAAGAAAACAGAGATAATATCTTTTTGCACAATAAGCTTGCAGACTCTATTTTTTTTTTTTTTTTTTTGGTACCAGGGATTGAACTCAGGGGCACTTAACAACTGAGTCACCTCCCTGGCCATATATATATATATATATATATATATATATATATATATATATATACTCTTAACCAATAAAATACTAGAGATTTTAGCCAAAGCAATTAGGCAAGAGAAAGAACATAAATGCATACAAGAAAGAAAGAAGAAAATCAAATACTTCCTGTATGCAGACAATAAGATTTTATATGTAGAAATACCTAAAAACAACTCAGTAAAGAGATACAGGATATCCTGCTGAGAAAGAAATGATAATGAAATTATGAAAGCAATTCTGTTCAAGACATGTACACAGGGGCGATCCAACATGGCCGCCGGCGAGGAAGCAGCGATTCTAAAGTCTCCACATTAACGGGATCAGAAAGACCCATTGGAACAGCGGCAGTCTACCTATGGAGGAACTTCTAGCAAAATTCCGTGAAGAGGGGACCTGCCGGGAATTGGTAGGTTTATTAGAAGTGTCAGTTTGTCCCAGACAAGTGGATCTTGACCGGCCACGCGGGCGCGGAGGTCAAGTCCCGCAGCCACCAGCTGCTTCAGAAAGCGGCCGGAGGCCCCAAGCGGCGCGGCCTGCCCAAACCCGCAGACGGCACCCGACACCTCGCCGTCCCGAGAGGCCCCGCTCTCGCTCAGCGAACGGCCACTCCACCCACCCGCCCAGATCTTAGCCACGCAGCCGCAGCTGCCCGGCTCTACCGGCAGTCCGGCGCAGCGAGAAGTGTCCCCGCCTGGCCCAGCAGATAGCCCGTACCCTCCCGGCTCTACTAACAGCCCCGCCCACCCGGCGAACGGCTCCCCCCCTGAGACAGCGTGAAGGGAATATAACCGACCCTTTACGAAATAGCGAACTGGGAACTAAAACCAGAGATTGTGTCAGACCAGAGACAAGCCAGTTCCACCCCTCCCTTCGGACACTCCGGCAAGGAGCCAGGGGCCCGCCATAGCAGAGAGTGGAAGTCACCAAAGTTCGGCCAAAGAGATTCCTTCCCAGCGGAATCTACTTTAGCAGGTGTGTGACTCCCACCCAAATCAGATACAAACAACCGGGAAACTTCAAAATCTCTCCGTGGGCGTGACCCTAAGGGCCAAAGGACTCTCGACCCCCAACTCTCCCTACTGCCAGTGACGAGGGCGTGACTGTAGGGGCAGAGGGAAGCAGAGAAGACTCCCCACCCCCAAATCCCCCAACCGCGAACTGAGAGGGTGTGACGGTAGGGGCAGAGGGAAACAGAGGACACTCCAGACCCCAACTCCTCCTACCGCCAGCAGTGTGGTTGTGACTGTAGGGGCTGAGGGAAGTAGAGGGGATCCTAGACCCCCAACTCCTATTACCACCAGCAGCGACACCAATGGTTTTAGCTGCCAGATTCCGAAGGTGTGCCCACCAATGGGGCCCGGAAAAATTAAACAATTGACTCCCAGACCACAGCTCCACAGCACTGGGGCTTAGATGAATGACAACGAGAGTGCTCAGTAGTTAGGGAAATAGAGCACTCGGTGGGGCTGAAAGTGTAACCAAATCCTTGGTGAACTGCCTCCGGTGAGCAGGACCTGGCTGGCTGGCAGGAGGATGGGGAGGAGGGGCCGTAGAAGTGAAACGGCTCTGGTCCAACAGGATTGAGAGACTCCCAGGAACCGCCTTACAGGGATTGCTGTTGACACATTGAGGGCAAAACTCAGCCCGGAGGGCACAGCTTTGCCTACGGGAAGAGAAGAAAATGGATCCCTAAGACCTAATTTTATTTCCTATTTCATTTTAACTTTTTCTCTCTCTTTTCCCTCTCTCTCTCCCCTTCCAAGTTTTACGGCTCTTTTCATTCTCCTCTATGCTATCTATCTCCCTCTCCTTCTTTCCTTTCAAGAGCACCTACCTTCCCCTTCCCCCCAACTTTCATCCCAAGCATTACGTCATCCATTTCGCGTAACTGTCTAAATACAAATAGGTGTGCGCACTTCCCCCGTGCCTGCAAGGTAGCCGGACCTGCAACCCACCAGCAGGTCAGGCCCACCAACCTGGGAGTGGCAGGGCCGCCCCACGCGCCTGCAAGGTTAGCGCACCTGCTACCAACCAGCAGAACAGGCCCAGCGGCCTTCCGATGTGGTAGGCACAGCGCCCCCATTGGAGGAGGAGCAGAGCCCCTGCCTGCGCCTGCGCGTGAGACTTAGCAACTATACAAGAGTAATACAAATATATAGGGGGAAAATTCAACAACACAACAGTCTCAGTAAGCAGAAAGAAACGCAAACAGTATGAAGAGACAAGGAAAGAAAGGACCACAAGCAATGCAGGTCAACTCAACGTTAGAAGAGGTAATTTCTGCAGCAGATGGAATGTCAGATAAAGAATTCAGGAGATACATGCTTCAGATGATCTGGAGTCTCAAGGAAGACATTAGACAGCAAAATCAGACAATGAAAGATTTCCTCAACAATGAAATACACAAACAAATCCAGGAAGCAAAAGATCAACTATACAGGGAGATAGAAGTTATAAAAAACAAACAAACAGAAATCCTAGAAAGGCAGGAAGCAATAAACCAACTTAAAAACTCAATTGAGAATACTACCAACAGAGTAGAACACTTAGAAGATAGAACATCAGACAATGAAGACAAAGTATTTCAACTTGAAAAGAACATAGACAGCTCAGCAAGACAGTTAAGAAACCATGAGCAGAACATCCAAGAGATATGGGATAACATAAAGAGACCAAACTTAAGAGTCATTGGGATACAGGAAGGCACAGAGCTCCAAACCAAAGGAATAAACAATCTATTCAATGAAATAATATGAGAAAACTTCCCAGACTTGAAGAATGAGACAGAATCCCAAATCCTAGAAGCCTACAGGACGCCGAATGTGCATAATCATAAGAGATCCACACCTAGACACATTATAATGAAGATGCCCAACATACAGAATAAGGAAAGAATTTTAAAAGCTACAAGAGAAAGGAAACAGAATACATTTAGGGGTAAACCAATCAGGATAACAGCTGATCTCTCAACACAGACTTTGAAAGCTAGAAGATCCTGGAATAACATATTTCAAACACTGAAAGAAAATGGGTTCCAACCAAGAATTGTGTATCCAGCAAAATTGAGCTTCAAGATGGAAGATGAAATTAAAACCTTCCACGATAAACAAAAGTTAAAAGAATTTGCAGCTAGAAAACCATCTCTCCAAAAAATCCTCAGCAAAACATTACAGGAAGAGGAAATGGAAAATAACAATGAAAACCAACAGTGGGAGGTAGGACAGTAAAGGGGGGAAAATAATCAAAGAGGAAAACAAACCATATTCAGTAACATAAATAAACAAATATGGCTGGAAGGATAACCCATATCTCAATAATAACCCTAAATGTTAATGGCTTAAACTCACCAATTAAGAGACACAGGCTAGTAGAATGGATCATAAAACATGACCCAACAATATGCTGCCTACAGGAGACACATTTGATAGAAAAAGACATACATAGACTGAAGGTGAAAGGTTGGGAAAAATCATATCACTCATATGGACTTCGGAAACAAGCAGGAGTGTCCATACTCATATCAAATAAAATAGATTTCAAGCCAAAGTTAATCAAAAGGGATAAAGAGGGACACTACATACTGCTCAAGGGAACCATACACCAACAAGACATAACAATCATAAATATATATGCCCCAAACAATGGTGCAGCTATGTTCATCAAACAAACTCTTCTCAAGTTCAAGAGTCTAATAGACCACCATACAATAATCCTGGGAGACTTCAACACACCTCTCTCACCACTGGACAGATCTTCCAAACAAAAGTTGAATAAGGAAACTATAGAACTCAATAACACAATTAACAACCTAGACTTAATTGACATATATAGAATATACCACCCAACATCAAGCAGTTACACTTTTTTCTCAGCAGCACATGGATCCTTCTCAAAAATAGATCATATATTATGTCACAGGGCAACCTTTAGACAATATAAAGGAGTAGAGATAATACCATGCATCTTATCTGATCATAATGGAATGAAACTGAAAATCAATGATAAAAGAAGGAAGGAAAAATCATGCATCACTTGGAGAATGAACAACAGGTTACTGAATGATCAATGGGTTAAAGAAGACATTAAGGAGGAAATTAAAAAATTCTTAGAGATAAATGAAAACACAGACACAACATATCAGAATCTATGGGACACATTGAAAGCAGTTCTAAGAGGAAAATTCATTGCATGGAGTTCATTCCTTAAAAAAAGAAAAAACCAACAAATAAATGATCTCATACTTCATCTCAAAATCCTAGAAAAAGAAGAGTAAAATAACAGCAAAAGAAGTAGAAGGCAAGAAATAATTAAAATCAGAGCGGAAATCAATGAAATCGAAACAAAAGAAACAATTGAAAAAATTGATAAAACTAAAAGTTGGTTCTTTGAAAAAATAAATAAGATCGACAGACCCTTAGCCATGCTAATGAAGAGAAGAAGAGAGAGAACTCAAATTACTAGCATACAGGATGAAAAATGCAATATCACAACAGAAACTTCAGAAATACAGAAGATAATCAGAAATTATTTTGAATCATTATACTCCAATAAAATAGAAGATAGTGAAGGCATCGATAAATTTCTTAAGTCATACGATCTGCCCAGATTGAGACAGGAGGATATAGACAACCTAAACAGACCAATATCAATTGAGGAAATAGAAGAAACCATCAAAAGATTACCAACTAAGAAAAGCCCAGGACCGGATGGGTATACAGCAGAGTTTTACAAAACCTTTAAAGAGGAACTAATACCAAAACTTTTCAAGCTATTTCAGGAAATAGAAAAAGAGGGAGAACTTCCAAATTCATTCTACGAGGCCAACATCACACTGATTCCTAAACCAGACAAAGATACTTCAAAGAAAGAAAACTACAGACCTATATCTCTAATGAACCTAGACGCAAAAATCCTCAATAAAATTCTGGCGAATCGGATACAAAATCATATCAAAAAAATTGTACACCATAATCAAGTAGGATTCATCCCTGGGATGCAAGGCTGGTTCAATATACGGAAATCAATAAATGTTATCCACCACATCAATAGACTTAAAAATAAGAACCATATGATCATCTCGATAGATGCGGAAAAAGCATTCGACAAAGTACAGCATCCCTTTTTGTTCAAAACTCTAGAAAAAATAGGGATAACAGGAACATACCTCAACATTGTAAAAGCAATCTATGCTAAGCCCCAGGCTAGCATCATTCTGAGTGGAGAAAAATTGAAGGCATTCCCTCTAAATTCTGGAACAAGACAGGGATGCCCTCTCTCACCACTTCTGTTCAACATAGTTCTCGAAACACTGGCCAGAGCAATTAGACAGACAAAAGAAATTAAAGGCATAAAAATAGGAAAAGAAGAACTTAAATTATCACTATTTGCAGATGACATGATTCTATACCTAGCAGACCCAAAAGGGTCTACAAAGAAACTATTAGAGCTAATAAATGAATTCAGCAAAGTGGCAGGATATAAAATCAACACGCATAAATCAAAGGCATTCCTGTATATCAGTGACAAACCCTCTGAAATGGAAATGAGGACAACCACTCCATTCACAATATCCTCAAAAACAATAAAATACTTGGGAATCAACCTAACAAAAGAGGTAAAAGACTTATACAATGAAAACTACAGAACCCTAAAGAGAGAAATTGAAGAAGATCTTAGAAGATGGAAAAATATACCCTGTTCATGGATAGGCAGAACTAACATCATCAAAATGGCGATATTACCAAAAGATCTCTATAGGTTTAATGCAATGCCAATCAAAATCCCAATGGCATTTCTTGTAGAAATAGAGAAAGCAATCATGAAATTCATATGGAAAAATAAAAGACCCAGAATAGCAAAAACAATGCTAAGCAGGAAGTGTGAATCAGGTGGTATAGCAATACCAGACTTCAAACTATACTACAGAGAAATAGTAACAAAAACAGCATGGTATTGGTACCAAAACAGGCGGGTGGACCAATGGTACAGAATAGAGGACACAGAAACCAACCCACAAAACTACAACTTTCTTATATTTGATAAAGGGGCTAAAAGCATGCAATGGAGGAAGGATAGCATCTTCAACAAATGGTGCTGGGAAAACTGGAAATCCATATGCAACAAAATAAAACTGAATCCCCTTCTCTCGCCATGCACAAAAGTTAACTCAAAATGGATCAAGGAGCTTGATATCAAACCAGAGACAAGGCATCTGATAGAAGAAAAAGTTGGCTACGACCTACACGCTGTGGGGTCGGGCTCCAAATTCCTCAATAGGACACCCATAGCACAAGAATTAATATCTACAATCAACAAATGGGACTTGCTCAAACTAAAAAGTTTTTTCTCAGCAAAAGAAACAATAAGAGAGGTAAATAGGGAGCCAACATCATGGGAACAAACTTTTACTCCTCACACTTCAGATAGAGCCCTAATATCCAGAGTATACAAAGAAATCAAAAAATTAGACAATAAGATAACAAATAACCCAATCAACAAATGGGCCAAGGACCTAAACAGACACTTCTCAGAGGAGGACATACAATCAATCAACAAGTACATGAAAAAATGCTCACCATCGCTAGCAGTCAGAGAAATGCAAATCAAAACCACCCTAAGATATCATCTCACTCCAGTAAGATTGGCAGCCATTAAGAAGTCAAACAACAATAAGTGCTGGCGAGGATGTGGGGAAAAGGGTACACTTGTACATTGTTGGTGGGACTGCAAATTGGTGCAACCAATTTGGAAAGCAGTATGGAGATTTCTTGGAAAGCTGGGAATGGAACCACCATTTGACCCAGCTATTCCCCTTCTCAGTCTATTCCCTAAAGACCTAAAAAGAGCATGCTACAGGGACACTGCTACATTGATGTTCATAGCAGCACAATTCACAATAGCAAGACTGTGGAACCAACCTAGATGCCGTTCAATAGATGAATGGATAAAAAAAAATGTGGCATCTATACACAATGGAGTATTACTCTGCATTAAAAAATGACAAAATCATAGAATTTGGAGGGAAATGGATGGCATTAGAGCAGATTATGCTAAGTGAAGCTAGCCAATCCCTAAAAAACAAATGCCAAATGTCCTCTTTGATATAAGCAGAGTAACTAAGAACAGAGTAGGGAAGAAGAGCATGAGAAAATGACTAATATTAAACAGGGATGAGAGGTGGGAGGGACAGGGAGAGAGAAGGGAAATTGCTTGGAAATGGAAGGAGACCCTCAGGGTTATACAAAATTATATACAAGAGGAAGTGAGGGGAAAGGGAAAAATAATACAAGGGGGAGAAATGCATTACAGTAGAGGGGGTAGAGAGAGAAGAGTGGAGGGGAGGGGAGGGGAGGGGAGGGGGGATAGTAGAGGATAGGAAAGGCAGCAGAATACAACAGACACGAGTATGGCAATATGTAAATCAGTGGAAGTGTAACTGATGTGACTCTGCAATCTGTATACGGGGTAAAAATGGGAGTTCATAACCCACTTGAATCAAAGTGTGAAATATGATATATCAAGAACGATGTAATGTTTTGAACAACCAATAAAAAATTAAAAAAAAAAAGAGATGTACACACACACACATACATAGGATTAAACTTAACTAAGGAAGTAAAAAACCTCTATACGGAAAATTACAAAACATTGATGAAAGCAATTAGAAAAGACTATGTTCATAGATTGGAAAAATTAATATACTTAAAATCTTCATACTACCCAAAATGATCACATTCAATGAAATATCCATCAAAATACCAATGACTTCCTTCACTAAACTAGAAAAGCCAATCTTAAAAGTTATGCGGAAGCACAAAAATCTCTGAATAGACAAAAAATTTAAACAGAAGCAAAGCCGGAGACATCACAACACCTGATTTCAACACACACTGTAAAGCCAGGATGATAAAAAAAACTATGATATTGGCACAACAATAGGCTCATAGTCCAATGAAACAACAGAGAAATCAGAAATAATGAACACATTTTCAGTCAACTGTTTTTTTAATTTGTTCTTTTTAGTTATACATGACAGTAAAATTCATTTTGATATGGTTATACAAAGCATGGAATATATCTTATTCTAATTAGGACCCCATTCTTCTGGATAAACACAATGGTGGGATTCACTATGGTCAAAAACATGCATTTTTAACAAAGAGTGCTGGGAAAACTGGATATTCATAAGTAGAAGATTAAAACTTGACCCCCGACCCCATCTCTTACCCTGTGCAAAAGTCAACTCAAATTGGATGAAAGGCTTTAATGTAAGACCTGAAGCTTTGAAACTGCTAGAAAAAGACATAAGAGTAACACTTAAAGATATACGTACAGGCAATGATTTTTTGGATAGGACCTCCAAAGTACAGAAACAAAAGCAGAAATTGACAAATGGGATGACATCAAACTGAAAAGCTCTGCACCACAGATGTAAAAATCAGAAGAGCAGAGGCAACCTGCAGAATGGGAGAAAATATTTATAAACTGACGGAAGACTAATACTGAGAATTTTCATCTGACAGAAGACAAATACACAAAAATATATATTTAAATTCCAAAATGAAAAAATAAAAAATCTGGTAATTTGATTTAAAAATAGGCAAATTATCTGAATACATATTTTTCAAAAGAATAAATACAAATGACCAACAAATACATGAAAAAATGCTTAATATCATTAGTCATTGGGGAAATGAAATTAGAAGCTTAGATGATATAACCTCACTTCAATTAGAATGAATATTATAAAAAATAACAAATCCAGGCTAGGGTATGGAGTAGAAACCCTGTACACTACTGTCGTGTCAATTACTAGTGTTACTATGGAGAACAGTATGGAGATTCCTCAAAAAGCTAACAGAACCACAGTGTGATCTAGCTATGGTATTATTGGATATCTATCTGAAGGTAATTAAATCACTATAGGAAAAAATACCTGCATATCCATATTTATTGTGACACTATTCACAATTGCTATGGTATGGAATCAGTTTAGATACTCATCAATAGAAGAATGGATAAGGAAAAAATGCATATAGGCACAATGGAGTATTATTATTCAGATATAAAGAAAAATAAAGTCCTCTCATTTTCAGGAAAGCAAAATGAACTGGAAAACATCACAGTAGGTGAGATAAGCCAGATACAAAAAGACAAGTATCACATGTCTTCTCTCATAAATGGAAAAAATAAGGAAAGAAGAAGAAGGGGGGGAAGAGAGACAATCATTAATTTGTACCATTAATATGTATTAATAATTATAATAAAAAAGAAAATATGTCTACACAAAAATTTATATAATGGATATTCATAGAGCATTATTCATAATACCCCCAAAGTAAAAATACTCAAATGTTTGTTTATTGATGAATGGATAAATAAAATGTAGTATTCCCATAAAATATAAATTTTTTGACAATAAAACAGAATGAAGTAGTGGTATATGCTACAACACAGATGAAACTTTAAATATTATGCTAAGTGAAAAAGACCAATTAGAAAGTACAACATATTGCCTGGTAGGTGGCTCACACCTGTTAATCCCAGCAGCTTGGGAGGATGAGGCAGGAGGATCCTGATTTCAAAGCTAGCCTCAGCAACAGTGAGGTGCTGAGCAACTCAGTGAGACCCTGTCTCCAAATAAAATATAAAATAGGGCTGTGGATGTGGCTTAGTGGTTCAGTGACCCTGAGTTCTGTCCCCAGTAGCAAAAAAAAGGAAGTACAACATATTTTATAATTCTAGGGTATATAAAGTGTTCACAGCTTGTAAATCCTTAGAAACTGAAAGCAGATTAGTATTTCCCATCACTAGTATTAGTGGTGGTGGTCTTGCCTGTGAGTGATGCTCTAGGGGGGAAAGACTGGGGAGTGATCACTAATGGGTACAGTGTATCTTTGGGAAGTGATGAAACTTCTAAAATAGGCAGTGGTGATGGTGACATATTTCTGGCAATAGAAAATGCCACTAAACTGTACACTTTAAAAGGGGCAAGTTTTATGACAGGTGAATTTTATCTCAATAAAAATAGGATGAGTCCTTCCTAGTCCTTTATTTAAACTGTCCTTATTTTTCATGGTTAATTTGAGGAGGATATCAGGTAATGGTGTCTTTATGCAGACAACATTGAAAAAAAGATTTTTTTAAGGAAGAAATGATCAAAATATTACAATTCTAAATTTCCCATCTATGATATAAAATTCAAATTCTAAGAATGACATTAAAGGTATTTCCAATATAACTGGTCTAACCTTTTTTTAAAATTCTGGTTTCTTTTGACTCCGATGTGCTCCATGGAAATCAAAGTACTCTCGCTTTCCTCAAGCTCATCCACTCTGTTTCCCTTTGAATGCATGCACTTGCTTTATTTCCTCAGGAACAGAGTAGTGCGTTCTTTCCCCTTGATCTCTACTGTTCAAATTCTCTCCACTTTTTAAAACTATTCCAAGTATCACCTTCTCTGTGTAGCTTTCTTTATTTCATGAAATACAAACAGTTTTCTCAATTTCATGCTAATATAGACAGTGTCTCTCACTACATTCATTACTGCGTTCTGATGAGATTTTCAGCTTCAAATGAAATGAAAATATTTCTCATGAATATTTAAGAAGAAACCTAAGCACCATTTAATGCTTTCACACTGATACAATATTTAAAAGAGTAGTACTGACTTCTCTTCAGTCTCCAATGACATTATGTTCTTACAGTTCCCAACTGCTCTGGGGAGAAATGGAGGTCATTTTTATAGCCACATCCATTCAACAATCAATTTTTTCCTCTGTGAAAGCCAACACAGAATTTGAGTTTAATGTTCAGGGACGGTGTGACTGCTGCATTGGGTCAGTCATTGTTCTAAAAAATGAACTGGACAACCTTCAAATGGCAATGACTTCAGTTCTTTGGGGGTTCGAATTGATCATTAAACCAACAATAAATTGTGGTGCATGCAGTGATTTCCTTTTGGCAAGTACTGTGTACTTTATAAAATTGTCTCCACTTAGATGGGAAAGATCATTACTACCATTCAAAGTTTAGAAACTCTAACACAGAGCCATTAAAGGTACTGAACAAGGTCAGAGAGTATATGACCAGTGAAAATGAGAATATCCCAAAGGTTTCAAGCCTTGGTCTATCTGCCAGAAGATATAATTCTTTGGTAAATGTTTACTGCTTCACCTTGGTGTTCTGAAAGTCACAATAAAGCTTCTTCTAAATGATGTTCATGTTCCTAAAGTCAAAACTTTGAAATTAATCTATAATATACCCATATAATATCTTTATAAAAGCTACTCTCCAGCAACCTAAAGTTGTTGAAGCACTTGTAAGAACTCAAAAAGCATCATTAAACTAAACATTCAAGTTCATACACTGCTTAGCGTAAACTTCTCAAATGATCATATAGAAAGTTCTAACCATTTGATAATCTGAATTTAATTAGCCACAGAAGAGTAGTAGCAAAATTAGGAGGGGTATCATAATCAGGTCCTGCCTGTTTTACTTCCAAAATATATACCTGATAAATTTCTTTAATTCTCACTGCTACATACCTGACTAATGCAATACTTATCCTGACTTCTTTTCTTCCATTGTTATTTTCCTAAATTCTATTCCTCACTGGACAGCTAGAATTATTTTTGAAGTGTTCAAGTTATGTTACTTCCATGTCTACAATGCTTTGATGCTTTTTAATTTCATTTTAATAATTTTCATATTGTTATGACTGCCTCTAAAGACTGTATGATGCAGGCTACGCCTAATTCTTTAACCTTTCATCTCCCTGTACTTACTCTTGATCATGCAGCTTCAGCTACCTCTCAGACTTGTCAGACTTACTTCCTCTTCACCACCGCTTGACTGATTGTTTTCTGGTCCTTTTGAAAGCTTCCATAAACCTCAAACACATTTCAATATATTCATTATAATGTTGTAACTATATCTATCAGAGAATCCAACTAAAGGTGACCATGGGGTACATTATCTCCAGTAATGACATGATTTACAGTCAGTGTTTGGGTCTGATTTATAGCTTAGTGATGTCAAGAAACTGAATCAGCTTCTCTAAGAGAGCTGCCATTGCCCCAAGCCTCATATGTGCACTCAACCATATTCACAGACATATTCAAGAATTAAATCATTGATGGATGGGTAACAAATTACTGCCAGGCACCTGTGAATATCAAAATGTTTGTTGATGTGTCCATCTTTCCTACTTTTTTTTTAAACTGTAAGGATATATTTCTAATGAATATCACTTTATATGTACCTAATAAATATTATTCAAACCAATCTAAGAAAAAATTATAAACATAGACCATTTTTATTTGTTTCCTAAGATTATCCTACCAAAACATCAACAACTGGGTGTCTTTAAATAACAAGAATTTCTTTCACAGTTCTTAAGGCTAAAAATCTGAAATCGATGTCATCAAGGACATACTCTTTCTGAAATCTCCAGAATGGAGTCCTTCCCTGTATCTGGTTTCTGCTGGTTACCAGCAATCCTTATCATTATCTGGCTTGCAGATGTAGCCCTCCAATCTGGGTATTCATCTTAGTAGGGCCAGCTCCTCTTATGCCTTTGTTCTATGGCTAACTCTCCTTTTTATGAGGACCCTCACCCAAATCCACTATGATCTTTTCCCTAACTTGACTAAGTACTCTAAAAGTCTATTTTCTAATAATAGCACAGTCATAGATCCTAGGTGGATGTGAAATTGGGGCATACTGCTCAACTTGGTATGCCACTCATGGATCTAGCTAAGGCATTTCAAGTCTGCTTAACCCACAGTTACCCTGTGCATCTGCATACTCTTGCATCTTGAAATGACATGGGAAACTTCATGTTATTTGCCAGGCCATTTTCTTGATTTGAAATGAAATTTCTGCGTGAGTTCAAACAATTTTGCATTTTTTTGAAGTCATAATTTGCATATTTTATATAAATAATCATCAGAAGAAGACTATAGGAGCAAAAGACTTCAAGGAGATTGAGAATTCAGAAGTTTATGTGATTAAGTCTTCTTTCCTCAAAACAGTCTGATGACAATCTATTTACATTATATGTACTGAGCAACAATATAATAAATTTGTCAAAAGTCAAGACAGTATATATATTTTCCAATTCAAATAACTAGAAAAATTCACTTATGATTGATATCAAAGTGATTTAATTATATCGCTTTAGCATAAAAATAAAAATAAGTAGTTGGGAGATATTCACAGTAAAAAATTCAAGTGATCCTTGAGTAAAAAGTGTATCTTGAGCAGCTTTTTGGTGAAATAACAATAAAATTAAAAATACCCAAATTTTAGGTGCTTTGATTTTTTTCAACTTGTGCTTTATGACCCAATAGAACTTTATAATTGTGCTTTATTTTTAGAAAGCAAGTATACTATGTCCCTTAAATGTTTAATAAAGTAAGCTCCACAGTGAATACATCTACTTTAATGAAAAGAGAAATTTACCAACCACCATAGAAGCCTTCCTGTAATAAAAATGGGTGAAACGCTCAGGTTGTAACAAAAAATGATCCATGCAATCACAACAAAATAGTAAAATATATTTCATATAGCTGCTGGCAAAGTAAGGAGATAAAGTGAAATACAGTGAATCAAACAAACAATATCATTTATTGTGATCATCAATATTTCCTCCACCTTAGAGAAATAACAATAAAATGTCTTTAGTTGTAGTTAAAAAGTCAGAAAGAGATAGGGTTAATTTTTAAACTTAAACCTCCTCATATTAAATCAACCACATAAAGGAAGCATAGCTATTCAATTCAAAGGAGGAAGTACAAATTCACAATTCTTACTTTAAAATTAATTTATTTGAAAGAAGGGTTCACAATGAACAGTTTTCCCATAAACGTACTTGTTAATCTTTGCAACTCAAAAGGCTTGGTCCCTTCTCCACAATACCATCTTTGGCTTTCAGTTGTTGAGTCCCTCTCTTTAATAGAGATTCAAATTGCTGATGGAGTTGCATGGTTTGCTCCTAATTTACGATAAAAATATGCCTGAAATTATTCTTGAAAAAGAGCACTAGTATGAAAAATAAACTTGACATTGAAGAAACTGGCAATGAACAATCTATGTTCTCCTCCAACATAATATAAGGCAATGATCTTTCTTATAAAAGCTTAAGTGTTTCTTTAACACACTAAATTACCCACATGCCATGGAGATTAGAATTTCTCATTCAGTTTGGTTGAATTCCACACAACTTTCTCATTGGTGTGTTAATGTGGGAGGAAACCTTAAGAGTATAATCTACCCCAGTGAATAGAAGGCCCCTAACCAAGTCTGAGACAGCTGATTGAGGATTTTAAATAATACCCAGGGCTCAATGTACTCCTTTACACATGTATACTATGTATTATCCTTTCTATTGGGAGAAAGCACTTTGCATCATCATGTGCTAGTTTCAATTCAAAACTGTTTAATTTTTTAAAAGATTGGCCACTTTTAAAAATCAGGCAAATATTTTTCTTTAGTGATAAAAAATATATCATGTTATTTATTCCAGGAAATAAATTTGGATAGGAGCAGCAAAAGAAAATTTAAAAATAAATACATTCATTTAGAGAGAGGGAAAATATATTTGTAAAACAATGTCCCTGCACATAAAAATTCTGTGAATTTCCAACAGAGTAAAAACCTGAAAATGATTATTCGGAATGTTCTAGCATAATTACTGTTTTTCAATGACACAATTATCAGATAACATACAGAAATATTTGCCTCTCATCTAGAAACAAAATGAAAATTAAAACTAAAATTGGTTTAGAATGTCTCTTTTTACTCAAAATTTCTCCCTCAAATGATATACTATAGACAATGATAAATGAATTATAAAAATTAAAAATATTAAACATGTTTGTAGAGTTGTCAGGCTCATAATTTTGTGATTGGTTCATTAACTGTATGTAACCTTTTGCAGTTCTTGGTTCTAGGAGTCATCTTTCACAGTCAATGTAGCCTGAGAGATCTAAGGCCTACATCTTCTGCTGGCTGTAAAGAACCCTATTACTCTGTACAATGGGGACAGATTTTGTATATTTTCAAGTGTCCCTGCTCTTGCCCCATTCCTTCCCTAATTCTGGTTCTGATAATAGCAAATTGTTTCATTTTTCAAATATAGTTACCCAATGAATCTTGATCCCCCTCTACATTTTAATCTTTAAATCTCTGGAACCAAATCCTAATATTTCCACTTACAAACCCAATAATATTGGGCAAAAAAATATAACCTCTCTGTACCTCAGTTTCCCTTTCTACAAAATAAGGATAACAACAATTTAACTTATGGGTTATTATCAGGAATAAATAAATATAACAGAAAAAAATACATAGAATGGTGATTGATACACACACACACACACAAATAGCCATTATTATCATTACAGATCCCATCCCATACCATAAACACTAACATACACACTCACACACATATATACATGTTCTATGTATTTATTAATATTTGTGGTGTACTGAATAAGACATAATTATAATAGTATATAAATGAATAAGACTTTTCCTAAACCTAAGTTAGAGAAAATTATTGCATTAAAAATGGGTAAGTTTGAGCCGGATGTGGTGGCCCATGCCTGTAATGCCAGTGGCTCAGGAGCATTGCAAGTTAAAAGCCAGCCTCAGCAAAAGTCACTATTGGTAGAGGAGTAATTAATGATAATAGCAAATTGTTCCTAATGAATTCAGGAACACCCTGTCACTAAATAAAATGCAAAATAGGGATGGGGATGTGGTTCAGTGGCCAAGTGCCCCTGAGTTCAATTCGCAGTACCCCCACCCCCAAATGGGTAAATTTAGGGAAAAACTTTATAATCAAATATTTAAAAGTGTCATTGGCCTATGAAAGTGAAGAACAGTAAAAGTGCATTTTAATTTACCCTTTTTTCTTTAACTTCCTCTGATTGATAGATCATCAGGTCCGTATTTAATATAAAATTCATTTAAACTGTCTTGATTTCCAATTCTTTTCTAGAGTCTGCCTGTCATTTGAAAATGATTTTCAAATGGCTAGGGTATATATAACCATACATTAACATTGTTATGCTATAAAAAAGTAAATTTATACATGAAATTGGTGGAATAATAGTAGGAATGAAGTCTCCAGAAGACTTTAAAAAATACTTTATAAAAGTTTTACTGAGATTTTCTTGTAAATAATTTGGCACCTGTGAGATTAAAAAATTCATTACTTTAACATCTTAGCTATTCCTTATACATAGGAGGCCCACTCTTGTTCAGTCTTTGAAAACCTGCTTCCTATGTGTGAACCAATCTTCTCAGCTTATTCCTGCAATTTTTCCAATCTTTGGTGAATTTCACCTTTTCAATATGGCCTTCCTTGGTCACACCATTTAAAATGTTGATACTACCAATATAATTCCTATCACTCTTACATGTTTGTGTTAACATTTATTATTAACATACAATGTGTTGTATTTACATATCTACTCCAATTTTTTTAATCATTCCACATTAAAAGGCACAGACTTTATTTCTTTAATTACTCCTCTACCAATAGTGACTGAAGTAATACCTGGTATAGAGTACTTAATAAATATGAGTTACATGAATAGATAGTCCCCTGCTAACTCTAAAAGCACATATAAAATCTTGGATTTGGGTGGGGGGAGTTGACTTAAGACATCTTTTGTGTAATGTTCCATGTAAAAGTAACAACAAAAAAGCAATGGTTTTTAATTATATAGTCCCTAAATTTACCATTTGACTGAAGTCCTTTACAAAAGGAATTGTAATTGTAATTGAGTTGTATAATTCTCAATATAGGTTTTAGGGTAACTAATATTCATTTTTAAATTAGATAATGGAAACACAGAGAGAAAATAAGTTGAGTAAAAACAATAGAGATAGAGCATGGAATTAACTTTTGTCTTCTAATTCTAAAGCCAATCTCAGATAATTATAATATTTTCTTTATAGCTATCATGTAACTGATACAGAATTTGAGCCCCGGGTTGAGTTCAAAGATCATGACTTCAATCATACTGTGCTACTAAGTTTGAAAGTTTTATATTTTAAAATTTATTATAGCATTTTTATTTACCTTTCTGGAGCCCTACAAAAGTCCAGGAGTCACAAAGAACACCCTTACCACTAATACCAACTACAAGTTTGGGAACTAGCTAAAAGTTTAGGTATCCCCAAGACTACCCTTGCACCACACTTACAGGTTTCAAGATCCCCAGACCACCTTCAGGTTTGATAACTCCCTTAATGGTAGTTCTTGTCATGTAATATGCATCGCAAAGTTCATGCCTATCACTGCTATTACTCAAAATTTGAAATAGAGAATTATGTTTTCATGCATAAGAACATTCTTCTAGTAGTAACTAGCAGTTACTTATTCAAAAATATTTCAGGCTTTTATATTGCTGTTTTCCTGTTTTTATATTTTGGAAGGAGAGGCTGAGGAGGGGAGTTCTTTTACCCCCCTGACTTGCACAATTTTATATAAAAAATTTTTTAGATAGTGCTACTTTATTGTGCTCACTACTATCCCATGGCTTTCTGAGAATAATCATTCCACAGTGCTATACGTGTAGGTTTAATTCTAAATGGAAAAACTGAGACACATGCTTCAAAATCCTATGCCCAGTGTATGGCAGATCTGAGGTGTAAAGACTAGCCTCTCCAGCTTAAGAACCATTTTTTTTCTTTCCTTTCTTTGTTTTTGAAAATTTACAAAGCTTTATTTCATCAGCCAACTATCAGGCAATTATCCTAGGCATATGAAAGCACAACTGATGGTATGAATGGCATTTGATTATTTATCAGTCAATACAGTTAGGGAATGGATTTGATTAACTGGCTCAGCTGAAAACTTGACTTTAAACTGGCACACTGGCATAAGGTCACTTCCCATGTACACCATTGTGTGCAGTAATTCTCTGACACTCATTCCATCTGATAGTCTACACTTTGGTAAAAGAAAGATTTGATGAGGCATTGACAACACACAGTGAATGAAGAAATGCTAAAAAACAAACTAGTCTTACAAAGGAAAAGGGAGGTTCGGAGTCTCTATTTTTGCAGGAAAAGCATATTCTACTTCCCCCTACTTCACAGCAGGAACTGAGGGGAAATTTTTTCATTGTTATTTTTTGGGAAGGTAAATTTTTATTAATTTTTTTTCCAAATTTTAATTGGTGGGTTATATTTATACATATGATGGCATTTGTTTTTACTTATTTTTACATGTACATGGTATAACAACATAATTTGGTCAATATCAATCTGTAGTATTTCCCCTTTTCACTCCTGCACTATTTTCCTGCTCTCTTACTTCTAGTGGTCTTCCCTTCCATAATCATGAGACCTTTCCCCCTTCGACCCCAACACACACATCTTTCTTTTCCTTTTTCCTTTTTGGCTACCTCAAATGAGAGAAAACATATGAACCTTGACTTTCTCAGTTTGGCTTATTGTGCTTAACATGATGTTCTTAGTTTCCATTCATTTCCCTTCAAATGACACTTGTATTTTTCTTTATGGTTGAATAAAACTCCATTGTGTGTGTTTGTGTGTGTGTGTGTGTGTGTGTGTGTGTGTGTGTATCCATTAACAGACACCTAGTCTGGTTTCATAGTTTGGCTACTGTGAATTACACTGCTATAAACATGGGTATGCAGGTATCACTATAGTATGCTGACTTCAATTCTTTAGGATAAATATTGAGAAATGATACAACTGAATCACATAGGGGTTTCATGATCTTTTATACCAACAGTGTAGAAGTGTTCCTTTTTCTTCACATACGTCTTCAGCATTTTATTATTATTTGTATTCTTGATGACTGCCATTCTAACTAAAGTAAGGTGAAATGTGTAGTTTTGATTTGCATTTACCTAACTACTAACACTATTGAAGATTTTTTAAAATATATTTGCGGGGAAGTGTCTGTTCATTTGTCTATTTGTTAATTGGGTTAATATGTTTTGTTTCGGTTTGGTTTTACTTTTCAAAATCATTATATATTTTAGATATTAATCCTCTGATAGAAGAGTAACTATCAAAGACATTTTCCCCCATTCTATAGGAATATGCCATACATTTATCAACTCATGGCATTATTTCCTGAACCTTGGAAGTTCTACTGAAAGTGTTGTTGCCTGTACCTGGAGTTGCATAGCTTCTGATCCAAGTTCTGTATTTGATCCATTTTGAGTTGGGTTTTGTGCAGAGTGAGATGTAAATATCTATCTTATTTTTCAACATATGGATAATCCATTTTCCTAGTACCATTCCTAAAAATGATTACCTTTTCTCCAATATATGTTTTTAGCACATGTGTCAAGGATAAGATGACCATATTGGAGTTTCTTTGTGTGTTTCTGTATTTTCTATTCTGTACCATTGGTATATGCATCAGTTTTTATGCCAGTACATGCAGTTTCTATTACTATAACTGTGTAATATAATTTGAAGTCAGATATTATGATGCTTCTAGCATTGCTTTTTAGGCTTAGAACAGCTTTGGATGTTCTGGGTCTTTTATTCTTCCAAATGAATTTTAGAAGTATTTTTTTCTAGTTCTGTGAAGAATGTCATTGATATTTTGATGGCGATTGCATTCAACATGTATATTGCTTTTTGGTAATATGGTCATTTTGAAAATGTTATTTCTTCCTATAAGAACATAGGAAGTCTTAATATCTTCTGTCTTCTTTTTCTTTTGCTTTTGTTTTGAGGGTATTGTGATTGAGATTTTTTTCCTGATTACTTTCTCAGCATATTCACTATTATTTTATAGGAAATTTATTGATTTTTGTATTTTAATTTTGTAACCTGGCACCTTATTAGCTCTAGCAATCTTCTGATGGATTGAGTCTTCTAATTATAGGATCATATCATCTGCAAAGAGTAATAATTTATTTATTACATTTTCTTTTTAATCCCTTTTATTTCCTTCCCTTGCTTAATTTCTCTAGCTAGAATTTCTAGCACTATCCTGAGTATGAATGGTGAGAATGGGCATCCTTCTCTTCTGGATTTTAAAGGAAATTCTATCAATTTTTTTCCCATTCACTATAATGTTGGCTTTACTTTTGTTGTATATGACCATTACAATGTTGATTTAGGTTCCTTCTATTTTTAGTTTTATCAGGTTTTTTTTTCCTTGATTTTATTTATATGATGAATTACATTTGTTATTTGTGTATGTCAAACCATCCTTGAATTCCTAGGATAAAACATGTTGGTAATAATGTACCATATTATTAATATGCTGTTTAATAAGATTTGCTAATATTTTAGCACCTAAATTCATCAGGTTATTGGTCTGTAGTTTTCTTTCCTTGATGTGTCATTATCTGGTTTTAATATGAGGATGCTAGTGAATTTATAGAGGCCCTGGAATAATGGGAAAGGTAAATTGAGGAAGTACATGGTAAAATAATAGATGATATACAGGTTAAAGAAATAATTTCTTAGCTGATATTGATGTTGTCTTCTTTGTCAACTGATTTTATTAATTTTATTTAAAATCAGGTCCATGGAAAGGTATTTTGTGGAAAATACAAATATCACAAGAACAGAAATCCAGACGTTGGGCATTGATCAAGTAAAGGTATCTCTATACCGTCTTTCTAATTTCTATCAACCAAGTACTTTAAGGTAATCATAAACACAATTCCAACAGTTAACTCAAATTTTTATTTTTATATCAGTACTCTGAGCATATAAGAGTACAGGTCCTTAGACATTAGCCAATGTATTTTGACATTAACTTATAAAATACTCCTGGCAGGTTTTAAGTCTTCTTTTCACAGATTTGTAAAGTTAAAGATTTAATTTGATTAAAGGAAGCCTCCCTGACTGTGAAGTGTTTACTATTGTAACAAATTAAGCCAAAGTTGAGGAGAGGAAGTAGGGACTCAGTAATACCCCTAACTAGAACACGTGTATCAAAATGCTAATTAAATGCATAATTGGGAGTATTTATAGGATTTTGGCAATGAAGAAGCATTCTAGTGAATAAAAAACAGCCCAAATTAAGGTGAAAATTTGAAAAGACAAGAGTTCTCCAATGTCAAAGTTTTCCTTTTTGATAGTTTTAATTTCAAAAATGGCCAACTGAAGTCTCTTTTTCCAACCTACTATTTATTTTTTCAAAACATTTAGAAAGCTATTTGTGGGATTAGTTAGATGGATATCTTTGTACATGCAAATATCTCTCTTTATTATGTTAAACATTCAGTATTTTAGTTTTAATGCATCAGAAGTAAAAATAAATGTTAAGTAAGGGTTTTAGTTCTTAAGTAGATTAGACAATGAATATTTCTTATACTAATAATACAACAAAGTGGGATACCAGAATTAGGTTTTTGAAAAAATAACAATTTCAGGCTGAACACAGCAATCACAGGATAAAAAGATTAGCAAGCAGAGATGGAGAACCAGGTACAAGAGATACTAAGAAAACTGGCTCAAATACAGAAGAATCAGTTCCAAAGCCCAACAGTGTGGGAGATGCCATTATATAAGTAGAGGCTCCAGATTTCAAGACAGAGAAAAAACACCAGTTACAAAAATCTGGGCAAGGCAGTAAGATAATGAAGTAGAAGTGAGGAGGGGAAGAAGACAAGGTCATCCAGGGGCTGAAAGGTAATATTGCAGAAGGTTTCTGGCTCAATTAGCTGGTGTCTTCTGTAGGTAAATAGCAAGCTTAGTTCCCGAATTCCAAGAAATTGTTACACAGAGCAGTTAGGTAAATCATCTACTGTTCTAATCCTCTATTTAATTTCCAAGTCATACATAGTAAGATGCCTACCCTGTAAGTAGTGCTTTATAGGCACTTGTTGAATAAGCAACAAGTCATGGACTTCTTGATGCCAGTGTCTGTTTTATATACAGCTGTATTATTCATAGCTTCCAGCACTGTGCTTGTCACAGCTCGGTGGATATTTACTGAAGGGATGACAGTGATGGCAGTCTTCAAATATTGTCATGAAAGATTAATTCCGCAAGGTTTTCAGGGTGTCAGTCTGTCCCTAGTCTGCTCTGAAATTATTTACAAGATTTTACACTCTATCTACTCTGATAGTTTTCAATTTGTAGTCTCCTACTTTAAAGCTTATTGTCAAATATATATTTATTTCTCACCGAACCTTTACCACTTAAGCTTGTTAGTCATATTGTTTACCACATAATAAAAATGTAAATTGCTATTTTCTTACAGAAAACATTATTCTCTAATCCTTCTATAATTGCTAATATTTAGATTTGGGGGATTCTATAGTTATATTGACTGCAAATTATATATTTGATTTGGAAATAATGTCACTCAGAAAATAAGACCCAGAGCCATATTCAGCATGTTAGGCCTATAGCCACATTTAGGAGTGCTGAAAAGCTGTGGCTAAGAATCACATGACAACATCTCATTTTAAGTAGTTAGCATCACATATTGAAGCCAGATTTAAAGTTAGGTAGTCAGTGTAGTTAGGTAAATCGGGTCTAATACCGAGTGAAATCTAAAATGGAGGCCATGTTGAGAATGATTCCGGGAAAAGCAGGACAACTCATGGAATGTTAATGAAGTCCAAAAAGGCCCTAGGCCGAAGTCCACCTCAAAGAAGTGTTAATGAATAGCCCCCAGCAAACTTGAAGGTGCTGACTCAGAAGTCCTTCCTGACCAGATTACTTCTTTGGCCCACCTGTGTCCCACCCCTCCGGCCTTCCAACCTACATTCCATCACCAAAACTATAAAAAGGGGAAACAACCGCACTTCCACGGATTCCACCTCTTGGGTCCCCTTCTTCCTCCGGGAGAAGTCTTTTCTGCTGTCCTTTAATAAACTTCTAATTTCTACTCTGACCTTGCCTCGGCGTGCTCTCTGGTGTTATTCTTCAACATTGGGGAAGCAAGGACTCATCACCGGTCAACAGCGGTAATAATATTAGCATTCATCCTAGGCACCTATTTAACAAATATGCACTATTTGTCATAGATGACTTAAAATATAGAGTGTTGATGACAAGAGTAAAACCCATTATCAAAAAAAATTGATTAACTCCCTATTGATCTTAGAGCAATCACTTTATTTAAATAACTAAAGCATTTAATACATCAAATGTGTTAATAAAAATCACTTCATGTTTCCACTAAAAGCATCAATTTACTAATAGATCATAGTACATTATGAAATATAAGAGAACTCTAAAGACTGACAAAATGATAAATGGAAACATTTTCTTCTAAATAAGTAAATACTGCTACAAATATTTGCAATAGCATACTCTCTTTTTTACATTAAAAAACTAAAAACACTTGGAGGTAATTTGAGAGAACTTTTCCTAGGCGTTATTTGATGTCATTGCTGTTTTATGTTCTCTAAAAGAGTCTATTTTGTCAGCTAAAGAATCGCCTACGTGTCTTTCTCTTTTAATACTCTAATATTCTCCTAATTTCATATTCAACCCACATGTATGATCATATCCTGCCAAAAATCTCTAATTAAGATGCTCAACATTATTCCACTTTCATTATCCTTTAATTCAGAATATCATTCAATTTTTCCCCCTGTCAAGACCTATGAGAAGATCTGACAGTGAGACAGTGAAGGCGAGTGGACTGTGTGTACATCTTCTTGTATCCTTTGCCAACCTGTGAAGCATGCTTTGGTGAGCATTGGACAATTGCTTGTCAAACATCACTTTCACTGTGCAATAAGGCACAGCTGAGCCACTTTGTAATACGAAAACAAATGATTCACTGGCAAATAAGTCCAAAATATCAAATAAAACAAACCTGGCATTACAGTGTAAGTAGCTGAGGGAGAAAAGACAGCACAACTTGTGATACTAATTGATTTTAATTAGCAGGTAGAGTAAACTGAAAAGAAACAAAGGGAGAGACTTTCTTTCAACCTTCATGACAAATATGTTTTATCAACCAAGGTGCTGGTACAGAGATTGGTGAAAATTGGCCCAAATTTATGAGATTTATTTCTAGAATATAAAACTTAGTTTTCATTCTTTTTCTTCCCCCCCTTCTATTTTCATTCCCTCCCTCTCTCTCCCCTCTCCCTCTCCCCCCTCTCCCCCCCACCTGCCTCCTCCTCATCCTCTCTACCTCCCCATCTCTCTCTCTCCTTCATTTTCTTTATTTAATACCCTATGGATAACTTGAAGATGGAGTGATGGGCTCAGGCATCATTCAATTTTTGGAAGAGATGGATTGTCCAATGCATCTGGGTGGGTGTTGGGTTTGAGTTATGCACTCCACCTAAATCCATCCTGACCTCTGATATTTTGGAATGTGATGGCATTTGGATATAAGGTCTTCAAAGAGGTGACTGACTTTAAGTGAATTCATAAAGTGGGCCCTAATCCAATATGATTAGTGTGCTTATAAAAAGGAAAAATTTGGAAATGTACTATACAATGGAAAGATGATGAGAAGACAGGGAGAAAAGAGAGCCATAAACAAGTCAAAGATAAAGGCCTGAAATAGGACTTTTCTTCCTGCCCTCGGAAGAAAAGCCTATTGATATCTTAATCTTAGACTTTCAGTATCCATGAGAAAATAAATTTCTGTTGTTTAAGTCACCCAGTCTGTGGTAGTACCTTATTATAGTAGCCCTAGCAAATTAATAAATGGATGGTTGATTTATAAGATTATTTATAATATGCTAAAAATACCTAAGCCAAAAAGGAATGTAATATGATGTTCAGGATTTAACATGACATATATGATATACCATGATGTAATATGATGTTCACCTACTGCACATCATAGTTGAGCAACACAGGGCCCTATAGAGCACAGGCTGACTCAGAGACCTGCAGTTTGCTGCTACCTCTGCCCAGCATCACAAGAAAGGACTGTATCACATATCACTAGCTCAGGAAAATATCAAAATCTGAAATTTAAAGTTATGGTTTCTACTTAATAATATTGTTTTCACACCATCATAAAGTTGAATGAATATAAATTGAACCATCATGAATCATGGGCCATCTTTTCTGAGTTTCCACTGGACTATCTTTAGCCCTTATCAGTGAGGTTCTAGACAGTCTCTACTTGGTGGTCAAAGCCTATGTTTCTGGTGCAAAAAGCAGTTTTCCTTTCAGTGACTACATGAAGTTGTTGAAGGCAATTTTTCAAATAAAGGCATGTGACTGGCCTTCCGAATAAGAGTTTGTACCTTGATTTTTTTAAAAATATTTATTGTTTAATTATAAGTGAACACAATGTCTTTATTTTACTTTATGTGGTGCTGAGGATCAAACCCAGTGCTTCACATATGCTAGGCAAGCATTCTACCTCTGAGCCACAATCCCAGCCCCGTACGCTGATTTTTGTTTAACATCCCTTTGGAAAAATCTGGCAACCTAAACTTGCCAAAAGTTAAAAGGAGCAGATATTCACATAGATGACAAAAATTAAAATAAATCTTCTGACTCTAGAGAAAGAACCAAATCAGGGCTGGTCATGTGGGAGATTAAAGATAGCTGCTTATTCTTGACCACCCCTACCACTGAGATGAAGTGAGATTGTTTCTGTACCAATTGAAACTGTGCTAATAGAACATGATGGAAGTGATGCTATATCAGTTCCAGCCTAATCTCAACTGGTAGCTTCTATTTCAACCTTCTTAGAAGACAATTACTATGTATGAAATCCAGCTACCCTGATACAAATACGCAGCAAGAATCCCACCCTACCTATTCAAAGTGACAGAATTGTCACGTGAAGTACTAAGTCACCAGATGTGAGACAAGACTCTTCACTCTTGGCACAGCCATCATCTGAGGACAGGGGAATGAGGACCTCAGCCTAGAGCTCAAACTAAGATGATATACCTAGGGCCTTATCTTAATTGGTTTGGGTTGCTGTAACAAAACTGATAGGGTGGGTGCTTAATCAACAAACATTTATTTCTCACAGTTCTGGAGGCAGGGAAGTTCAAATTCAAAGTGCAGATGGAGTTGATATTAGGAGTGCCTGCTTCCTGGTAAAAGAGAGCTGTCTCCTCATTGCATCTTCACATGGCAAAGGAGAGAGAGAGAGGGAAAGAGAGAGGGAGGAGAGAGGCAAATGTAAGGGTCCGGCGAAACGTCGGAAAAAGAGACCATGAGACTAGCTCCATGCAATGGCAAGGGGGATTTATTGGATCCATTCCAGCGCGCTGGGACTCCGTGCTCACTCAAGAAGGGAGAGCGGCCCAGAGCCCAGAGCGGAGGTCAAGCAGAGCTTAAGTACACTTTTTGGAGAGGGTGGGGGGCTTTGCATACATCAGAACAAATCATCATGAGGCGCGGGAAAACTGAACAACAACTCTGATACATGATTAGTCCATTCATTGGCGGGAACAGGCTGGGCAGGGGTGATTGGTCACTTCTAAACTGGGTACACATTCAAACTGATTGGTTCGGGTCCTGTGACGAACTGCACAGGGCCCTAGGCTGAATGGCCAGTAGGGCGTTGTCTTAACTATCTCAGGAATCTGGGTGTAACAGAGGAATTTAATAGTACCTAATCTTTTACATTTCAATTCAAGGTTTCCAGCTTAGAAACTTTACCCTTTCACACATATGGCCTTTCTTATTGGGATATTAATCCTACTCCCCAAACTTAATCCTTCCCACATGCCTCACCTCTAAATACAATCATATTCAGAATTAGGTTTTGACATATGGATTGGGGGGTGACACAAATATTCAATACATAACAGGTCCTGAGTAAGCAACTGTAGCCTGCTCACTGTTGTTTGAGTACCTGGCCATGAGTAGAGGCGAGTTCACTGGCCCTAGGGGCAGCTTAAAGATCAACTAGCTCATCAGGGCACAGTGGAGCACACCTGTAATCCCAGTGGCTGAGGCAGGAGGATCACCAGTTCAAAGCCAGCCTCAGAAACTTAGCAAGACCCTGAAAAACCAGCCTCTACCTCAGAGCAAAGCCTGTCCAAGGAAGGGACACGACCTTAGTCCTTGGAAAAACCCACAGAGCACTCCTAAGCACATTCTCACCCTGCTAAGTTGTTTATCTACAAATAACAGGAGAGATCTGCTGCGCCAGGTGTCCCTGACTCAGTCAGGCCAGGTGGGGATCCATAGCAGCCCCCTAGCAGCCACCAATCAGCATGAGACAGGGAAATACCTGGGATGCCAGTGGTTTATGGTGGTTGATAACAAGTTGGGAAACCATGTAGTTCAGCACTACACCCCTCTTGGCTCATGCAATCAGTTCAAACGAATACCCCTTTTGTACTGACCAATCACCCCTACCCAACTTGTTCCCGCCAGTGTATGTGCTAATCATGTTTTAGAGTTGTTATTTGATTTTCCCGCGGTGTGTGATGATTTGCTATGATGTATGGGTGTGTGATGATTTGCTATGATGATGTGAAGTCCCTGCCCTCTCCAAAGAATGTATAAAACTACTGCAAACCCTGGGCTCGGGCCTCTCAGCGTCACCAGTTGCTGTGTGTGCGCGCGGAGGACCGAGCTAGCTCACAATAAACACCTCTTTGCTGCTCACATCGATCTTGGGTCTCTGGTGGTCTTTGGGGGTCCCGAATTTGAGCATCACAACCCTGCCTCTAAATAAAATATAAAAAAAAGGGGGTGGGGATATGACTCAGTGGTTAAGTGCCCCTGGGTTCAATCCGAGATACAAAAACAAAACAAAACTGCTGAGGGCCACTGCCAAGTAGATATGACGCATCGATATTTCCTTGCCAGCGTACCCCATGTTAAATGGACTTGCCTTGGAAATTTGTTGACCTTGCATGTGTGTTTGAGAAAGGTGACCCTGCTCAACGACCAGGGAGGATCCAGGATTAGGGTGTGTCCTGCAGTTTGAGGAAGTATCCCGCTCCTTGGGTTAAGGGCGTTCCCAGTTTAAGACCTTGGATTTTAGGGAAGTTCGATGTTGAGGATTATTGCTGCTGGAAATAGGGCGTTCCTGCTACCTGAGCTCCCGTTGAGCTCTCGTGAGATTCAGAGAGCATTTTTGGGAAAAAAGCCTCGTGGAGTAGGTGAATTGTGTGGCAGCTCAACTGGGATTGCCCCAGAATGTGTGTGGAGGCCGGTGTGAGTTCGGGAATAAAGAATTGCTGTTTGAATCTACAAAGCTGTGTGGTGGCTCGTGATTCTGTGCCCAGCCAAGACTGCGGCACAAAACAAACAAACAAACAAACAAACAAAAAACCCAAGGATCAACTAGCTCAACTTTCTTAATTTACTCTATGGAAACAAAGTCACAGAGAATTTGAATGACTTGACTAACATCCTAGGACCAATATTTACTTGGGCAAGATTTCAGACTGCCTGGTACAAAAAGCAGTGTACTCACACTACATTTTTTTATTTTAATTATACTTTTACATTGATTATAATATTGTATATATCTACACACACACACACACATATATATACATATATATTTCCCATGTCAAATATGATGGTTTTGAAGTATAGATACTTTATAGAATGACTAAAAATAGGTACTAAAATATGCATTACCTCACATAATTATTATTATGTTAGAATAGTTTATATCTACTCTTAGCAGTTTTCATTAACTAAATATATTAGCTATCATTAACAGTATATATTATACTTACCAATATTGCAAAAGTCCAATATCAATTCAATGAAAAGACTAAATTACTAAGAAGTTTCTTTCAGTAATTCTCATATTTTAAAAAGTTTTTAAAAAGTCAACATTAGATCCACCAAGATCTTCACCTTTGTGCACACAACCTTATTGGCTATACTCAATTTCAAAATCTACTTATTACTAATTTAACTTTTTATGTGGGTTTATTTCACAGATAAGCATGCTAATTGTTCTAATAATGTAGAAATTATGTCTTTGCACACTATATAAATTTGATAAAGTATGGTACAAAGCACATAGTATTCCTAGAAAGACTTATTTAATGGAAATTAGTAAGCTATTAATATAATAAAACACAGTGTATCAGGTGGTATTGAATGGGGAAGAACTGCTTCATTTGTTTAAAGCTGATCTCCAGAGGCAGCCAGCCATGTGCAACCAGAGATGATGTGTTCCACTGTGTGACACCGGCTGGAGCTCTGCGGATACATATAGTACTGTGATGTGAGGCAGTGGGGACCTCTGTGCAGACAGACTAAAATTACTTCCACATTACAGTGAACACAAAGGAAGAAAACCTTATTAAACACAGATTAAGTTCATTATTATATAAATCCTTCCTTGGAAAATGAAGTTAATCCTATGTACCAAAATATTAAAAATAACACTGATATTACAGTACAGAGAGCTAATACCTTCCTCATTATCTTGGTTCACCTCTGTCATATTAATGAGGCAAGCATGTAATAGCTGTGGGTAGTGCCTATAAATAAGAAGCTCGGCCAGCTAGATCTGGAGTCAGATTCCACTGTGTAGTTAGCTACACCATCTTTCCCGCAAAATCTTTTCAGACTGATCTTCACTCAAAAGGCCTGCAGTGCAAGCTAATCTGGGGTTTCGTGTTGCAAAGGTCTCGGATGGCAAACATTATGTTTGTGTTCTTCAGTAATTATATTTGACTGAAAACACATTTGCAACTGGCTCTGCAGTCAGAGTGGGAAGTCCCAAGGGCCAGAGTCAACACCTCTGTGAGGCCATTCAATTCTCACAGGGTTGGAAAGTCGCTTGGATTTATGCTCTTTTGCCTGTTTACAATTCAGTGATTTTTTTTTTCATGGATACAACAGAATATTTTCTAACTTTACTGATGTTATGTGTTTGGGCTTTTATTAAATGACTCTTTTTTTCCTAGTAGGGAGTTTTGTATGAATGTTTTATATCAAAATCTGCCCACTAAAATTTAGGACAGATTCAAACCTGGGTCAATTCCCAGAGAAAGTTTAAAATTGGAACAGTATAATTCTAATACCATTTAGCCATTACCTCTATCACTTATGCAGAAAAAACAGTTTTATTGATATTTTATATAACTAGAGAAGACAAATGAGAAATTAAAAACAATCTGTAGACAGAGAAAGAGAACCAAAAGAAAAAAGAAGAAGAAGAAAATAAGGCAGAGAATTGATGAACAAGGGCTACAAAACCAAGATGCTCTTAGAATTTAACTATGCTCATTTTCTCCTTTGCAGCTGCCTCATTACTGCCAAAGATTTTCTCTACCTGATTTTCCCCATAAAGTATAATTGGTAAAAGAACAAAATAGGAGGACCTGGACAGATGAGGCCAATTTTTTTTCTTCCCTAATTCAGCCTCAGTGTTCTAACAGCTGGGCTTATACACATCAATCAAACTAAAAATGACTTCTTGAACACTTATTTATTTTCAGACTTGGGGTGGAAAGCAGCTTGCTAGGGACCAGTTATTGATATTGAACTCAACAAATGTTGAAACAGAAGGCAGATTTCAAATGACTTTATTAATGTTATCTCTTTATCCATAAACTGATTTAGATGCAAAAGTAAAGTCTCATTACTATGATTTGTTAGCTGTTTGTTGCTGTGGCCAGAATACCTGACAAGCACAAGTTAGAGGAAGAAATCTTTGTTTGGGGCTCACAGCTTCAGATGTTCAGCCTGTGGGTCTGCCAATTCCATTGCTTAGGGCTCCAGGTGAAGCAGACATGGCAGAGAGCACAGTGGAGGAAAACTGATCAGATCATGGGAGCCAGGAAGCATAAAGAAAGAGAAAAAGGGCCCAGGGAAAAGATACAATTTTCAAAAGCATACCCCCAGTGACCTACTTCCTCCAGCCATGTTCTACCTGCCTCTGGTTACCAACCAGATGTCCATTCAAATTAATCCATCTATGGCTAAATCCATTAATGATTTTAGATTAAATGATGTCCTCTGTCTTTGATATTTGTTTGGAGGGAAGCTGTCTTCAAGAACCTCATCAACAGATCTAGCTATCTTCCAGGTCACAAGCAAAGAATGCAGGACCTTTATTTCCTTTCATGGACTAATTACTGCATAGCATTATTACACATTTTCCTACCAGTGGTTTACAAAAATTTTATATAAACGAGATCAAGAAAAGTAGGCAATAGAAAGACCTTGGGTATGCATATTCAGTAATAATGCACACACAAAAAAGTGGCCTTTCCTACCTACCTGCCTTCCTCTATTTAGCTATTCTCAGCACATAAATATTTTTGATTAACCTTCAAGGACTATCATAAACTTCTAATTATAAAAACCAGAAATAATCTCTTCATCTTTTGAATTATTACAACACACAGTGTATAATTATCATTTCCAAACCTTTAAAAATTTCTTTTAAAATTTCTTATATTTCAAACAATATACCAAAAACTATTTAAAAGAAATTAAAATTTCAGAAGAAAATCTAATCCAGAACAAAGCAGTCAATAAATGTATGTTATAAAGAGAGAACTCCTTTCTGGGAAATATATTACAACATATATAACAAATTATCACTGTGTATTTTTTTTAATTTAAAAGTTCCTAAGTAGTTGAGTCATCTAATATAAAACTATGCAAAGATATGGAAAATTAGTTTGCCAGAAAAAAAAATTCATGTAGAAAATGAAATATGTGAATTTACTTATTTTTATTTCTTCAGAAAGGACGTAACTCAAAATAACTTATTGCTTTCACTTATCATATAGATAAAAATTTAAAGTTAATAATGTCCCATGTAAGTGATATGCTTTGGTGTTTCAGAGCAGAGCTGTACTATTTCAGTCCTGGAGCTGGACTGAGTGAGCTTATTATACTCTGGCTCCATTACTTGTTAACCACATGACTGAGGCTAAATGATATAGCCAGTCTACCATGCCTTAGTTCCATATCTATAAAATACGGGTAGTGCTGGGGGTGTGTTGGTGCATGCCCATAATCCCAGGGACTAGAGAGCCTGAGAGAGGAAAATCACAAGTTGGAAGGCAGCCTCAGCAACTTAATGAGGACTTAAGCAACTTGGTGAGAAACTGTCTCAAAATAAATAATATAAAGGATTAGGGTAGCTCATAGGGTCACTGTGAAGATTAAATGAGGTAATATATATTAAATACAGCACATAGTAAGTACCTGGCATAAAGCACTCTGGAAGATTAGCTATTACTGTTTATTTCGGGGGAAAATTGATGCAACATAGATATAAAACAATTTAGCAATATTTGTCAAAACTGTAAATGCTAACACCTTTATTTCACAATTAAACATATAAATTTACTATTTTGATTTGATAGAACAAAAATTATATATACTATATATATAGAGTATGTATATATATATATATATATATATATATAGAGAGAGAGAGAGAGAGAGAGAGAGAGAGAATATATATATATATACCAATTACAGTTTTCTTACTATACAACATAAATCAAGTATTATAATAAACAAAATGGGAAAAAAGCTTTATTAAATAAGTTAAGAAATGTTAATATAAGGGAATATTATGTTGCAGAACAAAGCTTTCAAAAAATGTCATGCAACTGTCATGTGGAAGAATCAGTGTAGGACATGATGTGTTCTTGGTCTCTGTGTAAATGAAAGCACATTTATATTTGGTGATATGTGCCTATTTTTTAAAATATTTTTAGTTGTAGATGGACACAATACCTGTTGTTTTATCCATTTATTTTTATATGATGCTGAGGATTGAACCCAGTACCTCACACAGGCTAGGCAAGCACTCTACCGCTGAGCTACAACCCCAGCCCATTTGTGCCTATTTTTAATCCAGAAAAATAAATAGAAAATTAACTCTGGTTACCTCTGTAGATAAAGATTAAAGAGGTGATAGATATATTTTTCATCCTTTTATCCCTTTTTTAATGTTTTAACTTTTAACATTAGGAATAGTTTTGTACCCTAATTTTCAGAGATTATCTGGTAGATGAGATTACAGACTACTTCTTTTATTCTTCAGAGTTTTCTATATCAAAACTGTATTTTGAAGCAAATAGAAAACCACCTGAAGAACTTAAATCATAAATTTAAAAAATGTGTTCTCTGAGAGTATCACATTTATTATTTTCTCTTAGAAACATAATCCAGCCTCTTCAGGTTAAATTTTCATAAATTAAAAATATATTATGTGATGTCATGTAAAAAGTAGTATATGAAATTTCATGTACACTCCTATTACAACTAAAATAAATATCCATTTTAAGAAATAACAGAGGAATATATGTAAAGAAAAAGTGTTACTTACATTGGCACAATATTATTTTCTTTAATAATGTTACTGTGAAAATATGAAAAATGATGCCTAAGAGTTCATATGATTTTATTAGTATATCTAAATTTATTTTATTTTTTTATTTGTTTTAATTAGTTACACATGACAGTACAATGACCTTGACTAAATTTAAACCAATTCCCAATTAGAAATCAATGAGAAGAATGAAGCTGCTTTATGATCCCAAAAATTGGAATCAGGGGCTGGGTGCAGTGCCACATGTCTTAATCCCAGAGGCTTGGGAGGTATAGACTGGAGGATCACAAGTTCAAAGCCAGCCTCAGCAATATAGCGGGGTACTAAGCAACTCTGTGAGAGCCTGACTCTGATAAAATACAAAATAGGGCTAGGAATGTAGGTCGCTGGTGGAGTGTGCCTGAGTTCAATCTCTGGTACCACCCCTCCACCAAAAATTGGAATCAGACATTATTTTATGATGGATAGAATCTTATGCTTAGCATTTATTAAGTTTACACCAAACATTTGTGGTTTAAAAGAAACTTTGAATTATCTTCATGGAATTCTTGTATTTCATGAGATAAACTTTGAAAATATTTAGATTACACTCCTCAGATAGACATTTAGTCAATTTTCGGAACATCTGAATGTTCAGTTCTCCCACTGGCCCAGGAGCTCCATGAAGAAGACCACACACACTATCCAAACCTCTTTAGAGCCGTAATCATGTTTGAATGTTGCCTTTTCATTTTCTGGAAGTGATGTGACCAAGAGTAGTTGTTTAATGTCTCCTAATATTTCAGCCTAAAATGAAAATGGAATGTCAGATATTAAACATTTCTAACAAGGACTTTTAAAGAATTAAGCAATATAGCGGCAAAAAAGCCATTAGACCCAAATAAAGTGTATACTCACAAAATATCAAAATGTTTTACTTTTAAATATGCTGACATTGTCCCCAAATCATACTCAATGTATTAAACATAATAGGTATTTAATTTATATTTGCCACATGATAGAATTAGGGGATTCTGGAGAACTTGTATCTCTTCCCTGCTCAAGGAGCATACAGAATCATCTGAAGTCAAATGCAAACAATAAGCTAATTCTTCAGAAAAATCTTATTTTGATAATTGCTCACCAAAGTGATAATATGGTTGAAATTAGAATGAGGAAGAGAAGATAAACTTTTTGCAAACTTGAAAAGAAATCAGGAAACTCTAATTCAGTGTAATAGCTGGCAATGTAAAGTTGGGTATTAAGAACAAATTATCATGCAAGTCATGAAACGAAAAGTGTATTTTGTTTTCCTTCTTGAAAGAAATTGGTCCAGGATCTGATGCTGCTGTTGACATTAGATTCCCCAGACTCTGACAAAAACAATGCTGAATGGGGTGGTAAAGAACCTGTAGATACAAGGAGTGTCAGTGTGAGGGCCACAAGGACCTTCGCAGTAATCCTGCATTCCATACTTACTAAAGTTGAAGTTATTGAATCAGAAGCACTGGACACATGATGTCATCTATGCCCTGCATACTTTTCTTTTATTGTTATCTTCTCAAAAAGTTCTCGGCTTTTGGTATTTTATATAGCAATGAAGGAAGTAAAAGAACACTAATGAATTTATACCAAAGAAAGAAAGAAAAAAGAAAAAGAAATGCAGATCACAAAACAGATACATGTGATTACAGTAGAAGAAATCCTTAAGTTATGAATGCCGAGTAAATCAAAGCCTCCTATTCTCTCTTTCTTGAATTATGGAAACACAAGCACCATTTTTTCCTGAAAGGAGCTCAGCAGGGGCCAACCCAACTCCATAAAGATGTGAAGCCAAACTCCTCCTCAGAGCCCAGAAGTGTTCTTCAATAAATTTGACAGAGCCGCAGAAGTGGTTAGTTCAAACACTTGTTTCAAGAAGAAAATTGTTAAGGGAATTTTTAAAAGAGTGACTTTTAGGGAATATTGTAGAATTTGTTTTCACAGCTATGAACATGAAAAAACCAAGCAGGATCCCCACGTAATATCTTTAGAGTCTTGGAAAGAGAATACCAAATGAGTTATATTTCTTGCCTCAAGAGTGTCACTAGTCTTCTAAGTTGCTTCATTCACATAATTATGGGGATTGTTGAGTTAGCAGCTGTGAGCTAAAATTGAAGAAGACAAAAAGAAAAAAAATAGTCAAAACTTACTACATGGGCAAATTATAACAATGAAAACTTCCCAATATACTAAACAGAAAAAAAATAGGAAAAAAAAAGATCTAGAGATACAGAAAAACCAGCATCCAATTAAAGAAAATCTGGAAGTAGACTTTTGTTCCTTCCGTACAACATAAGTACATTTTTGGAGAGATGAACTTTGAAAAGTTTCAATTAAAAGAGTGCCTAAAACGTAAAATTTCATTATTAAACTAGCCTATCAATAAAGAAAAGTTAGTTATTAAATTTAATTAATGTAAGAAAAGCTTTAAGTAACAATAACAAATACTTAACAATACTTCCCAGGGATTCTTGGATATAAGCCCAATATCAACATCTCCCTCTCATATAGTAAAAAGTGTTCTTTTTAAAAATAATTAGGTAAACTGCTTTTTGTTAGACAAAGTTGTGGCATCAGAGAGTTCCTGGTTGATTTTTTTTTCTTTTGGAAGATTTTTTTCAAACTAGGGTTACTATATTATGTTATATTAAGATTAACTTGTTGAGAATTTAAAAATATGTGCTTGGTATTGCCAAGACCCAAGCAATAGATACACAATGTCCAAATTTTTGGAATTTTAGACATGCTCCCTTGCTTTCAGGAGATTACAGTAGAGCAGCAAACCTGTTATGTAAATGATAAGTACAGTGAACTCTCCTGTCAGAGGGGGCCCAAGGGACACTGATATCTACCAAGTAGAGAACAGCTAAATATATCTGTCTCTTAACTTCACTCAGTTCAGGTTTCCCCAATTATAAAATGAGGTTAGATTGCATCAATGTTATAATCTTTGGTTATTCTAATGTCAAATACTTTTTGGCTAAGTATTCCCCACTTTACATAAAATTAGCCCAAATCCTACATTATGTAACATTAGATGTGTCCTTTTGAGGACCAGTTTTTCAAAGTTTTAATCAGAAGCCTGGTATTACCTTCTTTAAAGTTAGTATTCCATGCACTTGCTATATGCCTTCCTTTATTATAGTAGGCTCCTGTAGACAAGATCACAAGCACGTTCTCCATCCTGAAGCTAATAAGTTCATTTGGCTCATACCATATATCAACCTTTTATTGTTAGACAACTGACTTACATAAGTATGCCACTAGTGTTGTAAAAATGACCTTGTTGGAAAGGGTAGATGTGGTAGTGTGATTCTCTAATTATTATTGGCAAAAACATTCTAAACCATTTGTTTACCTCTAGGCACATGGGAAGTTCTCTTTAGATTGCATTTATGTTTGTTCTTTCATTGTATATGAAAATGGTACAAGAAAAACCTTTGGTGCACATAATTCTCATGACTTCACTTACTGTAGAAATTTTCTATCAGAAATTATATTAAATCAAGAAATTCCATGTGTCTCCTATGAACACTAAAAGTAGTTTTATGAACTACAAAGAACATTCATAGTTTAGGCAAAAATCTCTTTCTTCATTTTTCTCTCCTGAAATGTTCATTTATTCTATACATACTTGTTGCTAAAAGCATACATGATGTGTGTCTGGGGATACAGCAATGAGTAAAAGGTGTGTGGGCTGTCCTAGAGCTTTCAGACTAGTCCAATATTCCTGCTTCCCATCATCAGTCTTCTATCTCTGTATAATAAGGTCTATGTTCTCTGTTTCAATCTTTAAGATATGCCTGCTCTCTCAAAGTTGTCATTAATCATTATGTTCAATTACTGCCTTGGCCTGAAGGAAACTGGTCCCTCCTTACAGAGACTGCAGAAAAAGTTATTTGATATTATTGTCAGGAGGATAATACATAAACTTTGTTTCAAGCAATATCATTGAGTTAGTAAGGCTAAACTGTTCTGAGGCTACAAGCAAAAGGAAATTAGCAAAAAATAATAGAAAAGATAATCTGAATTTTCAGGAATTTCAGGAAATCTTCAAATGCTAAAAGCTAAGCAGACTTCACTGCTGCCAAAGGAAACCTGCCATTCATTCAGAAAGAGAAGAGCTCTCAATACTACTTGTCAGTGATCTGAGACTGGGACTCATGTTCATAGCCATCATCTAAGAACTGCTCAGGCCAGAAAAGAAATTTCATAATGCAGTACCAAAGAAACATTTTCTTTCTAGAAAATCATGTAGAATTTGAAAGATAATATTACAAATATGTAATATTAGAAGTTATAATTTCTTTGTGTATCATGTGTCAAACCCAGAGGCTTATCCATGCTCAATGAACACTTTACTACTGAGCTACATCCCCAGCCCCAAAGTTGTCATTCTTAAAAATATATATATATATATATATATATATATATATATATATATACACACACACACACATATATATATGTATATATATACACACACACATATACATATATGTTTAAGAAACTCAAATGATTAACTATCCTTTTCATAATTTTGATCTTTGTTTCATAAAAAATATTGCAGACATAGACAATTATTTTTGCTTCTCTTTCTTTTTTTTGACAGTTGATCATGATTGTATTTTTATGAGGGTTAAAGGCACATAATGGCTCATGCAAATTATTAAGCTTACTCTTATTTTTTTCTGTTGTAACCAGTATTTTTTTTTCAAAGAAGTCAAGAAATTTCATAATGCAAACACATTAATGTAATTAGTTTTGCAAAAGTCTTCATGATTTTTCTCACATGTTCAAATATTTAAAGATAGATAATAGCACCATATCTACTCTCTTATAGTGTTTTTTTCCCTAACATTTTATTGAAAGCAATTCAGTAACTTCATGGTCTTCCAAAGAATCATTTGGAATCTATGCATTTGTGTATTGTTTGTTTACGCATATATATATATATATCCTGCTTATAAATGGTTTGCTATTTATACCTTCTTCTAACATATAGCTTAGATTTTTGTCTTTTGGTGAACAATTATCTTTAGATTAATTTTGAGCACACCACACCACTGTTAGTCCAAAACGTGTGTGTGTGTGTGTGTGTGTGTGTGTGTGTGTTACTCTTTGGTTACCTCATAAATGGTTAAAAATTTATCTACTTATGTTCTTTCCTTGTTATTTCATACAAAGTCATGATTGAAAATATGGCATTTTAGATAAAATAAAAAAGAAATGCAAGATAGTGAAATATTTGGCAGATTTTTTTAAAGTCTACCTCATAAAAAAGAAATCTCCACTCTGTTGATAAATCCAGATAGTGTTATTAAACTTATTAAACTCAATCTCAAATTTATTAAGAAAGAACAGCATTAGAACACTTGAAAAGAATCTATATAGTGAGCTCATATATCAGAAGACAGAACTGTCATTCTGAAGATTAAGCAGGAAAGTATAATTTTAAAACAAAAAATATAGGAAACCTTCAAATATTCTTTCCTGTAAAAATCTCATCATATTCTGCATAAGTGCCTGTGCTGACTAGGCCAATGGGCTCCTACTCCTTTCATTCTAGTGAATTAAAGGAGAAGAAACACCTATGAACGAATAAATCTTAGCTATCATACAAAATGTATTAATTAGCATCATTTATTTCTAAAAGTGCCATGTAAATTTACTAGAATCAATCTCATAATTAATCGAATTAAATGATTACATTTTTAGATCTTCAAATTATAAGATCTAAATATATTCCTTTGTGTTCTAAAATACTTCTGAAAATGGAACACTCAAGTCCATGGGTACAGGAAAAAGTACTTTTTGTTTAGTCTTTCTTTCCTATTTGGCATTTTCAGATTTTTTTCCCCAAAAGCCCTATATTTGCTGGTAACTCCTTATCTCCTATAAATGTATCACAGAGGACTTTATAGGCATTCACCACCATGTATCATTTCAAAAGAGGTACATCTAGAGAAGTTTTACATGTGGTCACATATTCACTTTCCAATACAACTCTATGGGCAAGTATCCTTTCCTATTGTCAAATTCATGGGCATATGATTCTTATCAGAATTTCTTGGATTTGTGAAAACTTTCTTCCATTTGGTTTAATAAAAATAATCTTTGTTGATATTTTAAAATTTTGGCATTAATGGTATAATGGTTTTGAAAAAAATTAATTTGAGTATTTTTAATACTCAAAAAATAGGTAAGATTTGAACTTCTTCTGTATTTCATCTGTGTTACATACTTAGAATGCAAAGAAAACTAAGCTGTGTCTCTGGGCATTAATACATTGAGGGCAAGGGAAACATGACACAAATAATAACAAGGTCATGCCTTTAGTGCCACAATGGAAATCCACTGAATGAAGAAAGCATCGATTCTTCCTGTGAGGACACACATCCCATTATATTCTCTCTAAATGAGTTATTTTTATGATAAGAAATAAACAAATCCATAAACCACTGGCTGCATTAATGAATAGAATAAAGAAAGTCCCAAAATAAACAAAATCAGGAATAAAAAAAAGATAAACTATCTATAGACAAATGTAAAAATTAGGAAGTGTTTTTAGCTGTTTGCTGCTAAATTTTAAAAGACACACATACACACACACACACACACACACACACAAACAACATGAGGCCTGGTGCATGTTTTCTTTAGGAAAATGCTAGAGTCCCACTTCAGTGACTTAACTATTCAACAAGTATAAATAAATATCTTAAAGATTGAGAAGCAGGCAACTCATTTCACAAATGAAAATGTCTAAATCTTCTGGGACAAAGAATTCAGATGCTACATTTTGTTCCTGATCATACAGCACAAATGAAGTTTTTATATTTATTGTTTTAAAAATCATTCAATCATTTGGTACCCAAATCTGGTAAAGATCATGGTAAACATGCCTATATACACACCAAACTCACATCTGTCTCTTAATTTAAATTTGAAATAAAGTATGAACCAAAATACACTAGAAATAAAAATATAATGTTTTGATATAATTCATCAAAAGAATATGTCAAAGTACTAACACCAAATGATTATTTTAATATATACTAAAAAGATATTGGATAAAATACAATAGTGATTCCTAATTAAAGAAACAAATAAAAACCCTTTAAAAAATAGAAAAAGATGTAGATTTGCCACTTTTGCCCATAAATATAGCATAGTTTGAATCCTCCCTAAACTCTGGACTTTAAGTTGAGAAGATGAACTCGAATCTGTAGGTAAGAAAAAACTACAAATGAAATAAACATGTTCTTTTTAATTTGCAAGTGAGAAGATTCAAGGATGAGCTTGATTTAATAGAAGAGAGGATCCTTAAGGTCAAATGACAGAAGACGCAAAGGAATAACACTAGGGCAGGTTTTTTATCTGGCAGGATTGCAGAATGCTTTACTACAAGACACACTGGAAGGTAGGGTTGGGATTTATAACAGTGTGCTAATGGAACTCTTAGAAATCCAAGCCCCTACACCATCCCAACAAGGCACAGACAGACACACTACTCCTACTTTTGCAACATAGCAGATGTTTATTTCTTATGAAAATTGGAGCAGAGACACTCTGGACTCCAGACAAAGTGAAGACGGGTGTTGAGACACTAATTCCAAAAGAGCAAACTAAGTAAAACAGCATAATTTTGGTAATTCCATATATAAGGAAAATATCTAGAAAATTTGTTTTTCATAAGAACTAAATGTGTATCAGAGAGAAAATGTACAGATATTGACATTTGGAGTCCCCCCCGCAAAAAAAGGCTGCTCCCCACTCATGTGTCAAACGAATAAACCTTTACTTTGACAGGAGTCCAGCCTTCACCCACAGAGTCCCAATCATCTTTTAGTACTTCTTGTTAGATAAGGACTTAGACAAAGGTTGTTGAGCATTACAAAGTTTAAAATTCTGAGAGAGTGGAAAAATGAGACAGAAATTAAAACAGAGACCTACTCCTATGAGGAACAGAAAAATCCCTTAATAGAACTATATCATCATATGATCATTATTATAATTTGAATATGTCCTCCAGAAAGTGTGTGTTAGAAGCTTAATTCCCAGTGTAACAGTGTGGGGAGGTTGGGCCTCATGACAGGTGATGAGGTCAGGATGACCTCCTTTTATGAGGTTAGTGCCATTATCCAGGCAGTGGGTTTCTTGTGAAAAGACAAGCTTGGTTGGCTTTTACTTTCTTTCCTGTCCTCCCTTTATTGTTTTACCATGCAATGATACAGCAAGAAGGCCCTCACTTGGTGCCAGAGTCTTGATAATTGTTTTCCCAGCCTCCAGAACTCTAATTTGTATTAAATTAGAACACATAATTGAAAGTAAAATAGAATTGAAGGTTCTCATTAAAATATAGACTTCATCGCAGACTTTCCAGGCTATGGTGTTCTGTCATAGCAGCACTACAAAATGGACTAATACAATTAGTTCTTATGTAACAACATTTGGGATGCAACCAGTATAGGATAAATTTTCGATATCATAAAGTAAGAACAAAATGCTCTGGAACAGAAAATTTACCTAATATAGTAGGTCTTTTTGAAGTTAGAAATTATATCAGCTGATATATTGACAATTTAGTAGATTAATTTAGAAAGCTTAAAGCATAAAATATTTACAAAAATATATATAATAAAAGATTAGGAAACTACAGGATAAATTCGGTAAGTTCAATGTGCAACAATTATTATTTCTAAATAGTCAGAATAGAGAAAACTGAGACAGAAAAATTTCAAAATATAGGAAAAATTCCTCAAACTCAAATATACTAGTTTTCAGTCTATTATGACCAATAATCTTCAGCACATAATGTAAATAAAGAACTACTCCAAGACATACTGATATTCTTAGATATAAAAGTGAAAGATAGGATCCTTAGGCCATTCAGAGAAAAAATAGATCTACATAAAATAAAGCTGAAAGATATTAATATAAACTCCAGAACCATCTTAGATGCTCTTCAACAGATGAATGAATAAAGAAAATGTGGTACATATACTCAATGGAATATTGCTCAGAAGAATAAAATTATGGCATTTGCAGGTAAATGGATGGCACTGGAGAATATCACGCTAAATGAAATAAGCCAAACCCCAAAAACCAAAGGCCGAATGGTTTCTCTGACAAGCAGATACTGATCCATGATGCAGGGGAAGCGGATGAAGGAATTTTGGATTGTGCAGAGGAGAATGAGGGAAGGGGAAGGGGTGTGGGCATGGGAAGGATGGTGGAATGAGACAGACATTATTACCCTACATATACATATGATTGCACTATCAGTGTGACTCTGCACTATGTACAGCCAGAGGAAGGAGAAGTTGTACTCCATTCATATATAATCAGAATAAACTTTTTAAAAAAGATGTTAATATAAGGCTTCTCAACAGAAACACTAAAGACAACAGGAAAAATGTCAAGATTTCCTTAAATTTGTAAAAAGCAATTATTTTAAACTTAGAATTATTTAGTAAAATTACTGTCAAAGTATTAAACCGTGGTATGTAAGAATAAAAATGAGAAAAGTTGTTAGTTTACAATATGTCTGTAATATAACAGATATTTCGACTTAACAAAAATGTAATTATGATGACCATATTGAAAGGATGTGGAAAAAGTAGTACTATAGGATGTCAAAATATGATCTTTAGAATTCACATGTTGAAAATAGAAAGATAAGCATAATATTTTTAGTAATCTAGGGATAAATACCATAAAAAGTTAAATAATTGAAAAGTGTTTGATTTATGGAATGGTGTTAGAGCTAAAGTAAAATAGAGCAATGAATTTCTATACTTTAATGAGAATCTTCAATTCTATTTTACTTTCAATTATTTATATACATGTGTATGCACAGCCACCATACAATGTCAAATGAAGAACATGGAATTGGAATGATAAAGCTAGAAAACAAGAAAAGGCTTGCTTTACTATAGAAAAATCGCAGGTGTTAATTCATTCCAAATAAGAAAAATAAAAGGAATGGGGTAATGGAAGCTAATCCCAATGGGAAATTGTTTTAGGACAGTCACTTTAAAAAAAAAAGGCAGATGAGAACAGCTGAGGTATACTTATAAGTTACCAGGTTTCAAGTACTATAACTTATGCTCTAGTAAGGGAAAAAAAACATTTTTTTTCACTATTATTTAATATGGTTCTCAGAATACCAAATAATAAACATAAAATCGAGATTCAGGGACTAAATAATCAAGGAAGTCTCTAAATTTATGATCAAGAACTTTGTGAATCCTTACTTCACAGCCTCACCTTTAACTTGGCTCAGAAACTTGTTATGTGAAAGAAAGTCAAACAAAGATAGAGCTAAAATCTTAAGAGCTTCTTATTCTCTGTTCCACAATCAACCTCCACAAGGTTATCAAAATTACAATTCATATTTTCCTACGAATGGTTGGCTTCAGATACAACTTCTACTATAACTATGGATGCAAGTGTTCCTCCAGAATATTGAAGAGATTACCTTGAAACCTCAGCTCTTTAATAAGTTCATGAAAACTTGAACTTTTGGGAAAAAAATTTTGACAAATTTTGAAATGATATATATAACTTATTGTCTTTTTACATACTGAAAATAAACCACTCTATCAATATTTAAAATACATTAAACAGCTGGGTATACATAGCAGGCACTTTGGCAGGTGATTTATATATATTAGGAATAGATATTATTATATTTTAGTACCACTCTTTGGCAAATACTCTGATAACCGCTTTTATGTGATAATTCAGTTTATTTGTGGCATTCCATATTTTCTCTGAAAATTTTTTGTCCCATTTAATGTCTTACTCTAAAAGAAGAAGGCTGGATACTTCATGGCATTGTGAAGCCATTGTGTTAGTTATTGTTCTATTTAAGTAAGCAAACTAAAATACCCTATTTGCTTAAGTCAAAATTAAAATATAACAACAAAAACATGCACTCAGATACACTCCCTAACTGAAACAGTGAGGACTACATCTTTTCAGTCTAGTAACGTTGAAGATTTTTTCCCCCTCTTTATCCTGTATGGTGTAGTTTCCCATAAGATGCCATTTTATTTTTTTCCATTTGATTCTCAGAGTCATGTTTTGATGTGAGGCCTCTCTTTAACTCGGTTTACGAACTAACACCTTGTCTCATGAAAGACAAAGAAAGAAAGAAGACAAAAGGAGCAACAGCAAAAAATTTTACTCAAACCTTTAAATCCTTATCAGACAGAATATAAAAAACTATTTTTAAAATAAGAAAAAGTTTAATGTCATAAATAAATTATATTTAATTTTATAAGATAAAATAATAGCATAGTAGTCATGATAGAAAAATATGTTTATCCTTTGGGGAGACATACTGAATTATATATAAATTAAATGTCAAGGTGCCTTGTATATGTTTTAAAATATTTCAGCCCAAATGTGGCGGTGGGGTGCAAGGAAGGAATAACTTTTAAAAATATATGAGAAAACTGATTATTGAAGATAGGTGTTTTAGTCAGCTTTTTCACCACTGTAATGAAACCCCAACCAGCACAATTTTAGGGCTCACAGTTTCAGAGGTCTTAGGTCATAGAAAAGTGGCTCTGTTCCTAGGGCTTGAGGTAAAACAAAACATCATGGTAGAAGAGTGTAACAGAGGGAAGCAGCTCACAGGATGATCAGGATGATCAGGAAGCAGACAGAGATCTCTACTTGCTGAATACAAAATATATACCCCAAAGCCATGCCCCCAATTAACCACTTTGTCCAGCCATAGAACACCTGCCTCCAGCTACTACTCAGTTAATCCCACCAGCAGTCAATTTACTGATTATATCAAGGCTATAATCCAGTCGTTTCTCTTCCAAACCTTCTTGCATTGTCTCATACCTGAACTTTTGGGAGACCCCTCACATACAAACCGTAACAGTAGGTGAAATGTATGTGGGTACTTGTTTCACTATTGAAATATTTTTGTGTATCTGAAATTATTCATAAAAAGTACTTTTAAAATAACACTGAAATTAAGCCCAAGATACCAAATGCATAATACAAGAAGATATCAAATGCTACTAAAAACAAAACAAGCTAAGTCAAAAATTTCTGGAGGCTTGAGTTGGTAGGAAAATATTAATGGTAATTTTGATAAATTTCTGAAGACTGATGGTGGAGCACAATGAGAGTAAGTAATCCTGAGGAACTTTAGCTTTAGAGTCACCAACAATTTTGTGGGCTTAACCTCTAGATACATCACTGGATTCTCTTAGATTTGAAATTTTATGGCTATGGCAAGGTGAGAGGATAATGAATAAATATAAGATGCACCAATATCCTTTCTTATAACAAAGACATACTCTCCCAAGGAAAAGATTCTTCCAGAGTTTTATCTAGGTTGAGAAAGACATTAATCTCAAGGCAGGCTTCTTGTGCCTTTCTATATCACTTAAGCAAAAACAAAACAACAACAACAGTAAACTTAGTCGACAGGGATTAGGGCTTCCTGAAAGTAGATTAAGAATATTGCAGCCTGGAAAGAATGTAAAGCAAAGGGAACCTAAAATTATAGAACACTAGAGAAACACTCATGATGGAGACAGCTCCAAGCACAAGGTCCACCTAAGACACTTCAACCAGAAGATTACCAGTATTTCTTCAGAAGATTACGAAACATTCAACTGCCAACCTTGCACCACATCTTATTTTACCATCACACTCTAGGAGTTTCAGTGGGTCATAGTTGAGAGCTTCTAGTCACAGGCTTTCAGTGTACTATGTTTTTTTTTTTTTTTTTGTTGTTGTTGTTGTTGTTGTTTTTAATTTTTAGTTGTAGATGGACACAATACCATTATTTTATTTATTTACATGGTGCTGAGGATTGATTGAACCCAGTACCCCACACATGGGAGGCAAGCACTTTACCACTGAGCCATAACCCCAACTCTGTACTACTCTTTTGTAAACACCAAGGTAATCACTTTCATGCAGTTATTTAATCTATTAATGGTACTTCATATTTTCTGAGAATCCCCCCACCCCATTTAAGGTCCTATTATAAGAGAAGAGGCTGGATAGTTCACTGCATTGTGAAGATGCTGTGTTAAACCCTAATTACCTACTCCTGGGTTGATTGTTCCATTGACCAAGTGTACTAAGACTTTGCTAGCTTGTGGGGCACAGTGGTGCACACCTATAATCCCAGCAGCCCAAGAATGAGGCTGAGACAGGAGGATGGAGAGTTCAAAGTCAGCCTCAGCAAAAGTGAGGCACTAAGCAACTCAGTGAGATCCTATTTCTGAATAAAATATAAGATAGGCCTGGGGATGTGGTTCAGTGGTCCAGTGTCCCTGAGTTTAATCTGCAGGGGAAAAAAATTAAAAAGAAAGACTTTGTTAGTTTATGGCAGAGTGTTACCAGTTCTTACCTACCATCCTTTTGTTGTCAATCATTACACTTTCCGTATGTATACTCACCTATTACACTGTTAATTCCTGGTTTAAGTAGTTATCTTTTTTTGTTGTGTTTTTTTTTAAGAGAGAGTGAGAGAGAGAGAGAGAGAGAGAGAGAGAGAGAGAGAGAGAACTTTTAATATGAGAGAGAGAGAGAGAGAGAGAGAGAGAGAGAGAAAACTTTTGTAGTTCTCGGCGGACACAACATCTTTGTTGGTATGTGGTGCTGAGGATCGAACCAGGCCGCACGCATGCCAGGCGAGTGCGCTACCGCTTGAGCCACATCCCCAGCCCCCAAGTAGTTATCTTTTAGGTCAATTAAGAATTACACATCTTTTAAAATTTTCATTTTTTTTCTTCTCAGATTCTGCTCTTTATTGTAGATCTAATTTTCTAGCCCATACCATTAAAATAACTTTTCAGTATTTCTTACAAAGCAAGGCTTTAAACATTGCACTTTACTTTTTCTTTCTTTTTTTTTTCTTACATGGTTTCTGATGAAAATTTTGCTGTGATTCTGACCCTTATTTTTCAATATGCATGATGTTCCCACTCTCTCTCTGCCTTCTTTCAAGATATTCTCCTGGTCTTGAAATTTTTGCTGTTTAAAAATTCCGTACTGGGCTGGGGATGTGGCTCAAGCGGTAGCGCGCTTGTCTGGCATGCGTGCAGCCCAGGTTCGATCCTCAGCACCACATACCAACAAAGATGTTGTGTCCGCCGAGAACTAAAAAATAAATATTAAAAAAATTCTCTCTCTCTCTCCTCTCTCACTCTCTCTTTAAAAAAAAAAATAAATATAATAAATAAATAAATAAATAAAAATTCCGTATTTAGGTAGTATTTTGTTTGTTTTTTTTTTTTTGTCTTAGTTATATTGTTTTCTAAATCACATTTGGTGTTTTCTAAACTTCTTGGACCTCTAGTTTGCTATCTGTCATAACTTTTGTAAAGTTGTGGGCTATTATCACTGAAATATTCCTTCCATTCTATTTTCTGTTTTTGTTTTTGTTTTTTTTATTTTTTATTTTTTTGCTCAGCTGTGTTGAGCCTACTGATAAGCCCATTAGGGGCTTATATAGTGGTTTTTGTTCTTATGGTATTTTAGCTTCCAATATTTTTCTTTTGATTCTTTTTTAAAGTATCCATCTCTCTAATTGCAGTGCTCATGTATTTTTATATTAGGTCTTCTTTTTCCATTGGTGCCTTTACCATGTCACTCACAGTTATTTATTATTTATTTATTTATTCTTACTGAGAATTGAACTCAGGGGCACTTGACAACTGAGTCACATCCCTAACCCAGCTTTATATTGTATTAAGAAAAAGGGTCTCACAGTTGCTTAGGGCCTCACTAAATTACTGAAGCTGGCTTTGAACTTGTGATTCTCCTTCCTCACCTCCTGGGCCACTGGGATTATAGTCATGTACCATCAAGCCTGGCACTCCTAGTTTTTTAAAAATTCCCTGTCTGATAATTATAATGTCTAAGTCATATCTTAGACTGGTTAGGATGATTGGTTGGTCTTCAGACTATTTTTTACCCTTGACTTTTGGAATGCCAATATTTTTTTAATTGAAAACAGGACATGCTATATCTCAAATTGTTTCCATATTCAAAAGTTTATTATAAAAACACCAAGTGTACAAAATATACTTTAAGGATATGTTTAAATTATGCATTGCTTTTGAAAAGTGAAGGAAATTTATGTCTAAAACTAATAATAGAAACTGACTTAGGTAGGACATGTCAATTTTGTTACCAGTGATTACCTCCTTCAGCTGTGTTTGATATTTGCTGTAGCTGTAGGAACCAGAGGCTTTAAATTACTTACTGTCTTTGGTTTTCCTCTCTCTCTGACTTACTTTACCTACAAACTCTAAGATAGAGCATGTGTTTGTAAACTTTTTCAGCTATCATCCACAATTATTATCTGGTACCCTGTTAGTGTTCTGATTATCTCTATCAGATATGAGAGAGATATTTTTACCACTGACCTTATAAATACTGAAATACTAGCAAAGGTATATTATGAAGAACTCTATTGTAATGATTTTGATAATTTAGATGAAATGGATCAGCAGCTTGAAAGACACAGGAGAAATAGAGAACTTGAAAAACTGTACATCTGTTAAGAATATAACAGTTGGGTAAATGATTCTAGAAAAAGAAAACACCAAGTCCAACTGATTTCAGTGGTGAATTATACCAAAGTTTTGAGAAATAAATTTATACATAGATATATATACATAGGTCAGTATAGTATGCACACATATACTGCCTTGTCCTGTCAGCTATTGGACTTAGATATAACAACACCCTGGAAGAAGTGAGCAATCTTAACTCTCTGATCTTATTTTTCAATTGAATTCTTTAATAAATAGAAAAGAATTCTTGAAAAAATGTTGATTATAAGACTAGGAAAAATCATATAAAAGATGAGCCTGGAGCATCTTATGGAGCTGAAGAGCTAGGAGATATTCAATACACACAAAGAAATTAATTTCCAGCTGCTAAAATGGAATGAATCTGACCAACAAAAGCAGCAAAACAAATAAAGTAGTACAAAATATACATTCATGAGTTCATGCTGACAAAAAATATGATTCAATTAATAAATATACAAGGAGAATAGAGACAAAATCTTCTCTAGATCATTTCTGAATAGATTTTGTACTATCTCTGCTTGCATGGAGATGAAGCATGACTCTTTAAGGTAGAATGCACATAATCCCTTTCTTCTAAAGAATACAGCATGGAAATGAAAAAGGAAGCCTGATTTTTACACTGGAGTAAAGTGATAAGCATTACATCAGCTAGGAGATCAACATGATCCTCACCAGTGGTGAGTCATGTTGATGGCATATAACTTCTCTGTAATATAATGAGAATGGCACTTGACTTCTATAATCCCCCTTCCCCAAACCTACAATCCCAGTCTAATCATGAGAGAAACATCAAGCAAACCATAGCCGAAGGCAGTCTACCAAAGGCATGACTGGCTCTCTTCACATTGTTAAGATCGTCAAAATCAAGAAACTGTTGCAGTTGAGAGGAGCCTTAATTTCGTGTGGCATCCTGACTGGGATCCTTAAATAGAAGGACAACAGGCAAAAGTTCAGAAAAGCTGAAGTATGAGCTTCAGTTAGCAATGTATCAGTAATTGTTCTTTTGGAAGACACGTAAGATATTAATAATCAGGAACACTGTTTATAGGGGCTGTGGGAACTCTGTGCTATCTTTGCAACTTTTCTGTATATCTCAAACTGTTCCCATATTCAAAAGTTTATTATAAAAACACCAAGTGTACAAAATAAACTTTAAGGATATGTTTAAATTATGCATTGTTTTTGAAAAGTGAAGGAAATTTATGTCTAAAACTAATATTTCTGACATCTGGGAATATATTTAAATGTAGAAACATCTTAATTGACTTTTCATGTGAATGGTTACTTTCTAATTTATTCTAATTTAATGGTATTATGTCTATATAAATGAGGTTTAGCAAATAGAATGATGAGATTTTAATCATCAATTTAACCTAGACAGTATTGAGCAGATTTCTTTAAAATATTGAATTACAAAATCTTCAGCATGAATTAGAATGCAAGTAATTGTTTCATCACTTGTGTATTTTAAGATATAAAGTACAATTTTATATCTTGTTGAAATTAAAGGACAGTATTTCTGTGTATCTCAAATAGGAGTGCTTTCCTTCAACCTGCATAAAGGCCCTGTGGAAGAGAGAACTGTCAAAAAATAAATCCACTTCAAGCATTGATGATGTGACAAAAAAAAATTGATTCAAATAAGCATTTCCAGGAAAACATAACTAGAAAAAGTCTATATATTATTTGCTTCACCTAGGAATCTATTGAGCCATAAAATAAAATTTTTCAAGACTTAAACTTGAAATTTTGAAATTAAAGTGATAAATCACTATTAATTATTCTAATTTTAGGAAAATATTACAGTTATAGAAGAATATGTCATTTTTAAAAAGCAGTTAAAACTTTACTACAATACTTTTGCTCTAAATTGCACTTTGGGAAGATAAAGAGAAATGTTCATTACAAGTGAATGTAGACTTCTGAAAACAATTTCCAGGAATGTTTCTTCCTACTTTCAGTGAAGCATAGGTCAACAGCAAATTATTGTATGGTATTTTGAATAGATTAACTCATGAAAGCTTTCACAGTATTTCAGAGCCTGTCAGCATCAGAGCTGAGATGGGAACCCAGGTATTTTGACTCCAGAGTCTGTGCTCCCAACCATTCTACTCTTCCTCCTCCAGGACACTAGGCACTTAAAAAGTCTTGTAGTTTGAGTGATGGTAAACATAAGGAGAGAAACACAAAGATTGATTGTTAGGGACTGCTTCTGCATGTGCCCTAGGACTGATATTCATAATTGAGGCAATCACACATTTGGCCATTGGAAACCTATTTTCAGTGGAAGATTTCTCAGGAAATTTATGTTGAAATGTTGCTTGAAATGGATCCTAAGATTTGAGGGAGATTAAGTGATATTCAATCAAGGTTAAAATCAGGACATTTCAGAGCCAGACAGAAAAATGAAAAAGCTAATGATTATGAATAATCAGAGTGAGTGGTCAGCATGAGACACATAAAGTATGCACGAACAGTGCACCTGCTGTCATCCCTGGGTATTAGTCAGCTTTTCATCATTGTGACCGAAATACCTGACAAGACTCATAGTTTCAAAGAATTTGATCCATGGTTGCTGGCTTCAAGGCAGAAATACATGGCAGACAGGGCATATTGGAGGAAAAATCTTTAGTTCATGGTAGCTGGGAAACAGAGGAGGGCAACAGGAAGTGGCCTTGGTCAGGTATAGTCCCCAAGGCCAATGACCTGCTTTCTCCAGCCTTGCCCCACTGCCCTATAGTTTTCACAACTCCCAATAAATCCATATAAATTATTAATCCATCAAATCAATTAATCCATGGATGAGGTCCAATCTCTCATGATCCAGCCTTTGTACCACTGAACATTACTGCATTCATTGCCTGATACTTGAGCTTTGGGGGAAGTTTCCATGCCTAAACCATAACAACTTGCACTCTCACTTACTTTGCAACAGGAAATCATTAGCCCTTTGCTAACATCAGGTATACCCCTTATTCATTTGCTATCAAATTGCAAGGAGAATTTTTCAGATACCTAGAACATTTGTCAGCTAACTTTTTGAAAATGTAAAGGAAAATCTCAGGGATAAATTGAGAACACTCAAATTTCTATCAAGTCTAACTCTCTTCTATTTCTTTGGTGCTATAGATGGAATGTTTGTGTTCCCATGAAATTAATATGTTGATATCTAAACCCCAGCTGATGGTATTAGGAAGTGGAACTTTGGGGAGGTGATTAAATGATGACAGTGGAGTCCTCAGAATTGAAATTAGTACCCTTACACAAAAGAGACTCCTGAGAGTTGGGAGCCCCTTAAACTATATGGAGACATCTGTGAAAAGAACCAGGAAGTTGGTCCTCACCAGACACCAAATCTGTTAGTATTTTGAATTTGAACTTTGCAGATTCCAGAACCAAACAACAATTTTCTATTGTGCATAAGCCACCTATGATATTTTATTGTAACAGCTGGAAGAGACTAAGACATTTTATGTTTATGGTAACTTCTCTGCTATTTCAGTCTCATGAGATGATAGAGCTGTCTTCTCTTCCTGGCCTTGATAATGGAATGAAATAGAAGTTGGAGGATTCTTTCCAAAGTGAGTGAAATAATTTTTCCCCGTTAATTTGAGGCAAGGTTGAGGCTTTACTGTTTAATAAGCAATTGAGTAAGAAGCACACACACACACAAAAAGTTTTTAGGGGGCTAAAACCTCACAAACACAAAGTAACATTATAAATTACAATTTCTTTTTTCTTCGGGTGGGCACTGGGGATTGAACTCAGGGGCACACAACCACTCAGCCACATCTCTAGTCATATTTTGTATTTTATTTAGAGACAAGGTCTCACTGAGTTGCTTAGTGCCTTACTGTTGCGGAGGCTGGCTTTGAACTCTCAATCCTCCTTTCTCAGCTTCCCCAGCTGCTGGAATTACAGATGTGCACCACTGCTCCCAGCTAAGAAATACCATTTCTTAATTACACTCGGAAGGTCTTTTATACACCATACCCTGCTCCTGATTCTTATTCAAACTTTACCTGGAATGAATGCTGGAGAAAGGATGCTACCTTCTCCTAACCAATTCCCTGGGTTTCTGATGGATAGGCCCTAATGACACCCTACATACAACTTTGTCCCAACTACTATCATTTGTCCCTGCCCCTGTCCACTCTACTCCAGATTGCTCTCTAGAACTGGGGATATAAAACTCACTGCTGGATGTAGTACCAGAAATTATCATTCTTTACTTTGATTTCAGTTGCGAAAGACCTTGTTCATCTTTTCTTTATTCTTCTCCATGATTATTCCATGTTGCTGGTCCTCAAGAACATTATAAGCCAGCTCCATTTCATCCTGATCTGCTCTAATTTTCTCAGGCACCTTTATAAGGCATTCCTTATACTTTTTAATCTATGGTTTTAAGATAGTGTTTTATTTTAACATGGTTCTTATAACAAAGTATCACAGCATAGTTGGCTCATATTCATAGAAATATACTTTCTCACTGTGTTGGAGTTAAAAAATCCAAAAGCAATGTGTTGGCAAGGTCATGTACTCTCTAAAAAATCTTGGAGAGGATTTTTCATGGCTTGCAATCTTTGGAGTTTCCTAGCATGTAGCTCAATAACCCCAAAGTTGGCCTCTGGACTCACAAGCCCTCATTCCTTCTCTCTGTTTTTGTGTTCAAATTTCTCTCTTCTTGAAAAGACATCAGTCATTGGATTAGGTCTACCCTGATCCAATATGACATCATCTTAACTTGATTACTTATGCAAAAAACATATTCCTAATAAGGTCACATTGTGAGACTCTGGTAGATATGAAATTTTGAGATGATATAATTAAGCTCAGTATAGGTAGTATCTGCAACTTGCACCAGTAGCTTGTATCCTTGATCAAGAAGACAATTGCAGGCTGGGGTTGTGGCTCAGTGGTAAAGTTTTTGCACCTCATATGTGAGGCACTGCATTCAGTCATCAGTACCACATAGAAAAATAAATAAGTAAAATAAAATTATTAAGAAAAAAAAAGAAGACTGTTTTCTATCTGACAACCAATTGTATCAGACCTCCAAAAGTGTCTATCCTCAGGCACATATCACTTTTAGTAGACTTTTCTAAATAGTCCTCAAGCACATAGCACTTTTAGTAGGTTTTTCTAAATAGAAGTCTCTGTATCATATCACATCATTTCAGGTTTACACTGTCTTAGATATCTGAAATTAGTGCAAATAACACATGTTTTACACATATATAACATGCTAATCAGCTGTATCATTTTATGTTTTAAAGATTAAGAACATTCCATGGATTATTTGTGAATATAACTTTCATATAAAATACATTTTTTTCCTACAGAGATAAATCTCCAGAAAACTGAGGTTAACATTTTTTTTTTTGCTTCAGATTGTTAGACAATAAAGAATTTTAACATTTTGTGTTATAACCAGAATGGAAAACTTTTAAGAGTTGGAATGATGAACCTAATGTTCCATGGAAGATAATATTCTATTATTTTTTAGTTGAAAAAGTATTATTATTTTTCTTTTATTTCCCTAAAAGAAGAAATAAAAAATTTCCATAAACAAGTGAAAAGTTCTGCAACTCAAAGTGATTTTAAGTAATAAAAGTTGGTATAGTGGGCTGGGGATGTGGCTCAAGCGGTAGCGCGCTCGCCTGGCATGCGTGCGGCCCAGGTTCGATCCTCAGCACCACATACCAACAAAGATGTTGTGTCCGCCAAATATTAAACTTTAAAAAAAAAAAGATGGTATAGTTCAGGATTCAAATAAATTTACATATGGAAATTGCTGCCAAGAACTATATAGAAATAGAAAATGGTGTCACAGTAGATAACTAGAGAACAAAAGGAAAGTAGGCAATAGTCTGGTCAACTTCTGTAGTGTTCTCAAGACATTTGAATCATTCTGGCTTTCTATCTTCTTGCATTAAAATGTGGGTGTTTTGTAATTAATTTATTTCTCAATGATGAAAATAATCTTATTTTCTAAGTCTGGGAATATTTTGGAAGACATAGTCCCTACATCAAAGAGAAAGTGCTAGTATGGGTGACAAAGGGAGTGGACACTATGGTAAGTGCTGAGGTAAGGGCAACATGGACAAAACAGCAGCACACATAGAACATGGATGTCTGTTTTAGTCAGATTTTCACTGCTGTGACTAAAAGGATGCAATCAGAATGATTATAGGGGAAGAAAATATTATTAGAGGGCTCATGGTTTTAGAAGTCTTAGACCATACAACAACGTCGGCTCCATTCCACAGTGTTCAAGGTGAGGCAGGACACCATGGCAGTTTGGTAGAAGGAACCAGGTCACATGATAATCAGCAAGGAGAGAGAGAGAGAAAGAGAGAGAGAGAGAGAGAGAGAGAGAGAGAGAGAAATAGAGAGATAAAGAGAGAAATAAATAGAGAGATAAAGAGAGAGAGAGAAATAGAGAGAAAAAGAGAGAAATAGAGAGATAAAGAGAGAGAGAGAAAGAGAGAGATAAAGAGAGATAAAGAGAGAGAGAAATAGAGAGATAAAGAGAGAGAAATAGAGAGATAAAGAGAGAGAGAAATAGAGAGATAAAGAGAGAGAGAGAGATAAAGAGAGAGAAATAGAGAGATAAAGAGAGAGAGAAATAGAGAGATTAGAGAGAGAGAGAGAGAGAGAGAGAGAGAGATCTCCATTTGCCAGATACAAATATATATCCCAAAGCCTTCCCCTAATTCCCACCTCCTCTAGCCACATTCTACCCTTCAGTCACCACTCAGATAATCCCTATCAATGCATTAATTCATTGATTGGGTTAAGAATCTCACAACCCAATCATTTCTCCTCTGAATCTTCTTGAATTGCTTCTCACATAAGCTTTTGGGAGACACCTCACATTCAAACCATAACAGATGTCAATGAAATACCAAGATGTGATAGATTCTAGGCAGATGAATAAATGGAGCAATATCTACAAAGTCCCAGAAACAGAAGAACATGTTGCTTGCCAGTGGATGGTGCAGAGAGCAATGGAAAATGAGAAAAGATGAATCTGGAAAGGAAAATAATGACTATATCTGATGTGGACTTATAAAACCGATTAAATTTTAGTTTATTCTCAGGGAAAATTTCAGTACAATTCTGAGAAATTGTTTTTAAAGGAAAATGGATATTGACTTGCATAATTCAGGCATTTAATAGCATATATTTGTTCAGAAAAATATTATACCAGATATACAAATACCCTATGTATCATATAGACATATATATTCATATGTATGTGTATATGGGTGTGTGTGATGGGATATATATGTATATATCCCATATATCTCTAAATGAAACCTCTGTAAGAGTCCTAGAACAAAAAATAAATTAATTGAACAATAAATGTGTTTTTCTTCACTCACATAACAGAGTAATAAACATTGATACATAGTCCCCTCTAGATTATTTTATCAGTTATTAAGTAGGGCCTTATGTCATTTGGCATTTCTTGTAAGTGCAATGTCCTATTACATGCTATAACTAATATAAAAGGATGAATAGATGAGCAGAAAGTTCATCTCTGCAGGCCAGTTAGAATACCATGCAAAGTCTTTGCTTTGCTTTTCCTGTCTGGCCTCATTCCATGTGCAATCTCATGTTCTGCAGTCAGGGATAGTCTTCTGATGATGAGGCACACTGGGCGCTGGGATCCAACCTGAGTACTAGAGACAAAACAATAAATGTGACTTACTTCACACCTTACAGTCTAATTAAGTAAAATTTAAACTATTCATTTTTGCTAATTTTAAAAGAGGATTTAGGGGAACAAGTTTAAAATATCATGTGATTGGTTTAACTTCTGAGGATTTTCTGTTGGACTTCAGTTTTCCAAGTTACCTCTGTTCTCACAAAATAAGCAACGGCTGCACCAATATACCATCAAGAACTCTCCCATTATTCAGACCTGTACAGATCTATTACCACTGTGTCTGAAAGAGATTCACTGCTGGAATATATCACTTGTCAAGAAGGATTTGTTGTATTTCCTAGAAAGCTCAGTTCAGTGACTGACACATAGATGAATCTACCTGTCTGCCAAGAAAATAAAGCAAACACTGACAGTTTTGCCATTTCTGAGATTTATACCCAAATAGCTCTTAAAAATGGATTGCTAAAAAGTAATATAGAAAATAAAACAACCAATTCTTTGCTTTACATGAAAAGATATTCAAGTTGGTATTTTCTATAACCAAGTTCTTGTTTTGGTTTTGAGATTATAGGTAAATATTGAGATAGCACCCCCATAATTGCATCCTGGATATAGCTTATATCTGTTTGACAGTTCATCTCGCCAGCATTCTGATGAAGAGTTAAATAGCCAAATTAGTTAATTCTGAAAGTTGTAGCCAAAGCACATTAGTATCTGTGCCTGACAGAAAGCACACCAACAAACTAGACCACAAACCAAAAGGCTTTGGCTCCTGTACTTTCCACAAATCTACTCTTAATCTTGTTAGCGGTTTAATAACTTTCCTCTGCCAAAATGGCTGAGATAATTACCCATGATTCTGCTGTCAGTTCCATTTCTACAAATGTGATTCTCATTTGCCATTTGATTATCTCTTCTTTGATTGAAAAAGTGTTTAAATTTCTTTGGGAAGGATATAACACTGCCAGAAAAGATAACAATATTGAAAAATAATTATTGCAACTGAAAACACATTAATATTGAGAATATTTGTTAAAAATGGATTTGAAATAAAAACAATAACATTTTAGCACAGTCTGGTCAACACAGCTCTTTCCATAAATCTTAGAAAGTAATTGCTGTTTCCAAGAGTAAATGCACAGTCAGGCAACAGGGGGTGGGGGGAGACACAATGATATATACTTAGATGCAAAAAAGGGTGACAAACTCCATAGAGGAGACTGTCTACCTAAAACTACCCGTAATTTAACAATTCTCTTGGGATCCACTAATTGCTTTCTCAGTGCTATGGAGACTTCCCTCGTGGCCAACAAGAAAGTGGAAATGTCTTTCAAAGTTCATTGGTTAGTGAATAATAATACCACTCCCAAGTGCACCAGTGAAGAAAACACAGGTAAGGGACCTGCAGGTGATGAACTGTTGGGACAGTCCAACAGAAACAATGCAAGCTACACATGTAATTTGAAATTTTCTATTAGTCATATTAAAGATGTACCAAAAAGTGAAATAAAAAAGAAAGAAAGAAATATTTTTCTGTGGTACTGGGGATTCAAACCAGGGATGCTTTACCACTAAGCTACATTCCCAGCACTTTTTATTTTTTATTAAGAGGGCCTTGCTAAATAGCTGAAGCTCACAACCAACATGGGATTTGCCTGCCTCAGCCTCTAAAGTCACTGAGATTTATAGGTGTATACCACTGTGCCTGGCAGTAAAATTAATTTCAAAAATAAAAAACTTCAAAATATTCAAGATTATTATATCAATATGTAATTAATATAAAAATTATTGGTAAGATAGTATCCATTCTTTTTTTCCATACAGTGTTTGAAGTTCTGTTTCTGTTACATTTAGTCCTGCATCCTTACCCAAATTAACCACATTTCTAGTATTGGTCATTCTCTTGGGTTCATATTAGCATGTGCAAATCTAACTTGCATTTGTCCAAGTTGTTATTGGCTTGTTGATCTTGTGTAAATTGTTTAAAGTTACACTTCATTTCCAGGGGTTATGCATAATTTCTAAAGAAGTAAAATGGAAATGATTTCTGAATGAGGAGCTGAGAGGGTACCTCCATGGTTGAACACTTAACACATCAGATATACTGGTTTCAATCCAGAGTACCAATGCTACTACTTATAACAATAACAAGCTCAGTGGGCAATTAATTTTTAAATAAATTTTTCTTTATGCTAAGGACTCATATCAGAAGGGGAAAAGGATGAAAAAGTGAATGATATAAAATATGTAAGAAATACAGTAAATTTTTGAAGTGTGACTCCTGCAAACATTTAAAGAAAAAACAACATAAAATGATTTTTGTAATATTTTTAACCAATGAAAGTATTTGGTTCAGTTAGTATAAATAAATAATAAATTTTTACTCTTAATAAATATTAAAATATAAAACAAAACTTAGGAAATTTAAAGTTCCTTAATATTCTTGAAACTTCTCCATGTTTGGACATACTTTATTATGACTGATTATATTTACTATTAGGAGATACTTCATCTACTCTATAAAGTATTAATATATTACTATATTACTCAAAGAAAAGCACAATCTTATACACCACAGAAAAAGATGTTATGCCCTAATACTCTATTGTAAAGATGGCTTTTGTTTGTCATAGCTATTTTCATTCACTTAGTGAGGGTCAGTAATTTTATCTTCAGTGTCAATTGATCCCTATGCATAGAAAACAAATATACACAAAAATACATACTTAATGTACTGTCTTTTTAATTTTTTTTTGTAGTTGAAGATGGAAAGAATGCTGTTATTTTATTTATTAATTTTTGTGTGGTGCTGAGGATCAAACCCAGTGCCTCACACACATGCTAGGCAAGTGCTTTGCCACTGAGCCATAGCCCCAGCCCTTAGTGTGATGTCTTAAGCATTTTAACTAAGTTGTCTCAGAAAGCATTTGCTTTGGGATCAACAATAGACGTCTATAGTTGAATTCACAGATTCTATCTATGAAGAGAGTCTCTAGCTTTTACCACTTACAAATTTCATTGACTTGACACATAAAATTCCTGAATTTAGATTTCCATTTTTATTAATATAACAGAATAGCAAATGAATAGAATTTTTTTGTAAAGCATAACTTGGAAAATTTTTGAGATACCCTTAGTTAAAAAATATAGTAAAAAAGACAAGGGTCAATATTTGGAGAAAACTTGGTAACAAACTTCAGAAAATAAGTCTTTGACAAAGAAGGCAAAATATACCATTATATATTAAACATTTGATTAACATCATTATAAATAAACTTCTTAAATGTCACAACAATGTATAACCAAAGTACTTCTGTATATTTGCATGTAAAGAAATCTATTAAAGTTAATATAGTTATGAATTGATGCTCAATTTTTAGACAGTAGAAACAATAATTCATCTTCTTCAATTAATAAATTGTTCTATTAATATTTATGTATATTTAACTGTATTAACTCATTACTATTTAGTTGTATCTTTGTTTTCATGCACATATGCATGTCTGTCACATTTATAATTCAATCAGTGCTAAGTCCACTGTCCCAAGGATTAATATGTGACAACTCAAAAATTAGATCCTCTGGAGAATATTTTGCTCTATATGATAGTTTCTAAAAAGCATGAACATTAGTGTGAGGGAGCACCCCCTCATCACAGTGCTATTATCAGGGTTGAAAACTGAACTCACCTCTAATTTTATGAATTCCATATATCTAAAGTTTCTTTGGGTTTATCTTCAAAATAGCAAAAGGAATAGTTATTGATGCTGTAAACATGTCTTCTAAACTAAATTGCTCTAGGCAGATATGAGAGAAAAGACACCTTGTCTCACCTAGGAAATCTCAACAACACTGTTTTCAGAGGTAGATTCTAGAGTCTTCTTCCTGTAAAGGAGAGAACCTGACTTGTTAGAGAAAGTTGGTGAAGAAATGCTAAAAATAAGATAAACCATTTCAGGAAATAGAATCATACATGGAATTTCCTACTTCCCTCCTTATCAGCGCCCAATAAAAGAACAGGGATGTGTGAGCAATTTATTTTACATTCTTTAAGTACTTGTAAGAAGAAAGTAAACGTTTAAGTGCTGCAACACATTTAATAATTACTGTAATTATATTCACTCATGTATCTAACCTGTAAAAATACTAAAATAAAATGAAAACTACTCAGAAGTTAAATGTTTACAATTGAATTTATTAGAGTAAAATTTCCCCTTTTCCATTAAGCAATAACAGTAAGAATTCCTTGACATAGAAGGAGTTTGAAATATACTTGCTTTAATTATCACACCTTATTTTCCTTGGTTCTTATTGGCAAATACCAATTTCCTATAGATATATGGGAATCAAATACAACTCACTTAAAAATCTATAGTTATTTAGGAAACTGTCACAAAATGAAGCTCGATTCACTTACTCACCTGAGAATTGAAAGATGTTTCTCAAGACTATATAATTTATTGCATGAGGGCAAGAAAATATTATTTTCTCAAGTGTATCGACCAACCTCAGTTGTACCATAGTATTTCATAAATTGAAGATTCAGTCAGTGTTTGTTGCATTAAAATGGGACAGATCAAGGTCTAGTATGGCCAATTTTTCTTCTCAGTATCCACTCAAATGGCATATTTTTAATTACATTGAAAAGCACAGAGCATTGTGAATAAGATATAGTATTTACCCTCAAGGCGACTGAATCTTTTTATACATGAGACTAATTTTTAAAATCTAAGAAACAATAAAATTTTAAAAAGACAAATATGCCAAACAGTACTACCTTTCAATCAATGTTTAGTCTTAATTTGATCAAAACAATTCAGCCATGAAAAAGAATGAAAACCTGTCACTCACAACAACAGACAGATGGAACATATAGATCATTATGTTAAATGAAAAAACCTAGGGACAGAAAATTTATGTTTTAATTAGATTTTGCATCATTGTGAACAAAATACCTGACAAGAACAACTAAGAGGTGGAAAAGCTTATTTGGGGCTCATGGTTTCATGTCATAGATGGCCAATACATTGTTATGGGCCCAAGATGAAGCAGCATAACATGGAGGAAGACCCCAGCAGAAGAAAACTGCTCAGTTTATGGTGGGATAAGAAAGCAGAGAGGAAGGGAGAGTGAAAGGGCCTCAGGAAAATGCATCGTTCCAAGACACATCCCCTGTGATCCACCTCCTCCAGCCATGTCCCACCTGCCTACAGCTACCACACAATCAGTTAATTCAAACTAGGATGGGTAGATTAGGTTACCACTCCAATAATCTGATCATTTTACTTTTGAATATTCTTGCATTAATGGTAGCTTTTGGAGTATAAATCATATCCAAAATCATAATTTTCTTCACCGGCCCCCAAAGCATATGTCCATTTCATAAAGAAAAAAAAATACATTTAGTTCTTCTCCAAGAGTCTCATAGTTTTAGAGGTTAAAGCTCTAATAATCTAATCATTCACCCCTGAATATTCTTTGCTTTTCTTTTTTCTTTTCTTTTTTTTTTTTTTTTTTTTTGGAGGTAGGTACTGGGGATTGAACCCAGGGAAGAGATTTGGAGGGACACTGCATATTCAAACTATGAAAGTTGGTTTCATAGATATTGAGAGTAGAATGGTGGTTACCAGAGGCTGGCAGTAGTGGGGAGGAGGGTCAAGGAAAGTTGGTCCATAGTCATTAAGCTAAGGTTAAATAGGAGCAAGAAGTTCAAGTGTGCTATTCAACAGTAATATGACTATAGACAATGTACTGAATATTTCAAAAGGCTAGAAGAAAACATAAAGAAATAAAAATGAAGGAAATAGTTACTCCTAACCTGATTTAAATATTAATCAACATGTATCTGTGTCGAAATATCAAATCTTACCTCACAAATACATAAAATGTTTGTTTTTATATAAAAGTTATGCAAATATAAAAAACACTTCATATAAAATAATAAAAGTTATGGGCTTAAAATAGATAGGTCATATATTAACAAATTTGGACAATGAAATGGCAAAAGATACTGAGAATTATAGTAATAAATTAATCATACTTATATCATATGTTCTGAAGCTTGGAGAATTTAAGAAATTAAAAAAGCAAAAAGTAGTTCATTTTAATTTGTTTTACTTGTTTGTTACCAGGGATTGAACCAAGGGTGCTTAACCACTGAGCAACATGTCCATCCCTTTTTTAAAGATTAATTTAGTGACAGATTCTCACTAAGTTGCTTAGAGCCTCACTAAGTTGCTGAAGCAGGCTTTGAACTCATGATCCTCCTGCCTCAGCCTCCCAAGGTGCTGGTATTACAGACATGGTCACTGTACCTGATGAGCAGTTCAATTTAAAACCTTTAAAAATTAGCTCAGGGGCTGGAATTGTAGCTCAGTAGTAGAGTGCTTGCCTAGCTACACATGTAAGACCCTAGGTTCAATCCTCAGTACCACATATAGATATATAAATAAAATAAAGGTATTGTGTCAACCTACAATTAAATATATATATATATATATATATATATATATATATATATATATATATAATATATATATATTAAAATTAAAAAATCAGGTCAAAGAAGGTTTCTAATAAAACTTGTCATTTGTTGTGGAAAATGAAACTTGTCACCAAGGTTTTAGAAAATATCCAACCTAGGTTATGATCATATGAGTGTTCAATGCCTAAGCCATTAAACTTCTGAATGATTGGGAATTATCACAGTAAAATGCTGAGTAAAAAAATGAACAAGTCCAACAGGGGTTGGGGTTCTGGCTTACTGGTAGAGTGCTTGCCTGGCATGGGTGAGGCACTGGGTTCGATCCTCAGCACCACATAAAAATAAAATAAAGGTATTGTGTCCACCTACAACTAAAAATATACATATTTAAACAAAAAAAGACTAAGGATAGGGAAGCACTGAGGACTGAAATGAAGAAAAGTATACAATATGTGTGTGTGTGTGTGTGTGTGTGTGTGTATACATATATATATATATATATATATATATATATATATATATATATATATATATATATATAGTGTTCCAAGGAAGAAAAGAAAGAAGGAAGGAATCAAGCTATGGTCAGAACATTTCATCTGGACATTTTTGTTACCTGGATTCTTGGTGGTGCAGGCCCAGAGGCTATGTTCTGCAGTTGTTTGGAGTTACTGGGTAAACTCTCGGCCTAAGCGGATTGAAGGGTTATGCTCCCTGATTGTCTGGACCACTGGCTGGGGACTCCAGCTAGTTAGACTGCTGACTACTCTCCCTAGTGAGACTAGGCTACTAGATTAGACCAAAAGGTGGGCAGAGCCACTGGCTGTGCTCTCTGGTTGGGTCAAGCAGCTGACAGGAATGTGGTGTCTGCCAAAATCAATGTGCTTATTACTGAGAGCTCCATCCCCTCTCTTTGTTTCTAGATGACTCCAAGTGGCCTAGCTCTGTCATTTTCCCCAGTGATCAATGTGAAAATAGACAGATGTGAACCTTCTTGGATATATTCCAGAACACTGAGGAAGTTGGATGTCCTCCTTAGGTTCTTTTTACAACACTAGAGAAACTATAGGCCCATGGAAATCCTCTCAGAATGGTACTTTTTGGGGGAAAGAAAAATGTGGTTCAAAGTGAAATCATTTTTCTTACCGTTATAATATGGTGTTTTGGCATTTAGTGGCCCTCATGGATTCTTCAGCCTTACCCTGGGATTTTGGAATTTTCACAGAAGCATTCTTGTCTGTGAATAGTTACCAGTTGGTATTTCTGTGAGGGGTAGCTTGACATCAGCAAGAGCATGACATCAGCAAGGTAGCTCTACCATGCTACCTTGCTGATGTCATGCTGTAATGATTACCTCTTAAAGAGTAACTATGTTTAATAATTTGATAGAATAATAATCCAAGGACATTTCGAGGACAGAGTAATCATATACTTCTATTTTAAAAAATAAATGCACATGAACCTTTAAATCATACTTTATTTTTTAATATGGGAAATGGAGAACAATTAGTACAGACATATTGGCAGAACTATACCATGTGAATATTAACTGAGACAAAGTGTACTAACCAGATCCAGCTCACAGAGAAATGGAAATAATTATGAATCATTCAATCTTTAGGCCTGACTCAAGCTTGAAATTGGGGAAATGAGATTCAGTACCAGGAATGGAACACCAAATATTATTACCAGGATTACCTTGTGAGTAGGGCTAATGCCTTAAATATAATTTTTCTGAGTCTTAAATGGCCATCTGGTGGGATTTATTAATCCATACTTTACATCTGACAATAATTAAAAATCATCAAGAGATATAAGTAGAAATTCAACTGTTATAAAGAAAAATAAGAGAAAGAAGAAGGAAATTGAAGTTATTTGGAGAGAGGAAAAACAAAACTTTCAAAAATAGATTCCTTCTAGAAGAATTCAAAATCTCAGCATTTGAGTTTTTGTTTTTGTTTTTTTTCCTAACGCAGAAATCAAAAACTGGTCCAAGTAATCAAGGCCAGTTAGAACTCAAGCCACCCAACCCATACTATAGGTTAGGCAGGGTCAGTAACTTTGTACTGTACAGGGAACCTCATGCATTTGGGAAATTGAAATTACAATGTTTAGGAAGAAAAAAAAATTCTGATGAGTAAAGTGGGATTTCTAATAAGAAGAGGGAGTTAAAGAGAGACACCAAGAGCAAGCACACACACAGGAAAGGGAAGGAAGAGACAGAGAGGTTACATAATATTGAGTTTTTAACACTTCATTTGATATTTTAGTTTTTCAAAAAATATTGAAATATATATATTTAGCTTGTTTTACCAGGAACAAAAAAAGAAACTCAAAAAGGTTAAGTCACCTTTCCAAAGCTACATAGTCTCTTTTTCCAATACTAAATTCAGTGCAGTCATGTGACTGTATAATACAGTAAAAACATAAAGGCTTATTACAGATGGAGAGAAAGAAAAGCATTATTAGCATTTATAGAGGTTGGGATGAGGAAGAACTGCCTTAGATTTGATAAATGCAAAGAATTAATATCAAACATCTGTCATTTTTCATTACCACTCAGAAAATATAACAGTTCATCAGGGCACCTTCATCAGTTTGGGACAATATAAAAATAAATACTGAGCTACATGTGGGTGAGATGAGGAGGCGTATGCCACTTCTTGAAAGAAAATGAAAGAAAGAAGCAAAGGAAATGAGCACTTAGAGGAGGAATTTCTGGAGAAAACAAAGTATCCAAAGAAAATGGAAGTAAAAGTCAGGGCCTAAAAGCAGAAATTTGAAAGAATTTCTGATTGTATTTCATTGTAGTAACATTCAATGTTCAATTTTATATTGTTAATAATCCCTTCTGTTATTCCTAAACCGACCTTCAGTAAAAGTCTATTGAAAATACTTTTGTGGGCTGGGGCTATGGCTCAGCAGTAGAGTGCTCACCTACCACGCGGGAGACCCTGGGTTTGATCCTCAGCATGACATAAAAACAAATAAAATAAAGGTATTGTGTGCAACTACAACCAAAAAAAAAAAAAAAAGAAAAGAAAAGAAAAGAAAATACTTTTGTGTTAGTTACTTTGGGGGAAATGAAAGAATGTGGAAAGTGTTCAGGCAGGTTTGACAAACAATCAGCATCTTAATTAAAGGAAAGAAGTAATAGTAACAGGAAGTGGGAAGCAGGTCAGACTAGATGCACAGACTGAGGTGATCCATTGGAATCTCGTGATGTTAGATGGATTTCTCATAGCAGGCAGCAAGATCACTGGGGGCACCACTATAGAATACTAAAGCAAAGAATGCTTCAGAAACCTGGAGGATATTGATATGTAAGCTACACAATAAAAATATCTGTCCTAAAATCATTCTCAAACAGTGCTGGAAGTGAATTTTTGAAGCGTTTGATTTTCTCTACTTTGAAACAGCAGCCCTGTTTTGATGAAGCCTCATTTACCAGTTTGCAGAACTGAGATCTTGAAAGAATTACTGTTATCACAAATAATTCATCTCATACAGTTAAATATTATCAGTCACAAATCCATAAATTTTCGATAAAGTTTTCACAACTCATCATTTCAGAAATGGATGCACATGTGACAACATAGATATGAAGTTGTATTATTCCTCTGGCCAGAAAAACAAATACTTCAAAATTCTATCTGTGAATAGTTCTCAGTATTGCTCATGGAAACCTGGAGGAAAATGGATCTGGGTCTAGAAATCAGAAACTCTTCTCTAGTATGCTTTCCAAAAGCTATGACTATTAAATAAACAGGAGAAAATATGTAAAAATAAAAAAGATTATTGAGCAAGACAGTGGGTGTTTTTTCCTGATGAAATATGTCATTTCAGAGCACTCTCAGGGCAAACAAACTTCTGATTGTATTAATGACTCATCCAATAAAATTAATACACTCCTGTAAGACACATGGAGCACAGATTTAAAGAACAGATGGTGGAGTATAACTGTGGAATCACACTGACAAAATACAGATAAAGACCTAATGAAAACTATTAAAAAAATTCACATATGAGTCAAACATCTGCTTTTGTATAACTAGTACAATAAGTAACAGAACAGAAATGGAATTAATTTTGTTCCCAAAATAGTCATTGCACTATTTAAGTTTGTACATTGACCAGATACTTAAAGAACCTAGCACTTTGTTAAAGATTATTCCTTTATTTAGAAATATTAAATAAATTAAAATGATAAGAACAAAAGGTGTCGTCTAATTTTTCTCATCTGTGTATTTGCTAGGTATTCGAAATATCATATTCTATTCACATTACCCTCAAATTAGAGTTTTGTCTTAACATCTCCTTAAAAAGATGTCACCTCTCAGAATGGACCTTACCATTTCTCATGTCATTAATTTACAGGCATCCTTCTCTATTTGTGAATGAATATCAAGTTTGGTTTATTTGGTTAAAAAAAGTGACTGGTTGTTTAAAAATTCTAAATGAATACAAGAGAGATTTGTTTTCAAGGGAAAGATAAAAAATTAGAATGATCATGTTTCCTCAATCTTACCTCTTCTCCCAAGATCTTAAAAATGCTTGTTAATTTATATAAATTTAAGAGTATCAAAAAGAATTTCTCATTAAAATCATTGCTTATCACAACTTAAATCAATGGAATTTTTATCCAAAAATATTTTTCCTTGATAAATCAAATCATAAATTTAGGAAAACAGAAGTCAGAATATATTAAGGATATTTATGACATAGTTTGTTATTTTGTTCCTCACATTAGGTACATTAGTCTGGCCCCATGGCACCTAGAATCATTATTCTATCAAAATTTGAGGGTCAGATATTAAATTGCATGAGGGGATAGGTACGTCACTCAGTGGTAAAACACTTGTCTAGCATACTCAAAGGCCTAGGGTAGATCCTCAGCACCACACACACACAAAGAAACCCTTTCAGCAATGTTGCACACCTGTAATCCCAGTGATCTGGGACCCTGAGAGAAAAGGATCTCAAGTTTGAGGCCCTAAGCGATTTAAGGAAAACCTGTCTCAAAATAAAAAAATAAAAATAAAAAAGGCTGGGAATGTAGCTCAGTGGCAGAGGTCCCCTCAGTTCAACCCCTAGTACCCCTTAAAAAAGGTATTAAAAATATTAAACTGCAGTTAAAACATCTTCTAGTACAGTTCAAGTCAATTAGGATAATTCTTTGAGCTGATCAAAATTTTCCTAATGATTAAAGTTTAGCTTTTTTTCACATTGTTAATAATTGAAAGTAACAATATATACATTTTATCTGTTAACCAATGAAATAGAATGCTTACTTAAAAAAAAACACTTGTTTACCAAATGTGTTGAATTCTGTTTAATTCTGATCTAACTCCAATTCACTAGTGTTAATTTTATATATAATATTTTGGAAACAGAACTTTGAGAGAGTTCTAAATAATTAAAAAATCATGACTAATTGACCTAGATTGTGTAGGCAACTGTTTCTTTCACCTTGTGTGCCATTGGAATCACAAATTTTGAAGGGTATCTTTGATGATGACTTAACACCTCTCATGCTATTAATTGACTTTTTAAAGTTTCCTAATACAAATTTTGTACAAACACTATGAGACCACACCATAATAAATAAATGAAGGAAACATGGAGATTGATTTTCTTATCTCAATCCATTCAATCATATTTTTCCCAGAACTATGAGATGAATAAAGAGAATTAAAGCCAAGTTTTTCTATACACACTTAGTATAGATCTACACTAAAAAGGTAGGAGAAAACCCAAACAGTTAATTTCTATGTAAACTGAATGCTCAAATAGCTTAAAACTTCAATTAGGTTTATATTGAACAGTTGTGTTCTCTTAATAATGTTTTACAGATGCTATAGTTTTTTTTCCTGAATTTTTAAAGAAAGAATAAATTATATTTAGAATAGCTATGATTATATTACTATATATATTAATTATTATATTATTATATATATTAATATATATTATATATTATATTATATACCTTTTTTAATTCAAATTAGGGATCTTCATACAGTGAGATTAATTATAAAAAGCAATCATTTGATTAAAATAATTACCACATTCTTTAAAATTTGGGGAGGAAATATGAATTCTGTACAAATAAACTTTCAAAATGTTTTTCATAGATTACTCAATATAAAAAATTTAAATAATTTAATATTAACAATCTTAAAATGCTACTATTTCAAATTTACAATACTTTGAAAATGGCTTGCATATAAAGTATCCAATCACTATGCTGTTAATAATCTGGAGAAATCTGATGAATACAAAGAATAAATTCTTAAATGATACTAATTCCTACAGAAACATAAGGCACACTTTTGGTGACTTAGCCAAATATGAAAAGGAAGCCCAGGTATTCAGAACTATAAATAATACTTTAACTTCTCATTGCTAATGTATCTGACTAATCAATATTGAAGTTATGAATAAAGTAAAGCATCTATAAGTAAATGCACTGAGGTATAATGAGGCTCATGTGAGGTAATATATGTGAAGGTACTTAGGACACTGAAACAGTACGTAAGTGTAAGGTGTTAATCATTATATCTGATAAGGGGTCAGAAATCTGGATTCTCACCCTGATTTTACTTCTGTTTACCATATGAATGCAAGGATGTATCATGTTTCCAATCTGTCCTTACATCATAAATGTGTCTAAACTTTATTTCAAAAAGTTTGATATAATAAAACACTTGATATAATAAAACACTTAATCCTGATATGAAATATTTTAAATATTAACAAATATTAACAAAAATTAAAATAATTGTTTTAAATTGCCCTTATTCTTATCTTAGAAACTAATGATATCTGAGCAGTCATTCCCCAATTTTGTTGGCTTATCATCTCCTATTTGCTCACGTGGGGTATTACCCCTGCACTGCTTCTCCTATTTCTGGAGCTTGTCCTGGACATCTTGATTAGCAGCTTTGTGGAAAGATCTGAAACACCACAAGCCCCTACTAACCAGACATTTTTCTTCTTCTTCTGGCAGGGTATTCTTCTGTATTTACAGCATCATTTCCAAGCTTTTAATGATTCCCTTATGTCCTTCAATTTTTGTATTTTTATCAATATTAATCTTTTTTCTTGCTTTTTATTAACTTTTACTTTTACTTTCAAATTCTTCTCTTCTAGCCCTTCATAAAATATATAATAATTATGAATTATAGTCACTCCACTTTGCTGTGGAATACTTGAATGTGTTCCTCCTATTTAATTGTTTGGCACCCATTATCCAATCTTTCTTTATTCTCCCTCTCCATACGAAATGACTAAGCTCTCCTCGTTCATATTTTACTATTTTCTACTTTGAGTTCAAGTTTTTAGCTTCCACATGTAAGAGAGAACAAACACAATATTTGTCTTTTGTAACTGGTATATTTTACTGAATATAATGTCCCATAGTCCCATACATTTTTTTGTTAAAAATGATAGGATTTCCTTCTTTTTATGGATAAATAATATTTCATTTTTTTGTCCATTCATTCATTCATGGACACTTAAGTTGATTCCACAGCTTGACTAATGTAAATAACGTTGCAATAAACATGTGAGCACATGCGTCTCTATGATATAATGGTTTCACTTTAGATATATACACAGTAGTGTAATACCTGTATATTAGAGTAGATTTATATTTTGTGTTTTTTTGAAGGCCGCCCATACTATTCTTCATTATTCGGTATATAAGAGTTCCCTTTTCCATTGTAACATCATTGGGATTTGTTATTATTATTTTTTTAATAATAACTTCAAATTGAGGTAAAATGACATCTCATTGTGGTTTTGATTTATGTTTCTCTGATGCAAGTGATGTTGAGAATGTTTTCATATACTTTTTGGCCATTTATATTTTTATTTCTGCACAGGGTGAGATATAGGGTTCAAGTCTCATTCTTCTGCATATGCATGTACAGTTTCACAGTTATTGAAGAGGCCATCCTTTCACTCTGAGGTTTATTTGTTAATTTATTCTTTCTGGATGATCTTTCCACTGGTGAAAGTGGGGTATTAATATTTTAGGAGCTAGCTCTCTCTTTAGATCTAATAATGTTTGATTCATAAAATCAGGTCTTTCAGCATTAAGTGCATAGATATTTAAAATTATTACTTCTTCTTATTGAATAGATCCTAGATAATCACACAGTGGCATTCTTAGTCTCTTTTCACAGTTTTTGACTTACACTTTATTTCATCTGAAATAAGCCTAACATTTCCTGCTTACTTTGGGTTCTATTTGCATGCAACATCTTTTTTTTTTTTTTTTGTCTATTCATTTTCATTCTCTGTGATTTTACAAGCAAAATGAGTTTCCTAAAGACAGCATATTGTTGGGTGTTGTTTTGTTTATTTCCTTCAGCCAGTCTCTACCTTTTAATTAGCAAATTTAATCTATTTGCATTCAGTCTGTTTACTACTGACATATAATTATGTTAATTTTCTTCTTATGGTTTTGAATATTTTTTGTTCTTTTCTTCTCTGTGGTTTGACAATTTTATCCACTGATAAGGTTTGATTCATCCTTTTATCTCCTTTATGTATCTGCTTTTCTAGTGGGTTTTATATTTTCATGATAATAGTTCTCTTTTTCACTTCTAGATGTATTATTCTTTTGAGCATTTTTTGTAAGGCCATTCTAGTGGTGATAAATTCTCTCATTCTTGCTTGTCTTGGAAAGTCTTTATTTTTCCTTCATTTCTGAAGAATATCTTTTCTGATTACAGTATTCTTAGTTAGTACTTTTTTTAATTCAAAACTTTGAATATATCATCCTATTCTCTTCTATCCTATAAGGTTTCTGCTGAAAAATCTGCTGTAAGTCTAATGGGGAATTTCTTAAATGAATTGATACTTTACTCTTTCTGTAGAATTCTCTCTTTTTCTTAAACTTTTAACAGTGTTAAAAGTTAAACTAAACTATGTAGATGACTTTTTTGTCAAATTCATTTTTACCTCAGGGGCCTGATTATTTATGTTTTTGCCAAGGTAAGAGAATTTTTTAGCTATTGTTTCACTGAAAAGGTTTTCTAAGACTTTTTCCTTCTTTCTCCCTTCTAGAACTCTAAAAATAGAAAATGTGTGCACTTAATAGTGCCCATTAATTCTTACAAGCTTTCTTCATAATTTTCTTTTTTTTTCTGATGGGATTATATCAAAAGATATATCTTGAAGTTCACAAAGTTTTTCTTCTGCTTGATATAATCTGTTATTGAATCTTTCTGTTATATTTTTGTGTGTGTATGTATGATTCTGGGCATCAGACTCAGTAACTCAGGTATGCTAGACAAGCACTACTCCACTGAACTATGCCCCCAGCTCTCCACTGTATTTTTATTTGACTTATTAAATTTTTTTAGTTCCAAGATTTATGTTTGAGTATTTATCAAGATCTTTCTCTTTTGACTGAATGTATTATTTATATCATAGATTGCTTTCCTAATTACATAGAATTGTATATATATATATATATAATATATATATAATATATATATTTAATATCTAAATATATATATATATATTTAAGATCTAAACATATATATATATATTAAGATCTAAATATATATATATATATATATATATATATATATATATATATATATATATATATTATCTCATTTGCTTCATTTGCTTTTCTTAGGACCTATCTCTGGAATTCATTCCCTTTTCTTAAGAGTCTGTTGCTTGTTATTGTGCTTCTTTGGAGGCATCAGGTTACCTTGCTTCTTCATACTTCTTGTATTCTCATGTTATTTGTCTATCACTTGTCTCCACCAATTCAATAGGGTGACACTTATAGTAAAAGGTTTTGTTCTAAAAATGTGTCAGTTTTGTAAGAAATGTTGGCTTTGATGCCAGTTGGTGAAGTCTCCCAATAGTTTCTTCAGCTATAACCATGTCTGTGGGGTACAGTGCAAGCAACAATGGAGTCATAAAGCTCATTTATCAACACAGACCACTTAGAGGTAGAGACATTCAAGTGGTCTAGGTAAGTATGGTGCACACATCAATGGATTTCGGATGCCCACCATGTGCAGTATGGCACACAAGCTCAACAACAAGAGTACAACTGTCAGTTTCCTTGGGCTGCACAATGGTGGGACCACTCTAACATGCTGAGGCACATATGGTAAAGCTCATGTATCAGCAGCATCAAGGAACTAGTTAGTTTCTATGGACTTGGCAAGGATGAGGATACTAAAGCAGACCTGGTATGGATATTGTTCAGCCTTCATGCAATGGGTTCAGGAAATGGCTGCTGCATGGGACACATATGCAAGTTTTTAGGGACTGTGTGGGGCTGGAGTCACTCTAGCATGACTGGGAAATGTGGCACAGCTTTGGCAGTGTATACCTGTTAGTTTCTGCCAAGCCATGCAGAAGTGGAGCCACTATAGTGACCCAGTAGGGTAAATAGTAGTTCATGATGGTGGGGACAAGGAATGATTGATTGGTTTGATCTCAAAATTGTACTTTGAAGCTATTAAAGCTGTTGCTTGGGTGAGGACAGGTACTGTGTAAACTGGGCTTTCCCTCTGGAGCTGTGCAATGGTGTGCACTGCTCAACAATTCTCCAGTTAGCCTACAGGGCCCATCAGGGCTGCAGGATTTAACAGAAGCCAAAACCTCAGATGTTCACAGTGTTAGTGTGGGTCATTGGGGGGTTCCCATTTACCTTTTCTTCATCATGGGAGGGCTTTCCCAGGTTCAAACTGGGCTGGTGTGGGTAATGGGCACTTGATGTGAAGTACTTTTTTAATATTTTTTTGTTGTTGTAGTTGGACACAATACCTTTATTTTATTTATTTTTATGTGGTGTGAGGGATCGGATCCAGGGCCCCACTTGTGCTAGGTCAGTGCTACTGCTGAGCCACAACCCAGCCCCATGAAAAGTACTTTTGTTCGGTTCTTTAACCAGACCACCAAGTCTCCATTTTCTTCCCCTTTCTAGTTTTTCTTCTTGTTCCAATTCCATGTATTTGAGCACTCTTCCCGAAATATTCGAACTGAGTAGTAAATAGCTATTCAGCTTTTTTTGGTCCTTCTTTGTGGGCTGGAAGTATGTTCAATGCCTTTAATCAACCATCTTTCTTGATTCTTCATGTTTGCTTTTCCTTTAGGATCTGTTATGGTTTCTCGTTTGTTATTATATTAGTAAAGTTTTGCATGTATGTACAATAAAATGTCATTACTATTTAGGCTCAGGAACAGAAACTAAACAATATTTTTGACTCTTTTTTTTTTAATTTTCATTCCCTTCTTGTAACTCATCAGAGTGAATTGCCTAGTCAAACTTCAAAGTGCACCCCAAGTTTTATAGTTTTTTCTACTTGCACTATCGAATATATGGTATCTCATTTGAATTACACAATAATCTCCCTCTTTTCATTAATGCTGTCCTGAATCTTCTCTCAGACCAGCAGCCAGAAAGATATTTCTAAATATTCATTCCTGTGCTAAAAGTTTTCATTGGCTTCTCATATCAATTTAAATAAAACAGAACTTTTTGCAAATGGCAGAAGTTCCTAGATAGTACCGCTCTGGCTTCATCCCCATCACCTCCCTCATACATACACAGAAAAAAAACTTTATGATGTTCACAGTGCCAGTGGACATATATAATATTTTTATAAGTTCACATATGCTGAGGGCCATTGCCAAGTAGGAATGACGCATCGAAATTTCCTTGCCAGCGTACCCCATGTTAAATGGACTTGCCTTGGAAATTTGCTGTGACCTTGCATGTGTGTTTGAGAAAGGTGACCCTGCTCAATGACCAGGGTGGATCCAGGTTTTAGGAAGAGTTTAAGATAATTTGGTTTTAAGGCGTTCCCAGTTTAAGACAATAGGGGTTTTAGGGAAGTTGGAGGTTGAAGATTATTGCTGCTAGGATTAGGGTGTATCCTGCAGGTTTGAGGAAGTATCCTGCTCCTTGGGTTTAGGGCATTCCCGGTTTAAGACAAGTTTAAGGTGTTCCCCGTACAGGCCACCAAAATGCCAATGTCTTGGCTGGGCACAAGATCACGAGCCACCACACACCTTGTAGATTCAAACAGCAATTCTTTATTCCCGAACTTACACCGGCCTCTACACACACATTCTCGGGAAATCCCAGTTCTGCCACCCAATTCACCTACTCCACGAGGCTTTTTTTCAAATCCCATTTGAATCTCACGAGAACTCAAGGGGAACAAACAGCAGGAACACCCTAATCCCAGCAGCAATAATCTTCAACCTCCAACTTCCCTAAAACCCCTATTGTCTTAAACTGGGAACGCCTTAAAACCAAATTATCTTAAACTCTTCCTAAAACCTGGATCCACCCTGGTCATTGAGCAGGGTCACCTTTCTCAAACACACATGCAAGGTCACAGCAAATTTCCAAGGCAAGTCCATTTAACATGGGGTACGCTGGCAAGGAAATTTTGATGCGTCATTCCTACTTGGCAATGGCCCTCAGCACACATATAATAATCACTCTGCACTCTGCCTTCCTTACCCCCAGACACATGCACTTGGCTCCAGTCACCTTATCCTTTTTGCTTTTCTACAAACACACCAAGCTCTTGCCTGCCTTTCCTTTATTATTCCCTCTGTCTGGAGCTACCCATCCACAGCTCATACAGAGATCATCTTTGCTTCATTCAACTTTTCCTGATCACATGTCATTCTTCCAACCCCTAACCTCATTTTATTTCCTCAGACGTATTTGTTATTATCTGAATATAATAACAAAAGTATATTATTTTCCCCTTGTATATCATCTTTATTTTTTTATAATGCAAGATTCTTTAGGATAGATACGTTTTCTGTCTCTCTCTTTATCCAAAGCACCCAAAAGCACCTTATATGTGTTCTTATGAATGGGTGCTAAGTAAATCTGTCTACGTATTATGTGAGATAGATATTGTCATTGTTGTCATTTTAAAGCTATAGAATCCAAAGCTGAGAAAGGTAAAGAAACATGCCTTGTGTTAGGTTGCTAGTTAGTGGATTAGAATAGTTAGCAGGATTAGAATCTGGCACTCTGGCTGTAGAGTTGGTTCTGTTCTTCAGAGTAGAATACTCTCTTCCAGTCCCCTCACAAACATTGTACAAGCTTTCTTCTGTGATGTGGAGTTCATTTTCATTTATATTATTTTAAAAAGAAAGGACTTATTTCTAACCCTATGGCAGCCCATTAGATACTGTGCATGATGAATATAGCCTTCTTTCTTAGTCTTAATATTGTACTGAACATTTTTCATATACTTGTCTCTAAAGAATTACAGAATCTGTTCTAGACATGATTAACTCATTAATCTTCACAAAACCTAAGAAAGGTCACTAAAATTAAGTATCCTTGCTTTACACCTAAAGATCTGAGAAGCACAGCAATGATTAACATGATCAAGGTCATGTAGCATGTTTGGAATAAGAACTCACAGAGTTCTGTTTCTCTTCTTTAAGATATTCCTATATCTTTATAGTGGATTTTTTAATTCTACTTGATCACAATTTGAACCAGTAGTGACTGTCCCATTTATAAATAAACACCATTAATTGGTATTAAAAATAAAAATGCAAGGTTAATTCACACTATTCATTTATTTGATTAATCTCATAAAAGAGTTATGGAGTAGAACCTGATATTTTCTATAGTTTCTTTAATTTTTTCCTCAGGATTACTGGAGGTAGTTTATTAGTAAAAGTATAAGTATTTTAATGATAGTTGAGTTATTTATTTTTATTCCTAAATTTAGTTCCAATAAAATGATAAAAAGATATTGATGTAAATTTTTATGACAGCACAATTCCATTGGTGAGGTAATACAGTATGGAATTTGCAATCACACAGCCTTAGGTTGATATTCCAGCTCTATTACTTGTTAATTTTGTGTCCCTTCATTACCCTTTTAAATCTGATAAATGTATAAAATAATAGGATTGATCAAAAATTCTTCTGAGTGTTCATTCAGTCAAATCTTAGTAATAAAACCACACTTAGTATGATACTTTAATTAAATCACTTTTACTGTTGTTATTAGAGTAAGAAGTTGTGGTTATTTGACATAGACTGTACATATATTTTCATTTCACCATTTGCTGAAAATGATTTTAAAGACAATGATTACAATAATGGGTAAATATGTGGGAAATAAATGTTCAGTTTCCTGATGAGCAAGCTGCTTTTGATATTTTATATTAAGCATGAGCATCCTTTCACTTTTAGTTGCATGCTTCTAAAAGACTTGAATCTCTTAATGTAGCCAGACAGGATTTACTATTGATAATAATACTCATCAATTTACTTCAGATAGCCACACTCATGCCAAAGTATAAAACTCATTTTTATTTATAGTAATTATTTTTTCAATTCTAAGGGACTTTTTTCATTCAGTTTGAACTTATAGGAGTTTGCACCTTAGGATCAAATTTAGTCTTAGGAATAGTTGAATAGAAACAAACTCAACCCATATTTGAGGTAAAGATGTAGGGAAATTTCAAGGACTCATGAGAAGGTCATAGGAGACCCCACATGAATGAGGCCCTATCAGAAGAAACTGTCTAAAAACACATGGCATCTTGTGCCTACTTCCATGTGCATGGATGTGCATACTTGTGTCTGTGGGTTCCATTCATCTTTGTGAATCCAGTATCCTCAGAAAACTCTCAGATTTTGTCTCCCCTGTCACTGCACTTCTTTAGTAGAATTCTGTTGCCAGGTCATCTAATCTGATCTGACCGCACCATGGTCTTTCATTCCCAGTATCATGTAACCTTGAATACTACTTGGAGGTTACTTTCAAATTTATTGGAAACTGCTATGAATTGATTGCCTGTGCTTCCCCAGAATTTATTTATTGGAGCCCTAATGCCAAATATGATGGTATTGGAAGGTGATACTTTGGGATTTAGTTATGTTTGGATGATGTTATGCATAGAGAGCCTCCATGATGAACATAGTGTCCTTATAAGGAGGTGAAGAGACCAGATCATCTTCATTCTTTCCCTATAATCCATGTGAGAAGGAAGCTGTATGAGAACTAGTCGGAGAACCCTCACAAAAATCTAACCATGCTGGTAGCCTGATCTCAGGTTTTTAGCCTCTAATACTGCTGAGGGCCATTGCCAAGTAGGAATGACACATCAAAATTTCCTTGCTAGCGTACCCCATGCTAAATGGATTTCACTGTTGACATTGCATGTAAGGTGACCTTGCTCAAGGACCAAGGCGGATCTGGGTTTAGAGCTGATCAGGTTTGAGGAAGTATCCGGGTTCTTGGGTTTAGGGCGTTCCCGGTTTAAGACAATAGGGGTTTTAGGGAAGTTGGAGGTTGAAGATTATTGCTGCTGGGATTAGGGTGTTCCTGCTGCCTGAGCTCCCGTTGAGTTCTCGTGAGATTCAGAAAGGATTTTGGGAAAAAAGCCTCGTGGAGTAGTTGAATTGGGCGGTAGCAGAACTGGGATTCCCCCAGAACGTGTGTGGAGGCCGGTGTGAGTTCGGGAATAAAGAATTGCTGTTTGAATCTACAAAGCTGTGTGGTGGCTCGTGATCTTGTGCCCAGCCAAGACATTGCCATAATACCATGAGAAATAAATGTTTAATCCACCCAGTCTATGGTATTCTCTTATAGCAGCCAAACTAAGACACATACCACAATCTAATTGCATAAATGCTTCACTTTCCTCCATTGCGTGAATCAACATTCAGAACGTGTATCACCACTAAATGGGTCTTTATCCCAAATGTATTACCATCTCTAAAATGAATGGTGCAGCAGTGAAGAAATAATGATTAGCCCTATTGGTGCTGTGCAAAATAACAGTTTAACAAATGATTTTGTTATTTACCTGCTTGTTTTGTACCTATTTTTTTTAGAGAGAGTGAGAGAGGAGAGAGAGAGAGAGAGAGAGAGAGAGAGAGAGAGAGAGAGAGAGAGAGAGAATTTTTAATATTTATTTTTTAGTTCTCGGCGGACACGACACAACATCTTTGTTGGTATTTGGTGCTGAGGATCAAACCCGGGCCACACGCATGCCAGTCGAGCATGCTACCGCTTGAGCCACATCCCCAGCCCGTTTTGTACCTATTCTTACAAAACTACTGTTTACTTATTTCATAAATGTCTGGTCCCTCCAGTTTTCTGTAGTTCTATATAAAAATGATTATTTGATATCTTGGTATCAAGAACAAAATCATAAAGGTCAAAGTGGGCATCTTCACAAACTTTCATCACATTCTGCATATTTCAGAAGGGGTATATAAAATACTGCTAATAATCTAGTCTGCATAGAAAACTAGGAGCCAGATGAAATATAAATAAATGACTTATAAGTCAGATTTTTTAATGATATGAGTTACTGTTTTCATTTAATCACTGAAAAAGTCACAGATTGCTCAAATAATTAATGAAAGTTAGTTGTCTCAAGTAAAAAACCACCAAATGCAATAAATTTTTGTAGTAGGTTGAATTGTGTCCCCCCAAGAGACATGCTCACATCTTAATACTAACTTTTTTGAAATACATGTTTTTGTAGGTATAGCTAAGGATCTTGATATAAAACTATTCTGAACTTAGGGTAAGCATTAAATCAAGTAACTGCTATCTTAATAAAAGGAAGGAGAGGGAAGATTGAGACCTTCAGACATACAGGGAGTAGAACATGTGAAGACTAGGGCAGAAACTGGAATTCTATAGCCACTAAGCAAGGAACACAAGAAACCACCAAAGAGAAAGATTCCCTCCCAAACACATTGGGATGGTGAGTGTGAGACAGATACACCTGAAGTATGTGAAAAATATTATGCAACTTTAAATACATATATATGTAGTTACAGTTATAATTATAAAAAGCTATACACATGCAGCATTCAATAATTGATATTTTTTTTTAAATAAAGGAATGATACCTGAATAAACAGCCTGTATATTAGTCTCTCAAGCCCAGATATGCAGTTAGTTACGGGTCTTTTTGAAAGTACAAATTCTCTGGGTCCCAGTGAGAGCCATTAAACAAGATTTTCTACAGACTGAGTTTAGGCTTAGGTAGTCTTAATTTCCATAGATAAGAGCTGAAAAGCATGCTTGAGATACTATGAAAAAGTTCTAAAAATGCAAGCAGCATTATTTGTGTGTATTTTATAAAATGCATAATATTCTCTCAAACCAAAAGATTAACTTGAATGAGAGCAACTTGCAACAGTAAATTTTCAGATAAAACCTTTAGAGTGGGCTATATTTCTACACTTTATTTATTTAATTAATTGATTAATTTTTGAGGTTCTAGGAATTAAACTCAGGTTGTTCTACCAATGAGCCATTCCCCAATCCTTTTTATTTGTTTAAATTTGACACAGATCCTCACTAAGTAGCCCAAGTTCATCTCAAACCTGTAATTCTCCTGCCTCAGCATCCTGAGTCACTGGTATTACAGATGTATGCCTCCCATCCTGGCCAGATTGTGTTATATTTTAAAGATTTGACTTATGAAAAATATTAAATTATTCAGACTGTGCATTATGAAGCAAAAATAATCACAGAAAACTACTGAAAAATGGCTTTTCAAAGAATTGACTTGCAATTATAGGTCAGATTATACTCTCCAAAGAAAAATATGATCTTTTGTTTTATGTCTGGCAGATTAAACATTATCCAGAGTGCCTCCCTCTCTCCTCCTATTCCTATTCCAAGAGAAGTTTCCTTCCCAAAGTAAATTCTCTCATTCTTATCCTTTAAAACTTCTTCATCCAAGTACAAAAAACTAAATTAAATATATATATATCAGTAATAAATATATATATATATATATATCAGTAATAAATATATATATATATATCAGTAATAAATATATATATATATATCAGTAATAAAGATCCCAGTGATCTAAGTCCCTAAGTTAAAAACAGCTATTTTAGTTCATTAAACAGTTTCCTTAAATATAAACAGAAAATAAAATTGCTGAAGATAGCCACTCTTTATTATAACAGAGAAATAAATACCAGAATAAAGTAAGTTTAAAATCTGTGGACCTAAGACACATGTTAGATATAAAGTTTTTGTATATGAGCTATAAGATAATTCTACAAGGATTCATGGTGGTGTAAAATTTTAATTTAAGTCAAATATTGGAGTGTTCAAGCATTAGGGTAGAATTACAAACATTCTTTTAGAACTTAGTATGATCTGATTTATCTTTTTCCATCTGGGACATCCATATTTTTCATATGATACCCAAGACAACAACCAAATGAACAGAAATCTAGCTCCTCAGACTATGAATTATACAAGATTAGTGAACACCAGGATATAATTGAATGGTCTGAGCTGAATGCTTCTTAATTAGACCCATTTAATGTTTGCAACATGCCTACTACATACCAAAGAAGACTTAGTAAACATTTTTTAAATTTTTTAGCACTTGCCTTATTTCAATTTATGTTGATTTTCACTATCCCTTTGGTTTTCTATACTTTCTACTGTTTTTCATTTTCACTAGACTCACCTTAACTTGTTTTACATTGAAGATCATATATTCTTGTTTTAAAACTCTAAATATATTGTTATCAAATAGAATGAAAATTAATTAGGGGAATAAACAGGCAGCAGGGAAAAGTCAGATACACCTTCTCTCATTTATCTTGAAAATATGTCTATCAGGAGACCCTGATTCTCTTGGGTTCTCTTGGGTTCTTACTGACTCTAGTGATATCTGGACCTACTAGAAAACACAGAAAACTAGACAGAAAAGATGGTAACACTGATTTAGAGTTAGTTAACAATTTTGCAAGCCAAAGACAGATCTGGAGTAATTCATAATTTTAAAATGTATTTGCAGAACTCCATTAGAAGTCAGAGTCAATTCTGTTATAACACTATTCTCTCTGTTATCACTGTCAATATCACTTTTTTGCTGATAGTGTAAGAAGCCTTACTTTATGTCTAAATAATGTGAATTTTGTACCTGGAAAGTTCTGCACACTATTTTGCTGCATATTTCAGAGATACAATAAAAGAAAATTGAAATAGATATTAAAATAAAATGCCTCAATCTCACCACCATTAACTAATACCAAAGTTTAGATTAACTAGTTACCAATAATTAAAGTAAAATTGACAACATTATACAATTTTCATAAAGGATATTGATTAGTTTTCTTAAGATAATTTTCCTTCACACCTCCATTAGGCCTATCATCCATGTCTTCCATCAGAGTAATAACCTCAAACAACCAAAACATGACCCAAGAAGAATAAAGGTTGATATGGCTGACCTTACCTCCTTCACAAAGTCATAAGAGAAAATAGACATTAGAAATATAATGGAATGTAAACATTAAATCCCAGCAATACCAAATAAGATAGCCATTTACTCATTGCATAAAAAAAACAAGACATTGAGATGTATAGTTAGAAGGTTTAATTTCTTGTAATTATTTCATTTCAGGTTTTTTGAAAGAATGAATAGCAAGCCTCAACTTTGTGAAATTTATGCATAGAAAATAAATTTTGTGAATGGTCTTTAATAATTTGTTACTTTTTATGAAACAAACAAGTTAGAAAAAAAACCAGAGAAACTCAAATCCTACCATTTTAATTATTTAAATGTTTTATTTTTCCTAATTTTTCTCCCAGTCCCTATGCATGGACAGCAATTTCATACATAGTTGTAACATTATATTTGTAAAACTCTGATTGCACTTTTGCATTTAATTACATTGATGCAATAGTATTTACATAACCATTTATTAATCTTTATACATGTACTATTTTCACTTTTAGACAAGACTTTTTTGCTTTCTGAATTGTCTTACACCATAATTTTATGTTCCAGGGAAAATCAATTGTAATTTTAATATATTGTTCTTAATATCAGGATTAAAAGAGAATAGTTTGTCAACCATGGATTATCTGCATATCTATAGATGCTGCTCCATAAGATACTCTTTTAAAAGTATTAAATTACCTTCTGTATTAAATTATGCATGATTTCACATTCCAACACTAGAGACTGAGTGTTTGATGACAACTAAACAAACAGTCTTTTATTTCATGTGAACCAGACTGTGTTTCAAACACTAAAAAGTATTTATGCTTAAACAGTGTTTGAAAAGTCACACAGGATTTAAGCCTTCACTTGTAATATTATGAGACTCTTTTATTCTGTGAAATTATTTTTCTCTGCCTATATTTCTGTCATTTTGTCATTCAATAAATCTGTGCTAATCTTCTAACATGCCTCAGGGATTGAGAGAAACCTGTCTAGGGTGTCTATAGCACATTCAGTGTCATAGGTCTCCTTTCCTCTGTGTGTAGTTAGGCAGTTCATGTTTCTGTTTGTTTCCAACTTATTTCAGTGTTGCTTAGTCTCTTCTTTTTAGATTTATTTTATACTCCTATTTTCTATTTTACCCTCCATTTTTTCATTCATCTGCTATCCTCTGCTATCTACCCATTCTTTTAATTCAATGGTAGGTTTGGACTCCATAATTCTAAAGAACAATGTTGGATATTTCACAGGTTTTTAAAAGATAAATTTAAGATTTTTAATGTAATTAGTCATATAATTTTAAGCCACAACAACTATTTATTATTCTTTATAAGATTAATGAATATCTAATAACATATTGAAAAATCATGAACACTTCACTTGATATTAAAGTCTTTAATAAAAATTTTATTATTAACCAAAAATTTGTATAATATTGAACCATATGATTACACTCTCTTGTTTTTAAAAGTTTAAGTTATCTATTTTAAAAGGTAGGCATTAGGGGCTGGAAGGGAAGCTACTAAGCGGTAAAGTACTTGTCTAGTATGCATGAGATCCTGGGTTTTGTCACCAGCACTAGAAAAAAAAATGATTGGCATTATCTAAACATATGTGTATTGTTTTATGTTTAAGTAATATTTCAAATAGTTTCAAATTGAAAATACATTTTTTCAAGTAGAAGCTATTTCCTATCCTGTTCAGTATAAAGATATTCCATGTCCTTTCTTTTTGTACATATCATTATTTAATATTAGAAAGAAAGCAAGTAATGGAGTAGAAAATATTAATGTCATAAGCATAATGGGAAGAAGAAAGATCCCCTAAAAAATAGAAGAATTTCACAGGCAAAAGGAAAAGGTGAGAGGGAAAAAAAAATGGGGCAAGATACAAAAGTCAAAATTAGATAAGGGAAAGAAAAACTAAGGAATGGAAAAAATCACCTGGAGAGGACACCCACCTCCCCCAGGCCCACTCCATCTATAACCTTGGCAGGAATCTGAAGCACATAAACAACTTCACATAGCTTTAGCCAATGCTGATGCTGTACTTTCTGTTCCTAGGGACCAGGAGCCATTCTGAGCGTGTTCATTGAGCTCTGATGGTGGTGACTTCCCTGTTCATGACTGTCAGGCTGGAATGTCTCTTTAATTTTGGCTCTATTTGAATTATTCTGGGCTATCTATCTGCCTTTTCAATGGCCCAAAATGCTCCCAATTCTCTTATATGGAATGAATAGAGCTCTAAACACTAAAGACAGTGTCAGGTCTTATGATGGGAGAGGAAGCCTTCCTGTGCCACAGTGGAACAGAACACGCTCATTTTCCCCAGAGGCAGGACAGAGATGGAGCAGAGGTTCTCATTAGTATAGAGGTATAGGTGGTACATGAGGGAGAAAGAAAGAATGAGTTTATTTTGTTTGTTTGTGTTTTTATTTTTCAATGAGGTTCTTGGTTCCATTTTTAGGGTCTTACATCTAGTACTGTGGATTTCTCCTTACCTCTCTCTTTATACTTCTCCACATCTTTAGCTGGTAGCACAAAGGCAGAGTAGTTAAATCATTGTTGTTGTTGTTGTTGTTTTTCCCTCCTACTATTTCAAGATATCTATAAAACGATTACCAATATAAAATATAATTATTATTTTGAATTCCTTGGGACAAGACTTCTGGCCTATGTGTCAATCATGAAGTATAAATATGAATTCAGCACACTAATTTTCAAGAGTGCTCTATGCATTTGTGTCATTTAATATATTTTATTGAAAGGCTCAACTATTCACTAAATAATTACTACATCATAATTAAATCATCCCTGGTAAAAAGAAGAAAACAAGGTCAAGACAACTGATTGTTTTGTTTTGTCCTGGGAAGGGAAGAAGAGATTTACTCTTTTCCATCTTGGGAAACTTTTAACCATCATATAGAGACTGGGTGAAAAAAAAAAACTCTCTGTAAGGACTTAGACCTTTTATTTCTAAAATTTATGCTGCCAAATTTAAAAATATCAATTTTATATTTAATATTACTATTATACAAATCTTGAACAATTGAATCATTATAAAGAGTTGTGTATATAGGAACTGGAATACTTTTTATTCCATAATTTTAATTTTTTATTCAAAAAATGCAACAAATATGTTATTTTAGGGGTTGGTATGTTTTTCTAACTAAATGGTCAGACACTTTTCTCTGTCTCACATACATACACACATTCTTGTACAAATCCATGTTACTATGGATCTTCTATATTTTTAAGTCGTGAAAGCTTATGCATAACTATGTTAAACAACAAATTTTGAGAATGATAATGAGAGATACTTTCTTCATTAATAAATTTCTTTTGACCATCATTCTTTCTTCTCTCTCTTTTTTTCTTACACACACACTCACAAACACACACACACACACACACACACACACACACACGGGGTGGGGAGGTGCAGGGGGAACTGGGTCATAGTCTCCTGATCTCATTTCACCCTAGATACAGTGGGCATCCTGCACTCCTGACCTTCCTTTTGACACACCCCTTCTACACACTCCAAAGAGGTTTCGGAAGCATTGGCTCATTCTGAGGTCCACGGCCCTAGTTGTAAGAATGCACCAAGCCATGGATCGTGGCCGGATTTCCAACTTTGTGATATTAAAAGCAGAAGGATAAAAAAGATTTGAATAAAATAAAGAGAAAGGAAGAGAATGCAGACAGTGCAATAGTACTAAATGCCCTCTAAGAACCAAAAAGAATGAATGGAAGCTTACCTTTGGGCCTATTCACATACATGACTGAATACAAAGAAAGTTTTCTTAGTTACAATTTCTCGTACACCTGTTTGACAGGATGTGAAATTCCTTCAATGCAGGGATGACAGATGTCAGTGCCCACAGGCCCAGGAAGGAAATGTAAACAAGAGCTGCAGTAAGGCAAGTGCTAGTGGTGTTTATTATAAGATGTGGAAAACACCTGTCCCAGCACAGGATGCAGCTGCTTCCCGGGTCCTTCTGATCTTTGCCTTTCAAACAATGGGGCCAAATTTCTTACTTTAATTTTTTTTGGATGTTGATGGACCTTTATTTTATTCATTTATTTACACGTGGTGCTAAGAATTGAACCCAGAGCCTCACACATGTGAGGCAAGCGCTTACCACGGAGCCACAACCCCAGCCCCCACTTTCTTAATTGTTAAGAGCAGTGCCGCAAATGGGCATAATCCAGCTTGGATTTACACAATTCAGGTTCTTCTACACAACAGTCTCTGCCGAAGAAGTCTGAGGTAATGAAGATTAGCTTCACCCACAAACTCACTACTAGATTATAAGGAAAGCAACTTTCAGACTAGCATCTCTCTCTCTCTCTCTCTCACACACACACCCACACACACACTCTCACACAAACACATGTTGAAAAAAAAGATTAAACAAAAAATATGTTAATGTCAGATAATTTCCATAGAAGCCTCACTCTGGCCCATTCAGGTGCTCTGGTCACAATGTTCAGACAGGTCTACTCAAGCATAAGCTACCAGATTCTGGGAGGGTTGCTGTGCTGTCTTGTTAGCATTGTGCTTACTTAATGACTCTTAAAAATGGTCATCCAAAGGACAGATTAGAGGCCAACCTAGAGTGTCAGCCCAGTGGGGTACAGAATGCTTATTCTGGTGTGATTCATAATCATCTCTGCAGGATTTGAAACACATCTGTGCAGCTAATGCACACACCATGCTGAACACCTCTAATTTCACTATTGAAACCCTGTTCTAACATGCACTGGCACTAAGTAGAAAGACCAATGTTTCATCAATAAAATCCATTTGGACAGAAACTATGAAGCTGCCTGAAGTATGTGGCCCTTTCTTCAGATTACTAGCTTCAGTCAACTACTAAGATTAAATTAAATATTAAGTGCAGATATGGACCATGACTCTAATCACTCTGAAGCAGTTTTAATTACAGACATTTTACCAAGGAGGAAGTTCATATATTTTTAAGATGTCTTTACTTTTTAAATATTAATAACTAATTCAAATTATTTTAAAAATATTTCCCAATATATTGGTCAAAGGGCAAAACATTTAAGTTGGGATGAATGAGTTCAAGACATCTATTTTATGACATGGGGACTACAGTTCACAATATATTGTATTCTTAAACAATGTAAGAAAATAGATTTTTCAGGAGCTGAGAGTATAGTTAGGCATAGAGTCAATACTTAGCAGCATGTTCAAGGCCCTGGGTTTTAGCACCAGAAAAAAAGAAATAGGAAAAGAAAAAGATAAAACAATTTTAAGACTCTCTCTCTCTCTCTCTCTCTCTCTCTCTCTCTAACACACACACACACACACACACACACGCAAAATAAGACTATGTATATATACGAAGCTTTTAAATGTATTTTCTGTTGTTATAACAAAGTACCTTAAGTGGAATAATTTACAAAACTTATTTTTTTAGTTAGCATTAAATATTTAGAAAATGCTATTAAGAGATCTAATATATCAGAATAAGTAAGTTTTATTCTGAATGTAAATGACTACCAGCTTTTTTCTGCTTGTGGAGGTACATTTAAAGAATGAGAAGAGAATGGACAAGAGGATATTCTAATATAAAAGAAAGGATCCTAGAAAGGCAAGACCACAGTAACTATCTGGCAGCTTTCACAGTTCTGCCTGAAGTTATTCCACCATCCTCCTCTGTGCCTGTGTATGTATGTGCTTGTGTGTGTGTGTGTGTGTGTGTGTGTGTGTGTGTGTGTGTATGTGTGTGTGTGTGAGTGCGCTTGCTTCTGTGTGTAGTTAATGTAGCCTTGAGTTTACTCTAAAATAAAATAGGACTGTTGGCGTAACCTGCTGAGTATGATCAAAGGAGAATAAATGAAACAAGTGGTACACACCTTTGTAGAATTTTATAGTGTGAGTTAGAAGTATCTTCTGTATTGAAGCAAAAGAATAATCTTTTTCTCACTGCCAACTCTTTTTACGGGAGAAAGACTACTTGTTTTAAATAGAGATCAATGGAGTCTTCCCTGATAGTAGACAGTCTTCCCTTAAGGTCTCATCTGTAGAGCTATTAGATGGCCAGTGGATAATGCAACTAAGACAGTTTGATAAACAAGATTCCTCCTAGGAATTGTTTTATTAGATGCCTTTATCACCAGTCTTAGAATGAGAGCCCTGGAAGCCTGGCAGGGACTGGGGCAATGATTCATCAGGTCACACAGCTCTTACAGAAGTCCAATACCATAAATTGTCTTTAGTACCCTATCTTGGCTAAATTTTAATTACAATAGGTCATGTTAATTTAATCAATGCTTTCAAGTCCATGCAGATACAGAGCTAAGATTTCATATAAAAATATTATTTCTAATCTAATTTGTGTCCATACACTCTTATGATAAACTGCTAATGAGATTTCTTAATACTAGAATTGTTTGTGTTGGATGTTTGGAATACTTGTTTTAATTGTACAATGATATAAGTCTTCTTTTCATTCAGTGTCTGTTAATATTATAAATCTGTAGCATTCGTTTACTTCTTCTGGGCTTACACCTAATAGTATGCCTCTTATTTCCAGTTTACACTGTCAAATGCCTCTATTTTACAATGGTAAGATATCCATCAGAAGAAAGATGTGCTAATACTCCCACTGACTTGTTTAAAAAATATTAACTTATGCAATAGTACATATTAATTGGGTTTAATGTGGTTTTTACATATATTTTCAATATAATTTTATATTTATTTTTACATAGCATGCACTGATCAAATCTAACCTCTCATTTTCTACCCTTCCCTCACTTCTACCCACTTTCTCATCTCTAAGAATCACTATTTTACTTTCACTTTCAAGTCCATGGTTTTTTAGTTTCCACATATGAAAGATAATATGTGATACTTGTCTTTCTGTGTCTGGCTTATTTTACTAAACATAATGTCCTCCAGTTCCATCCATTTTCCTACAAATGACAGGATTTCATTCTTCTTTATGATCAAATAATGCATCATTGTATACATACACACACACACACATTCATATACCCCACATCTTTCTTATCCAATTATCTGTTTATAAGCACCTATGCTAATTTCTTAGTGACTGTGAATAGTGCTGTAATAAACACAGGCACATGGGTGTCTCTTTAGTATACTGATTTCATTACCTTTGAATATATACTCAGAAGTACTTTAGATGAATCAAAAGGTAGATCTATTTTCATTTTTTTGATAAACTTCCATAATGGGTGTAGTAATTTACATTCTCACTAACAGTATATAATGCCCTTGCTTCCCACATCCTCAACAGCATTTGTTTATTTACTTTTTTATTTTATAATAGCCATTTTAACTGGGGTGACATGATATCTCATTGTAGTTTTGATCTGCATTATTTGGATGGTTAGTAATATTAAACATTGTTCATATATTTATTGGCCATTTATATTTCTTCTTTTAAGAAGTGTCTGCTCAGATATTTTGCCCAGTTTTTAATTAGGTTACTTTTTTATTTTAAAATATTTACTTTTTAGTTGTAGTTGGACACAATACCTTTATTTTATTTATTTTTATTTGGTGCTGAGGATCAAAACCAGGGCCTTGCACATGCTAGGCGAGGGTTCTACTACTGAGCCACAACCCAAGCCTGGTAACTCAATTTTTATTGTTCCTTTTAGTTCCTTATATATTCTGGATATTAAGCCTCTATCAGATGAATAGTTAGCAAATATTCTCTCCAATTCTGTTGGTTGTCTCTTCACTATTTTGAATATTTCTTTACTGTGCAAAAGCTTTTTAGTTTGATGTAATCCCATTTGTCAAGTTTTCCTTTTGTTTCCTATGCTTTGGGGATCTTATTTAGAAAACTATTGCCTGTACTGATATCTTGAAGTATTTCTCCTATGTTTTTATCTAGTAGTTTCAGAATTTCAGAGCATACTTTTAGGTCTTTGTGTCATCTTGATTTGATTTTTGTACAAGGTGAAAGCTAGGCATTGCATTTCATTCATCTGCATGTCCCACTGACTTTTTTCCCCATATTTTTTATGGATTTAAAAAAATAAATGACAGCAGAATAAATTACAATTCTTATTACACATATACAGGATGATTTTTCATATCTCTGGTTGTATATAAAGTATGTTGATGCCAATTTGTCTTCATACATGTACTTTGGATAATGATGTCTATCACATTCCACCATCCTTGCTAATCCCCTGCCCTCTCCCTTTCCCTCCCACCCCTCTTCCCTGTCTAGAGTTCATCTACTTCTCCCATGCTCTCCCATAAAGCATATTCTATGTTTGGTTTCTTTTCATAATGGATAACTCTACTTGTCAGTATTTCACTGTTAAATTTCAGTTGGTCTGATCTGAGATGGCAGAAATATAAGAAATATGATATTTTAATTAGCTTTTTGTCACTGTGACCAAAATACCTGACCAGAACAACTTACAAGAGGGAAAGTTTATGTGAGGCTCATGGTTTCAGAGATCTCAATACATAGATGGCCAACTTCATTACTCTAGGCCCAAGGTGAGACAGCACATCATGGTGGAAGGGCTCAGCAGAGGAAAGCTGCTCAGCTTATGGTGGGGTCAGAAAGCAATGAGCAAGAGAGGGGGAAGTTGCCACAGGAAATATGTACCTTCCAGGTGATGCTCCCAGTGAAACACCTCCTCCATCCATGCCCCACTGCCTATACTTACTACAGTCAATCCATTCACACTAAGATGGACTGTTTAGGTTATAGCACCTGTAATCTAATCATTTCGACTCTGAAATTCCTGCATTAATGCTTGATTTGGGAGGATGTCTCATATCCAAACCATTACACATGCCTTGCCAGACAGATGGTGGTTTTATAACTTGGAAAAATAGATGACCCTGAATATGATGTAAATTTTAAATCCTGGGAAGACTCATTCCACAAACTTGTCTCTATTTATAAGGTTCCTTTCACTGGTCACCTTATATAATGTAACTTAAAGCTGAAAATCTCTCAGCACCTATATTTTTGCATTTCTGTGTTTTCTTAAAACTTGAATTTCAACATTTCCAATATTCAAAAAGCACAATATGTAGGTATCCTAGGGGAAAGATATCAGCCATTACTATCTTAAATTAGTTTCACGAGAAGGTAGAATGGAGTGAGGAGGAAAGAAATGGAAGAATACTTTGAAGTTCAGAATTAGTTGATTTTTATCTAGAATTTAAAGGCTCAAGACACCCAGAAGTCCATTGTCTCTCACTCAATCTGAACTTAGAATATTTCTTTCCCTTACTGAAAGGAGGTTTATATAAGTAGACAAGAGGTCAAACCTGCATGCTGAAGGGAAGATGGTCTGAAGATGAGAAGCCTGTAATAAGAAAACTGGGAGAACCAGTCAATCCTTCAGAAATCCTTACTATGATTGTGAATCCAATTTGATGCCTTTTCAGATAAGTCAGGTACTATTTGGAAGAAAGATTTAAAAATTGTCTATAAATTTAATAAATTAGCTTGTATGTGAAACATCACTTAACTATTTTTCTTGTTTGAGATGGAGGCTAGAGGAATTTCATTGAATTTTCACCAGAAATGAGCTCTTCCAGTGCTCCTTTAAATGCTTTTAAGTGCTACATATGGTCCAGTAAATCTATTTTCATCAGAAAAAACAATTAATGGGTAAGTTACAAGATAATATGTTTTTAGACCTACTCTAACAGCCAATTGCTAAGATTTCATGCTACTTCTTGAGTGTCTATTTTTAGGATGCTCTTTAGTGAATCAGACTAAGTGCCAGCTTGATTTCACAGTCTAGGTCATGTGATCACAACTTTGGAGGAGAGGAATGGGCCTGACCTCTAGCCACAGAGAAGTCCTCTGCCACAATTTCCCTGTTATTTTTTTTTTGAACTGTTTCTCTTGAAAGCTCTGTGTCAGGGTTTTGTTTTGTTTGTCTTGTTTTTTAAATACTTCATGTTTGGTTTATTTCCACCTGCTGTCATTGGAAATAGCTAAATATCAGTTCCCAAGCTAACTAGGAATTCTCTTTGGCCCTTTCACATTCCTCATCTTTTACATCCTAGCAGTTGCCAACTCAGTATGATCCCATCATTATTTTCATCGCATAATTTATCACTACTGTGTTTAAGAAACAGGCTTTCCAGTGTCAACCAAAAATAAGTGTTTTCATAAATAAATCCTTTATATATATAATCCATTTTAACTAGGAGTTAGATTGATTACTTCATCCTGCCACAAACCCAGCACTCCAGGCATATTGGAAGACTTCCTGCTACTATTGTTGGCTCCTTCAATCTTTGACTTCTTTTCCCTGAGTATGGAAATCCATCTTATCTGCTTATTAAAGTTATTCTCAAATCTTAAGGCTCAAGACTTTTAATTAAATATTTCAATAAACAAATGTATTTTGTGTGCCTACTACATGGACTAGGCTTAGTGTTAAGTGCTGAGTGCAAATATACTCCCCTGTACAGTCATCTCCACACTCCCACATCAAAGTAAGTTAGTGAGTGTCCATGAGAAAACCAGATATCACACAAAACTCCCTTCCAGTACTCATTTTACTTGTTAGACTTATCTGCTGAAATAAACACTTGTCTCTTTTATTGTACTGACTTCAGAGGATAAAGTATTCATTTACATTATATAACATTTTGAGACTTAAAACACTTCATGATGAATGCATTCTTCTGCATGCAAAATGAAGATTCAGTCTCTTAATTAAGATTCCTTTTATCTCATGCATATAAAACAGATCAATATGACTTTATAGACATTCAACATGTTAAGTTACATTTTATTTTTTTCAACATTTTCCTTCTCTTCATTTTTACATGGCAAAGAGGTTGCATTCCTGAATCAAGTTCTGTCTTCCATTTCCAGAAGTTAATATTTTTTTCTGTTTATCGATAACAACAATGGTTAGTCAACATATGTCTCTAATATTTGAAACACAACAATATAAGCTTTTTATTACTTTGACTAAAAATTAAGTCAACTACAAAATAAAAAAGGAGAAATTACTTTAATGAAAAAATAGGACAGTGTCTGATATTATTATTATGGTTTCAAATCCTATTAAGTGAAATTCTTCTCCAAGTGTGTATTATAAAGTAATGGATATATGATTAGGAGATTGGAGAACAATTAGATGAGAAGCTGGAAGTGTTGGAATTTTGCTACTTTCCTCCTAAAAGTTGAAAACATACTTTGGCATGTCATGGGAACAGGCAGATTTGAGAAAGTAATTACTTTTATGAACATGAGCAAACTACTTTTAGAAATATTTTTTAAATTTGAAGATAAAAAGCATGAAGGAGAAATAAAGATTGGACTTGGCATAAACCTTGAAATATCCTTCCTTCCATCTGAGACAGAGGTCCCATACTGTAGCCACAATGAAGGCCACCCCACCTTCCTGGCTCTTAGCGTCTCTATCTGTGCATAGGAGTAGGACTAGAAGATCTGTCTCCAGATTGTTTTCAGTTCCATAGTGTAATAATGTCACTAAAACACCACTTGGACTGGATCATTGCCTTTTCTTATTTCAAAGCTATGGTCTGATTCACGAGTGTCACTCAAGTGCAGGCCATTCAACCAACAGCTATAGAATGAACTGAGCACCTCAAGCAGTCACAATGTACTGCCAATATTCTCTGCAACCTCAAGTCAGACTCTAATTTTACAGAGAGTACTTTTTCATTTTGGCACTTAAATATAAGAAGCAAAGTGGTGATTCTTATTTTGAAAGAAGCATCTTTATAATATCAAAAAATCCTCTTATTGTCCTAATTAGCATATATACATAAACATAAATTCATCTCAATGTACACCACCTAATTTATGAGTAAACATACTATATGAAAGATCCCAATATTTCCTCTTAGTGGAATCTTTTACATATTGATACATTTTATTGTTTTTCAATTGCTCATTTATAATTTGGAATAGAAAATGATTTGGAAAACATCCAGCATCTTAATGGAAATTAATCCTAGAGCTATGCCTACAGTGATCATTTCATATTGAGAGAGTCGGGAGAGAGGAATGAAAGGGAAGACTGCAGCTTCTTAAGCAGGTCTTTATCTTTATTCCAACATAATTTTGAAAAGCAATAATAGTTATGCTTTGTTATTTAACACAACGATTTCTTTGCAGTTTTGTATAAAATTTCTAATTTTACCTTCAGAGAGTGAAAATAAAAGAAACAAGTGAAAATACTTCAAACATTTTAATTTTATATTATGTATATTTGAAAGGAAAGAAGTGAAAATGCCAACAAAATCTGTTCAGGCACCTATGTCCATGTACAGGAGAACACACAAGAAAAACAGGGCTGTGATTCCAACCTGTGGTTTAGCATGCAGGATTTCACAGGGTTATTAACTGTACCACAGTATCTATTAAGTACTGACCTTTGCCACAGAAACTTGGCATGAACTGTTCTTTTCAGGAAGCAGACAGAGCAAGAGAGCCTATGGTTCCTGTTAGATTTATATGGAATATTGAGCTGATTAAGCCATGTTTGTGGCATCTGTCCAAATATAGACCAAATATAGGGAAAACATTATAAATTATCTCTAAAAGGGAAAGGTTAAGTGATATTAATTAAGTGGCCAAAAATTTAATTTCAATTAAACCATTCTTAATGAACTTCCTAAGGGATTTACCATTTCTCTTTATTTACCACATTATTCTAAGAAAGCCAGGAAAATATCATAATGATATAGGAAACACCAAACATATTAAATAAAGACATACACAAAGATGAGATTTCATGTATTGCACAATATTTCTGTTTTAAGTTCTTCAGCACTAACTTGGCATCTACCTAGCATGTACTATGCTCAACACTGGTCTATGGTAAAATAGATATAAAATCATTCTATTCTTAAAAGTGCCGGAAGGGCTGACATTATTATCCCCTTATTTTATACAAGCACATTGAGAACTGGAGAAGGAAATAATGTCATAAGTCACAGTGCTTCCCAGTGACTTTACCTGGAATCTATCTCTTAACATCCTACTCTCATGTAGTCTCTGGTCCCATTGGGAGCCAGTGCCACATTCTTCTCAAACCTTGCTCGTCACCATGATAAATTACTCCAGTTCTTGAATAACAACAACAAAAATCTTCAAAAATTTATCACTGTATTTCCCTCTCTTTTAGCTTTTGTTATCCATGAAAATACAGGTCAAATAGTACCTTCTCCCACAAGATACCTTTTTTGATTCCTCTTTCTTGATTCCTCGTGGTTTTCTCTCTCACTGAACCTATCAACTGAATTATAAATTCTGTATTTTTTAATCTCCTCTAAGGTTAACTGTACTGTCCTGTCTGTACCAAATTCATATTTTCTCAACTTTGTACAGATTAATAAATTCACCTAAAAGCTAACCTAGCTTTGAGGATAAAAAAAATCGCATAATATGTACAAAAAAAGTTTTTTTAATGAATTATTTTTGCCTTTAACTTGTAATCATTATAATAATCTTGAATAATTCTTGAATATGAAATAATACCAGATGGATTTTTCATCATATATAGCAGGTTTTAATCAAAATGCTACTAATAATTATTCAATTCTCTCATTACTCTGAAGTGTAATAGAAAGAGATGAATGGTACAAAACTTAGAAAAGTTTAGAAAATATTTAGAAAAGACACAGATAAAAATGTACACTGCTAAAAAAAATGAACACTGCTACTTTTCTGAGTGAGAGGTAAATAATTTTGCTAAATCCAAAATGTGAAAGATATAATTAATATCTACTAAGCATCTAGACATTAAAAGAAAGATTAAATGAAAAAGAATTAAGAAACTCACTAGATTTCTGGAAAGAAAGTCTATCTTAATGATTCCTAGGTTAATTTATCTGTGACTTATAGAAATGTTACAGGAAATTGGTTCTTAATTACATCAGCAAGCCTACTTACAAAATCAGACATGTTTAGATGCTTTGGTATCTGTCATTAGTATCTGTCAACTTCCTAGAAGCAGAAAAAAAATTTCAAGTCCAGGAATATTTTTATGAAAAACCTCTGTATTCTAGGGAAATATGGCCAAATTGGGGGAAGCCAATGCTCAGAGAAAGACAATATTCAAAAAGAGTTACCCATAATGATAAATACTCACCAATGTGCTACATCAATTATGTCGGCATAACTGAGTCATCTTCCTCTAACTCCCGAAAATGAAGAGATATTGGCAGTAACTGGAATGACTCATAACCACAATAACACATTTCACAAACATCCTCAAGAACTTGAGCCACAATTCATAAGATAACAGCTATTACCCTGTAAACCAAGAACCCTTCGGAACAAAGAAGCCAGATTGTAAAAGGAAGCTAAATTATCCAACCCCTTCCTGGTCAATTCATATTTGTTTGTAAGTATCACTTTGGCTGTTTAATTAATCATTGCTATAGTTCCAAAATGAGTTTTTTTATTTTGCCAAGATATTAAATGCTGGTGAGGATGTGGAGCAACAGGCATGCTTATCCATTGCTAGTGGAATGCAAACCAATAGGGACCCCATGGAAGACAATTTGCAACATCTTAACAAAGCTGAATGTTGTCTTCCTATACTATCCAGCAATAATACTTCTTAGTATTTACCAGAAATTGATTATACCAAGCTTGCTCATAATTGCCAAGCTTGGAAACAATCAGTAAGTAAATGAATAAAGAAATTGTAGTTCATTCATATAATGGAATCTTAGTTACCTCGTGACAAAAAAAGATGAACTTCAAGCCATGGAAAGATAAGAGGGAATCTTAAATATATATTACAGTGAAAGAAGCCAATCAAGTGTTACACTCTGTGTAATTCCAATTATATAATATTACAGAAAAGGAAAATACAGAGAGCAGAAAGATGCATGTTGCCCTAATCTTGGGAATTGGAAGTGAGGATGGAGAAATGAATAGGGGAGAAGTGATAGGGCAGTGAAATTATTCTGTATGGTTTTATAAAACTGTACAAAACCCTAATGTAAATTATGACTACAGTAACAATGTCATCAATCACATGAAATGTACCCTAATGTACAGTAACAATGTCATCAATTACAACAAATGTACCCCAATGCAATATGTTAATAAGAGAAGACCTTGTGGGTAGAGGCAGGGAGTCTCTAGTTCCTCCTCCATTTTTCTGAAAACCTGAAACTGCATAAAAGTGAAGTCTATTAATACAAAATAACTTAATTGAAAATGTTAATGTTAATAAATAATTTAGTGTCAGATAAAATATAGCCAAAAAGAAAATACATAAATCAAAAAATACATCTTTAAAGATATTAAAAACCTATAGAAAATTTGAAATGTGGGTAAAATAATTTTACTTAGCATGTTGGAACAAACAGATCCATTGAGTGAAATCATCATTATAAGAAAGAAATGAAAACAAATGCAAATATACATGACAGAACCTTATTTTCTATATGAAACAGGAAATTCAAGTATATTAGGTTCATATATTTCTTCACATTTTATGTTGATTTTATAAAGTACAATGTAGTAAAAGAAAAGTCGGGGGGGGGGGGAATGTAGAGAAATGCAGCATGTTCTGTGATTCAGAAAAGTGAGTGCTGAGTAGACCAGAAAAACAAATCAAATAATCAGTAATTTACACTGTTTTCTGGAGATTTAAAGAAACAGTAACTATTGGAAAGAAAGAATAACAGAGTTGTTACCATTCCACGTCTTCCAAAAACACTGCAGCAAAGTTGTTATGGTTTGGATGTGAGGTGTCCCCCAAAAACTCCTGTGTAAAACAATGCAAGAATATTCAGAGGAGAAATGATTGGGTTGTGAGAGTCCTAACCCAATCAGTGAAGTAATCCCCTGATTGGGATTAAGTGATTGGCAATTGAAGTGGTAGGATGTGGCTGGAGGAGGTGGGAATTGGGGTGTGGCTTTGGTGTATATATTTGTATCTGGAGAGTGGAGTCTCTCTGCTTCCTGATCATCCTGATGTTAGTGGCTTCCCTCTGCCACCCAGTCCCACCATGATGTTCAGCCTCCCCTGGAGCACTGAGGAATGGAGCAGGCCTTCTATGAACTAAGACCCTGAGCCCTCAAATAAACCACTCTTCCTTTAGTGTTTTTCTGGTCAGATCCTTTAGTCACAGCAGCGAAAAAGCTGACTAAAACAAAAGTCAACAAAATATAAACCAAACATTTCAAACAGACTGTGAAGGGATACATTTCATGAGGAATAAAATGAGTAGCTGACCAAACACCCAAGGTTCCTTAGTTATCAAACCATCCACATGACTGGGAGGGACAGAGAGTTGCATGACCAGCCTAGGCAAATAGTAGGATCTCACTTTAAAAATAAGCTGGGGCCATGGCTCAGCGGTAGAGTGCTTACCTAGCACATGCGAGGCCCTGGGTTGGATCCTCAGCACCACATTAAAAAATAAATAAACATGGATAAACAAACTGGGGTGGGGATATAGCTCAGTTGGTAGAGTGCTGCCTTTCATGTTCAAGGCCCTGGGTTCAATCCTCAGCACCACAAAAATAAATAAGTAAATAAAATTTTTAAAAAGCAGAGATATGAATTAATTAATCAATAAATTATTTTACCAGGTATATTGATTTAGTGTAAATATGAAAGTCATTTTGAAATACATATGCTTTGTGTGGGAGTGCACATCTGTAATCTCGGTGATTTGGGAGGCTGAGACAGGAAGTTTGCAAGTTCAAGTTCAGCCTCAGCAACTCCATGAGAGCCTCTCTCAAAATGAGGGGATGTAGCTCAGCGGTAAAGTGTTCCTGGGTTCAAACTCCAGAACCAAAATATACATACATACATACACACAGAGAACTCCCCAAATTTAAAGTATGCTTCCATTAATTATATGTAAAGTTTTATGGATTTATCTTCATAGAATAAAGTAAATTACCATTTAATATTTTTTCAAAGTTTTAACTGTTTAATTTACTTTGTTTTTCCAAAATCAATTCACCCTGCATTCTCAAATTAATTTATCTACTGAGTGTGTTTCACATTTCAGATATTTAGCATGCTTCACATTTTCAAAATAAATGTAAATATTCATCTACTCAAGTAAGTGAAGATGATATGAATGAACTAAATATATTAAAGAAAAGATTGGATTGCAAATTATTAGAAGACTGAAACTCTTTTTGAGAAAAATGTCTCGATTGATATTCAAAACATGAAGGAGCTAAAATCAAAAGTATACAAGGTATTTTCATTTTCAAAAGCCAAGGATTCAAAGCACAGAAAAGAAAATGAATACATCAAACTTTGCCCAGCCTCAGCAAAATAGCAATAATATATTAAAAATTAGAGTAAAAATAAAGTGTAAAAAATATCCTCAAAGTTTATAGAAGCTATCATGTAACACAAATCCTGATTGAAGTTTTAAAAATTGTAACTTGATTATTGGTACACATTGATTTTTAGCAAATTACCTTTTGATGAATTTGTCATTTGGCAACCTAACTTTGTGAGGATTGATATTTTTCCTCTGTTGAAAGTTGACCTAAAATCATATTGTCCCTATTTCTAAATTAGAGAATGTGCCATCAACACATTGTACTCCTTCCCACAAATGAAACTCTTTTCAGAGTGTTTCATTTGGCTTAATATTTTACAACCCCCCACTCCGCCCATGTGCCCAGTGAAATCCCAGTTACCATCAGCCAAATGTCAGCTCCAGAAAACACTCTTTTAATCTCAAGATAGACAACACTGAGCTGTAGTTATACATTAGTTTGAATATTGCATCAATGACTGTGATAAATTGGATTTTTTTTTCAACAAATATTTATCATCCTTCCCCAACACAGAGTATTTCCCTGCTCTATTGATGTTGGTCTTGGTGCTATGAATTGTTTAGGCTAATGGAATGTGGTCACTTCTGAGCCAAAGTCTGAAGAAGCATTCATCTGTTTTCATTTGCTGCTTAGCTCTTGTTCCTCTGTCATTTACTATGTGAAGAATATATGCAATAGCTAGAGAAATGAGAAATGCTTCCAGAAGAACTGCATCTAATCTTCACTTTATAGTCAACGTCAAAAGAGTCAGAGTCAAAATATAATCAAAGTCAAACTAAGACCCTTAGTTTAGGGGTGGGCTGTTAACAGCATTATTATGGACACAATTAACAACTACAATAAACACATGAAGAATGGAAATAGCATAAATCATATATTATAGCCCATTGTTTAAAGAAAAAATGATTCATTCAGTTCATTTTTGTTTATTTTTTTAACTTTTAGTACCTATCTTACAAAATAATATTTTTGCAAAAGTATCACAGTAAAAAAAAGTAATAAGTTTTCAGGTGTATGTCTAGGTGAGTAGTATATTTTATGGAATTTAAAAATGTCTTGTAATTATTGTGGGCTATATTTTCATTTAGGTATATCCCAATTATCATTGAATATTTCTATTTAAGAATTGTAGGTCAAGTCTGGCGTAGTGCTGCATGTCTACAGTCCCAGCTATTCAGGAAGCCATTCACCTGAGTTCAGGAATTGAGACCATCCTGGATAACATAGTGAGAATCCATCTCAGAAAACAAACAAACAAACAAAAATCACAAAGAAACAAAAAATAACAATTAAATACATACAAAAATAAAAAATATTTTTTAGTTCTCGGCGGACAAAAATAAAAAATAAAAAAACTAAGGCCCAATGGACATTTCCCCTTTTATAGGTCTCTAGATAGTTTCTGCTTGAGAAAAAGAATCCTTGGTTTTCACTTGAGTTGCAGTAATTTATACAGAATATATCAATAATATTATTGATATATAATATCTTAAATCAATATGTATTAGAATTCAATCTTGATTTTGGGTATGTAAATTCAGTTCTTCCTTTATTTAAGATTTTTTTTATATTATTACATTGAAAAACAATATGGAGATATGATTTTTTCATTTGATGAGTTCCTAAAATTTTTTTGATGATATAAGAAACTGTCAAGGTTAAAATTATAGGTATAAGTTGAAGTTATAAAACTAATATCAGAGAGAAGTCATTTATATCAAAAACATAAGGGGATTCTATGAATTTTTCTGAAGTGATCCAATGCTTACACTGGGTTATACCCCATGATCTGTGTTCTCATGTCATTCCTCCACGATAAAGATTTTTTCTTTGTTTGTTTGTTTGTTTTAATAGGCTTTGAAATTCTAACTTAAAACAAAACAGAATAAAAGTTATAGTCAAACTGGTTGAGGGTCAAAATTCAGCTCAAGATTTTATTTAATAACCTTGGGAAAGTTTCATAGTTGGAGATTCAGTTTTCCTATTGAAAGTTGAGGATAGTAAGAGCTATTCCACAGAGTTAAGCAAATAACAAATATCTAAAAAATACATTATGTTCATAATTTCCTTTTTCTTAATGACTAAATAATGACATATATATATACACACACACACACATACATATATATACCATTTATACACACACACAACACACACACACACACACACACACATATATATATATATATATATATATATATAAACATAAACTAAGGCCATATATGTACATAGATAGATAGATAGATAGACAGACACACACAATGGAATTTTATTTAGTCATTAAAAAAAAGGAAACTATGTCATTTGCAGGAAAATGGATAGAACTTCAGACCATCAGGTTAAGAGAAATGAACCAACTCAGAAGGTCAAGAGTCATATGTTTTCAATCATATGTGGATTCTAGAGAGGAAAAGGGGAGAAAAGGTGGAGGGTGTGAGATTTTCATAAAAATTAAGAGAGATCAGTGAAATAAAGGGACCACAGGGTGGAAGATAGGAAGGGAGGGAGAAGTGCTGGGGAACAATGTTGTCCAAATTATATTGTTATATTGTGTGCATATATAAATTGTATCAATAAATCTCATCATAATGTACGATTATAATACACTGATTTTTAAAAATGTGACCAAAAAATAAGGAGGTGTAGGAAGATGAGACTGAACACTACTACTGCAGATTTGTGCAAACTCCGACAGATTTACTTGGTGAGTAATAAAACACAATGCTATATAAAATCAGCATTGCTTCCTTTGCAAGAAAAAAAAAGTAAGGCTGGAAGATCTGTGTAGCAAAGGTGAAGGTGGGACAAGAGGAAACTTCACAGGGAATTACACAGTGGAATGACACTCGCAGGACAGGATGCCTTCTCTCAGTATGACAGGGTATAGATGAGAAATCAGACTCCAATTTTTTTTACTGCCCACAACTTCCAAGCCACACCCTTTCCTTTTCCCTTTATGCCCCAATGTGAACAAACTTGATAAGAAGACCTAGTATTCTTTCCTCCTTTGGCATCGCCAGAGGTTCAATCCATGGAAACCCTGGGCTGTGTATAGGACCTCTCATCCCGACCCACACAACCACAGCAAAGTGTGCAACCAGCCTTCTTTCTCTGCTCTCTCAAGTGCTGCTTTCCCTAGGGACCTGCTTAGAAGAATAAGCCTATACACAAGCTGGTGATGTCACAGGCACAACAGAACCAAATATTGAGTAGGGTCAAGCAGCCTCTCAGGTGATCATAAAAAAGGAAAAGGAGAACTAATTACCACTGTTGATGTGGCAGCCCTGTGGATCTCTGCAAACAGTGAAAAAAATAAAGGCTAAGACATCATATGTAGCATTGTGTTTTATTACTCTACTTTGCAACACAAGAATTTAAGATAGCCTAGTATATATCCCTGGTTACCATTCTCTCTGTCTCTCATTATAGTCACTACTATCATCACTTTATAATTTTAGTAACTACCAAAGGAATGCCAAAAACAATCCATGTAAAGTTCATTTTTACATAGAAGAAGGAGGGAGGGAGGGGCAGAGAGGGAAGGAAGGGGGGGGGAGAGAGAGAGAGAGACAGAGAGAGAGAGAGAGAGAGAGAGAGAAACAATGAAAGAGGAACTCTCACCAGAAAAAAAAAAATTATCATAGAAGAGAAGAAAATTTAGACTGAAATACATTTTCATAAATTTTATAAAAACCAGAAATCAGTTGTCTGTAGAATAAGGAGTAAAACCTGAGATGTAATTGCTCATGTTTGAAGTAGTGTACAATAGATGGAGATGGAATTTAAGCTGACAGAGCTCAGTAAAAAAGTAAAGCCTGGCATGGTGGTGCATGCCTGTAATCCCAGCAGTTTAGGAGGCTGAGGCAGGAGGATCATAGATTTGAAACCAGCCTCAGCAATGTACTGAGGCCCAAAGCAACTTAGAGAAAACCTGTTTCAAAATAAAGTCTGAAAAAAGGGCACGGGTTGATAAAAGGGCTAAGTGCCCCTGGGCTTAATTCCCAGTACCAAAAGAAATAAAGAAAAGATAGAAAAAGTACAAATACAAACATCAGAGAAATGATGTACAGTTGAAGAGGCTCAAAAGAGAATAGATACAACTGAAAAACAGAAAAAGGATAGGGCTTTAGAAGGTATATAAAGAAAAATGGAAGTGCAAAAACAATAAAAATGGTTAAAAAGTTAAGGAATGTAAGTGAAAAAGACATCTATCACATGCATATTGTGTCCTTAAAACAGAAGAATCAGAATACAGGGAAAATATGTAAAGAACATTCTTATAGTAAGAAAGTTCTTTATAGATTGAAAGCATGGCATGTAACAAAAAAGATTGATACAGTGAATAACCTTAAAACATACCTTACTAAAATTATTGAATTTCTATATACAAAGATCAACTAACCAAAAGAGAAAAAATGTCAATACGACCTTTAATTCTAGAATCATCTTAAATGCTAGTAGAACAACATATACAAAATCCTAATGGACAAAAAACATGGCCCCCAAATTTGGTCATTCTCAAATGTGGGTAACAAATTATGCAAAGACTTGGTTAATCTATTTTTCATGTGTCCCTTTTGAAAAAGAGTTTGCTATCCACCACAAGTGACATTTATGTAAATCACAAACAACAACAAAATACTGATAGTGATCATTGAATCTATTTTATTTTTGGTTTTATATTAAGGAAAACAAGTTTGGGATTACAGAATTGTGAATGTTGCAAATGTTGATGATATGGACACCTTATTATTAACAAATTTAAAATTGAAATGAGAAACAAGTGGAGGTTGGAATGGGCTGATTTTATTCTCTCTAGTGGCTGGGTTTAAAATTAATATTTAAAGTTGCTAAAGAAGAAATAAAAATATCTATATTAATTTAAATACACAAGGCTAAATACTCTAAAAATAATACAGCTTTCTGAAATCAAGTGAGAAAGGGAGGGAAAGAAGGAGGAGTAATTAAAATAACCAACTATGTAATTAGTCACAGTAGCAAGTAAATAGGTAACACGTGAAGGAAAGAGACTTGGTGATTAATAGGAAGCTCTGCTTCTCAAACTGTGATGAAGGACCACGTTTCCTTTCTCTCTTTTTTAAAATTTTCAATACATCACAGACTGAAAACTTTTGCTAAAATTGTAGCAAAAATTAATTATCAAAGATGAAACTTCTGGCCATAATGGTGTGAAGAAGGATTAAGATTTCCCTTCACACACATATATGAAAATAAATATAAAATTGTATAAGACTATTAAAATGGACATTCAGGGCTATGGAAAGGAAGAGACAACAAACTGAAAAATATTTATTGTGAAAAAATCGCTATAGTTTCAGTTAAGAATGGCAGGACTACCTAGTCTTCCTGCCTGGATATGTTCAAGTTCTTGCAACAAGTTCTGCTAATAAGAATAGTATTTTTGCCAACTGTGGGCCCAAGGTAGAAGTTCTGGAGTCAGAACTGGTTAAACTTTGAAGTGCTTCCCAACTGACACATAGATTGAAAGACATAGGTTACAGATTTATAGGAAAAGATGTTCAACATCATTATTCTTTTAAAAAGTAAAAATAAATCCACAATACACTCACTGGAATGATCAAAGTAAAAAAGGCTGACAATGCAAGGTGTTGATAAAGATATGGAGAAAATAGACCCTCATACATTACTTCCTGAAAGACGCATGGTTCAAACATGTTGGAACAGAGTTTCTTAGAAAGTTAAGTGTACACTTTACAGGACACGGCAATTTAATCATAGATATGTATCCAATAACAATCAAAATTTTCACGTGAATATTTGCAGCAGCACTATTCACAATAGCCAACAACTAAAAAAATCCCAGTATGCATCAACTGGATAAATAAAAAGATATGGATAAATAAAATATGGCATACCCATAAAATGAAATAAGATTCAATAATTTAAAAAAATGTACAAGCCATAATATGAAAAGAGCTCAAATTCTTAGCATGAGTGAAAAAAGCAAGATATAAAAGATTTCTTATTGTAACATTCCATTTATAAGAAATGTCTAAAGAAGACAAAACTACAGAAAGGAAAGCAGACCAGCACTTACCTGAAGCTGGGAATGGAAACACAGAACTTTTTGGTTAGTGCTCTAAAACTAGATTATAGTGATGTTTAAAAACTGTATAAATTTACTAAGAAATTTAGAGTATGTGAATTGGATTGAATGCTGAACTGTATGGGTAAATCATAATGTATCTCAAACAAAGAATTACTGAGAAAAAGAGATCTACTAAATACAATCCCAAATCATGCTGTTAGAGTCAAAAAACATAAGATCACAGTATAGTGAATGTTACCTGAAAAATATAAACAACAAAATTAGGAAAAGAACAACAAACTGAACATAGTCTGTATTACATGTGCATAAAAGAAGGAAAGAATTGCTATAATGCTGTTTTTATTGTTTTGTAATAATAACTAAGCAAAAATCTAAAGATAGTATAGTGATTCATGACATGAAATAAATACTTTAAACAGACACTATATTTCTGAATATTTAAAATTTTTAATGCAACAAATGAGTGTCTTTCTTGGTTGGATTGACAATGTGTTACTTATAATAGGCAATGCATGTATAAATTGCTTTGTGTTTTACTTTACTAGGACTTATAATAGAGAAGCCAGTTTTAAAACTGGAATGATTTTAAAAATTCAATATGGCTAGAAAGAATTAAAATATTCTGAAGCCACATTTGGAAATTCAGAGTATTCATGTTTTACTCCTGTACAAAAGAAAGGAAGTGTTGCCTCACAACTTTCTAATTTATTTGTTTTGTTTATTTTATAAATCAAAATTTAAAATGCTTTTATAAATGTGCTTTATTAAATTTGTATTTATTATTTATTTTTAAACTTCATCTTTCATCAATAGTCTTTCCAATAATTTATAATGAAAAATTAAATTTAAGTCATTTTTCAATAAAAGAAACAGTTATATGAATTTCTTATCTGTGAAAATATTTATTGAAAATAAAATTCAAATGTTTTATCAAGTATATGAATCTTCTGATAATGGTTTTTGTAGATGCTCACTAACAAAATTACCAGCAACTTCATTCATAATTGTTCATAAGTTATAAAATATGCAATAATATCTGGAAAAGTTATGATCTAATTTTAAACTTTTCCTTGATGAGTCCTGCACTTTTTTTAGTTTATCTATGTACCCTTTGCTGTTGAAAAGTTTAACTTAAAAATTATGCATTGTGTTGTGATCCACCCTACTATGCATGTCTTGGTCCCTGTGACTCATCTAGTCAATGCTTCCAGTTCATCAACATTTTGTCAAATGATCACTTGCCAGGATGTAGCAGATGCCAATTCTATGGTTTATAAAAATCATCTTCTCCATGCTTATACTTATTTCAGAATGGATCAGTAACCAACAGTATGCAAACTATCACTAGTTAATAGACTAGCCTGAGTAGCAATGATACAAAGATTAAATCAATCACCAAAAAAAAAAAAAAAAATTTAAGGAGAAAGCTAAAACAACCCAAAGACAAAAGTATATTACTTATAAGAAAATACAGAAAGAAGCAGTAGAAAAAGAAAGAATAAAGAATTATGTCTCTGGGAATAACAACACTTTTATCAATAAGTGTAAAACTTCTTTAAAACGAGAGTGATTCCCAGAGTGTTTCACAAAATGCTCATGAAGTTACATGGAAAAATAATGAAAAGTAAAAATTTGACAAAGTCATAGAACATAACTGAAAAGAACACCTGGACTTTAATGTTTCTATCTGAAAATATCAAATTCAACAAACAGAGCAGTAAGAGATAAATAAGGCAGTTTATATGGCTAAAAAGTACTAGCTAAAATGAATTGTAAAATTTAAAATTATATTTGCACCAAATAATGTGCAATCAATATTCATATGCAAGAATATCAAGAAATAAAAGAAGAAATCATTTTTAAAAGACAGTACTAAGTACTCTTTCAATATTAGAAATAATGTGGACAAAATAAATCAAGAAGGCAGAGCTCTAAAGAGCACACTCAGTAAGTGAAATCTGAAAACAGAGCATAAAACTTCTTTACAGCTAGCCCAAGACTATTTATTATACAGCTATCTATGAAGTCCCTCCAAATTCTTCATAAATTCTAAAATTAAAATAGTATAGACAATATCTTCATATCTTCTGAGAATAATGCAATTGAAATAAAAGTTTTAGTAGCATTCAAACAAAAATAAGAGCACAAGAAGTTTATTACATATATCTTAAGCAGCTCTTATGGCGAAAAGGTAATCTAAATAGTTTATATCTATGATTGACAGATAACAGGAAAAGATTAAGTAAACATTACCATTTTTTGTAAGTAAAGATTACCACTTTTTGTAAGTATTATCATTGGATTTCTTAGACAAATTAAGTAGACCCACATTATTAATACTATTACTCCTACTACCACTAAAAATAACAATAATAACTAAAAGTAACAAAGAATCTAATAGTGTGACTGATGATTTGCAAATACATAACAATCAATTAGAAATAGTATAAAAGAAAATTGTCTAAAATGACAACAAAAAGATAAATTGGGAATAAAGAATTATTTGTTTAAAAAAATCTATAACAACATTAAAACATTTCCTTTAAACATAAATGTTAATAAAAGTATAAGGGTTCAGGATGTAGCTCTGTGGTAGAGTGCTCACCTTGTTTACAAAAGGCCCTGGGTTCCATCCCTAGATTACAAATTAGAAGGAATGACTTTTTTTTTGGGGGGGGGGGGGGTGGATAGAAACACCCAGTATCAAAACACTGCCAATGCCTCCTAAGTTAGCCAATAAATGTGATGAAATACTCCTTAAATATTTGTACCTCTTATGTTTATATTTACTTCTATAGCTATCTATGATATTTTTTTCTTAAAGAGTCAATTCAAAAATTCTTCTGGAAAAATATACATACAAGAAGAGCCAAAAAATTGTGAAAATGTAGTAGGGGATCTAGGATTTCTAGATATTAGCCATTAATAGACAGAATAAATAAATGTGATACTGCCTCAAGGAAGTACTGAAATTTCAAAGGAATAAAATAACAACCCAGGGATAGTTCCTAATACATCTGAGAACTTAGAATACAAAAAAGTTAACATTTCAAATTTATATTAAAAACAATTATTCTTGAAATGATTGGAAAACTGACTATCTGGGGGGAAATGAACTCCTACACCACACTTGATTATAAATTAAATTTCAGATTATTAAATAACTCAAATATAAAGTGGAAGCCTTATTTCTTTTGAAGTTACTGAATTTGAATGCATATAAAAAGTGTGCCTGAGCCAGGCACAGTGGAGCACACCTGTAATACCAATGTTTTGGAGGCCAAGGCAGGAGGATTGTGAGTTCAAAGCCAGCCTCAGCAAAAGCCAGGCACTAAGCAACTCAGTGAGACTCTGTCTCTAAATAAAATACAAATTAGGGCTGGGGAGGTGGTTCAGTGGTCCAGTGCCCCTGAGTTCAATCCCTGGTACCCCTCATCAAAAAAACAGTGTGACTGAGAAAAATACATTTTAACACATTAAAATTAAAGAAATATATGCAATTATATACATGCAGAAAAAATTACCTAGCATCAAAATATTTCCATCAAATTAATAAAAGCCCAAAAGAAACTTGAAAACATGTAAGAAGAAAGTTCACAGAAATGAAAAAGCAATTGGCTTAAAAATGTGACAAGATATTTAGGCTCACTCATAAAAAAAAAAAAGAAATACAAAATAAAGATATAATAGGATAAAAGTTTTTAAAAACCAAGGTGGAAAGAAAAAGAAATCAAACAATGTTATAAACAGTGTGGGAAAAGAAGCATCCTTATGATTTTCTGGTAGAAATGTAAATTTGTATAGTGAATACAGAGAGAAATTGGATATTATCTATAAAACTGTTTTTGTATAAGCCTTAGTTCCAGTAATTCAACTTCTAAAATATCCTATATGTAGTCTTACAGATGCTTTGGCTTTTAGTTTTAAATATGCACTATAGCCTTCTACACAAAAGCAGACTATGAGAAATATACTAAGTTCCCATCAAGGGGCTGGGTAAAAATTTTATGGTAATCTACCATGAAATGCAGCTGTAAAAATGTGAAGGAGATCTGTATATACCAAAAGGGAATGATCTTTATGAAAAGTTTTTTGTTTCATATTGCTTTGGATTGTTTTGTTTTGGGTGGAGAACTGGGCCCAGAGGTGCTTTACCACTGAGCTATATCACAGTCCTTTTATATATTTTATTTTGAGATGAGGTCTCCTCTCCCTAAGTTACTGAGTCTGTCCTTGAACTTGTGACTCTCTTCCTTAGCCTCCCCAGCCAATGGGATTATAGATGTGCACCACAGCATTCAGCTCATTTTGTTTTTAAAGTAAAAACTGTGTGTATAATACATAGCCTTTAGCATTCATGTGTGTGTATATTGAAATGCATGGTTATATGTGCTTTAATAAAATGGAAATATCTCTGGGAAGATAGCAAAATAACTGTTCACAGGATTATTGCCAATGAATAAGACTGGGAGGCAGGAGAAGAGAGAGCTAACTTTAGATTTTACAATTTTAGCAACTTCTGAATTTTAGGATATTGAGTCTATTATTCACACACATAAAATTACAACAAATCTAGACAAAGAGACTGAAAAATATTTCTAAGCGTAGAAGTGGAAAAATAACTCCAAAATACATCATTAATTAATTCAAGATACAAAACTAATGAAACTTTAAAAACTCAAACAAAAACACCCTAAATGCAAGCATATATGTGTGTGTTGTGTGTGTGTGTGTGTGTGTGTGTGTGTAAATGTATTTGCTTGCATTTGTGTAAATGCTTTCCAAGATGATACATTCAAATTGTTGCTTTGCAGGGTTGGGGAGGATTGAGGTCAGTTTGGGGAAAATGATTTGCTCTAAATTTTTTTTTTCATTGCTCTTTGTGTTATTTACTCAGGATATATTGCTTTTCCACAGAAACAAAATTAAATATTTTGTTATAATTCAACATCCTATCTTTTATATATTTTAGTAGGACTAAGATGTTTTTTTATTTTCTAATGAACTTCAAGATAATCCAATATGTACTTCTATCTAGTTACCCTCTTATTGCTTAATATTACTTTCTAATCTGTGTTTTATTAATACCAGACATTGTGGAGATTTAGATGCCAATAGATAACTTTTCTTCCTTTGTAGCTCTCTACCAAAATATAAACTTCACTCTTTTAATAATAATAATAATTATTATTATTATTATTATTGGCAGGAAATTACAGAAAATGTTAATTATTGATTGGCTATCTTGAAATTATAAATTGATATCATATAATAATATACACATATTTTCATGTGTATTAAAATAAGCTTGATTAAAAATAAAATATTTCTAAAGAAACCTTTTAAAAAAATCACACAGCTTGGGCTGGGGTTGTGGCCCAGGGGTAGAGGGCTTACCTTCCACATGTGAGGCACTGGGTTTGATACTCAATATACACACACAAATAAATAAATAAAATAAAGATATTGTGTTTATCTACAACTGAAAATATTAAAAATATAAACCAAAACAAAAAAACACACAGCTACCATGCCAAGTGTGTTGGAATAAGCCTATAATTCCAGTGACTGGGGAGGCTGAGGCAGGAGGAGCACAGGTTCAAAGCTAGCCTCAGCAACTTAGTGAGGCACTAAGTAATTTAGTGAGACCCTATCTCAAAATAAAAAAGAACAGGGCTGGGATGTGACTCAATGGTTTAAGTACCTCTGAGATAAGTCTCTGCTACCAAAAATAAAAATAAATAAATAAAAAAGCATAGAGCAAGTAGTTTCTTTTGTTCAAAAGCAGTTTGTAGTCAATTTTTCTCTTCAGTTGAAGTAGTAGCTTTTTGTGTGTGTGTGTGTGGTACTGAAGATTGTACCTAGGGACACTCTATTCCTGAGCTATACCTCCAGCACTTATTTTTTTTTTTTTTTTTTTTTTTGAGATAGGATCTTGCTAAGTTGCTAAGCCTAGCCTTGAACTTGGCATCCTCTTACCTTAGCCTCTGAGTTGCTGGAATTACAGAGGCTATTTTCAATTTTTTTATTAGGGTATTTTAATTATATAGAATAATGGGTTTAATTGAAGCATATTTATACAGGCAAATAACATACGTATATATTTTCCACTTCACAATTTCCTCCCCTTGTCCTCACCTTCTCCTCTCATCCCCTTTTTCTTTTCAACAGTCTCCCTTTATGGCCATTTTTAAAAAGACCCATCAAAGTAAATCCAAAAGAGTTTTAAATTTGACACACATTATTTGATGTGCTTAAATTCACAATCAAATTAGATGGACAAGTATCAGCATTTTGATTTTAATCATTGTAAAATAGGTGGCTTCTAAAACTCAAACAGAATAACAGATTCTGATGTTAAAATAATTCAAAATTTGCAGCAGAATATCATTCTTCCAAATGGAGCCAACTTTCTCCTGAAATCAGGATAAATTCTGTACCTGTGTGGTACCTGTGTAGACATAAAGAAGTTAGTCAGATTCAATCAGGGAGCAAATCACCTTTATGGCTTGTTTTAATATATTTGGCAAGTTTAGATTTCTTTATCCTTGAGATTTTCTATAATAAATGGGGTTAATTTTATTGCATATCCTAGCATTTTCCATATTGTAAATTAAAAAGCAGTTGCAAGCCGGGTGCAGTGGCACACACCTGTAATTCAGAGACTGAGACAGGAGGATTGAGGGTACAAAGCCAGCCTCAGCAACAGCGAGGCCCTGAGCAATTCATTGAGACCCTGTCTCTAAATAAACTACAAAATAAGGCTGGGGATGTAGCTCAGTGGTTGATTTTCCCTAAGTTCAATCCCCATTACGAAAGAAAGAAAGAAAGAAAGAAAGAAAGAAAGAAAGAAAGAAAGAAAGAAAGAAAGCAGTTGCAGACAAAGGAGAATGAAGGGGGGGTGCATTCATAGGAATAGGAAAGACTATAGAATGTATCAGACATAACTTTCCTAAATACATATATGAGTACACTCTACTGTCATGTTAAAATAAGAATAAATAAAAAATTAAACAAAACAAACAAACAAAAAAAGCAGTTGCAGAAGTTTGCTTGCCTTGCCAAACCAAGTGCAGGCAAAAATAAATAAACAAACAAACAAACAAGCAAACACATTAGTCTCCTGACTTTATATATTCGCATGAAATATTTACTATTGTTTTATTAGATTCTTAAACCATTCATTTTGTATTTAAAGTCCTTACCTGGTCTTTTTCCCTAATTTTTACTTTTTAAATATTTTAATGAGTGCTACTGTTCAAAATCTGAAAATAAAATACTTCTCTCATTTCAAATATTTTCATACTGATCCTATTCTAAAAGAAGAAAAAAATATTTATTATCTAGTATTCACAAACCAGCCATGACTGTTGGTTTAAAACTAATTTATTTTCAGTCTCATAAACTGATGTTTTAAAATAAATTTAAAACTAATTTATTTTCAGTCTCATAAACTGTTGGTTTAAAACTAATTTAAGTCTTATCAAAAATTCATGAGTGTACCTTTTTTCCTATGTTCTCACCAATATTTATTATTTTTATTCTTGATAATTGCCATTATAACTAGATTGTAGTTTTGCTTTGCATTTCCCTGATTGCCAGGATGTTAAATATCTTTTTCACATAATTGTTGTCTGTTTGTTTTTGTTCTTTTGAGAAATGTCTGTTTAGGTGTTTTATTTGTTTGTTTTGTTGTTGTTGTTTTGCTTTGTTTTTTTTCCTATTTATTGACTAGGTCATTTATATATGTATTTATTTTTGATGTTAAATCTTATTAATCCCCTGTCAGAGAAGCAGCTAACAAAGATTTTTTAGGCTCTCTCTTCATGATCTGGTTTCCTTTACTGTAGAGAAATTTTTTGATTTGGTGCTATCCCACTTCTTGTTTCTTTATTTTATTTCTTGAACTTTAGGAGTCTTATAAAGAATGTTGGTGCCTACCCCAATATGTTGGAGAATTGACCCCATGTTTTGTTCTAGCAGTTGCAAATTTTCTAGGTGCTAGGTCTTATATCCCCTTTGAGTTGAGTTTTATGTAGGGTAAAAGATAGGGATTTAGTTTCATCAGTCTAAATATGGATCTATACTTTTTCCAACAACATTTGTTTAAAAAGATATATTTTCTCCAATGTACATTTTTGGCATCTTTGTCAAATATCAGAGGACTGTAAGTATGTGAGTTTGTCTCTCTGATTTCTATTCTATTCCATTGGTCTTCATGTTTGTTTTGGTACCGATACCATTCTGTTTTATTACTATAGCTCTGTAGTATTTAGTACAACCACTTTAGAAAGCAGTATGGAGATTCCTGAAAAGACCAGAAGTGGAACTGCCTTATGACCCAAATATCCCACTCTTTGGTATCTGTCAAAAAGAACTAAAAACAGTATATTATAGTGATATAGGCATATCAATATTTACAGAAGCACAATTCACAATAGCCAAGTTATGGAACAAGCCCATGTGTACATTAAGAGAAAAATGGATAAAGAAAATGTGATATATATATATATATATATATATATATATATATATATATTCACACACACAGTGGAGTTTTACTAAATCACAAAGAAGAGGGAAATATGGCCTTTACTGGTAAATGAATGGAACTATAAAACACATGCTTAATAAAATAATCCAGACTCAAAGTCAAGGGTCAAATGTTTTATCCAATATACAGAAGCTAAAGAGAAATAAGAAAATTAATAAATGGGCGAGGGTGTGTGTCTTGACAATAAAAGGGAGTTCAATGCAGTGGAAGGAGGAGATTGAGAGGGAGGGTGGAATGATGGAAAAAGGAGGAACTGTGGAATAAAATTGACCAAATTATGCTATGCCCATATACGAATATATCACAGGGAATTCCATCTTTATGTATTTATATAAAACACCAATAAAAATAAATGAATAAATAAAGTAAGAAAAGTAGAGGAGAGGAAGGTAAACAAGAATAAGGAGGATGGGAGAGAAAATGGATGTACTGGGGATTGAAATGGAACAAATTATATTCCATGTGTATATGAATATGTGAAAATATACCCCACTTTTCCAGATAAAACTATAATGCACTGATAAAAACATTTTAAAAGGTCAGAAACAATTATTACCCCAAAGAAACATTTATTTACCAGGCATGGTAGTACACACCTGTAATCCCAGCTATCAGGATGGCAAAGTGGAGGCCAACTTGAGAAACTTAGTGAGCTCCTGCCTCAAAATAAATAATAAAAAGGGACAGGGTTATGGCTCAGTGGTAAAGTTCCCTGAATTCAATCCCCAGGACCATCTCCCCCACAAAAATTTATTTCTTTTTTGATCAGGGACAGTTTACTAGAGATAAATTTTGCTACTATTAGCAAAATAAACTTTAAAAATATTCCATTTATTCACAGTAGTCTTGAAATGAAAAGGTATATCAGATCATTAAAAAAAATCCTCTAGGGTTGGGGCTGTAGAGCCTAGCATGTGTGAGGCACTGTGTTCAATAGTCAACACTGCATAAATATATATAAATAAAATAAAGGTATTGTGTCCATCTACAACTAAAAATGTTTTTTAATTCCTCCACATTAAAAACCTAAGTTATAACATCTTAACAGACCATGATTTTAGTAAACTACTTCAACTCATTATCTAACATTTGAAGAAGTACCAAAATTTGTATTAATTGAAATCTGTAAATAATAAAAAATATTAAATATGTAATAAAAGAATGAAGAAATGCATATGGAAATAAAGTGTTTGCAGCTAGTATACATATCCACAAAAAAAGCAGGACTTTTTACACATCAGTTTTCAAAAGTGAGACATTTGAATCACTAAGAGAGATTAAGTTACTCTATGGAATGTTTTTAGTATAATTCTGCAGAATATAATTAAACAAATGGTCCAGAGATGTGAAAATTGCTTGTGTGTTTATGTGTGTGGGTGTATACACAGAAGTTTGCAAACTTATATCTCATTGCTTCTTCCTCATCATCCCTGTCAGCATCTTTACATTCACTTCAGAGTTTTCCAAGGTCCCTTAATGTGAAGGCTCTTCTCTGATATCTTTACAGATAATTTCTCCAACTTACTTCAAATATGTGCTCAAATGGTTCTTCTGAGAAGGCTTTCCTAATTCATCTAAGTGAAATTAATCCCTCCCTTACTTTCTCTTGCTCAGCTTTAATTTTCTTACCACTTACTATTGAGAGAGAGAAAGAGAGAGAGAGAGAGAGAGAGAGAGAGAGAGAGAGAGAGAGAGAGATTTGTCTGTTTCACCCTCCTCCCATATAAGTCCCTTGAAAACATGGATGCTCTTTTTACTATTGTATATCCAGTGACTAAAACAGTAACTTACAAATAAATAAAGATGCTCCAAAAAACATGAACATTTAATGAACAACATACTGAATAAAATTTGTTCAAGTAATTATTGGAAATAGTTGACAACAAATGATTTAAACCACTCAAAACATCTAATTTTTTTTTTCCCTGAGACCTTAAAGTCTGGTCCAGGAAATATAACTCATAATGGGGACACTGACAGGCAAAAGTGGTAGATTTATAAATTTTGACTGAGACAAAATGCAAATTAGGTAAGCATTATTATTATTATTATTAGCATTATTATTATATTATTCCACTTGACAGATGTTGGCCCAGTTTTATATAAAGCATTATAAGAAAACTTTCATGGAATTGATGGGATGATGAAATCACTTTCTGTATTCATGACTTCTTGAACTGTTCTACTAAAAATCACAAGACAGTAAACACATAAAGACTTAACTATTCTGGAGACCTGTTAATGGCATCAAGGTGGCACCAGAACACAATATAATACGGTGATTAATGGAGAAATCTGGAGTCAGTCTGCCCATTTCAAATTTTAGTTCTGCTACTTGATAGCAATAGAATTAGGACCAACTTACTAAACATTTCTGAACTAGCTCCTTCATCTATTCCAATAATGCATACTTGGTAAAATATTGTAGGGATTTAATTTTAAAAACAAAGCACTTAGTAGTTCTTGGCACACAGAAAGGGGTCAATAAATGTGAGCTTTTATTAATTTTTTGTTTGTTTAAGAAAGAGAGATTGTGTTTTGATTGCATCCCTCAAGATAGGGATTGTGTCTTTTGTTCATAAATAAATTATTGAGTGGCTTCCAGGTCTTATTCATCACTGACTATTTCACTTGTGCCTGCTTATCTTAGAAACTTTTATGAACATTAAACACTTAGTCAAATCATAAAGCTACATAATTCTCTTTATTCCTAGGCTGAGAGCTCTCAAAGATTGGAGATGGGTCAATGTCTTTATTGCTGTAAACACAGCATCTAATATACTGCCTAGCACATAGGATATACCAGATAGATAATTTCTGGATCAGTGAATAAATAAATGAGCCTTAAAATTAACTACTAATATTTTCATAGTTAAGTCTTCTATTAACTATATTCTACTTTTTTCATGCTCCTCTTCTCTTATGTAAGTTTTAAATCTTATAGATTTCTATTTCAGTCAAGAAACTTCTGCTTCTTCTCCCACAAGAAAAGAGTAGCTTGCATCCTGCCACCTAAAAACCACTAAATATGTGGGGTTTTTTTCCAGTTACCCCATCTAGAACACATTAACCCTCTGCAACACTGTTCTCAATTCCTTCATTCACTCTAAAAATCATGTTCTTTCCCAACATCCTAACTCTCCACAAAGACACTACAAATACAGTTGGTATATGGGAGGAAGGGAGGAAGACATTGGCCCTTTCCTCTAATTTTCTACATTTTCCATTAAAAAAAAATATACTCATTACTACTGACACAAGCAAATACCATCGGTATGTATCTTTATGTTTTTTTCTGAGAATTGTAACTTCTCAAAAAGTGTGGCTACCAATATTGTGTCTAAAATAACCTGGAAATTTCTATCACTTTCCTAAATGAGAGGACTTCTGTCTTGTTTCACTTTATATCTCCATGAACTGACCAGAGGTCTGGGTCTGAGTAAATGATCACTGATGATTGAATTACTGATTCAAAATGTTAAAAACCAAAAATGTTGGAAGACAAAAAATAAAAATAAGATAAATATTTTCTATAAGTTTTATGAATAAAATAAAATCAGAAAAAGTGGCAAATAAAATAAAATGTGAATAGAAGAGTATCCTTGATCCCTAAACAGAAACAAAGAAACAAACAACAACAACAACAACAAAAGATTAAAAATCTGAAAAAATTTGATTCTTGGAAATAGAGGTTCTAAATAGTCTTGAATCACAACCTAAATCAATTTGTTTTCTTTCAAGATTACAAAGATAGTAATGGAAGACCAAACCTTGGTGCTAAAATAATTGTAGAATATGTGTTTTTCCCCTTATGACAAATACTGGAAAAAAGCTGCCTTGAAGTGTAAATTTTCTTCTGCTTCTATTTTTGTTCTCTCCCCCTTTGGTCTCCTTTATTTCCCGAGAAGATTGTACCTTTATCAATTCATTTTCCCAATTTTAATGTAGCAACTTTAATGAATGAGTGGAGAGAGAAACGAGAGTCAGGAGAAAAATCATGATAGGAACCTTTATGAGTCGAAGTTCAGGCCATTGTGTTTGAGAGAGAGAGTGAAAAATTCTCAAAATATGAATTTCTTAGAACATGCAGGCTGGGAGTGAATTATGAAAGAAAAAAAAGAAGAATTTGGAAGTTTTTCTTGTATCCTTTTTTTGGACAAGGTCTTGCTGCATTGGCCAGGCTGGGGTCAATGTCGCTTTCTAAGTGATCATCCTGCCTCAGTCTTCCAATTAGTACCAAGTACCTGGGACCACAGATGTGTATCACCACATTCAGCTTGGAAATATTTTGATAAGTCATGATTTTAATTAAAATTTTATGTTGTTTCAGAGATATAAGTTAAATTGATATTGCATTACAATTACCTTTTTGTCTACTCTGTGGGTATGTGTTTTAATGAGACAATGATAAAACTGGGCCACATATGTCTCTCAGGATACAAATAGAAGAATGGATTGGAAATGTGAATTGCTAGGAAACAAGATTCTTATACTTATCAAGCATCAATTATTATATTTCTTACCCTATTCACTATTAAGTAATTATTGTATCTAATTTTTGTAGATATGCTGTGAATATAAATAAGTAAACCAAGATTTAAACAGATTAATTAGTCTAAACTAAGAAGCAATAGATACAAGACTCCAAGCCATATACCTTACGCTGAAGCTTGTGAGCTTTCTACTATATCCTGCATTCCTTACATAAGCCATGGAAACTGGCAAATCAATGGAACAAACTAAAAAGCTATAAAATCCTAATAAGCTATAATAAATAAATAAATTCCCTTTATCGGAATTGTATTTATTATAAATATTTCAGTTGAAAAGGACACCTCTTCTACATAAGAATGAAAATGTACTATTGAAGAGATATTTGTATGAAGCAAATGATTCCAGAAAAATCTGTTTCAAGATAACTCCTAAAAATTAGATATCAGTTTGATGCCACTCCTACTATGCTGATCCGTGGTACAACTCATTATATTTTAGTATTATAGAAACAGTTTCTTTTTTATTTATTTACAGACACCTGTAATTGATCCAGAAAGCAGTTGCTGTATTTGAAATGAAGCTGGGAAGTGGAAAATGAATGAGCAAAGAGCTCTTTTCTTCATCTACTTGCCTCTCAGCCAGCCTAATTAAATTTGTCTAGTCTGAAAATATCCAGTAGTAAATGTGCTTATCATTCTGAAACACTACAAACATTTTCACTGAAATGTTACTCAATTCATCATAGTGGCATCTTTAGGTGGTATCCCCAAAATATAAACAAATTAGAAAATGTATTCTCAGCTCCTGAACCACAGTATACATTATGATATCATTTGATTTGTTTTCCTCTCTTATATTCCTACATAATTATATCAATTTATACCACACAAGACATTAAAACACAATAATAAAAGGTTATGAGGTGAATTCTGTTCTGTTACGCTTTTATATATAAGTCAGTTTTTCTATCAGATGTGCAATGATTAAGGAAATAAGGCTGTAGGGAAAGAAATTTCAATGTAAATAGGAATTTTGATCTTGTATGCAGTTGACCATGTCTTGAAAGAGTTAACATTTGTATAAGTTAATTTGGACAATTAATATTGGTAAATTAGTATTAAAATAATCTGGTATAATATAGCTTTTTATTGTGATTTGGGAATACATAAGGAGAAAACTGGTCAAACCTAAAAACGAATTTTTTTTATGGTAGATGTAAATTCCTATGTACTATGGAAGATATTTTGAAGCAAAAATAGTTTTCCTGTCTGAAATCATGTCAACATGTTCTGCCAACTTATAAATATACATCATACCCCTGCTGTGCAATGTGATAGAAAGGTAAAAGAAAAGTCCAAAGGCCTAGATTGTGCCCCACAGAGCACAATTAATAAAACCAAAGATTAGGCACAAAATGAATGAATGAATACACATAGAAATAAAAAGGAAGAAACAATTACTGGTAGGAGAGGAGGGAAGGACAAAACTTAAAATGGAACCTTTTGACGAGATGAACCTATAAAAGGAATCAAGAAGGAATCTGTGTAAGGTTAAGATCATGTAAAATTAGGAAAACACAGAACATGAGATGTTAGCATGCCTATCGTATTAGAGCAAAGCATTTATTTATATATGCAAATATCTGGAGGGAAAGAAAGTAGTTTGGTACTAAGCTAAAGATCCCTGAATGGTAGAATAAGAAACATTGTTTCCCCCACCCCCCATGGTCAAGAAATTATATAAAAAAATGTGATGTCATACAAAAACTGATTTTATAAGACTTGACATTGTATTGAGAAGTACGGGTGTGTAGGAAAAGTTAAAAAGGCAAAGAATATATATGTATGCTTTAGGAGATTGTAACAGATACTGTAGTTTGAGTCAGCATGTGTTTCAATCTATTTTCCTTTGCTATCCTGTTTTTTAATTTTTTTAAGACAGAGAGAGAGAGAATTTTTTTTAATATTTATTTTTTAGTTTTCGGCGGACACAACATCTTTGTTTGTACGTGGTGCTGAGGATTGAACCCGGGTCACACTCATGCCAGGCGAGCGCGCTACCGCTTGAGCCACATCCCCAGCCCCCTTTGCTATCCTTAACTACAAAGGATGATAAGTATCTTCATCTCTCCAGTGGAATACATCAGATAGCAATCCTGACCACCTATCAGATTTTTTTAAAAATGGGGTTTCTCTTAGGTTGTCTGGAAAACTCTTAGCTGTCCTCACATAGTTGCTACCCCTTTTCTTCTTTTACCTTCTTGCCAGTAATGAAGACTATGGCAGCCAATTTATGGACTCATGTGAAAAGGCAAGAGAATAATAGAAATTTTAGTTTAAATGCTTTTGTGATAGTAATCCAATTGGGATATTTGCAAATAGGTACATAAAATTAACAAAATCAGCACTCATATATCTCTACATATCTTGTTTGTATGTGATTTACAAAACATTATTTCCTATTTAGTTTAGCATCCTAAAGTTGCAATTAAACAATCTGGCAAAGAAACTACTAGAAATAATCCAGGTGAAATGTGAAAAACATCCAAAATGGGTTTTACCATTCCTGTGAATAATAAATTAACATTATTTCATGGGCAATTAGATTGGGCAGACACTTATGTGAGAAGTAGTACAAAATGAATCCAACTCCCCTACCTCCATTCAGATGATCAGAAAAATAAAAATACCATTAATAGGAACCATATTTTCCTATCCCAAGAAAAAGCAATGAAGTAGAACAACTTCTCAGGATCTTGAAAGCGTATGATTTTATGATCAGAGAAAGCTATTATTCCTAAATGTAATTATATAGAATATTATAAAAAGAAAGAGTAAGGAGACATATTTCATGTCCACAAAGGAGGTCAGATGGATCCCATGAATACATTCACTGCACATATCAAATACTTCTCAGATATAGTACGATTCTTTCTACTTTTCATTCTCTCACCTCAGCTATTGTAAGACTGTTGCTGGTCTTCCCACACCTACTAACTGTGCTCCATGAAATCTGTTCTGCAGAGTAGCTAATGCCATTTTTATTTTTTAAGAGTAAATCTGAATATATCACTCTGTTGCTTAAAACATTTCTAGTCAGATTCTTCAGTGCTGTGACCAAAAGATCCAACAAGAACAAGAAATAAGAGGAAAAGTTTATTTGGGGGCTCACGGTTTCAGAGTCTATGTATGGCTGACTCCATTCCTTGGGGCCTGAGCTGAGGCAGAACATCATGGCAGAAGGATGTATAGGAGGAAAACAGCTCAGGCCATTACCATGAAGCAGGGGGGCGGGGGGGGAGAGAGAGAGAGAGAGAGAGAGAGATCCTCTGGGATAAAATATAGACTCCAAAGGCACACCTCCTCCAGCCACACCCTACCTGCCTATGGTTACCACTCAGTTAATCCCTACCAGGGAATTAATGAACTGATTATGTTAAGACTGTACATAATCATTTCACCTCTAAACTTTCTTGCATTTCTCACACATGACCTTTTTGGGGACACCTCATATCAAAACCATAACATACTTCAATGGTTTCTCCTTTTCCTTAAAGGACTAAATCTTTAATACTGTTCTCAACACACATTGTGGTCTGACCCCTAACTACTCATATCACAGGAAGCTCCTTCATGGGTCCTCAGTATGTTCTGCCCACTTTCTTTGTACCTTTGCACACATCATTTCTTGGTCTATAAATATCTCTCTGCCTGCACCTGCTGCCTCTCCTGCTTCTCCTTCAGTTCTTAGCTCAGCGGTTACTTCAACAGCAGGAATACCTCTGCCTCCTTTCTAAATCAAATCCTTTTATTTTATAAGCATGGCCCTATTGCATCTTTTCCCTCACCATAACACCTGTCTCAGTACAGAGTTTGTAACTATGTGGTTTCTATGATTTTTATCTACCTCCCAAACTTGAGGGCCTAAATTCTTATTGAGGATCTTACAGAATTAGAGCTATCTAATGTTAGTGTAAGAATTGTTTACCCTGAATACATTCCAGGCAAATGAAGCTCTGTGAGCCCAGGAACAACATCCATTTTGACATGGAGTTGTAGCATCAGGAATAAATTAGTGAATGACTAAATGAGCAAGATAAGAAAGAAAAGGTAGGAACAGCCTTTATTTTAATGGTTGATGGAAAATAAAAACATAAAAGCATAAAAGTGAAACGTTATATAATATGGTAGTGAGATAAACCAAAGGAAGGATTCAACACACACAAAAAACAAGCTGAGTCTGAAAAGGATCAGCTTGTAGATGGGGCACTATATAACTTTTCCTAGAAGATGTAGTATCTGAGCACGGCCATAAGGAATGCATGGGATTTAGTTAGGCAGTGAGAAAAGGGAAAGAAATAACATTTTTGCATAGTCATAAGAACCAGTTTTAATCATTGCAAAGGTATTTAAAAGCTGGGCACAGAGGTGTACATCTGTAATCCCAGTGGCTTGGGAAACTGAGGCAAGAGGCTGAGGAAGGAGGATCATGAGTTCTAAGCCAGCCTCAGCAACTTAGAAAGAGGCCCTAAATAGCTCAGCAAGACCCTGTCTCTAAATAAAATATAGAAAACTGGGAATGTGGCTCAGTGGTTAAGCACCCCTGGGTTCAATCCTTGGTACCAAACCAAACCAAACCAAACCTAGCAAACAAACAAACAAACAACAAAAAAAAGGTATTTAAAAGGGAGCATCAAAGAGCCTCAATGGCTGTTGCTAAGAATTCAATTTAAGATTTTCAATTGGAAAAGTTCTGAAAATAGAAGATGGTGATGGATGCCTAACAAGGCCACAAAACTGTAACTTAAAGTGGTTAAAATAATAAATTTTATGTTATATATATATATATATATATATATATATATATATATATATATATTTCCATAAGAAACATTTTAAAAAAAGAACTCAGTTGATCTTATTTGAGCTAGATCTGTATATCTTCCATAGGATAGTTACATCATTCCCTTAAAACTTGTAGATTTTTTTTTTTGGATTAAAACCAGGGGAATAATCCTCCTGCCTCAGGCTCCAGAATCACTAGGATTATACATGGGCAACGCTGCACCTGGCTGCAATGGCCACTCTTGCAAACCTTGCTCTCTTGCCCTTCACAAGTGCCGATCCTAATGAGAATGTCCCCTGCCAGCAGAGTCCCATTTTAGTGTCTATATTCAGGAATACACAGGCTTGGCACACGTTAGCCTCTTGAGAGACTATGTAGGCAGAAGAAGGTGGATGCATGTGCTCAGGCATGTGAACATGGGCCTGAACACATAAGTTTCATGGCAATCTTGCTCACCTACACCCTGTAAAGAAGCTTCCTACATTGAATTCTAATCCATAACCTCTCTCTTCTCCTTCCATCCACCTTGGAGAAATCTGTAGCTTCTTTTCTTGATTCTAAGAATAGGAATTCACAGGAATTAAGTATAAAGAATCAGAATCTAACAAGTAGTGGGTATTCCATGGTTATAAGATTTTTCAGATTTTATATGTTAAGAAAACATATCAGAAATGCTTACACAGGTGTATTTTTTCTGTTGCAAGCTTAAAGAGTATTGATACCAGTATGCTAGAAAAGCACTTGTATGAATGGATATTGGTAATAAGAATGGACTAGAGAGTTCAGTTTGGGTATTTCTGAATGCAGAGCAGTATCATTTCAATTCAGTTTTCAACCAAGAGTGCCCAAATACTTGATCTAAGTTTTTAGAAATATTTAGTTTTGAAAATGGAAATTAAACTTATCTCTTTCAACCTTTGGCAGTTTTGTTGTCTTCTTTAATCTAATTTGTCTTCTGTATTGCCTAAAGAGGTTCCTCATTTAAAAAACTGAATGTCTGTGTCAAGTGCTAAGCAATCAAATTTTGTCCTAAGAGTTGTGGCTTTGTTTTATCTTATTAAAGAAAGAATAAACATTATGTTCTTTGAAAAATATACCTCCACACATTTTTTGGTGTCTAATTTCTTTTTGTTTTTCAGAAGTTCTTAGTTCAATTCCTCAAAGCCATGATCTATTATTGAAGTTTTGAGATAAAATCTGAACCTGGAATGCATGGGAATTTGCATTTCACTGAACAATGAATACTATTCTCACTCTTTGAAGGCCGGGACAGGAACACAGATTGAAGGGAACATAGTGTGCACATCTAATTGAAGCTTTTTAATGGTAGAATAAAAATATAACATTCACCCCATATGGTATCATTAACCAGCATTAGTTTAGGTGGACTTTTTTTTTTTTTTTTTTTTTTTTTGGTACTAGGGATTGAACCAAGGAGTGCTTTACCACTGAGCCACATCACCATCCTTTTTAATTTTTATTTTGAGTCAGGGTATCGCTAAGTTGCTTAGGGCCTTGTTAAGTTGCTGAGTGAGACTAGTCTTAAATTTGTTATCCTCCTGCCTCATCCTCCAACTTTCTGGAATTACAAGCATGTGCCACCCCACTGTGCCTAGCATTTAGGTGGACTTTTAAGAAAAGTAAAAAGGCAAGAAAGAGTACTATCACAGTTTCATTATATCAGGTATAGTGCCAACCAAAGACAGAAAGAATATATTCTACCTTAATTCTATGATTTTTTATGTATAGTTTTTATATATCTAAATTCATTGCATATCCACAGGCAAAGATTCATTTGTTAAAAGCTTCTTGGGTTCCACATTCTTGGTTTCACTTCTTAGTTTTTAATCTCAAGTTTAAAAACTAAAAGCAATTTTAAAATTCTACTGTTTGCATGGAAATTTGGACTCATAAGGCAATTAGGAAAGTGAACTAATGTGCCTTTTTAAAGAATTGTAGGCAATGAACACATCAATTTGAATGCAAAAGTAAAATAAGGTCTCGATAAAAATACTCTCCAATCATCATTTGCCCATCATCACTCTTTAGTAGTAGTATTAATAGATTAAATGTAATAGTGCTTCTCTACTAGAAAAGTGAAGTTTGCAGAAATAGTATGAAGAAGAAAGAAATATAACAGGGCATACAACCCCTGAAACCCTGTCTAAGCATCTGCATGAGCATTCCATGCTTCAGGAACCAGTTAATTACTCAAAGAACAAGACTGAGGTTTCCAAAGAATCTAATCAAGGCCACGGTTGGAGAGGCAAGGTTCAGCTGATATAAAAGGGTGCATGTACTTTCCTTATATTTGGCAGTAGGGAATAGAGTTCAGGATTCAGAGCACATTTGAAAATATTATCAAATTCTATCTATACAACATGGGTGCATCGCTGGTAAGCTATGTAAAGAAAGCAGATGAATTCAGCTAAGTCTAGTGATAACAGTAATAGAAATTAATTTAAACATAAAAATAAACTATGTTTACATGTGTGCCATGTGGTAGGTACAATGTTCAATGCTGGGAAAACATAGGGAAGAGAACCTAGTCCTGCTGTTAAGAGTTGAGTTTCAATGACAAATTATTTAAATAGTTATATTTGAAGTACTATTGAAGAGAGAAGGAAGAAGAGGAGGAAGAGGAAGAGAGAGAAGGAGAAAGAGGAGGAGGAGGAAGAGAAGAAGAGAAAGAAGAAGAAATGCTAAACTCAATTTGGAAGTTCAGGGAAAGCTTCATGGAGAAGATTTCTGAACTGAGTTCTCAAAGGTAAGGACAATTTATCTAAATGAATAAATTTGAAAGAAAAGAAAATATAAAAATGTAAGTTAAATGATATAAATGAAAGCCATTATTACTAATGTTTGAAGTTTGAATTCAGAAGTGGAGGTCAAGTTAGAAGTCAGGTTGCTAGGGTCTTGTGTTGCCACACAAAGTTGATGGAACTTCAGGTTGTAGATGAGGCATGGTAAAATCATCCACTATAGACCCTAAGCATCTCTGCAGGTTCTTGCTAGGTGTGGCAGATTGCAAAGCCTATCCTTCTCCAGATACTAAGAACTTCCTGTAGCTAGTCACATAAGCTGGTAAATATGTCAAAGTGATTAAATTGTAACTACTGGCTAACTGCCCCTACTTCAGCTTATAAGAGGGGCTGGCTACTTTGCTTCATTCTGCAATGTGCACTGCTTGCTCCAGAAACACTGAGTTCCTGGGTTTAATCAAGTCCCACTATGTCACTCTAGTAAACATATAGGAGGAATTGATGTATTACTTTGCAAGAGGGAGAAAAATCTCATATCCCTCATACTTCTTGACACTGGATTCAACATTTAGATTACAATTGAACAAGATATTATTTATCAACATTGGAACTGTTGACACATTGGGATAGACAATTTTTTGCTGTATTGTAGTGTGTTTGACAGCATTTCTTTTCTCTATCAACTAGATGTTAGTAGTATTCATCTATTGTAATAAAAAATGTCTCCAAACAATGACATGTCACACAAGGGGATGCCACTAGAGTTAAATCTCCAGTACAGGAATATTACAATACCTACATAAAAGGTTTGAAGTAGGAGAACAGTAGTGATGATTAGATTAAAGAGAACAAATTCAAGGACTATTTTGATGTCTGTTTAACATGATTTCATTAGTATGTTAAGTGAACATGTTTATGGAGAGCCCAGACTACTAAAATCTCTTTGGTCTATATTATGCCAGAGCCCTGGGGCAAGCCCTAGGGCAAGATCATGAATGCTTGCAGCTGTATATCCCAGGTGAATATAAAGTATTTAAAACCTTTTATTCCCCTCATAAGAATTATTAAAAATTATTAAAAATCAATTTGTCAGATCTATAGCCACATTTCAAGTTTAAGGAGGCTAAACTGATCTATTGCACTAGAGATGCCTCATCCACCATAGCAAATGTAGTTCAGATAACTATTTGGCTACTTGCAGTATTCCATCATCATCTAGCATTTGTTTTGTGAAGCTGTGGGGCTTATGAATTGAATGGAGATATGGTGGGTACCATACTCTGGTATTCTTCGTCTTTAAAGGGAATATTTTTTATAGCTAAATCTTTTCCATCTGAAAATTCAGCATTTGTTTTACTCTCTTGATCATAATCAGAGTAAGGGTGCTTTTAGAAGCTTTCACTTTCACATTCCTATCAACTCTTTCTCCACAGTCCATAGAGCTAATATGAATGTTGTGTTGGCTATTGAGTACAATTATCCCATTGTACTTTCTTTGAAATTAGAGTTTAAAGAAATGGCTACAGGTTTAGTCAAGGACCCACTGGATATTTGCAAAAAATGTTTGCACCAATACTTCATCATTTTGGTGCCTCCATGTGCCCTTATAATAAATGTAGGGATTCGTGATAATAGTTTGGGTTTTTTGAGTAAATATCAGCTTAAATCCTGTCTCCAACAGTACTCAAAAACTTGAGTATTTATTCAAAGAAATCCAAATCAAAGGCATTTTAATGTTTTGAAAAATAATTAAGTTAAATTTAAAAAATAAATAAATAAAAACTTAAGTATTGTCCATTCCCCAAAGCAACTTGTTCTGAAAAGTGGCCAAAGGTCCCTTTACTGAAGGGCTTAGTAAACACTTAGACATGCTTCAGGATTTTAGAGTGTTTTCTCAAAAGGATGTGCTTTCATTTCATGTGCTTTGGGTTTAAGAACTGAGTCAAGCCTGCAACTTAAGTAAAGAATTGTGATTTTTCATTATGCATAAATGACTCACATTTTACTTGATCTTTTTGTTCAGATAAGTACTCTAGGTTGCTGCTCAACTATCTCAAACTTCGAATCACAGTGGTTCATTCTGTCAGTCAAGGCTGTGCCATTGCCATTCTGTCCATATTCTCTCTGTTATAATTCACCTTGGCTCTGACTGTTAAGTGCCATCACCTGGCCTCTGCTATTTGCAATTCCCATCATTTAGGATAACAGGACCACAGATGCATATCAGTCCACTGTTGTCCTCTAAATAGTGCACATGCTCCCTTTACTGATAAATTCCTTTTGCCTTAGTTAAGAACATACCATTTGGGATCTACTATAGCACAGTCAACTGTAATGTTGTCTGATCTAATATCAGTATTATAGTTTGGACGTGAGGTGTCCCCAAAAATGCATGTGTGAGACAATGCAAGAAGGTTCAGAGGAGAAATGATTGGGTTGTGAGAGTCTTAGGCCCATAAGTGATTTAATGCCCTGATTGGGATTATCTGAAGTAGTGAGATGTGGCTGGAGGAGGTGAGAATTGGGGCATGGCTTTGGGGTATATTTTTGTATCTGGCAAGTGAAGTCTCTCTCTGTTTTTTGATCTCCATGTGACCTGCTTCCCTCTGCTTCCCTCTTTCTCCATGATGTCTCATCTCAAGCCCTAAGGAACGGTGCCTGCTGTCTATGGATTGAGACCTCCAAAACCATGAGTCCCTAAATAAACCTTTCCTCCTCTACAGTTGTTCTGGTTGGGTCCTTTTAGTCATAGCAGCAAAAAAGCTGACTAAAACAATCAGTGATTAATTATAATATGCCTAGGCTCTGAAATTTTTTGTTACCTCTTCCTCAATACTTTTCTAAGGTAGTTCTACAGCTGTTAATTCATTTACTTTCAGTCCTTATTGTTTTCAAATTTCCTCGACTTAAATGGAAGAAGAAAGGTTCCAATTCTCCGTGGTTTGAATCTTGAGTCAAGGGAGGGTGCTCCTATCTCATAGACTTTACCCTCTTTTGCATTCTGCTTTACCTGGATGGAGTCCAGCCCTTTAAAAATGTGTTTTCAGACATGTTCTCCCTGTTCTGTCCAGCATATGCTACCCAGGTCTGTTGTTCTTTTGATAAATGGTCCCTTTCATACCATAAAGGGCACCATACGACTTTACTCAAACCATTACTTCCCTACTCAGCTAACACTTTCCTTATAAGACAACTCTAGTTACTGGTTTGGAAGCAAAAAGGCAATTAAAGGGCTGATTTAGAGGAAGGGAAACATCGTCTTGTGAAAACATGGCCTCAGATGAGGTCTGTGTATGGCTTCCAAAAGTTGGGAAGCTACTCTTCTCTAGAAAGGGATCAAGGCAATATGTTGGCTCAGAGAGGTTAGGAAAATCTTGGGGTTCAAATATTCTGAAGTGTATCCATCTAAATATCCTTACTCCAGGACTCAAGGACTCTACTATTTTCCTGTCAAGATTCTGATTTTCATTTAACAAACTTCTTAACATTTATTGCACTAGAGACATCTTATCCACCAGATAAGTCAAGGTCTATACACACTAGAAAGGAATTCAACCTTCTCTGTTACCTATTTCTCTTACTATTAATTCTGGGCTAGATTTCATCACAATGGTTCTCTGGCTATATGAAATAATTATTTATTTAGATAGTGTCATGAAGATGATTCCTTAACAGTTAGATGAACTGAGCCTTTCATTATCTTCCTTCAAATTTTTAATAGCAATTAACAACCAACAATACTTCAATCCTTATAGTTACTGTCATCACCTCATTGTTCAATTACAACAGGCATGGCATGAATCACTGCTTCTCCTTCAACATTTCTGCAATCTCAGCTCCTTACAAGTGAAAGAGTTAGGAATTTTATGTTATAGCAAGCTAGTAATTACCATCTGGTTATCAATGATCCAATTCCAAAATTTTAACCTAAAGGCTTATATGCTAAGACTTTTGTCACCACTCATAAACAAGTTGGATTGTCCAACAAGCAGACACTGAAAATTTGATTTAACAAAATTAATTACTTGAGGGTGATTCTAGGAAGAACTGATAAAAGATTGAAAAATGAGACAGGAAATGGATGGAAGCCACCGAAGGATGCTGAATGGAGCAGGTAACTTCAAAAGGTACCTAGAGCTCAATCCCAGTGGAAAGCTTTGGGTAACGGTGTAGCACACACTTTGAGATTAACCTGCCTGAGAAGCTAGTGTCTGGGATATCTTTCCATCATTCATTCGTTAGTTGATATGGAAGAAGATATGTGTCAATTACATGCCTCACAGAAGAAGAAGGTTATGGACATCAGAAACCACTTTTAGGTAAACACGTGGAAACCATCTGGTCATTGTTCATGGAAATAGTGAGAACTGAAGAAATATGAGCAGTCTGTCTTCAGTATCTGCTATAAGTTATATTTTCAAGGGAACAGAGTAACATTACTTTTGCATTTCAATGCTCAGTTACTTGTAATAGTCAACAGTTCCAATGTGAATTAAACTTAGTGTTTCCCCTAGGAAAGCGATCATTATTGTCTTTCTAAACCATTTCTGTTCTCTATGTTTTGATATCTCCAGTTTTTGATTGTTCCAGGATTGAAAATACAAAGGAGGAGAAATAGGAAAGACTGGAAAGTTCTGACTTGTCTGGAATTGTCACAAGCTAGTGTCAAGTGTTCCCTGGATCAGGACAATGTATAAAGTCTACTCTTTATTTCATGGACACACTCCTGCATGTTCTTTGGTCCACTTTTCCTCCTGTTTCATTAACTCAGTCTTTTCTAACACATAGCTTTCTTTTACAAAAAGTCCTTGGCTATTGTTTCTCTGTTCTGAGGCTTATGTATTTCTCTAATATGCCCTTATTAAGCAGGATTCAAGATCACTCCGTGCTTCTCCTTTCTAGTGTGTATAGACCTCATCTGTCCATAGAAAACTTCTCTGAACTCTTGACTCTGCCAAACTCTGAAAATGCAGGTTACCTGACAACCATCTGTCCATTCCCTGATCACTGAGGCAGTGAACCAGTCACCTCTTATCTTTTGGATATTGCAATATGGGAATTAGCATTAGCCTCCTACATTCCTCCAGCCACAAGAGACATATATATATATATATATATATATATATATATATATATATATATATATATATATATATACAACTTAATGAATCATGTGATTGAAACTTCTAACAGGCTTAAAGTGATGGACAGAAGTCTCTGACCTCTTTCATGAGACTGGAGAGAAAATTTTTACATTGTATCCTCTCCACGAACTTTCCCAAACTCTTTGCTCAATTCCACATACCCTACATGCATATAAAAGATATCAAGAATTACCTAACAAATTTTTATCCACTTACTTTTATGCAAAAAAAAAAAACAACCTTTCATGAGGGGGGTCTATCTTAAAATTTACTGTGGCTTCTTATATATACTATCATCATACCTGAGATGAAATTGGTACAAGGTCCAATCTTAGCAGCTTAGTTTTGATATTTTAAAAATCAATAATTCCTCAAAAGTCAAAATGTGGTTGCAGAAATAAATCTATAACCTTATTTTCCCCATTATGGAAATGTTTGAGTGGGAAGAAAGGACAGGAGAAATAGAAGAGGAAAAAACACAACTCATAACTCCATAAACCACACACAAATAATATATCATTTTGATTTATTTCTACCCGGTTGTTCTTTATTCTGTGCATATGGTTTTTTACATGGTATGGTAATACTCTGTATACAAATTCCTTTTGGGATTTCTTTTGTCTTAACTCTGACATTTTCCATATGATTCTAAATACTTCACAAGCAGGATTAATAAGGATAAACTGCCTCACCGGGGGATATGTGCCACAATTTATTTTATTTTTCTCCAATTGCTAAACATTATGATTGGCTCCAAATTTTACCAATTAATTCCATAAACATTTAGGATATAGTCACAGAGGTATGATTACCAGCTTAAAAGGGAGCCCTGAAAATTTAAAAAGTTTTTTACGTGTCTAAACACCCAAATCCTCACTTCTGCTCTATTTTGGCTAGATAAACATTGAAAAGACTGAGAAAGGATCAGTATAGACCAGAGACCAAATCCCCCAGTGCAGTTGACACTGCTGGAACCTTTGAAAGGGCACAGAGAAGACCAAAGTGAAAGGATGCTCACATCTGATAGGTAACTTCATAGGATAATTTTGGCCAAATTAATTACATCCAGTTTGTAGAATTGAAAACAGAAACATTGTTAGAGACTCAGTTCTTTAAGACAGTTGTAAAATCCTCAAAGGCTTGCAGATTATGCAGCGTATATAAATAAATGAATTGGGCTAAATGGGTTTGCAAGAAACTGAAGAGCTTGTGTTCCATTGAAGGTAAGAAATCACTGTTCACTCTCAGATAAGCTTATGAGATTTAGTAGGATACCCAATTCAATTTAAATTTTAGATAAATAAGGAATTTTTAGTATGAGTATGTCCCAAATATTTCATGGGACTTACTTTTACTAAAACATTTTGCTGTTTTTGTTCTTACTAAAATTCTAACTTAACTATGCTTTCCATATTTGTCTGTCATCTCTGGCCTTACTCAACCACTGCAATCCACATTTCTTGTGAAATCTCCTTATTTCTAAATTCTAACTATTTCAAATGTTTTAAAAATACATCTGGGGTCCAGATGATGGCAGTAGGCCATCAGTTAGGGAACTCTGGTGTTAAGAGTGTGACGCAGAATCCAGATTGAAACATCTACCATTGGGAGGAGAGTTGAAATGCATATTAATCATGTCTTATTCATGCCACTGATTTTATTTTTCTATTTTTGAGAGCATGTGGGGACATGGGAAAGATAGGAAAAACAATGAGGCCATAATACTTGCAAAGGAAGTTGGAAAAGAAAGGGAAAGTTTGGATGAATGTTAAGGAAAGGGAACTCTGGACACAACACATGTAAACTCTTCCTACTTGACTACCTGATGTGGTTCCAACCCTACAGCCTAGTAAAGTCAGGGTATGTCCTAGAAATTCAAATTTGTTTCATAAACCATAGTCAGGTCAACCATTTTAAGGTGATATCAAATCTTCCTGTGTTTAAACCCTGTAAAGGAAAACCTCCAAAGGAAACAAATGAAGTTACTTGAGTTTGCATTTCTTAGAATAAAGCTAAATGTTGGTTCATATTAAACCTCTGTTTGTTCATTAAGTATGTTTATGTCTGTTGGGTACTAAAATGGAGACCATTTTATCAAAAAATCTTCTGTGTACCTACTAAACAAGAATGATTTGCTCAGAAGACACCTAAATCCCAACTTCCTAATTAAAATAAAATAAGAGCTTTCCAATCAGTTGTGGAAAGTAGACATTTAGAGAATTACCAAGAAGCACTGCAGAAGGAACATCATTAAAAATGATGAATATAGGTGCTGAACACTTCTGCTGCTAAATTGAATTCAGTGGGAGGTGAAGAGGTTTTATTTACTTGGTGCCAAGTCTTGAGGCATCCATATAAATTGTTTGCCATGTGAGGAATTGTGAGTCAAACAGCTTTGCTCTTGTAAAACAATTCTAGAAGCACAGTTGCCCAGATGTAGTTTCCAGAGATCTATATTCTACATACAAAATTCAATTTTTACTTTTGCTGGAACAGTACTACCAATGTATACTCTAAGGAAAAGGAATGTCATTCCTAATTATCCCTAGCTGAGCCTCAGCTTTCAGTTCAGATCTGAAGTTCAGTCTTCTTAGTGAACTAATTAATTCATTAATCAATGACCAAGCATAAATATGTATTCAATCAAGAAGGTATTAAAAATCTTTAATTTTACTTATGGTATAAATACTGACCAACTCAATGGAATAAAGAATGGATCCAAACTCAATCAGAATAGATATTTGCTGCTAAAAAAATTCTAACTCTGTATCGGTACGTCAGAATTGCATGCAATCCAGAGACAGATGCCTTAAGGGAGATAAGAAACTAAGGCCAGACTGCCTTTAAGATCAATATGTTATAGCTCTTGATATTAAAACTGCTATTAATATTAGAAGGCAACTCACTGGTTATCATTTAATTCAATGACTCATAGAAATAAGGGTCAGGGAAAAGGAGATAAAAAATCAGAAAGTGAAACATCACAACCATCTAGTTTTCTTTCTGCACAGAACATCCCATAAATTGATGTGGTTTTCAAAGTAGTACAAGTATTTGCCTCCTGGAAACAATATCTCTTTCTAATGTTTACTGAGCCTCCTCCCAGCAAGAGGGGGCTGTTTCACTTCCTTTTGAATTTGAGCTAGCCCTGTGATTTGCTTTGACAATAGTGGGAAGCTGCATCAATTCTGAGCCGTAGCTAAAGACTCATGCACACTTTCAAATTTTTACTTTGGAACTTGCTGCCACAATGCAAATAAGCCTGAGGTGACTCTAGGATGATGACATGGCCCAGTTACCCCTGTGGTCCCAGGTGAACTTCCAACTGACTACAGATACATGAAGCAGCCCAGCCAAGGTGAACCGCGGCCAAATCAGCAGAGACACCTAGCTGACACATAGACTTTATAACAGAATAAATGGATTGTTTCTTTAAGCCACAGATATTTGAAGAGGTTTATAATGCAGCAATAGATAATGAATACGGTTGTACAGTTGTCCTGTCTAGTTATGGGGGGAAGGGATGCAAAAGAAGGAGAAGCTAATGTTTTTCTTAGCAGACAAGAATACAGATATATACATGTCCCAATTTAGGCAAGTTGTCAGGAATTCTTTAGAAGCACAGGTCAATCTTTCTTATATTCATAGTGCTAAAAGGTAAGTCAACTGACAAAAAGGTAGTCAATTGACTAAAAAGAAAGTGAGAAGGTAATAAAGACTGTATTTGTGCCATATTACAGTAAGTAATGAAGAAATAAATATGTAATACATAGTTTATTATTTTTCTCATTAATGTTACAAATAAAAATGGGCAGAAATCATACTTTCAAAACTCTTTTCACTATAGGTCCCAATATGTTCTGTGAAAATTTTCAGAAATTGAAATAAACCTCACAAAAAGATATTCTTAAAAGACATTTTTAGTAAACATGTATCTATCTACAGTGTTGCTTCAAGTGCCAATTTACTAAAGGTTACTAGAGAAAGAAACTGACCATTCTCTTTATTTAAATTGAAATATTTTGGTCCTTAAGAAAATTTAAATGTCATCAACTTTTTACAAATGATAACAGGAATGTTTGTATTGAATATACTCTATATCATATGTAATATCATATAATATATGAATATATATATCATATGGATATATGTATCGATAGTTCCATATAAAAGAAAAAAGAAAGAAGAATAGATTTTAAGGAGAAGACAAACTCTTGGAGATAATGTACATTTTCCTAGGATACTAAGACCTTAAGACTAACAGAACTGGAACTGGGGAGTTATCAATGAATGATAAATATTACATCAGGTTGAAGATAATAGAAGCCAGAACTTCAAAAAAGATTATACTGATTGTTATTTCAGAAGTGTTACAAATGAGTTGGACATTACTGATTCATAATGCCCTTGAATCCTGACAAGATCGACAAATGGAATGGGCTTTTGACTGTTTCCTCTAAAATCAATCATGGAGAAACGGTATAGGGTAAGATAGAAACATGAATATGAGGAAGTAACAGTAATAGAATGAGAATCTCCTGCGAAACTAATATTGAAAGAATGAAACAAAAGCCTGTGCTGAGATAGTTTGCTTGCCTCTGTGTGCATGCATGAAGGATGGGAGAAAGAGAGAGAGAGAACAGGGAGTGGTGAGAATAGTGGAAAAATCTTGTAGCAAACCAACCCAACCCTGTTGAGGAAGAAGCAGGTGAGACAGAATATTTAAATTCTGTTCTTGCTTGACATTGGCCAAATTATATTGTTTTACTGTGTGCATGTACAAATTTGTAACCACAAATTCTACCATTAGGTGTAACTATAACGCACCAACAAAAATGTCAAAAAATAAATATACAAATCAATTCTATTTTTGCTCATCTCCAGCAATACTTTAATAAAATCTCACTCTGTGTCACCTGTAGACATCAGTATTAATAGTAGAGTTGACAGAGAAGCCTCAGGCAGCTGAAGAGCCCATAGATGAGGAACTTATGAAAACAGGTTCAAGCTTACCTGCCTTTCTCAGTCTTGCCATCACATTTTTTGTCAGTAAAGAATCAGTAAATTTCAAGTTATGGAGTATGTTACTTTATGGTAGTCCCTAACCAGATTTGTTGCCCAAAGTCATGGCAGCAAACAGGAGTGGTTCCAGGGAGTTCTGTGGTACTTGGGGTGACTGGTCTCATCTAAGCGACTGCCAACTGCAAACTTGCTCTAGACTGCTTCATTAGGAACTTAGTCTCCATTATCTCCAAGAGTTTGTCTCCTCCTTAAAATCTATTCTTCTTTCTTTTTTCTTTTATATGGAACTATCATCCATGCAGCCATCTAAGCCAGAAACTTAAGAACCATCTGTCTCTAAATCATGTCACTTTTTCTCTGCTAAATACCAAATTGATATTGGAAAAATTACATTGTTATACTGTGTGCATGTACAAATTTGTAACCACAAATTCTAGAATTAGGTATAAGTATAATGCACTACTCCTGTTACTAATGCCTTCAATATACATATTTTAATTTATGTCATATCATATATAACTTATATAGTATCATTTATAATTTTGCTGTCAGGCTATTACTGTCCTTAACTCTATTACAATCACCAGAGTGAGCTTTCTAAAACAAAATTTTGATCACACAGCAGGATAACACCTTAAAAGATCTCCCTATTCATCATATTTCCAAATTTTATGTCCAATCATAAACCATTCCACAAAGGTAAAATTCTATGGCATATTTTAAAGACATCCTGAGAAAAGAATTGCCTATCCCAGTATGTTTTAGTTAGATTTTTCACTGCTGTTACTAATGGACCTGTCTAGAACAACTTTAGAAGAGGAAAAGTTTATTTGAGTGCTCATAGTTTCAGAGGTCTTTGTCCATAGAACACCAGCTCCATTCCTCAGGGCTCAACGTGAGGCAGAACACTATGGGAGAAGAGTGTGGCAGAGGGACATGGCTTACATGATGATTGTGAAGCAGAGAGACTCCATTTTTCCAGATACAAAATATATACCCCATAGCCATACCCCCAATGAACCACTTCCTCCAGCCACACCCCACCTGTGTCTGGTTACCACTCAGTTAATCCCATAAGGGATTATTTTACTTATTAGGTTAAAGCTATAATCCCACCATTTCTCCTCCAAACCTTTCATTGTCTCACATGTGAGCTTTTGGTGGGATACCACATCTAAACCATAACATAGTACTTCAGTATCTGGGTTCTAAGGATTATTTATTTTTAAGTGTGGTCTTTGTGGTAGTATTTAAAGATCTCCCTACCATACCAAGTTGTGATGTTAATGACTTTAATGAATGATTCTGAATTATCCAGTGTATGTGTTAGTAATTTATTTTTTCTGATTTATAGCCTAGATAGCTACCCTCTCTTCATTTCAAAACCTAGCCCAAATTCAAGAAAATGGTTGAGGAAGAACATTATTACTGAACTTTATTGATTCTTTTTCTTTCATTATTATTGGTGACTGCTCACCCAGCAAAAGCAATAACCAGTCTTCTAAAAAGGATGGATCTTTCTCTGCATTGAAGGTGGTGAGATGGGGTAAAACCTCCCCTGTTGTCGCCAACCTGTCTCTTTGATTTCCCTAAGAAAATAAAGTATGTTGGCAAAAAAAAAAATGTGTACCTGTATGCTAGATACATAGGGTAATATACATGGCTGCTATAAACAGAAAGGGAAATATAAAGCCATTATTAATTTTGACTCCTCCTAGAGCCCCCAAATGAAAGCTTTTAAGGAGTTAAAAGCTCTCTTATAGGAATTCACTGGATTTTAAGCTCTACCCTGGGATCTGAGGACTCTTTATCTGGGAGCCTTTGTCTAAGAATATCTTCTTTTTTGTATGTTCTCACCTCTATCCAAGAAATAGGATCTCACCCTCTGTATTTTTTCTGCCTCTATCTCACAAATATGCCCAAGTCTGGCCCTATGCCGTCCTCAACCAGAATGTTGAAGGTCTGCCACTGATAGAAGTCCCTTAGAGAAGCAGAAGCAGGGGACTCAAGAGCACTTGGTTTTGTGATCTAGTCTGGGATTCAACCATCTAGCCTGAATTTGGCTTTTTATGTCTCACTAATATGAAATAAAAGCTCATGGAGTTCTTTAGCTATTAAACTCATTAGATTAAACACAAGACCTTCCCCAGGGAAGTTCCAATTTGGGGGTTAGTTTACGGATATCAAGGCCATCTCCCTTTCTTTGACATCAATTAGCCACCTACTACATTCTTGCACATTGGGTTTCTTTTATAGTCCTCCTTGAGTTCAAGCAATATAAAAAGGAAATGTATGACCAATAATGGCTTCTCTTTGCAGAATTGCTCAAGATTGACTATTCTAGGAAGGATTTAATTAAATTTTTTAGTTATCCTTAATCTTTACATTGTGAAATTGGGGATAGAAAAAAAGAAAAGTGCATGAACAATTCTTCCTCTACCTAATACATTTATTTTTGCTTGTCTTTCCCTATGTCTAGGATGTTGTGTCTACTTTATAAGCTATGGATTTTCCCTTAACCAGTAAAGCCTGAAATGTCATTGTGTAATTTAATACCTGACATATATATCCCTACATATACAAATACTGTGTGTATATAATACCAAATAAAGAAACAATTAAGATTATTTTATAACAGGGTGACTATATTAATAACAATTTATTGGACTCTTGAATATTCCTAGAAAATAGATTTTTAAATGTTCTTACCCCAAAAAAGATAAATATGGGTGATAATACATAGTTAATCCAATTTAATAATTCACAATATGTAGATATCCCCAAATGGTATTTTGTATATAATAAATAACGATAAACAATTTCTGTATTTGTCAATTAAAATAATTATTTTTTTTAAAAAGAAACAGCTATAGTCAATGTGCACACTTATTGCAGAAAAAGACTTGATTCCTTGGTCATGGTGTATATTAACTTCCATATTTGTTTTCTACCCAGAGAAATGGGTTATTTGCTATTTCATGATATATAGAGTATCCAAAGAAACTTCATGAATATTACTGTAAAATGAAATCATAGCACTAGTGTCCCCAAACAGTGTCCTAGTGAAGTGAAACTCAAAGGACTTTATAAAAATCAATGATAGAAGACATGTTCCTGATTGCACCCTGAGAATTCAGCTGGGCACTAGAGCCCTCCTACCCTACTGTATTCTTAGCTCCTAAAGCTACAGCAACTCAAGGACACAATCTAGAATTTGGCAGTTAAATCTTATTAATAAAATTCTGACATTTTTATCTTGCCAATAAAGATTATTTTATTCTCATTCATCATCACTCTACCACGAGGATTGATAAGCACCACTGTTAGTTAGCATTATCCTAAGAACTACAAATATTTCAAATAGTTTCTGATTCAGGGAATGAATATGAGGAATGCACAAAATTAACTAGGAAAAATATAAGAAAGTGTTGTTAAGTTCTAGGAAGAGCCACATAAGAACCAAGAAGAGAAATAGGAAAGGGATAGAAGAAATAGCAGGCTCAACATGCACCTTGAAATATGTAGAAGAATCATGAACTGAGCCAGGTAGAAATGAAAATGTAGTTCAAATGTCCTTGCCTCCATCTCTCACCCTTCAAATTATATCAGGGGCTCTACTTCTGAAAAGACATACATGAAACATAAACATAGAGTACATGACAATAACTTTGAGTGAATAAGAAATTCACAAAAAAAAGGTGCAGAAATAAAAATCATGGTATAACCTTGTTTCTTCAACACTATTGGGAGTTTTTTGTTGTCTTGTTTTTGGCACAGTGAAGAAAAAACAAAGTTTGAAATGAACAAAGTCATGAACTGTATAACACATTCTGATCATATAACACAGTTAATGTAGTTAATAGTTAGTGTACTATTATGTACCATCAGATATTCTGGTCATAGGCTGACTTTATGGTGAATCCAGCAGCGTTTGTGCATCTGTCATCATGATATCTGGAATTAGGTATTCATGGTCAAATAAACTGACCAACAAGTTCAAGGAGTTTTTCATGTCACCATCAAGTGTTGCTGAGGTTAAAGGAATGATGAGAACCAGGAAATTTTTAAATTTATAAAACAAAAGGGAAAACAGCTGTAAAAGATGAGATCCAAATAGACAAATTTGTCTAAAAAGAAAAACAGATGTTGCTTAAATTCATTTCCTGTTTCTTCCTGTCAATGATGTAACTCTATGAACTTAGATATTAAGCCCAGATGGTTTGGCCAAAAAAAGACCTGTGGCCAGAGATCTCATCTCAACGAATTTGGTAGATCTATAAACTTTTCATTATTATATTCCAGTTCTTCATTTGCATGACTTTTAATTTATAGATGGATAGATAAGTAAAAGTAGAGATTTTAAAGCTTACTCTAAAATTATCTATATCTGGACAAATCCAAGCAAGAAATTATTTTGAAAGATTATCAAAATCAAGTCCAAGTACTGTGAATTATCCTTGGCAGCATTTACAGGAAAATGAATTGTAATATTAGTATTGCAATGTGCATAGCACATTGCTTAACCTAATATCATAGGGTGCTAAAATTATAATGACAGATCAGAAAAAAGAATGGTTGAAAGTTAAAATGATAATAATTTTCAGCTCAAGAAGTTTTAAAAAGAAGTAAACAAAATGAATGAAAGCAGCATAATTATAGAAAATTAACAAAATCAAAAGTGAGATCTTGCTGGGCACAGTGGCACACGCCTGTAATCCCAGCAGCTGAGAGTCTGAGACAGGAGATTCACAAGTTCAAAGCCAGCCTCAGCAATGGTGAGGTGCTAAGCAACTCAGTGGGACCCTGTCTCTAAATAAAATACATAATAGGACTGGGGATGTGGCTCAGTGGTCAGTGCCCCTGAGTTCAATCCCTGGTACCAAAAAAAAAAAAAAAAAAAAGAAAAGTGAGATTTTTGAAAAGATTAATAGCTACCTGATACCATCAAACAAGCACAATTGATAAAATAAACAAAATCAAACAGAAGGGTTAAACTCACAGAAGCAGGGATAGGAAGGTGGTTTCCAGGGACTGGAGGAAAGGGGCAGTGGAGCAATGTGGAGCAAAGAGTATGCAAATGGTTACTGTGTAGAGGTAATACATTAATTAGCTGTAATGAGATAATAATTTTGCAGTATATATCAAAACATCAAGGTGCACATCTTAAATATTTACAATTTTATATGTTCAACAAATTACTCACAAAATAAAGACTATAAAAATAGAAATTTGATATCTTTATAGCAGAGATACAAAACTCAATAAAATAAAATTATGACACTATTTACTATTAAATTAGGAAATTTGGATTAAATGGATTCAATTTGGCAAAATATAATACCAAAATTGGCTGAAGAAAAAATATTTCAGTATGCCAATGATATTTAGACATATTGAAATATTAATCTACGATCTTCTTGCAAAATCCTAGTTCTTAATCATTTTACAAGTGAGTTCTATATCCATGCCAACACTCTTATAGCTGATAGTTAGCTAGATCTAATGCAGGTATTTCAAGCTGTTTGAAGTGAATTAAAACAGGAATTTTTTTAAGCATTCGTTTTATTTATTTATTTTTATGCAATGCTGAGGATCAAACCCATTACCTCATGCATGCTAGGCAAGTGTGCTACCACTGGGTACATCCCTAGCCTTAAAATAGTGTTTTGATATGGATGAAATTAATACAAGCAGTTCATAGTACATAGTAACTGCAGTAACAATTATACTGAAATATAGTTCAGTATTAAGCATATAATAAAAATAAAAATATTTTATCTCTTATAAATTCAATAAATAAGGTCTACAAGCATCTGATATTTGCCATATTTTCAAGAAACCAGTGAGCACCAATGTTATTTTGAAATATCTACAATAATTGTAAAGTGATATAAAATTGTTTAACTTTTATTACAGGAGACTTAACATTAATACAATATAAATATTACTGTTTTGCTGCCTTTATTCACAATTTGGCAAGTGCTAAAATTCCATTTTGGTTTAGTGAAAATTAATACAATTTTTTTCCCATCCACATTTTGGATATCTTGAAGTCTATCCATTGACTCTTTGGTCCTTAGACCCCAGGTGAAGAATCACAATAGAAAAATTATTTAACCTTTTGTACTTCAATTTCTTTATCTGTAAAATTCGAGTAATACTAGTATTTACCATGACAATTGTTGAAAAAATAATTGGATAAATATGAATCTACTAGAAGAAAGTTGAACATAAATGTTTGCTGCTGTTGTTGGTGTTATGAATCATTTACTGGATAGTTAAGATGGTGCCAAGCTGATTTATGAAAGCAAGTTGCCATCATCCCTAATCAGATAAGGGCAACATATAAAAGCTGTCACTGCATTGGTGGTGGGACTGCAATTTGGTGCAGCCAATATGGAAAGCAGTATGGAGATTTCTTGGAAAATTGAGAATGGAACCACCATTTGACCCAGCTATCCCTCTCCTTGGCCTTTATGCAAAGGACTTAAAAACTACATGGATACAGTCACATCAATGTTTATAGCAGCACAATTCACAATAGCTAAACTGTGGAACCAACCTACATGCCCTTTAGTAGATGAATGGATAAAAAAAATGTGGCATATATACCTAATGGAATATTACTGAGCAATAAAAGAGAATATAATCATGGCATTTGCAGGTAAATGGATGGAGTTAGAGAAGATAATGCTAAGTGAAGTTAGCCAATCCCAAATAACCAAATGCTGAATATTTTCTTTGATATAAGGAGGCTGATTCATAGTGGAGTAGGGAGGGGGAGCATGGGAAGAATAAACAAATTCTAGATAGGGCAGAGGAGTGGGAAGGAAAGGAGGGAGCATGGGGTTAGAAATGATGGTGGAATGTGATGATTATTATTGTCCAAAGTACAGTATGAAGATCCGAGTTGGTGTGAATATACTTTGTATACAACCAGAGACATGAAAAATTGTGCTCTATATGTGTAATAAGAATTGTAATGCATTCTGCTATCATATATAAATTTAAAAAAATAATTTAAAAAAAGCCATAACTGGTTTATTTGACTTAGAACAAAGCTGCAGAACTCTAAAATAAATGCATTCGCAAATAACAGATTATGCTCCGAGTCAGTGTGTCAACACTAAAAAAATCTATCAATGATATTCACCACATTAGTGAACCCAAAGATAACAATAATATCATCTTCAAAGACCACATACATACACACACTCAAAAAAGTATTTTTCAAAGTCCAGCACTTACTTAGGACAAAAGCACTTAGCAAGCAAGGAATAGAAATAAATCTCCTTACTTTGGCAAAGACTGAAATTCAAATAGAGTAAAAATTACATTTGATGGAGAATATGTACATAAAAGCTCTTTAAGATCAGAAATTAATAAAAGCATCTATTATCATAGCATGACTTCTCATAGTCTTGTCAATAAAATCAAATCAAATGAAAGATATAATGAATACTAAAGTAGAGTTTATCCAGGTAGAAAAATCAAAAGAATGAATAGAAAATCCATTTGCATCAATAAGAAATTCTAAAATGCCTGTTGAAATCAAAATAAATATATAAAACATACATTGTGGTTTTTGTGCTTATATAAATATATCAAAATAGATTCTAGTGTTGTATATAACTAAAAGAACCAATAAAAAACATTGTGTTTCTCTATACAAAAAAATAACAAAAATACAAGTAACATTTTGGTGGTAATAAAAGGTGAGTTGTAATAATAACAAAAACTAAACGTACCTAGCAATCTTTCATCAAAAATACTCGTCTTTATAAAAAATGTAAAGGAAGATAAGTGGAAAGAGTCTGGGTGTTAGACAGGAATAATTCATGCTGTGAAATGGAATTCTTTCCTAATTAACAACTTCACTCCAATCATAATTCTAATTGTTTTTAAAAGGAATTTGGTAGATATATACTAAAATTACTAAAGAAGTATAAAAATCCAAAAATACCTAAGAATAAATTCTGAAAAAAAGTAAAAAGGGACCAGATATGAAGCAAACTTTGAAATGCAAGTATAAAAATAACATAGCACAAGTTAAAAAATGGATCAATAAATTGACAGAACTAAATGTGAAGCCTCGAATAGCCCCTACTGTGTCAAGGTAGCCCCTAAACCAATCGACCAAACAGTCTATTTCATATGATATTGGGCAAATTGAAGTAGATATGAAGAAAAATAAAACTGTTCCCATCTTTAACACTGTTTCCCATGGTAATCCTTACATAGAAGCCTTAATGAAAAATTTGAAGTTCATGTAACAAAAGGACTTCTTAAATAAACCCACCAAGTTACAAGCCATAAGATGAAATGTTGATGAATCTAATAATTTCTGTCCAATAAACAGACAGATGACACATGGACAGAATATTTCCAGTGAAAAGAAATGACAAAGGATTTCTGCATTCTCATAAGACAAAGAGGCCATGAGAAGTCAATATTCCTGCTGAGAGAAGATAAAACAAAATTGAACTTTAAAAAATACTTTGAAACAAGTCTGAGAGCTGCAGAGGCAACCAAGAAAATGCCTTTTGTATATATTAGCTCATTTTCTTCCTAGAGGCTGAAGATAAAGCTTGGCTTAGACAGAGGGACTTTATTTGAGAAAAGGGAAACTGTTGAAGCTCTTGATAAAGGGAATAGAAATCTATTCTAAAAGATGCCATAAAATGTTTCACAGCTTTCTGATGATTATGAGACAAAATCTTATTACAGTGGGGTCAAGCCTATTTCCAACACAGCGTCAAAATTACTATCTAGATACTTGCAGATATTGATGCAAATGAGGTAGGAGGTTGAAGGCTGATTTCGAATTGTCTGAGAGGAAAAAGTGAATTTCCCACAGTCCTTCATATTTTAGGGGCAAAGGCTTATCAATCTGTTCATCAAATTCCGGGGGATTATTTTCTACAAGCCAAAAAGGTACTGACTTTCTCAACCATTAACACAGCCCAAACTCATCTGATGGGCTTGTTGCCTTAAGAAGACTAGTCCTTTATTCTATCTGGCTAAGAGAGGAAAGGAAGAAATCTCCCTGGAGGATACAGTATCATCTCAAGGTACTGATAATACCTATGATGCTTAGTATGTAACACAAATTAATAGAAAATTCAAATTGAGAGATAATGTGACTTCTGCTCAAGGAAAAACTGGATAACAGAAGCAAATGCATATGGTTCAGATTTTGGAGCATTGGAATTAGCCATTGAGGATATACATAGGAAAACATTCAATGGATGAAAAGATGAAAAATTTCAACAGAAATATGAATTAATTTTATGATTAGTTGAATGTTCTCTTACTAAAAAATATCTAAAATTAAGAATTAAATTCCTGGTAATTGTAAGTGTACTATATCAGGTAAATGTAGTGTAAGAGAGGATTAATAAACTCAAACCAGATGAATAGAAAATATTTAAACCGAAACACTGAGAAATACATAGAATGAAAAGGACAGAGCAAAGGAAGCCAGTGAGTCAGTGTGAAAACCTAATGAAAGAATAGTGTAATTTAGACGAAAGAAGCTGCTGGAAGGGACCATAGACATGTGTATATGGGTAACGACTGAGAGTTTCCAAAATGATGAAAGACATCAACATAAACGTAGAAGAAACTAATAGGCTAGGTGCAGTGGTGCACGCCTGTAATCCCAGCTACTCAGAAGGGTGACGCAGGAGGATGACAAGTTTGAGGTCCCATGTGCAATATAATGAAACCTTGTCCAAAATTTGGAAAGAAAGCAAAAAAGAAAGGAGAAAGTAACAAACCATTAAGTATTATAAATATCAAGAAAACCATACTTATAGGATCATAACCAAAATGCTTATTGACAGATTTTTTAAAAAAACACCTTAAAAATAATCATAGCCAAGATACAAACTGACACTACACTGAAGAAACTATAATATGACTGATCACTGAAATGTTTTAAAATACCAAAGTGGAAAAAAATAAAAACATGCTTTCAAATAAAACTAATGTGGGAATAGAATATACAAAATAAAGATCTATGCAAATTAATAAGATGTAAACCCTAAGAAAATAAACAAAGAATATGAACATAAAATTAATAGAGGAGAAATCTTAAACTTGTAAATAAACGAGGAGGTGCTCTCAACCATGTGTAATGAATAAATGCTAATTACATATAATCTACTGCCTTACACACATTAGATTGGCATAACTTTTAAAAACTGGATAGTGAATGCTATGTGTAAACACACTCAATCTACTTTGCTGATTTAGTGGGTGTAGGCAGGGACAGGAATTTTGGAATGTTGCCAGGCAAGAGTTAATTAAAAGTAAGACTATTTCCATATCTCTTCCATCTCTCCATGGGTACGAACTGTAGAAGTTAGCACAAAGGTCCATAAAGAGCATGTACAAATGTATTCATCAATGAGGCATTGGCTTAGCTTGGAATTGGAATGAAATACCAGGATTCCATCTGTGGCAATCTATAGGCAAATATGGTTAATAACTCCTTAAAATCTATACACATGTTAGAAGCAATGAAATAATGTGCCAAGCCAGGTGTGGCCCTGTATTCCTGAAGTCTCAGCCGCTGGGAAGGTTTTGGCAGGAGGATCACTGGAGCCAGTAGTTCAAGACCCACAGACCATTTCAATTTGGATCAATATTAAAAACAGAATGTTTAGTGACCAAGGAGGGCAGCACTATACATCTGAACACAAAGCATTATGTTTTTTTAGGGAAAAAAAGTTGCAAATAAAGATATTTACCTTCTGTCTACCAGAACCTATGAAATAAAGAACCAGTGAAGTAAACTCTAACAAATACATGAGGAGATGCTGAAAACCGTGGTATAAATGAGAAAACAAAATAAGAGAAGTACATGAGTCTTCCCTTCTCATGGTGCAATGAAATAAAAAATATAAATGTTAAATTCTCAATATCTGAGAGAAAGCCACGTATTTAAGTAAGAAACTGATTGGAACAAGGAAAGAATAAGTGGAACAGAAGAGGAGAGGGGCAAGCAGAAGGTAAGAGAAGCAAAGAGAACAAAGGAAACAGGTAGGAGAGAAAACCAAAATGCTGGACTTGAAAATGTGTCATTAGTGGGTTTAACTATTTGTTAGAACTGTGAGCTATATTTATTTTATTTATGGTAAATATCAATGTTTCCCTAAATTTCCAAGTACATATTACATTTATGAGAAAAGAAAAAAATAATTTTAAATGAGTAAACACTAATAAGTTATACTTTTTGTTTAATGCCATAAAACATATCAATTTTAGATGATACGATTTGTCCAAAATTGTGATTCAATGTATTAATTAAGGCAAGCCTAGGCCAGAATAAGTTCTCATTACATAATGGAAATCTATCCAAGTTTGAGGAAAGAAATTTTTTAAAAAATCATCATTGTCAAACAAAAGATCTAGAAAAATGCTAAAATTCTTCCACCCCTTGTACCAAACATAGATATAGGAAACTCTTAAAATATAACTTTAATCTCAAGAGCATATTGAGAAATGAAAACTTGAGAATCAGCACTTATTTTTTTAAATTTTATTAGTTTTTTTAGTTGTACATAAAGTAAAATAAATTTTGACATAATTATACAAGCATGGAATATATCTTATTGTAACTCAGACCCCAGTACCTCTTCTTTCCCTTCCCTCTATTGATCTTACTGACATTTACTCATAGTTTTTTTTTAAATTAATTTCTTGCATAAGTACATAAGAGTGAAACTCACTGTGGTGTATTCACATATAAATATAGGAAAGTTAGGACAGATTCATTCCACTGTCTTTCCTTTTCCTATCCCCCCTTTCCTTCATTCTTCTTTGTCTAATTCACTGAACTTCTATTCTGCCCTGTCCCCTTATTGTGGATTACTGTCCACACATCAGAGAAAATATTTGGTCTTTGTTATTTTGGAATTGGCTTAATTCACTTAACATGTTGGTCTCAAGATCCATCCATTTACTAACAAATGTCATGAAATCATTCTTCTTTATGGCTGAGTAATACTCCATTGTGTATATACAGTACTTTAGTTTTTATTGACTAGATTGGCCAAAACTTGAAAGTTGAGTAAGATCATTTGGTGAAAATGTGAAACAATTGGCACCTAAGGGATTGGCTGATGGAAGTGTCAGTGTTGTGGTATGAACTGATACATACAATCAATAAGAATGTAACTTATAGGTTATAGATTAGTAAAAAAATAGATTATAGATATAAGATTTTGATAAGTGAGATAAGACAATTGTAAAGCAAAAACTGTCATAGACAGGCCTGATTCCATTTTGCTGCCTTCTATAAAAAAAAAAAAAAACTGCTGTAAGAGCCATTTCTGAGAAATTGAAATGAAATCTGTTTTCTTATAATATATTGTTTTCTGTACTTCTTATCCCACAAAATGTACTCAACCCAGCATATGGTGTTCTTGGTGACCCAAGACTTTGAAGTAGATTCTCGCACCTGTTAACCACCTGTGCGAACTCAGGATATGGTTGTTTAACACCTGCTCCAACCCAAGATGCAGTTAACTGAGTTGCAAGCTGACTGTTTTTTAGTTTCTGTAACGTGCTTGCTTGCTAACTGGAAAATTCCAGTCCAGTTCAGGGTTCACAGGTAACTACTATTTAGCCTCTGTAATTGGCTTGTTTGCTTGATACTGAGAAAAGCTCCTGAGCTGTGGTTTTTGTCCTTAAATTCCCAAGACACAGGCCAGGAAATTGCTGCTCTCCCACAGAGCTTCAGTCTCTACAGGTGGGTAACAGTCCCTGCCAGGTAAATAAAGTTCTCTTTGATTTGAATTCAGACTTAGGGTGTTTTCTGAAATGCCTCCTTATAACTTCAGTTGATATAGTCATGTTGAAGCAATGATTAAAGTTGACCACTGCAAGAAACACACCCAACACTTCCATTTAAGAACATTGTATTTTTACACATGAGCACAAGAAGGTAAGTATGAGATATTAATCATTACATTGTCATTATACAAAACTAAAAATAATCTGAATGTCCACCAGTAGGAGAATGGATAAGTGAAATCTTACATGTTCACTTAAAAGAATGCCAAATATCTGTAAGAGGGAATTTAGACCTCAAAACCTACTTGTAAGTGAATGAATCAAAATTCAGAGCATGTCCAATAGGCCAGTTCTATATAATTGAAAATGCTCATATAAAACAATATCACATATTATTTAAGGATACTCATATACCTTAAAAAGTTTAAAATGATGGCTGTCACTGGGAAGAAGGAAAGGGAGTCTGACTGAAGATGTGAGTTAAAAGTGAGACAGGCTACATCTGCAGTGTTCCATTTTGAGCAGGAGAAAAAGCTCTAATGGAAAAAATGACAAAATGATAATAGCTGTCTGGAAAGATTGCAGCATCCATGCTAGCAAGTCTTTTAATCTTTCAGAATGTTCACATAAAAACAGGTGGAGCAAATAGCAAAATAAAAACCAATGGAAACCATTTACAACAAATTAAGGTGGCAAGGTGTGGCCACAAAAACCCATAATATAAGAGGGTAGGCGTGAACAATTAACACCCAATGGTTTCCATGGTATTATAATCCTGGGCACAAGCATATTATATTGATAACATGTAGGAGTATATTTGAGTGACAAAATTATTTTAAAAAATCATAAGGCAGTGAGTTATCTAAATGCTAGGAGAGGGATGACTTATGGAAGCTGGAACAGGCACTGTTACTGGAATGAGAAATATAAATGGTTTCTGAGGTGTCACTAAAGTAATATTTTCTAATCTGGGTAGCATTTGACTTAGAATAATTTTGGAAGCCACAAGTCACTTCTGTGCCTGGATAGCTGGAATGCGGCTGGCTGTGATATTATTCTTTGCATTTTTCTGTTGCATTAAAATTTCTCAAAATATAATGAAATATATTAGTAGATTATCACGAAGATACTTAGAAGCTGATGTAAATATTTTCCTTCAAGCCTATGACTATAAGCCAGAAAACCCATTTGTCATACATTTCCCAAAACCTAGCTTCAAGAATAAGCTCTGATCTTCTTTAATAGCTATGTGATACCTGATCATAGATAAAACTCATAGAGTGCTATAATTAGAAATATTGCTTCTTCAAAATTCTGGAACTTCTCAATAAATTTCAAATTAAGACATTGGTAATTTCTATGATTCAAAGATAAATGAAAGATTATACTATGCAGAAATTTTTGTGATTAACTACTTTTACTATCGAAGTGACAGGCTTTATGATAATCTATCCACATCTTCTATCCATGTCCAAGTGATAATAAAGTATATTAAGTGCATTTAGTACATTTTATAGTTTAAACATTAGTTTCATATATATTATTATATTCAGTCTTCTCAACATCACTAGGAATTAGTTCAGATGGATTTAATGCCATTTTTTTCACGTTTTAACCTGAGAGGTTAATTACCTTGCCAACGATTACACAGTAACTTAGCAGTTGAAATAAAATTTCAAATTAAATGCTATCTTTCTTTGTCTAGTGTGCTTGCTATTCATCTTAAAGTATTGATTTTTTTTATTGGGAGCTTAGTACAGAATACTTGGCAATTAAAATCATGGGTTTAACCTCATTAACTTAATGTTCTGTATTAATTAAACCAAGAGACAAGCATGATTGTACATTGAATTCCATGAGAGAAAAAAAAAAAACATAAGGGTTCCTCAGAAATCTTCAACTCTCAAACTCATCAAAGAACGCTAGGCAACCAAAGTAGATTAAAGTAATAACAGGAATGGAAAGCTTATTTTGTCATCTAACAAACCATCACAAAGCCTGAAATAATTTCAAAGAAACAGATTTCCTTAGAAACCCTATGTTTTCTGGTTAGTTGCAATTGGGATATTAGAAATAAAATTGACACAGATAATGAAAATTCTACTTGTCTAGGAATAAAATGTTTAAGAGTTCCAGATCTCAGTACTTGGTCATGAAACCTCTGGATGCTTAACATTAAACTACTGACTCCAAACATATCTAAATATGTTGAAATATATAACTATCCTTAAATATGCAAGCAAACTTGTTATATTAATCTGTTATAGCTATCCATGCTGAGCTTTTATTCCATGTTAGGAATAACAACAAAAGTGAAGATTTGCATGAATTATAACACCTCATTTATGCAATCTTTCTTCATTTTAATTGTTCTTTTAAAAATAGTATCAATTAGCTATAAACCATTTCTTAAGGGGGTATAAACCTCATAATTCATTGTTTCTATAAAGATGCACAAAGCAAATGTGCCTGCATACCTGTTGATCCTTCAGAAGGAACTCTGAGAAACAAATTAATTAAAAACAAAACAGAACGGAAAAAAAAAAAACTAACCTGTTAAGAGTCAAATATTGAAATAAGTGCTACAAGGAGAAATATAAATACAAGTTGAGATTCTTTGTCCTCAAATTAGCTAGCAATACAGGAAGATTGCACAGAAAATAAAAGTACCATAATGTCAGTGCATCTTAATCTACGCTTCTAAAAATACAATGTTTTTTTATATATCCTCATGCAACCCATAGTCCTGAAAGGATTCAAAGTCTTGAGGACAAATACAAAGACATAATTATTTCTACACTGCAGTGGTGGAAGTTAGAGATGATGCTCTAGAATTTTTAAATTTCAGCTAACTTTTGAATTTCATGTTAGCTTTGACAAAAAAAAAAAAAAAATGTAAAACCTACATGGTACTACCAAAGATCAGAGAGGGTAGAAAGAAGGACACATGATGAGAAATTGGTCAACAGGTTCTGGTGTTCTCTTGTACATTAGGGTGACTATAGTTAAAAAAAAAAACATATATGGTATATTTTTAAAAAGGTATAAGAGAAGAGTTTGAATATTCTCATACTAAGAAATGATAAAATTTTAAGGTGATGAATATAAAAAGAACCCTGATTTAATCATGGAATAATGTATATATGCATGGAAAAATCACAATATACCCCCCAAAATTGTGCATAATTATTAGATACCAATAAAAATAAGTAAAATGTAAAACATAAATAAAACAAAACCAACTTTGCCTCCTGACAACTCAACACATACTGTGTTTTAAAATAACGTATTTCAGGTTTTATTGTGTAAGTTGAAACAGAGTTCTCAGATAGCAGGTAAAGATTGATTATACCTTATCTGAAATGCTTAGGACCAGATGTGCTTCAGATTTTGAATATCTTCATGTTTTGTAGTATTTGCATAAACTTCATCAATCTAGCATTCCTAACCCAAAATCAAAAATCTAAAAAACTCCAAAATTTGAAACTTTTGAGTATCATGTATGTGGTCCAAAGGGCTTCATATTTCAGAGTGTTTTGGATTTTTTTTGATTAGAGATGCTCAACCTTCACTAGAAATCAATTCAGAGTGAATTCCACAAAATAAAAATTAATTAATTTGATCAGGAGGATAATATTGAATGTGAAGAAATCAGATCAACAGATTTTGAGAAGAATAGAAACCATGGAAACTCATGAACATTTCCTACCAAATATTATATCAGGAAAAAGTCAGGTCCCAATTATGTGTTTAAAACACAACATATAAAATACATGCAAAATTAGGCATAAGTCATACATATTTCTCTTAACAAATCATTTCAAAACAAATACAATATAACATCCACTCAGATAAAGAAAAAACATTGTCAGTACTATAGAAGTATTAAATGTGGCCTTTTCTGATTATAATCTACTCATTTCTACCCAGAAGTAATCACTATTCTGACTTGTGAAATAATTCACTTTCTATTCTCAAACTTATCTATAATTTAAAAACAAAGAAAAAAAAAACAAAAAACTCCCATTGTTGTCTATACTTTCTTACTATGACCAAACTTAAGGAAAGGAGGGAGGAAAAAAATGAAGGGGGAATAGAAATTGATAGATGAATGAAGAAAAGTGAAAAGAAAGAGATTGATTGATTCAGGGTGTCCTAGCTTGGGGCACATCCCTAGGCTTGACTGACATTCCAATAAAGACTAACCTGAATCAGAAGAAAAATAGTACCTAAAACAATATGTGGATGTCAATCCCAGTAGAAATGTGAACAGATGAAGGTCAGACAAAACTGACAAATGTCTACTACATCCATGAATTTTATACTAGTGCCATTATCACAAATTCCTACATAGTAAAATGAAAATTCCAAATATCAGGAAACTCATCACTTTGGGAGCAGATATCTTGATTCAATAAAAAATCAAATTCTTATATCCACCATTTATTTGTAGTGTTATCTGACTTTCCTTTTCTGTTTTATCTATACTGTACACTCATTTAAGAACTTGATGAAATTCCACCTCAGAAGCCAACTAAAGAATGAGAACAGCTATGCCCCAGTCAGCATTATAGTCTCTTTGTGTTAACCCTTACTATAATTTCATTTAATGAGCCACTATTCTGAACCATGCTCTGTAATGAGCATACACCTGCACTATTTTGATTTTCACAATAATCACTTGAGATAGAGACTATCATTATCCTCATTCCACAGAAAAGGGGAAAATGAGTCTCAGATATTTTTTGTTTTTTAAAAAGCATTATAGGAACTTCCATGCATCTTACATAATCCAGAGCACAGAGTCAAAGTGCACTGAGCACTTCTATTCGCTAAACAGACCTTCTAAGTACCAATATTAGGAGAGGCAATATAAGGAGAGAAAGAATTATCTTAAAAACAATTTAAAATGAATTTCCATTTGAAGGTACTCTATGTAAAATAGTCTATGTTAAACCAGAATTAATTTCTTAAACCAGAACTTTCTAAAAGAAAATAAACTCAGTTTAACAGCAAAAACTATTTTCTTATAGTAATGAAAAATCAATAATATCTGGCTGGGTACAATGGCACACACCTGTAATCCCAGTGTTTTGGGAGGCTGAAGCAGGAGCATCACAAGTTCAAAGCCAGCCTCAGCAACTTAGAGAGGCCCTAAGTAACTTAGAGAGACCCTGTCTCTAAGTAAAATATTTAAAAAGACTAGGGATGTGGCACAGTGGTTAAGCACTCCTGGGTTCAATGGTAGAAAGAAAGAAAGAAAGAGAGAGGGGGGGGGGGAGGGAGGAAGGAAGAAAAGAAAAGAAAGAAATATCTGTTTTTTGAGAAAATTTAAGTTCTTATCTCCTGTTATAAAATTTCCATCTAACTACATATCCCAGTATTTTCATATTAATTCACAAAATAACAGAATATATCATGTGACTCATTGTCATTCTAATAATATCCAATAAATCACATTTCCCAGGATCTATGTCCTTTCTATTCCTCTCCTAAATAGACTTGGTTATGTGACTCAGGAAAATGAGAAAAGGACACGCACAACAGGGACCTGACCTGTCTGGGTGTTGCTGCCACCTTTCTGGACCTCTAGAGGACCAGAGACCACGTGGAGAGATGCGGCCATCAAAAATGCCTCAGCCAAGCTGAATGAGCATACATGAGTGAGCCTCCTAGCCCCACCCAGGGAATTGTAACATATAATAATAATAATTATTATTATTATTTTGTTGCTTAATATTAGTAGAAAATTGATTTGTAAATTGGTTTCAAAATTTAAACATGGCTACTGAAATAACCCAAAACTTATGATATTAATTTTAGGAATGGGGAGCGAGTAGACATTGAAGGAGTTGGGAAGAACATAGTATTAGAAACTAGAAAGATTTTTTTTTTGTAGTATTGAAATAAAGCAGACTGTTTTCTGCAGTATTTTGGAAGATAAAGAATATGTCTAATGATTTGATGATGAACTTTTAGATATAGTTAAGAAGAATTCTAGAAAAAATGTTACAATATTAATTATTTTCTATTAGCTATGTGTGAAGGAGTAAAGTAAGAGAAAGAACACACACACTCACACATACACACACAAAGATATTTCACTTTGCAAGGTGAATTTAGAGAATATGAAAATGGGATGGTTAGAATATATGTTATCTCACATATTCAGTCTCTAAAGCCAGCAGAGGGTTCTTAAAGAAAGCAGTGTCTTCAAAATAATTATCAAATCAGTGATTTCATTATGGCTATATTTATTATGACTTCAAAATAATTTGTGGTGCTTAGTAGACACTGACATCTACTCATAAATGTTTCTAGGTATCTTATAGATTTTAACTCACCACAGCCACACATAGAGTCTTAGATAAAGAAAGAGAATTGTCTTCAGACTAAGTGTAGATGTACCTATAGGGTTCTCAAGTGAACTTCTGATTTATAGAAAAAACTCAAATTGTTTCAGGGAATTTATAATTTTGGACCAAAAAGGATAAAGACGATTTAAATGCAGCAGAAACCTCTGACTCTCAAACTTAGCAATGGCAGTAGGCTGAGAAAATCCCTCAGAGGAAATGCATTTCTTATTTTAAAAAGAGAAGGAGGAGGCGGGGGGGGGGGTGTGGGGGGCAGGGGGGGGTGGGGAAGTCTCACAGACAGAACCAAATTCTCAGAGGTACAAATTCTCAGAGGTGCAAACCAAGAGGCAAAGAGAACAATGTTTTTTGTTTGTTTGTTTTTTTATGTGTTCTAATTAGTTATACATGACAGTAGAATGCATTTTGACACATTGTACAGAAGTGGAGCACAACTTGTCATTCCTCTGGCTGTACATGGTATGAGTCACACCAGTAATGCAATCATACATGTATATAGGGAAATAATGTCTGACTCATTCTACAGCCCCTCCCATCCCCACAGCCCCTCCCCTCTGTTTTCTCCCCTCTGCATAATCCAAAGTGGTGATATACTTTACATGTTCATTCTTCCCTACCCTACCCCCACTAAGGACCAGCACCGCTTATCAGAGAACACATTCAGGCTTTGGTAAAGAGAGTGATGTTTTAGAAATGACTCTCAGGGAATAGAATCGGACCCTGATCAAAAAAAATATCTCCTGTCTCTTATGTGTGCAGTTCTGATAACAAGTAAGCATTAGCTTTGAGAATCACTATGGTTTAGTGATTGCTATGTTCTTCTCTTTCTTCCTCATTTTGAATATGGTTGTCTATTTCTGTCACCTGTATTTGAGTCACTGTTGTATGTTAAGTATGGATCAAGAAGTGTTCCACCCAAAATACCTCATCCTTACCCAGACCTGATTTGGTTTATGAAATCATGAATTTCTTAATTGATGCTAGGACTGGATGAAGCTATGGGTGCTTAGGAGATGATGAGTGTATTTTGTGTATGGAAAAGACATGAATCACTGGAACCAGAGGCAGGATTGTGATAAATTGTGACCAAAATGGAACTCCATGAATCATACCTTGTAACCACACTTTTGTGAGATTCCCTCTCTCGTGGGATTTCTTTTTGCAATGGGACATCAGAATATGCAGTGTAAGCAGAGGCTCCATAAGTATTTGCAACTGGGATTGTGCTAGAAATGTTGCTGCCACCATGTGAGGAAGTCCATTCCAACCTCTTGAAAGAGGGAAGACCATGTACAGAGACACCAAGCCAGGTAAAGGTGGCAAAAGCTATAGGTTAGTGACAAGTATCAGATTTTTCTGTAGCCCTATTGTCCCTAACTAATGCTGAGAAATAGGAACTGTTTGATCAGTGCTAGCTAATAGATTGACCCTTCAATATCAATCAGTATTTTACTCCACAGCTCCTTAGTATTTAACAACTTACATATCATATTAAAAAGATCTTTACAGAATAGAAGCTTTGATTGTTGTCCTTCGTTTGTTGTTTGGTTTCACCAAAGAGCTATATTTAAATTTGAGTGTTTAAATTTGATTATTCATATTTAAATTTAATATTTATTTTACCTTTCAGTTTTTAAACATGTGATAATGTAGAGATAGATTTTTTTAAATGTTTATTTTTTAGTTGTAGTTGGATACAATACATTTGATTTATTTATTTATTTTTATGTGGTGCTGAGGATTGAACCTAGGCCCTCACATGTGCAAGATGAGCTCTACTGCTGAGCCACAACCCCAGCTCTAGAGATAGATTTTTAAGAATTTAAATGAAATCTAAAATCACTTACCCATGCATATTCATTTTGACATTGGGATTTAGCTCAGGAATTTGGACTTGTCCTGAATAACCTTTGCTAAACCTGGGAGGTTATGTGTGTGGAAGGGGATGTGGAGAGAAGCCCCATGTGAAAACACCAGGATTCTATGAGTATTAACAAGTTTTGGTAATTTTTCTTAAACAAATGCTTTCTAATTTACTGAATTCCTTTAGTTAATTTCCACAATACAGAAATTGTTGCTTTTGATAATTTTGTAATATTATTAGTAATGTTTGTGGGTAGAATTCTGTGAGCTCCTTTGTTAAGCCATTCTGGAAGTCCTGTGCCCCCTATACTTGTACCTTCAGAGTCCTTATTTGATATCTTCCTTCTAATTCCAAAATAATATATGAATATTCATCTGTGTGAAGCTATTTATGTAACAAAGTACATTATTCACCACTGTTTTCTTTGTTCATCTTACCATATTTTTGGGATACTATTCCAATTACTTTGCTTGGTTCTGTTGATGTAATTCTTTCTTGAGTGTTTTCCTCAGATAAGCTGTATGATTTCTATGTTACATATTCACAGCCTTAGAAACCAAAGAACTGTAAGAAACGTGGGTATCTTCTCACCTGGGAATTTTCACTTCCGTGGGTGATATGGCATGGAGGTCTGGGCTCCCATGAAAGAGAGCATGCCCTTGGTCTCTTACAAAACCAAGAGCAAGAAAGATGTTGTGCCATACCTGTAAAGAAAGCTAAAAACATACTATATTCATCAAACCAAGAACATATTAGGAAATGAATTATATATGTTAATGTATAAATACAACTCCTTGAGGAAATAAGGAACTTGAGACTACCAGCTTATGTGAACAAGCCTGAATCCACACCCTGTGCATGATGCTCTGGCCTAGATCAAGACACTGACATAAAAACTGAACTAGAATTGGGTGGGGGGAAAGCTGAGGCTCATTTAGAAGTGTACCTAATATTAACTCATGGGAAGGTTTTTATTATCCATAACATTCAAAGACTCTTAGATTAAAAAAAAAGTCCATGAAAATGAATTTATAGGTAAAATTGTGAAACATGAGGAAACTCAATATGGCCTCAGATTTCATAAAACAAAAAATTTGCATCCAAGGCCTAAAGCAAATAGGCCAATGTGAAAGGGTATTGAAAATAAATATGCTTTATGTCTAAAGCAATATGTAAAGACATGAAGTCCACAAAACAAGAAGAGAAAAGCTGTGAAACAAAAGCCATAAGTACAGAATATCCACAAAAACCTAGATATTAAATACAGCAATTGAAATAAAAATTATTCTACATGGATCAATTGTGGATGAAATATCGATAAAGGAAGAGTTAGTAAACTAAAATAAAGATTTTAGGAAAGCACCCACACGTAGACAAAAGGAAAGAAAATGTGCAAAAAAAAAACCATGTAAAATATATTACCATTCAGGACTTTTCTCCCAAACTCTTAACTGTGTATTGAGCTGTCTACTCATTCATTTATACTTGTATGTTAAATGGGCATTTCATATCTGGGATGTCTCAATCAAACTCCTAATTCTTCCACCCAAAGCTATTCTATTTACCACCTTTTTCTACTTCAACTGATACCAAGTTGAATTCCATATCACCAACTTGCTGATTATAACCAAATTCGACCACTGCTCAGACCAGTTCCTCAATCTGCCTGTCTGAGCCACTGTAGTATTTCTTCTGAGTTATTACAGCAGCCCCCTATTAGGTCTTCTTGTACTGCCCTTGCAATCAAATCTCAATAGAAGCTAAAGGATCTCTTTAAGCTATAATTAAATTTATGTCAATACTGTGCACTGAACTCAAGGATTTTATTTCCATTAGAGTAACCAAAACTGTCCCAGTGACCTTCAGAGACCTGTACAACCTGACCTCTGTACATACACTACCATCTCACTTGTTTTCTCCCATCCCCATCATTTACTGTACTCCAGACACTGCAAGAGTCTCACCATTCCTGGAATATAGCAGTATTGTTATGCCCTAGGACCTTTTCTCAAGTTGCTGCTGCTTTCTGAAACATGTCTTCTCCAAAATACCATGATTAACTCCCTCATCAATTAACTGCTCTCGTATTATCATCTTTACACTGAAGACTTCTTGAACATGTTATTTAAACCCATCTCTCATCCCAAACACAATGGCTTACCAGATTTAAATACTTCATAAATGTCAGCAATTAATACATTTTATATAAAATTTTTAATAAAATGGAATGATAGACAATGGCAATATGATAAAATATTAAATTGGAAAATGTGAGTCATTTAGGAAACTTATAATGAAACATTACCTTTTTGTACAAAATCAAAGGATGATGAAAAGGTAGGACTGATTGACTCCAGGTGAGATGCTGAAGCCAAACTAATTTAGCTGCAAAATATACAGGAGACCAAGGAGGGTAAGAACTATGAACCTGGTCATCTGCAGGTATTGTAAACTCAAATATAGGTGGGAACCGGGCAGGGAAACTTAATGTATGCACCAGGCAAGGTTTAACACAATAGGAGTAAGGCGTATGGCAAACAAGAAAGCACATAGCCCGTAAATAAAACCAAGCATATCTTCCCAGAGCTGTACTTCCTCCTGGAGTGTAATTTCTGACTTATTTCCATTAGAAATGACAAGTCAACTAACTTACTGCTTCTTTGTCTTTGTGGCAATTTTGCTTTAGCTGAAGATAGTTTTGGGGAGAAAGGACGTTTAGATAGCTTTTAGTACATGATTTCCCAAAAAGTAAACATTTCTGCTTCTGTGCCTAAATGAAAGAGCCTCTTAGGTACACTTAGCATCCACACTTTTATTCTAAAATTAAATTCAATGCTTGGGCTTAATCAAGAATTTGAGATTCCAAAATGTAGCTTGTGAGCAACCCAGACCCTTGGAGGAAGCAATTCTTGGAAGTGACATGTAGATCTCTTGCCATATGGTTTGCACATGCATTTTATCCATGCATGGCTAATTCAAGGGCATGAGAAAACATATGCAAGTGCTATTGTGCACAGAAATTTAGACATTTCTTTGAAATGTTGACCTTAAAATGTTTAACACCTGTAGTATCCAGGATATGACAACATCTTACAAAACTACAACTCTTCATTTTAAATATAACTGGAAATGGTCACCTTGTGAAAGGGGAAAGAAATCTTGTCCTCTCCACCCAAAATGTAATTTAAACTACACAAATTTAGAATAAAAATATTTATCTATGTCAATGTTGTTGGGTTTTGTTTTCAAAATAATAAGATGGTTAATTTGAATCACCATCAGAAAAAAAGTCCATTATCCTACAACTTACACAAAATAAACTTCTAAAAGCAAAATGTTCAAGATAGGTTTTTGTGCAACATAAATAAAATAAACAAACAAAATAAATGCTCTCAATGCTTCGATTTCTGCATTGCACTACAAAAGGATCCTGAGCTTATAAAATGCTCCTGAGTTTATAAATATGAAGTTTTATTATTCATTTAATCTAAAACAGCCTAAGGAAAGCCTTTACCTGTAAACATAGAAAATCTGTGACACTGATTTTTTTAAATAATAATTTTAATTATAACTTCAAAAATTATAATTTTAGTTAATCTTAGTTTAGCCAGCTGAGACAAACCATTTTAATTTTCTGAGCCTCCCTTTATTCATATGTAAAATGAGCTCAATCACATCTACTTTACAGGCTATAAAAATTATCAAATGAATATAAGGTGAATCAATGGGCTTAGAGTTATGTAGTATGTCCACCAGCTAGTCTAGATGGAGCTAGATCAACCTGGGGCTGAATCTTCATTCTCCTTCTTGTATTCTGTATGACCTCTAATAATTTATCTAATCATTTAGGTTGTGGTGGGGATAGGGCAATTACTAAAGCATGTTACAACTCTACCCAGACTGAGTGATATTCTGTGCATAAAATGATTACCTAAGAATTACAATGAACAATAGCTTCCCATTGAACTAAATTGACCATTATCTATGGATCATTGTATGATCAATGTGACAATAACTAAAAGTTAATATTTTCTGAGGTATTTTTCTACACAAAGCATCTTGCAAGTATGTAATGCAGGTCATTTGATCTTACCATATTTTCACAACCCTTTTGTAATACATAATAATGTTAACACTAATACATAACAACACTTGACATTCAGACAGGCTAAGTAACTGGAAGACAAAAAGTAGATCTAGTAGAATGGGGAACACAAGGAAGAAGAATCTTTACTCATTCCTTTCTGAGTTTATAACTATTAATATATTTTGGTGATTGCCTGTCAAAAATTAATTTTTTAACTCTGTGCATCAGAATCACTTGGAAAATTTCTAAAAAAAAAACAATGCCTGTTCTTGGTAGGAATTCTGATTCATTTGGTTTGGGTAAAATCCAAGCATCTATATATTTTTTAAAGTTCCAAGTTCACTAACATATATAATCTTATTGGAAAATGTTGACTAAGATTGAGGATAGGTACAGTTATTAACATGTCCAAAGGACAGAAAAGGTAGTCAAAGAATGACTTGACATGGACATTTCAGAAAAGTACATAATTAAACAATAATTTACTGTGGAATTCAGACCCTTAAAATTTGAATATGCTCCTTACTTAAATGATTGAAGTGCAGTTAAAATAGTTAAAGTGCTTAGTGGAAGATATAAAAGGGAATCAAAGGTAAGTATTTATTTTCCATCAGATTTTAGTAATCTGCCAACAGGATAGATAGAGAATTAAGGAGATAAGAAGAGAATGGATGGGGTGAAACCTTCTAGCCAGCTAGAGGGATACTGGAGGAAAACATCTTTCTCAACAAATTTTAGAGCAATATTTTAACATATATATCTTTTTCATTCCAACTCATATCCAGGTCTTCTTTTTTTTAAGTTGGAAAAGGAAATAGTATTTTAATAGCCTGTTCAGTTCATTGTAGATATCTTTGATTCTATACCAAAACTCAGCGGGTAATAGTCTAATTCAGGTTAATTGCATATGAAAACTAAAAATATATCAATGAATTTTCTGTACTTTCTTACATTAAAATATTTCAGTCCATCTAACACTTTATTTTTTAAAATTTTTTATTTGTTCTTTATAGATATACATGACAGTAGGGTGTGTTTTGACATATTATTCATACAAATCCATTTCTTGTGAGTGGTAATTACTTTCCTTTAAAAAGTTCTCATGTTCTGTAAAATTCTTTTTTTAGTATTCTTCACAGTCCTTTTGGTACATATAAGATTCAGCAAAAGTTTGAACATTCTCAACATTTTTCCTTGAATTAATGAATAACAATAGATATCAGACGTAGTATTTATTGACCAACTGTGATCTGAAAATAGCAGCACCTAACATTCCTTTCCTACTCCTAATCTACTAAAAAAATAAAATCATTAGGCCAGACTTTTGTGCTAGTGGCAAATTACAAGAGTGTCTTCACTCAGTGTCCTTTTGCTGAAACTATACTCAAATTGTCAGTTTCCACTAACATTCTCCAACAATTTGGCAGTTTGAGCCTTTGAGTTACAAATCAGCAGGTTTCATTTCAAACATCTGTGGACATTTAAGTTCACTGGAAAATTGGCAAAATTATCCTAAAGGATAAAAGACACTTGAGAGTGATATCAGTCATCCATCATCCCTCACAATCATTCCAGCCGAGCAGAGCAGCAAGTTTAGAAAATTGGCACCGGGCTCCATCTTTTCTCTTCTGGCTTTTGCCAAACCTGCCTTTCCTCTCTCACTCTCAAGGGCAGCATAAGGTGGTTCCATGATGGAAATTGACTGATGAATGGTCAAGGCAAAGCATGAAAAATGCTTCCAAGTGGCCCCTCATCAAACATGTCACATAGCTGATCTCAGGCAAATTAAGAATGTGATAGTAAGACAAGTTATGATGGGCAAATAGGAAAAAGTAAATGGAGAAGTCTTAAGAGTGAAAATTTTACCAAGTAAGGAAAATCCTTAACACCATGAATTATATAATATTACTAGTTTTGCCTAGTTTTATACTGGCATCAAGTCTAACATTGTACCACTAAGTGTTCAGTCTTTATATGCCAGTTCCTCCTCTGTCAATAAAATAAATAAATAAAAAACAATAATAAGAAGAAAATAAAAGAAAAAATGTCCTCTAAAAACTATCACTAATGAAACAGATGGTAAAAAAAAGCAATAGTAAAATACTTAATTTTTAGACTCCTTTATTTTTCTTCCTGAAACAGTAAACAATATGTTTCAGAACAATACTTCTCAAAATGTTCCAAAAACATTTTGAGCTCTCGAGAATTTTTAAAGAGTACATAAGGTCAAAATAATATTCATGTTAATACTAATATATAATTTATCTTTCATTCCCTCATAAGTATATAATAATATTTCCAGAAACTACATGACATATTCAAAATCATCTGAAAGTCTATTGAAATTCCCTTTCTAACCACTTACCTTTGTAAGTTTGAATTTTCCTCACAGATATTTACCAAAATAATACATTTCACCAGATTGAATGCAGAAGCATACTTAATAATCTCCTTCTTTTCTAATAAGCCAGACAATAAAATTATTTTCAAAAAATGTAAAGCAGTGACTCTATTCTTCATAATATTTTGCTTTCAATTTTTTTTTCATAAAAATATATATGAACACATATATGAACACATAGTCCCCAGTGGTCAAAACTGAAATAATTTGAGCATCAAAATAAATAAAGTAGTATTGGATTATAACCCAAAATGTAAAATAAATAGTCATGATTTATAAACTGATATAAATAAATATTTGACCAAATAAATGAATGTTGAGAAAAGACAAATCTGTGAAAAATTTAAATAATTTATGTAGATACCCCTCCTTAGATGGAACACAACTACCCATACCTTAAGTATGAACTTTGTTCTAAAAAATTATGAAAGGAAGAAAGAAAAAAGTGACTTTATGGTAGAGAAAGCAGATAAATACTGTCGCATTTAACAGCAATGATGGTAAGTCATGCTGATAATATGTGTCCTCAATATCATGTGATGAAAGAACACTTTCCCTCTGTGGTCTTCCTTATAAACACTCATAAGTGTAGATTAACAGTAAAATCATCAGATAAATATCAATAAATGAGCATCCTACAAAATATCTGGATTGTACTCTTCAAAACTATCAAGGTCACCATAAGCAGAAAGTCTCAGAAACTCTCATAGACAAGAGGAACCTAAGAAGACCTGAAAACTAAATGTAATGTGTATCTTATATGGAATTCAGGAAAACAAAAAGATCATTAAATAAAAAGAGAAAATCTGACTATAGTATGGCTTTAGTTCATAGTAATAAATCCAAATTGCTCCCTTAGTCAAGCACAATGTGCTATACTAAGTTGAGATGTCAGTAATAGGGAAAACTAGATTTAGGGCTTAGGGGAACTCCATATTATTTGCATGTTTTTCTTTTTTAGGGTAGTAAAGCTTAAGTTGTTCTAAAAGCAAGTTTATTTATGTACATATTATATTTTGTTTGAGTTCTAAGGTGATAAACAAAAGAAAAAAATAATAATTCAGGAGGTTCTATATCACTATTTCTCAAAATGTTGTCCTAGGATCACCTGCTTAAGAATATTCAGAAGGAGCTCAATAAAACAGATTCTGGCAAGAAATAAATGAATAAAAACTTCCCTAACAAATACAACTAGAAGAGAAACTATGGGGAGAAGAGCCCCAAATTGTCATTTGAATAGATTTGAATTATTGAATTCATCAGAAGGTTTCTAGAGCTGATATACAAATTTAGCAAACAGACCTGCTGCTTTAGGCTCAAAAATTCCTTTGCACCTTTATTTATTTCAATGAAGACAACAAAGATAATCCAACCAAATAACAAACAAATAAACCCCACAGGTAAACCAAATGAAAGCTTTCTCAAAGGAGTTTAATGAAAAAATTAGACTTTATGTATTTTAATAACATGTAATCATATTAATCATGATTATATTAAACAACATACCACAGTTTTTCTCAGAATGTAGTTCTCTCATTACTAATCCAATAGATAACTGATGTATTTTATAGCTTACAGCAGCAGAAAGTATTCATTACTCATGTATGAAAATAGAATATCACACCAATGTTTTATGCATCATCTTATTATGCTTAAGAATACCTAGACAAATTCAGAATGTCTTCTTTGATATAAGGGGGGGGGGCGACTCAAAACAGAGCAGGGTGGAAGAGCATGAGAAGAAGATTACCAGTAAATAGGGACAAGAGGTGCGTGGGAATGGGAGAGAGAAGGGGAATTGCAAGGAAGATGGTAGGAGACCCTCATTGTTAGGCAAAATTATATGTAAGATGGTGTGAGGGGGAAGAAAAAGAGAGAGAGAGAGAGAGAGAGAAATGTGTCACAGTAGATTGGGTAGAAAGAGGTGATAGGAGGGGAGGGGAAGGGAGCGGGGATAGGAAGGGTAGCAGAATAGACACTAGTATGGCCCTATGTATAAACGTGGCTGTATAACCAATGTGATCCTGCCATCTGTACACGTGGAAAAATAAGATTATGTACCCCATTTGAACCAAATATATGATATGTCAAGATCATTGTAATGTTTTGAGCAACTAATAATTTAAAAAAAAAAAAAAGAATACCTAGGGAAGAAGGATTCCTTTCACCTAATTTGACTCAGTTTGAAGTTCATAATGTGAATACAGACCTGCTTCATCAGATTTTCAATAGAGTTAGTTGGCCTTAAGCACAGTAGTTGTTTCTTTGTGAAAGCACTGACACTTTAAGAGGAAATATGGTCTTACTAATGAGGGAAAGACTAGGGGTGAGAAGGCAGCACTGCAGTGGCTGAGGGAGATGTGCCAGAGAGTAGGACCCTTTCCTTCCCCATCAGCCTTCATCCTCCTGAGAGTGCTCTCAGAAAGGTCATGTGTTTCTGTAAAGCGGACAGGAAGAGCAATACTAACATGGTTTTTCCGGTGCAGTGTGATTCATCTAAATAAGACATAAGAAGTTGGGTTTTTGTTTCCTACTCTTCCCTCCTCTTTGACAATTTTGAAACCACGACCAAAGAAAAAAGCAAGCTATTCCATTGTACTTTTCTTGCTTTCTAGAAAATGTTGTTTATTTCTCATAGTACTCAAGGGAATTGTATTGTCTTCAATTTTCTATCAAGGATGGAACTCCTCAGCACAGAGTGTCAGGCCAGGCCATCCCAGTCTCTGTCGTAATACCACAGATTCCCCCATATCTACTTACGTAGACCTAGTAGTTAGGTCAGTAACACATCTTGACCGAATAATTAGAACCAAATAGAAACATTGGTTATTTTTTAAAACTTTATTTGTGCATAATAATTATACAGATTAATAGAGATCACTGTGACATATTTGTTCATGCTCATAATTTGATCAGATTCATTCCCCAATACCTCCATTTGTCCTCTTCTCCTGCCTCCCCCGGATTACCTTTCTCTACCATATTAATCTTGGTTTTCATGAGAACCTTTTCTATCTTTCTCTCTCAAGCTTCCACATGCATTGTTTATGCCAGTATCCTGCTAGTTTTGTTAGTGTATATTTTGAAGCCAGGTACTGTGATGCCTCCAGTATTGTTTTTTGATCATAATTTCTTTGGCTGAATTGAGTCTTTTGTTCTTCATTTGAATTTTAGGACTTTTTTCTAGTTCTACAAAGAATGTAATTGATATTTTAATGGGAATTACATTAAATCTGTACATTGATTTTGGTAAGATGGACATTTTAACAATATTATTCTTCCTATCTAAGAACATGAGAGGTCTTTCCATCTTCTGGTGTCTTTTATTTCACTTTCCAGTGTTCTATAATTTTCCTTGTGTAGGTCTTTCACCTTTTTTGGTTAGATTTATTCCTAGAGTTCTTTTTTATTTTTTTAAACTTTAATTTGTTATATATGACAGCAGAATGCATTACAGTTCATATTACACACATAGAGCACAGTTTTTTATATCTCTGGTTGTATACCAAGTAGAGTCACATCCTTTGTGTCTTCATACATGTACTTAGAGTAATGATGACCATTGTGTTCCACTCTTTCCTACCCCTTCCCTTTTACTCCCTCCCCTTTTCTCCTTTTCCCTACTTATAGTTCTTTTAATTACCCCCACCCCCAGTATATTATGAATCATAATTCTTAAATCAGAGAAATCATCTGGCATCTGGTTTATGGGGATTGACTAATTTCACTTAGCATTATATTCTCCAGCTCCATCCATTTACCAGCAAATGCCATAATAATGCTGAATAATATTCCATTGTGTATACATACCACATTTTCTTTATCCATTTATCTACTGAATAGCACCTAGGTTGGTTCTACAATTTAGTTATTGTGAATTGTGCTGCTATAAACATTGATGTGGCTGTGTCCCTGTAGTATGCTGTTTTTAAACCCTTTGAGTATAGACCAAGGAGTGGGATAGCTGGGTCAAATGGTGGTTCCATTCCCAGTTTTCCAAATATTCTCCATATCGTTTTCCATATTGGCTGCACCAATTTGCCATCCCACCACCAATATTTGAGTGTGCCTTTTCCCCCACATCCTTGCCAACACTTATTGTTGTTTGTCTTCATAATAGCTGCTATTCTGACTGGAATGAGATGAAATCTTAGGGTAGTTTTGATGTACATTTGTCTAATTGCTAGAGATATTGAACATTTTTTCATATATTTGTTGATTGATTGTATATTGTCTTCTGAGAAGTGTCTGTTCAGTTCCTTGGCCCATTTATTGATTGGGTTATTTGTTTTCAGTGTTAAGATTTTTGAGTTCTTTATATACTCTAGATATTAGTGCTGTATCTGACGTGCATGTGGTGAGAATTTGTTCCCAATTAGTAGGCTCTCTATTCACCTCGCTGATTTTCTTTTGCTGAGAAGCTTTTTAGTTTGAATCCATCCCATTTATTGATTCTTGATATTAATTCTTGCACTACAGGAATCTTATTAAGGAAGTTGGGGCCTAATCCCACATGATGGATATTTGGGCCTACTATTTCTTCTAATAGATGTAGTGTCTCTGGTTTAATTCCTAGGTCCTTGATCCACTTTGAGTTGAGTTTTGTGAGTTTTGTGTTTAGTTTCATTTTGTTGCCTAAGGATTTCCAATTTTCCCAGCACCATTTGTTGAAGAGGCTATCTTTTCTCCAATATATGTTTTTGGTGCCTTTGTCTAATATAAGATAACTGTAATTATCTGGGATAGTCTCTGTATCCTCTATCCTGTACCATTTAGTCTACAAGTTAATTTTGGTGCCAATACAATGCTGTTTTTGTTACTATTGTTCTGTTGTATAGTTTAAAGTCTGGCATAGTGATGTCACCTGTTTCACTCTTCCTGCTAAATATTGCTTTATCTATTCTGGATCTCTTATTATTTTCAGATGAATTTCATGATTGCTTTTTTTATTTCTATGAGGAATGTCATTGGGATTTTTATTGGAATTGCATTAAATCTGTATAGTACTTTTAGTAGTATCGTCATATTGACAATATTAATTCTGCTTATCCAAGAACAACATAGCACTTTCCATCTTCTAAGGTCTTCTTTAATTTCTTTTTTTAGTGTTCTGTAGTTTTCACTTTAGAAGTCTTTCACCCTTTTTGTTAAGTTGAATCCCAGGTATTTTAACTTTTTTATGCTATTATAAATGGGGTAGTTTTCCTTGTTTCCCTTTCTGAGGATTTGTCACTGATATATAGGAATGCTTTTGATTTATGGGTTTTGATTTTGTATCCTGCTACTTTGCTGAATTCATTTACTAGTTCTAGAAGTTTTCTGGTGGAATTTTTTGAGTCTTCTAGGTATAGAATCATATCATTAATAAATAGTGCTAATTTGAGTTTTTCTTTTCCTATCCACATTCCTTTAATTTCTTTAGTCTGTCTAACTGCTCTGGCCAGTTTTTGAAAAACTATGTCAAATAGAAGTGGTGAAAGAGGGCATCCCTGTATTGTTCCAGTTTTTAGAGGGAATGCTTTCAATTTTTTTTTAATGGCTAGTGTGAATAAATTTTTTTTCTTCTTTCTTTCTTATCAGGTTCCTGTCTGTATATAGAAAAAAATATTGATTTTTATATATTGCCTGTATATCCTTGTAACTTTGCTAAATTTGTTTATCAGCTCTAGAAATCTTTTGATGGGGAATTTAGAAGATTCTAACTATATGATAATACTATAAATTATTTGTAAATACTGATAATTTAAGTTATTCATTTCCTAGTTTTATCCCTATTATTTTTTGCTTTTGTCTAGTTGCTCTGGCTAAAGCATCAAGTACTATATTGAATAGAAGTGGTAGTGTATTTTCTTATCTTAATAGTAAGAATGCTCTTTTAATGGATATAATATTCTGAACTATGCTAATTCTAAGATGAAAAGTCACAAGCTTCATCAAATGTTCAAGAATTGTGTAACTCTAATTCTATTCACTAAAAAGTCACAATAAATTAAGGCCATCCTCAGCCATATCTAAAAGTGTCAAGATAAGCTAAAATCAGAATAAATAGAGATATGTAGAAATTAAAGACTCTTAGAAAGTACCCAAATTTCAATGACAAATGCCAACACAAACAAAATTTATATTCTAGAACACTTGTTCTTAAATAAGATTGATTACTTTCTTGCAAAATTAATATTTTAAAAGTATGAGGCAGTGAATTTCCTGTCAGATTATTTATCTTTTTACATATGAGTTTGACATGTGCTAAATCTGTTCTCAGTGATTCTTACTGGTGCAGGTGTGTGCATCTAAGTATGTGTGTGGTTTTGAGTCTGCACATATCAAGTTGCTGTAGCTCTGGTACTCTCTGTGCTTCTCCTCTGCCTGACTCTGGCCCTCCACATTGTTCACTGAGACAGTTTTTAAATTTTTTTTGGTTTAGTGCCCAGCTGCTAACCTTTTCAGCAGTGAGTAACATTATGTTTCATATATGTATCAGTTTAGCCACTATGGAAAAAAAAGTTTAAGTGTCCTAACCTTTATTTTTCTTTGACAAAAACAAAACTTAATTAAATTGTACATAAATAAAAATTAGTCACATTTTTTCACCTCTTTATCAAAAAAGATTGATATAAAAGCCTCACTGTCACAAAGTCTACAACACCACATTCTCCATTCTAAGCATTAATGCAAATATTCAATTGATGAGTACACATGAGTTAACAATATTCTATGTACTGTTACTGTTAAACTACATTTTAGTTTGTCTGTACCTAAGAGGTCCAGTTTGTTCACACATTCAACCCCCTTATCTCATTGGCTCACTGAAAGAATGGTTCTTTTAACCCTTATCTTTTTTCCCATTCCCTGCATAATGCTATCAGTTATAAATCTGCCTGACAGCAGCTCTGTAAAAGTATGCAATTTGGCCCTGAAGTGTATAGCCTTTATTGGTTGTCTCCCTTTGTGCTGTTTGAATAAGAGCAGAATCAATTAAGCTGAAAATGATGGGGTTATAGGAGAACAATAAGACATACCTCTAAACATAATGCCAGGGTTTTAGTCATACACATTCTGTGACTCTCCAAATGAATAAAGACACAGATCCCCTATGAAAGCCACTTGCCACAATAGTCAGCTATATAGAGAAAGAGCTTAGGGGAGTGCATCATGTGTTTTCTTTGAATGTGAAATTGCTGAATCTTCCTTAGTTAAGAACAATGAAAGCAACATGAGCAAGGACAGACAGAGGACAGAACAACTCCAGAGAGACAAGCAGAACATTCTTCTGCTCTGAAACCTTTCAATTATTTAAAAAAGTACATCAAATTTGTATCAGGCCTATTTCTTAAAATACTAAATTTTGAACTTGATTAATGAACTTTTAGCTGCCCTTGGTGAGAAGAGGTAGAAGCATGATTTCCAGTCTTTATCCATAATTAAAGCAAAAGACAAAGATTAACTTTTACTAGGAAATTTGCAAGGGAAATTTTATCTGTAATTATAATTATTTCTTGGGTATTGAGAATTTTTATTTATAAATTTTGTATTTTGAGACATGATTCTATATGACTCTATGTGACAGAGCTATCTCATAGGGAAATTTACACTGTAGCAGAAATGTCTAAGTATTAAACCATTTATTACTTAAGAACAGGTTTGGCATTCCCAGTTAACTTTCTTTGCAGAATTCTCAAGCCTTTATTAATTTCCATTTCCCAGATTCCTCTTTGTCCACTTCCCACCATATTTTAAGGGAATAGGAGAGATGACTGGGAAAGAGAAAGCAATAAATTTGTGTTTTCCTGCATTGGAGCCTACCCTACCTGGATATCAGAGAGACTGAAGTGATATGTCTAAGATTTTTCAAGAGCATTATATTTCCTGGCATCTAAGAACTGTTCTAATATTTAAATAGAAACTCTTGATAGTTGCGTGCCCTCTCAGAGGAGGCATGACTCTTCCCTAGTCATGCCATAATTTTGGTACCTTAGCTACTCTCCATCTCTCTTTATTCCTGTCCTTGCTTTGAACTGCCTTTTTAGAGTCCCTTTTCAAGGCAACTAGCTGGCATATGACCTATGATGGAGGAAAATACTTGTTCATTCTTACGTCATCCTGAGCAACAATAAATCAACAGTAAATAAACAATTGGATTTAAGTCTGTCTTCCCTGGGTCCAAGAGAATAGAGATATGAGGTACAGATTATATCAGCCCTTTCATTAGGAATGCATCATAAACTACTTGGGAATAAAACAGGAATTATTAGGCTTTCCAGAATGAAACTTTTTAACTGCCAAGCACCTGGCTTGAGTACTCTACTCATGGATATTAATAATTCTTCCATATATAATCCATGACATATGACATGTGCATAGCTCCTCATTCTCTAAATATGTTTTACGGTGCCTGATACAGTGTCTCATATTCTGTACCCAGGAGCCACTTAAAAAAATAAAATTCTAAGAAAAGTATGATATAATACACAGCAAGCAAATATTAGCTATAAGTGCCTATCCAAGTGAGTCCAGTTGATTTAGCAGGTCATAACTTATGCTGCTGGTTTATGTGGCTATCCCAGTACGAGAATATTATCAATCCACTTTCACAATCCTACCCTTGTCAGCAGCAACTAGTCTCTTGACATACCACATCTCTGCATTTATGAAGTGCTAAAAGCAAGCAATGAAAATCCTTTAGAGACAAAGGCCAAAGAGGCATACATCTCAAGTATAGTTTTAGTCTTTTGAGACATTTCAACATATCACTGTAAAGTGAGCAATAGATTTAATACCACAGGCAAAAGTGATTCAGGACCCAATTTGGAAAGAAGTTGTTACAAGTGAAAATGTCCTACATTACCAAGATTCTTCTTGTTTTTCACATATTGTCAAAGAGCTTTGGGAAGAAAAGGAAACTTTAATAATTCTTGCAGGATTGTTGGTAGATTTTTAGTATTTCATATATTCATTTCATGATGCTTCAAATTATCTTGAAAGATTTTTCTTATATTTTAATTAAAATTTTAATTTTAATTTTTTTGGTTAGACAAAGTTGACTAAGGCATAATTCCAAAGGTATAAAGTGCTTTTATTCTGATTGGATAGAATCATTTCTGGAGTTTGTTTTAACTGATCAAATTCCTTTATGTATCATGTCCAGGACACTGGGTCAGGAGCAATGGAGGAATGAAATAATGGAGTCCATATACTTGAGGAATTCACAAATGGGCAGAAAAATCAGAAAGTGCAAATAACACAGAGTATAATTTGTCATAAACATAAAGTGATACTCATAGTGGTGCTCCTGAAAAAGATATTTGAAATGGTTTCTAAACCTAGTGAGGATTTTGATAGGCAAAGATGGAGAAAAAGTCATTATAGGAGAAATATAAAGGAAGATCAAAGAAAAGGCATGATCCCTTAATAGTAAAGATATTTCTTTAGTAAAAGTATGCCCAGTTATAGGAAGGTATACCAGAATGGCAGGCTCATCAAACACTAGTTAGAGGTGGTATTATGAATTTGAGAGGAAGATTCAGAAAGTTCAGAAGAGGGTAACATCATTATTTTTATATTGCTTGTGTACATGGAGGATCTTTAAAAAAATTACAGGTCTTTAATTGTATACCAGGCATTCTTCAAAATTCATTTTCCAGATGACTGCATATTATATGAAAAAGGAATTCCCGGGCTCTGAAGACATGAAGATAAACCTAGGAACCAAGTCTATGAACATTTCCAAGGAAATCTTCAGACATGCCTAAATCCCTCACTTTGAGTCCCCAAAATTCCTTGCTCATGGTGAATACTGGAGTGATGGATTAAAAAAAAAAATATATATATATATATATAGAGAGAGAGAGAGAGAGACAGAGAGACAGAGAGATACATATATATACATACATATATATATATGAGTTTCAAGATATTTTGCTTGTATTGATTTTTTTAACTCTCAAAATAAAATTTTAAAGGAGATAAGAGTGTCTCTGAGGCATCAAAAAGAAATTGGGCTAAGTGACATCTAAATGACATAGTTATCAAACAATAAGGTCAATTCTACACTATAAGTTTTCCCCATTGCTTTTCTCATTACATGAAATTGAACTTCTGTGATTCTGTAGGAAATGTGTACTCATATGACAGTGATTTCCAAACCCATCTCTTATACCCAGACCTTTTCTACAATCACTAAGCCCTCAAATTTAATTTCTCTCTCTAGATATCCAATAGGCAGGTTAAGTCCACTAAGTGTACCATATAACTCTTTATCTTCCCAATAAACTTGACTTTTATCCTATTTTATAATGAGTCATTTAAAATGGAAACATATACAGTATTCTCAATTTTCAACCTATATCAAGCAGATACACTTTCTTCTCAGCAGCACATGGATACTTTTCTAAAGTAGACCATATAATATTCCACAAAGCAACTCTTAGAAAATACAAAAAAAATAGAGATACTACAATGCATTTTATCAGATCATAATGGAATGAAATTAGAAATCAATGACAAAATAAAAATAAAAATTATTCCAACACCTGGACACTACACAATATGCTACTGAATGAACAATGGGTGGCAGAAGATATCAAGGAGGAAAGTAAAAAATTCTTAGACGTAAATGAAAGCATAGACACAACATATTGAAATCTCTGGGACACCATGAAAGCAGTACTAAGAGGAAAGTTCATTTCATTGGAGTTCATTCCTTAAAAGAAGAAAAAGTCAAGAAATAAATGACCTCACAATATATCTTAAAGCTCTAGAAAAAAAGAACAAATCAATAGCAAAAGCAGTAAAAGTCAAGAAATAATTAAAATTAGAGCTGAAATCAAAATAAAAGAAACAATTTAAAAAATTGACAAAACAGAAATTTGGTTCTTTCAAAAATAAATGAAATTGATGGACTCTTAGTTACATTAAAGAACAGAAGGAGAGAGAAAATTCAAATTACCAGCATATGGGATGAAAAAGGTAATATCAAAACAGACAATGTAGAAATACAGATGATAATTAGAAATTATTTTGAAAACTTATACTCCAATAAAATAGAAGATGTTGAAGGCATCAACAAATTTCTTAAGTCATATGATTTGCCAAGATTGAATCAGGAAGATATACACAATTTAAACAGACCAATGTCAAGTGATGAAATAGAAGATGCCATCAAAACCAAGATGCCATCTCAACCAAGAAAAGCCCAGGACCTGATGGATACACAGCTGAGTTATACAAGTCCTTTAAAGAAGGACTAATACTAATACTCTTCAATTTATTTCAGGAAGTAGAAAAAGAGGCAGCACTTCCAAACTCATTCTATGAGGCCAATATCATCCTGATTCCAAAACCAGGCAAAAACACATCAAAGAAAGAAAACTTTAGACCAATATCTCTAATGAACATAGATGCAAAAATTCTCAATAAAATTCTGGCAAATTGAATACAAAAACATATCAAAAAGATCATGCACTATGATCAGGTGGGATTCATCCCAGGGATGCAAGGTTGGTTCAACATAAGAAAATCAATAAATGTAATTCATCACATCAATAGACTCAAAGATAAGAATCATGTGATTATCTCAATAGATACAGAAAAAGCATTTGACAAAATACAGCACCCATTCATGTTCAAAACACTAGAAAATCTAGGGATAACAGGAACATATCTCAACATCATAAAAACTATCTATGCTAAGCCCCAGGCCAATATCATTCTAAATGGAAAAAAAATTGAAGGCATTCCCTCTAAAAACTGGAACAAGACAGGGATGCCCTGTTTCACCACTTATATTTGACGTAGTTCTTTAAACACTGGTCAGAGCAATGACATAGATGAAAGAAATTAATGGGATATATATAGAAAACAAAGAACTTAAATTAGCACTATTTGCTGACAATATGACTCTATACCTAGAAGACCCAAAAAGCTCCACCAGAAAAATTCTAGAAGTAGTAAATGAATTCAGCAAAGTGGCAGGATATAAAATCAACACCCACAAATCAAAGTCATTTCTGTATATCAGTGACAAATCCTCTGAGAAGGAAATGAGGAAAACTACCCCATTTGCAATAGCCTCAAAAAAACCCAAAACAAAAGGAAAAAAAAACTTGGGATCAACTTAATGAAAGAGGTGAAAGATCTATACAATGAAAACTACAGAACCCTAAAGTAACCTTAGAAGATGGTAAAATCTACGTTGCTACGTTGCTCTTGGATAGGCAGAATTAACATTATCAAAATGACCATACTTCCAAAAGCACTATAGAGATTTAATGCAATTCCGATCAAAATCCCAATGGCATTCCTCATAGAAACAGAAAAAGAAATCATGAAATTGATCTGGAAAAATAAAAGACCCAAATAGCTAAAGCAATCCTTAGCATAAAGAGTGAAGCAGGTAGCATCACTATACCAGACCTTAAACTATACTACAGAGCAATAGTAACAAAAACAGCAATGGTATTGGCACCAAAACAGACTGGTGAACCAATGATACAGAATAGAGGACACAGAGTCTAACCACCAAAATTACAATTATCTTAGGAGCCAAAAACATGCATTTCAGAACAGATAGCCTCTTCAACAAACGGTGCTTGGAAAACTGGAAATCCATATGCAACAAAATGAAATTAAATTCCTTTCTCTCACCATGCACAAATCTCAACTCAAGAACCTAGGAATTAAACCAGAGACTCTACATCTAATAGAAGAAAAAGTATGTCCTAAACTTTATCATGTGGAATTAGACCCTAAAACCAATAATCAATAAATGGGATGGACTCAAACTTACAAGATTCTTCTCAGAAAAAGAAACAATCTGTGAGGTAAATAGAGAGCCTACATCTTGGGAGCAAATTTTTACCCCTCACACATTAGATAGATCAATAATCTCTAGGGTACATAAAGAACTCAAAAAGCTAAGCACCAAAAAAACCAAATAACACAATCAATAAATGGGCCAAAGACCTGAAGAGACCCTTCTCAGAAGATAATGTGCAATCAATCAACAAATACATAAAAAAAGTTCATCATTGGTAGCAATTAGAGAAATGCAAATTAAAAATACTCTAAGGTTTTTATCTCACTCCAGTCAGAATGGCAGCTATTATGGAGACAAACAACAATAAGTGTTGGCGAGGATGTAGGGAAAAAGGTACACTCATACATTGCTCATGGGACTGCCAATTGGTGCAGCCAATATGGAAAGCAGTATGGAAATTCTTTGGAAAACTGGGAATGGAACCACCATTTGACCCAGCTGTCCCTCTCCTCAGTCTATACCCAAAGGACTTAAAAACAACATACTACAGGGACACAGCCACATCAATGTTTATAGCAGCACAATTCACAATAGCTAAACTGTGGAACCAACTTAGGTGCCCTTCAGTAGATTAACGGATAAAAAATATGTGGTATATATACTCAATGGAATATTACTCAGCAAAAAAAGAGTATAAAATCATGGCACTTGCAGGTAAATGGATGAAGTTGGAGAAGATGATTTTAAGTGAAGTTATCCAATCCCCAAAAAACAGATGCCGAATGTTTTTTCTGATATAAGGTGAATGACTCATAGTGGGGTAGGGAGGAATAGACGAACTCTAGATAGGGCATAGGGGTGGGAGGGGAAGAGAGGGGGCAAGGGGTTAGCAATGATGGTGGAATGTGGTGGACATCATTATCCAAAGTACACGTATGAAAACATAAATTGGTGTGAACCTACTTTATATACAAAAATATGAAAAATTGTGCTCTATATGTGTAATAAGAATTGTAATGCATTCCACTGTCTTGTATTTGAAAAATAAAATCAATTTTAAAAAGAATCATCTCTTTTATCATTATCTTCTAATAAATTAACTTTGGTTGCAAAGGAAAAGTATAAAATGAAATTATTTCCTAAATCATTCTGCTCAAAACACATATTAGGGCAAAATGATTTTTCATAAATTATTCAAAGTCATATAACAAAAATGTTATATCTGGGGAGAATGCATATTTATTTCTGAAGTCGCATACATTTTTCTTTTGCTTGCACCTAAAGGGAGTTCTGTGATCTGGTTCATAATATATGACATTTTTATTTCTTAGAACTGCAGGATTGTATTTTACCACAGTTTGTATTTCTATCACTTATCTACATTGAGCCAATTAAATGGAAACCATAAAACATCACCCAATTGTTTGCCCATAAATAAGTAAAACTTGTACATATAAACATATGTCATTCTTTCTGTATACGTTGTCTCATACTTCTTAAAAAGGTGAAGAAAAGAACACTTTCACAATAAAAGCACCAAAGAGCATTTAATATGCACAAGAGTACTGAAATAAAATAATGTGTTTTTTGTTTGTTTTTGTTTTGGTATAGGGTATTTAACCACTGAGCCACATCCCCAGCCCCTTTTTATATTTTATTTACAGACAGAGTCAGAGTTGCTAAGTTTCTGGCTAAGTTGCTGAGGCTGCTTTGAACTCAAAATCTCCTGCCTCAACCTCACAAGTTGCTGGGATTACAGGCATGCACCACCATGCCTGCCAATAATGTTTGTTTTATTTTGTTTTGTTTTAATGTACAATAAAAGATTTAACTGTGAATTAGGCATACCTATTACCTTTGAGCATATACTTATTCACAGGTGAGCATATTACACACACTACAGACACATGGAAGTCGTGTTCAAATCTATAACACTTATAACTATAAATCTCTCGCATGTTGTGTATCTGAGCAAGCAGGCCAATTCATGTGCCACAGAAAATCATAGTATCTACCTTCAGGTGCTTTGGGTACATTTGAACTTCTCAATTCTCAAATCTCTAGTTGTCAAAGGTTTTTTTGTTTGTTTGTTACATTTTTCACTTTCATCATGTTGTGTCTGATACTTATTTTGCTTATTTATTAATCTAGAAAAATGATATATTCAATTACTTTGTGGCTAAGATAAATGGGTATGTGGAAACAAGAGGGTGCTAAGGGGAAAGGTCTCTGGAATTTCCCATCTCCCTGTGCCTGGCTCTGTCTTCTACAATTCCATCTACTCACAGTGGCCATTGGACATTTCCTTATACCCCAAACTCTTCTCCTTCCTAAGGTTTTTCTCATGGTGGTTCCTGTCTCTGGAGACTCTTCCTGGCCATTGGCCTGGGTAGTTCTCCTGCTTCCTCCAAGACTTCGAATAATGTCCCTAAGTCAGGGAGGCCTTCCCTGCCCCTAAGGTATACCAGGTCTCCTTCTTTACAGCACCTTGTCTTCTGATTATAAAATGCACAGTGTTCGTGAGTGCAGATTCATTTGTGGATTTATAAGTACAATACTGTCTCTCATAGAAGACAAGTAGCTTTATAATGGAGGGCTTCTATTTTTACTGCTGTTATGCAGCACTCAGCATAATGCCTAGCCCTGAAAATGGTAGATGCACAATAAATATTTAAGGAAGGGAAGGAGGGAGGCAGAAAGGAAACAAGTATAAAGATGGAAACAAGAGAAAAGGCAAGCTAGGAAAAAAAATGCTGGTAGTAACTTGTAAAAGGAAATGAAGGATAAAAAAAGAAAAGGCATAAAATAGAACAAAGAGAGAAAATAAAGTATTACAAAATTGTGGAAACAAAAGTAAAAAGAAAGCATAAAATAAAAACAAAATGATCACTGATGACAGTCCAGCCAATCTAGCATTTTTCCATGAATATCAACTAGAACCAGACTGAATCAGGATTGTGACTGTCACCAATGAAAAACTGCCATGCTGATGTCCCCTTCTAATGCATGCATTGGTTTATAGACCTAAACTCCTTGAGTCAGCACCACAAATCTGGCTAACATTCTCTAGAGCAGCATTTGCCCTTTAGGCTTCTGATTTAGCTGACAGATGTGTAAAATTCCTTGTAGCTAGTTACCTTGATATTGATTCCACATCTGTGAGGTTCATGGGCTCATGTTTTTCTAACTAGGGTCAGCATTACCTTAAGCCCTGGGCTCTGATGCTGAGCTGCCTGTATTAGAGGGCATGACATAAATTCAGGTTATGCCTTGGTCGCCTCTACCTTTTACTGCTGGTGTTTTTGTAGATGAATATGGAATACATTGATCCAAAGTTCTCTGCTGGGAAATGAATGTCTGTCAGTGAATTTTGGGCTAAGGCCAAAACCCGGTGCCATCTCTCTCTTGTATGTTAGCAAAGCAAAGCCTTGTCAGAGGGCATTCCTCAATGAATGTAGGCAAGAGATATGCAGGTGTGAATGCATCCTACCTTGATATCATTGTTTAAACTTGTGAACTGACCCTCCCTGCCACATTCCTGATCCTCTTTTGCCTGCTATACATTTTAATTGTACTTAGCACCTCTTAACATATTTCATAGTTTGTGTCATTTATTATTTGTATTTGCTCAACAATAGAGAAAGTCATTTTTAAGCAAGTTTCTGGTCGTGTGAACGTTATAGAGTGCACTTACACAAAACTAGATGGTGTGCTACAAGCCTAAACTATACAGTACATACAGATGTGTGTGTATATATATGCCTATTACTTGTAAGGTATAAGGAATAAAGCATTACAAAACTAAATCTAGCACAAGAGAAATCAATGCTATCAAGAGACATAGGAAACAAAATGTATGAGGCTATTACCACTGTGACATGCTGTCCTGTTTTATAGTAAAGCATTTTATAAGTAGAAGAGTACTATAAAATAATGATTTAAAGTTTAGTAACATCATCATCTTATCATTACCAAGTATTATGTACTGTACATATCTTCATATGAATGGCCAGGTCTATTTATGCCATCATAAAGTAGTTCTGTTGTGCTATCACACTATGATAGCGACATTGTCACTAGGCAATAAGAGCTTTCTAGATCTGTTATAATCTTATTGGACCACTCTTGTTTATGTGTTCCTTTCTTAACTGGAGTGTTGTCATGCATCACATGAATTATTTAATTCTCCATCCGTTAGAACATCAGCGAATGAGGCCAGTAATATAATGTTTTGTTCATTAGTATAGTTCAAGCACCAAGAATAATGCCTTACACATAATAGGCACTTAATTCAAATTTTGTTAAGTAATGAATCAATGAATGAAAGTCAATATTTTGTATTGTGGAAAGTAAAGAAGTTATCCCAAAGATACAAACATTGGGATCCTTGTCTTTGAAGATATGGTTTCTCTGAAACAATAAACATACACTTAGGAAATTGGGTAATAACACCTATGAAATAGTAAACAATATAAATGCAACTACATGCATTAATAAATGTAATTGAACAATAAGAAAGGGAGTTTACTGCGGCAGTAATAACACTAGATTTGGAAAACACTGGGGCTGAATCCAGCAGCTTCATAACCTCAGGCATGTCACTTAAATTTGTAGAGCATGAGAGCACTTGTTACTATGAATTAATAATAATGCTCTTCTCATGGGATTCTTGTGAGAATAAAGACAGAAAACAAATGTAAAAGTAGCTGGCTAATAACATTTACTCAACAAATGCCTCTTGAATGTATGGACTTTCTTATTTATAAATAAGAAAAGGCAAGTAGAGTGGTTAGCTTACTTGCCCCGGATCAATCAGTTAACATCAACCCTAGGACTCTGGATTCTCAGCCCAGTGTTACTGAAAATAGAACATAATGCCTTCTCTGTCCCTGGACTTTATTCCTATGAGCAATTCTGTTTCTCACACATAACAAAAATTTATTATTTGTTCTAGAAAAGGAGCATCATTTCCCTGAAACACCCTCATTAGGCTCCAAGATGTCTAAGCTCTGTCTCCCTTTAATCGGTTTACTTGTGAAGAAGCAATTTGCTTTACGACCTCTTTGTAGAGTCTGAAGGGTTTATGACCATGTGGTGTCAACATGGAGCTCTAAGATACTTTCAGTTCCATTTACTAGCTTCGGAGTCTTCAAATTGTAGGAGCCTATTTGGTCTGAAAAGACTGGAGTTTGGACATTAATTCTGAGCACCCTCTTGCTTTTAAGCTTACTGTCAAATGGAGCAGCCACTTGTCATGTTCTACCCTACAACAAAAGCAGCATCCAAAATGACAGTATGATTAGTACCAACATGATGTGACTTTAATAAAACATATCAACTTGTCTTATCACAAGGCTCCAAATAGGCTATGTGGCCATACTTTAGTCAATCTCATAAACTTTTTTTTTCCCTTTCATCTCATAAACTTTTTGTTAGTGGAAATAAAGATTTCCAGGGAGTTAACAAATGCATTGGCTCAACATAGACCTGCAGTACTGAATCTACGATGGAGATGGAAAGGGAAATCCTTATTTTCAAATGTATAAATTGAGGCAAATATAAATTAAGTAAGAGACTGTCTAAAGGCTCAGAGATGTCAAATCTATTCATTCAATTAACTCTGCATGAATCCTAAATTATGTAATAGAGTCCTGCAATAATGCTAAGAGAGAGGGAAGGAGATAAGACAAATAAAACCCATTCTCAAACATACAGAATGGTATGGTTGTTGTAGATAGCTCTCGAGTGTACACTCCCTCTTGTCTCTGCCATAATCTATTTCATTTCCCTTCCTTTGAGGATCAGATGGAGGTTTTTTTTTTTCCTGATTATTCATAAACAGTTCATTTGGGCCAAAGTCCCAATGTTCATTGTCCCCAATTTTTTTGTCTCAATTACTATAGCCCTAAAATTAAGATTTTCACTGGTCTCACCCATCTTTTTTCCTGACCAGGCCACCATATGGCTGGAAACCTTGGGGTAAGTTGGGCCATGTGGGAAGCAAGGCCTAAATTGGAGGCAGTTTCTGTAGAAATCTGGAGCAGAAAGTGGTAAACAGATCCTCCATGGCTGAGAGCGATGCTTGCATATGAATTCCAGAATTAATCCACTTCTCATCAATGCTATCTTATTTCAGCTGAAGCTGTAGCCATCACTCACCTTTATCCATATATTCTCTCTATCAGTTTTCTCCATGTCCAGATTCTTCTGAATACTTCCCAGCTACAACCAGAATGATTTTAGGACATAATTCCTCTGCTGAAAACTCCAGTGGCCCCTTGTTTCTTCCTCAGAGAGAGTCAAAGTCCAAATTCCTCAGTGTTCTCACTCCTCTTTGTTCCTTGCACTCCAAACCCCCTACCATGCCTTGGCTCAAACTCCTAGTTATTGCTTAAGCACATTAGGTTCTTTGTGGGCTTGAAGACTGTTTTCTGTTTCTTCTTGTGGCATATTCCTGTCCAACTTTTGTTCTTTAGATTTAAATAGAGACATAGATTATTTTTTTAAAAAGGCTTCCTTGATTTTTCACATGCAAGGACAGTTACTCTAGATGCATTCCTATTCTTGCACACAGTATACACTATTGTCATGGGCTGTTTACTCTCTTGTGCCCAATGTCCTCACCAGAATGTCAACAACCAGGTGAAATTCATTGTTTCCTTAACTTGCCACAGAGCCTACACATAGGTGCTCAGTGAATATTTCTTGACTGAATAAAGGGGAATACAAAGGCACATCACAGACACCTACAATAACTTCTAAGTTCTAACCTTTTGCTCTTGTGTGGTCAATAGACACTGTCTGATAATATTGATCTTTTTTCTGTAGTATTTTGACAAGCTAAAGCAATTCCAAGGGGACCCTCACTCTTCCCATACCTTACAAATCTAGACTGTTCAAAAGATATGACAGTATTACCCACATGCTTTCCCCTATAATAGACACAGTAGTTGCAAAACACATTACTCCTCTCCTTTCCTGGTACCTCCTCTTAGACCTGTCCCCTAGCACCAAAGTGATAGAATTGGCTGGTGTTTAGATACATATGTTAGCAGATATGTCTCTGAGTCTACAAGTCTCCACTGTACTTCTAACAAGTGGGCTGGGATTGTGGCTCAGTGGTAAAGTGCTTGCCTAGCACATGGGAGGTGCAGGGTTTGATCCTCAGAACAATATAAAACAAAAACCAAAACCTAAATAAAATAAAGTTATTATGTTCATCTACAACTAGAAAATATTTTTTAAAACCAAGGAAGTTAAAGTCTTCAACAATTAATGTAACTTTACCTTAATAAATTGTATCATATCACCATACAACCTCCACAAGGTCATGGGCTGGAAAAGCCAAACTTGCTTAGACTAGGAAAGAAGCATAATTTCTCAAGGCATTAAAAATATCACTTTTTAAAATATCTGCCAAATGGAGCTGATTATAGCTCTTTACTATGTCAGCTTCTACCAATTATTTGAGGAATATTAGAACCTTCTTAGACTTACAAATAGGGTCCTCCTATTCACTCTGTGTCTATAGGTTACCCATCTAGAATATGCTTAACACATGTGAAACTGTCCTTAAGATTGACAAGTCTCCTTAAAACTTCACAAGAAGACAAAAAGCTAGCCAGATATGGTGACACATGCCTGTAATTCCAGTGACTCAGAAGCCTGAGGTGGGAGGATGGCAAGTTTGAGGCCAGCCTGGGCAATATAGCAAGAGCCTGTGTCAAAAATAAAAAGAGCTGGGGGTGTAGCTCAGTTGTAGAACACCCCTGGGTTCAATCTCCAGTAAAACACCCCCCGAAAACACACACACAGAAAAGATCCAAAAAATTTTAATTTTTCAGCTGTCCCAGAAACTAACACAATCTGATTAACATGAATGAATCTATACTAGTTTATGAGACAAAGTTGTAACCAGCATTTAAATGCATTAGTCTTCTCTTATGATCTTATGGATGCGCCCAGATTCCCAGAAAAGCAGCCACTTATCTCTGAGCTTGCATTACCTGGCCCCAGGCTCTCAGCCAGTTGTCTATTACCTTATGGTAACAGCATGCAGCCAACAAGCAGAAGCAATTTGCATGAGTTGAGTATTTGAATGTTATTCATGCTAAAATCAGGTTAGATATTCTATTTTGTTTTTAAACTGAAGCTTTCAAATACTGGACTTTCTTTTTACTCTTTGAATTTGAATTCAGTTGTTTTTAAAGAAATGCATTCTATTATCATTGGGTGATATTTCACTAAATTCTGATAATAGAGGTTTTTCTGGAAATAAACATCTCTCTGATTCAGTGCTTCCTTTTTTATAGTCTTTTTAAAAATATTTTTAGTTGTAGTTGGACACAATACTTTATTTTATTTATTTGGTTTTTTATGTGATATTGAGGATTGAACCCAGGGCCTCTCAGGTGCTAGGCAAGCGCTCTACTGCTGAGCCACAATCCCAGCCCCAGTGCTTCCTTTTATATCTCAGTTTTTATTCACACAGAGCACACAACGATGAGGCAACCTACTTGGCTTGTTCCTGGCACCTGGTATTCTTGTCTTGGGCAAAAGTAGAAACAACTGAGACATTATGTTTCCTAAGAAGAGAACTCTGCATAGTGAGTGATCATACTCAGTTTTATCTATTATTTATTTGCTCTCATGTTCCCAAACTAAAACCATACTTACAGCACGGTGATGAGTTCTGAAAAATGTTAATTCACATCAACATAAATGGAAAACTACATACATACAAAAAAGAAAAAAGAAATAAAATGAATTAATTTTGTCTCAGTCCAGAAGAGTATTTTTGTTAATTTTTTTGTTTATACTTTTCAACCAAAATGCATCTTTAGAATTAAGTAGACAAGACAGAATTTGTATTTGAGTAGCCTGTGCTCATTCTCCAGGCATCTTGGTTTTTTCTCAGATCCATCACTGACAATTTTAGCCTACCACAGAATATTACATATGTATCTACTTAATCTGTTTTATGAATTTAGATCTTAGCAAGCAAAAATACTCAGACTTCATTTCTTTCTAAAAACAAGTACCTTTTTAGCTCAAAATGTAATATGCCTTTAAATATTTTGAAAAAAAAATCTCTCATATTCTCAAAGTGATCATAATGCTACTCATTTCTTGGCTCTCTAAACCTGTCTTTTCCTATCACCACTCTAGGGGATTTAATCTCTCAAAAATAAATCTATAATCTTCTAATGACCATTTTCTATATCTCTTCTCCTAAACCCAACTGAAGAGTTAGCACATAAAATTATCATTTCACTTTTTAAACAATCAACCTTACTAGCAACTGAAATGCTGAGATAAGCTTGCTTTGTTTTATCTCCCTGACTGCTCTTTCTCCATCTTCATGAACTTCTTTCTGCTCTTGAGCCAGGACTGGGTATAACCCAAAGTTCCTTTCTCAGCTCTGGCCTTTCTGCTCTTCTCTCTCACATTTTCCCCTCCACATTGTTTCTCTTTCAGTGATACTTTGATGCTGATCGTTATCAGCTTAAAAAAATTTCCAGACTGGTGATTCTCAGTCCCAACTGCTTGCTGGCAACACCATCTGTGTTGATCCACAGAACTACTGAATTCAATGTGTTGATGAATAAACTCATTATTGTGCTCTGAAAATCTGTTCTTCATCTAATATTTCCCATATCTCTTTATTACACAGCATTCTTTGTGTTAAAACAAGTAGACACAATGTTTTATTCTTCCTTTCCTGTGTTAGAATTCTTGCTAATTGTTTCATTCAACTTCTCATTCTGCTATATTTGCTATACACCTAGCATGTGCCAGGCATTGTGCTATTTATATAAATACAGTGGTATTCACAACAGACAGTGTTTCTACCTAACATTGCTACAGTTGAATTGTTGTTCTACCAGAGTAAAGCCTTTCATGCTTGTTTACTCAGTCTCTACTGCCACAAAGCCAATTCAAGGACACAATTATTTCTCACTTATATTGTAATAGCCTACTAATTGATTTTCTATCTCAATCTCATCTCTGTCTAATCCCTCAGGGACGTGGCTGTAATAGTAATTTGTTAAAAAAAAAAAAAAAAACAGAAATTATACCTATTCAAAGTCTTTGGCTATTTGTCTCTCCTACCAAATAACTTTAAATAAAATTTTCATGGTTGATCAAACTCTACCATATCATGTGCTTTTTCTAAGCTTATTTCTTGCTACCCATGAATGTCATGACTTCATAAAACTATTACATACAATTCCATAATTTTCTGCATCCATATCTTTACCAGTGTTCACTCTCCCATTTTGAATTCTATTCACTATACTCGTTGACCCATTTCCCAAGCACATTACTTGGAAATGTTTCCCACAGGCCAACATGAAGAGGGCCCAGTATTTCAGAGCACTCTGAAGCATATGAAATATATACAAATATACATGCTATATATGTTCACACATATATACATGATATATATACACATATATATATAACTTAAATAATATATGATTATTTTAGAATATATATTATTTTTAAAGAAGAAGAATAAAATTAAAATAACTTACATGAAGTAAAAAAAAAAATCCTAGAAAGACAACAATTATTGCAACTGAACAAGAATAACTAGAAAAAGTGAACAGATCTATGGTGAGTGAATATATTTAATTATTCTTTTTCAAACTTTCCACAAGAAAAGTCCAGGCCAAGATGGTTTTATGGGTGAATTATATAAAACATTTAAAGAGAAGTTAACATTAATTCATGAAAAACTCTTCCAGAAAACGAAAGATGACAGAATACTTTCCAATTTATTATTTGAGACTAATATTATTTGACACCAAAATGATACAAAGAAATTATAAGCAAACTACAGACAAATATCCTTTAGGAATATAGGTACAGGAACTCTAAATAAAATACTAGAAAAACAAGAATAAGAACATATATAAATGATTATACATTCTGTGCAAATGAGACTTTTCAAAAACATTAAGAGTGGTTTTGTCATATGAAAATCACTGTAATAGATACTGAGAGAATAGATGGCACAAATTGTATGATGCTTTTAATAAATGCAGGAAGAACATTTGACAAAATCCAGTCCCCTATCATGATACAAACACTCAAATTAAGACTGGAATGTTTTTTTTTTTTTAATCTGATAAACTCTTGTTTGAAAAATCTACAGCTAACATCATACAGAGTAGTAAAACACCAGGTGCTTTCCCCCTAAGAGTGGGGATAAGACAAAGGTATTCACTCTTGCCACTTCTATTCAACATTATACTAGAATATCTAGACAGGACAATTAAAACTATATATCATCCATATTTGAAAAGAATAAATAAAATCATGCCTTCAGAAAAAAAATCTAGCCTTTAGAAAATTCTGAGGAATACACACACACACACACACACACACACACACACACACACACAAGAAATGGAATTAGCTAATGAATTCAGAAAGTCGGCTGAACAAAAGGTCTATATCCAAAATAAAAAAAAAAATTTCTACATACTAGCTGTAAACAATTCAAATGTTAAATACAATTCCACTTAGAATAGTATCAAAAAGAATGAAATACTGAGAAACAAATTTAACAAAATAACATGTGTACACTGAAAATTTTAAAACATTGATGAAAAATCAAGAGGATATAAACAAATGAAAAGATATCATATGTTTGCAGATTTTAAGAAAATTACTATTGTTAAACTATCAAAATTCCCACAATAATTTTCAAATTCAACACAATCCCCATCAAAATTTAACCTGGTTTATATGCATACATTGATAATCTAATATTAAAATTTATGTGATTAGATAGAACACCGAGAATAGTTAAAAAAAGAGAAAAAAAGAATAAGGAAAAACAAAGTGGGAGCACACACTCTTCCTGATTTAAAAACTTTCTAAAAACTATAGTAATCAAGATAGTTGGCACTGAGATAGACTTCTACATCATCAGAGCAGAGTTGAGAGTCTAGAAGGAAACCTTAATATTTATGGTAAATTAATCCTTGACAGATAGGCCAAGGCAAATCAATGGGGAAAAGAATCATTTTCAAAACTTGGTACAGGGAAAACTGAATATTCACCTACAAATGCATGAATTTGGACCCTTAGTTGTAGTATAACCAATTAACTCAGTGTATATCATAGATTCAAATTTAAGAACTTCCACTATAAAACTCTTCAGAGAAAACACAGGGGTAAGTTTGGACCCAAGTTACTCAAAGAATTTCTGGACTTAACACAAAAATCATGTGTAATATTTATTTGCTTCTTTGTTTATTTATTTTTTCAGTGCTGGGAATTGAACTCAGAGCTTCAAGTATGCTAGGAAAGTGCTCTCCACTGAGCTACACCACAGCCCAAAGCCTGTGTGTAATAAAAGAGAAGACTGAAAAGTTGAACTTCAGCAAAATTCAAAATGTATGCACATCAAAGGACACTAGGAAGGAAGTGAAAAGGCAAAACACATATTGGAAGAAAATATTTGTGAATAATGTATCTGATAGATTTTTGTATCCAGAATATATACTAAATTCTTATACACCAATAAAAATTGACAAAATAACCCAATTTTAAAATGAGTGAAGCATTTAAGTAGTCATCTATCCAAAATTATATATGAATGGCTAATAACACCAAAAGGTGCTCAACATTGTTAGATATTAAGTAAGTCATAACATATTGCATCACCATCTACATACCAATCAGTCTAGCTCTCATGACCTTGGGTTCAGCCAATAAGAGGTAGAGAAGACAGATGCAATGACAGGAAGAGAGGCAGACATTGGAATATTTATCTCCTTTGCTATCTTCCTGTGTGTTCAGAGTGAATGCACTCTAACAATGGCCCAGTTTTTCTTTCAGTGACACTCTCCTAGGAACACAGTTGCTGTGACAGGTCCTAATAACCAGTTCTATGTGACTTCAGGACTGCTTTCCCTATTGCTTCCTGGAAGCACTTTATCATTTCTTCTTTTTTTTTTCTTAATCTTGCCCATGAAAATATATATTATTCTTTCATAGACCTCTTTAGTGACCCCTTTTGAGTGGGCCATCTGTTCTGGAAAAGATGGGACTCATGCAGCCTTCTTCACAGAATGTTCCCATGTCACCAGGTATTTGCTATGGGACAGGATAGCAACCCCCACTGCTTCACAATCCCACAATCTTCTTGTCTTTATGTAATTATTCTTAGCTGGGACAAATCCTTCTCTCTCTGTTCAGGTTTTCACAGAAGCTCTTCTCTGCCTCAAGGAAGAGACTGTATAATCTCTTCACTAACAGGATTTTGAAAAGAAAATAGAGAAACAAAAATGAATCATGTAGTTTCTTACATCACAACAAACCTCCATGTGAGATTAAAGAGCTGAGAAATGATCCACATGTGTAGAAGGGAAGTGAGAAAGACAACAATTTCAATTGTTGCCAAAATTATCTTTGCCATGCTATCATGTATGCCACTGTTTCCAAATGGAGGAAATTTGGACTCCTAAAGGGTATTTGGCAATGTCTGGAGACATTTTTGGCTGTTATACAAGCTTGATGTTAATATTATCTAGTGGAAAGAAGCCAACAATTCTGCTGAACATCTGATAATGCATAAGACAGCCACATTACAACAAAGAATTAGCCAACCCCAAATGTTCATCATTTTTGAGATTTAGAAGCCTGAAGTATGTTGACTTATGAGGTGAGAAGTTGCAGTGTTAGCCGACTGACTGGTAGGCTTCGTCTATTGACCGAGCAAATCCAAATTACAGCCTGACATTCACAACCATTTAAAGTATACCTTTTAATTCACTTTGCCAGACAGAATGTTGAAGAGAACAGACACATAGAAGCTAAACAACCACAGTGTGACTATATTAGTGGAATATATTAACTGCTACTAGTATATACTAAACTTTATTCCAGAAGGTTTTGGTTGAATCAAATGTCTTTTTCTTCTTGATTTCTCCACCCAACTTCCCATGGTTCTATCTATTCTTTAATAATTCCCCTACCTTGGACTGCTCTGTTTCTTTTTTCTGAAGCAAGAATCTCTTCTCCAACCCTCAGATGTCAAACCTGGTCAATTCTCCATTTCTAGCTAAAAAAAACTTCCTCCTGTGCCAAGTCTCATTATTCTGTGCTTCTGTATCTCCATCATAGGAACAAGTTCCTCAAAATCTTATAGAGCTTTTTCTAGTGCTTACCATCTTCTGTCTTATATTATGATCATTGGACAAATATCTGTTCTCTCAAATTAGATTATAAGCTTCTTTTTATGAATATAATTCATTTTGACATTATAGTGATGAAAATAAGCATGCCCCTTTATTTCTGCTCTATTAATTTACATGAAAAATTGTAGAAAAAAGTTTATAAATCACTGAAGACATCACTTAACTTCAGTAGGAATTCTGATCAGTCTTTTTCACCTGTTTCTTGGTAATCATATCAGTGACAAGCAAATAGGAGATGCTTACAAATATTTATAGAATAACCAAAAAATTAAGTATTGTAGGCACCTCATATTTCCTATAGGCCAGAAACAACATTAGACATGTTTATTGTATTATTTTAACTTCTACAACAATACTACAAAGAAGGTATATTACCACAATATTACAGTTGAAGAGAACACAGAAGCTAAACACAGTGTTAATATATTAGTGGAACACATTAACAACTAGTCCTATATTATTCTTATACTAAAACTACTTAGATGTATGTTGCTTATAAGATATTCTATAAGGTGGCCAGTGACATAAGCCACAAGGAGATTAGAAGAATGGTTGGAGATAATACTGTCATGTAAAATGTTCCTCGCAGCAGTCTGGTGTGTGGTACACAGCTTTGGAGGCTGAGACAGGAGGATTACAAGTTAAGGCCTGCCTGAACAACTGAGCAAGGTCCTTTCATGAAAATAAATTTAAAAAGTAAATAAATAAATATCAAAGAATGTTTGAGGAAGTGAGTAATTTTTGTTCTTAAAAGTTGCTATTTTTTTTGTCTTTTTCTTTGTGAAATAACTTGTGAGTAAATGATAGTGGTTGTTGTAGCCCCATGTTGTATTTCTACTGGTAATTAAAAGAAATTCATACCTGAAGCTAAAATGGGGGAATTAATCCACAACCAGAACAGACTAAGACCCACAGTTTTTATCCAATTGGTAGAAAAAAAAATATATCCTTCCCAAAATCTCCCAGAACTTTCTGTGGTGTTCTTGTGCTTACTAGAAAACTACTATGGACAAATTCTGATAGATTTCCACTGCCAGTGATTCCTAAGCACACCCTGAGACAGTGGGCTCAAATACCTCCACATCATGATTTTCTTCCATCCTCTTATGTGAGGAATTAAGAATATAAAAGTTTAAAGAAATTAAGCTCTCACAAAAGCAGAGCAATGGAGTGCACCTGTGGTTAGTTGTTCTAGTTGACTATTGTTTTTAAAAAACCACAATAATCCTCTGTTTTGCTTTTTTCAGTTGATCCTTTTGTAGATTTTCTACTACTGTAGGATGGCTGTATATTACATGAAATTTAATCAAGCATCTACTTGTGTGTCACTAAATGAAAACCTGCTTTGTCAGTGACCTTTGACAAACCCTAGCTCACTATAGCAGGTGTACAGAAAGATTGAAGATTTTATATCAAAAAGCTAAGAAAATAACTATGAGTGTTATAGCTCCATTCTTTGTTCCTTTGATTTTGAGCCCTGGTTCATGTCCCTTTGCAAATTAGAAACATCTCCTGCCAAAAAATTTTATTTCCTTTTTTTAAAAGTTCAATTTTGATTATGTTTTTCTCTGTGGTAGATCTATTCTTAGTTTGTAATATCTACATTTTATAATTTTACATTGAGAAATTTGTAGCTTATTTTTTTTCTTTCTTTTTCTGTTTGTTTGTTTGTTTGTTTGTTTGTTTTTGTACTGGGAGTGAATCCAGGGGTGCTTAACAACTGACCACATCCCCAGCCTTTATTTATGTTTTTTTTTTTTTTAGGAGACAGGGTCTCACTGAGTTACTTAGGCCCTCTCTAAATTGCTGAGGCTGGCTTTGAATTTATAATCCTCCTGCCTATGGATCCGCTGGGATTACAGGTACATGCCACCATACCCAGCTATAGCTTAATTTTCAAGGATACATTCCCCAAAGTGAGCCAAGATTGTTGCTTTAAGGTCCATAGAGCTGAAATGTCTGATATATTTCACAAGGATAATGAGATCCAAAGATTTTCACAATTGGTTCCTCTAAGGAGTGAACCTACTTTGTCTCTCTGTACCTACTCCTAGAGTGCATTTATTGTATTAGTTAGGGTTCTTCAGAGAAATAGAATCAATAGGGTACACAAATATACTCTTACATTTATGTATGCACATGCACATATATGTATGCATATATGTATTACATATGTTCATATAAATAAGATTTGTTATAATAAATTGACTCACGATTGTGGGCTGAAAAAGTCTCATGATCTTCTGTCTGCAAGCTGGAGATCCAAAGAACCAGTGGTATAATTTAAGTCTGAGTATATGAAAAGAATAATGTCCCAGTTCAAAACAGTCATTCAGAGAGCAAATATTCCCTTCCCCCAAGTTTTGTTCCACTTGGGCCTCTGATGGACTAGATAATGCCCACTTATATTATGATGGACAAACTCTTTTACTCAGTCAACCAATTCAAATGTTAATCCTATCCAGAAGCACATTCACAAACACATCCAGAATAATGGTTAACTAAATGTATGTGAGTACCCTATGTCCCAGTGAAGGTGACAAATAAAATTAGCCATCAGAAGTAGATAACACTACAGGAAAAGTATAAGCAGTACAGAAGCATTAAAATAGTACTTAATTTTATAGAAAAGGCTAAAGATGGTGTGTTCTTTACAAGGACTGCCTGCATCTCACTGATATTCATATCCCCAGCTTAGAACCCAGATCCTGCAATAATAGACACCCAGTAAATGTTGAATTAATGACTTGTGCTCTGTGAAGTTCAAGCGAGCATTTGTTTTTATTAGTTTGTATTAATAAGATAAGACATCTACATTACTTTCTCTTGTCCCTGTAGCTCTTCAAATACCAGCATCTGCATCAAATGAAATGAATTTTCACATAGAATTCTACACAGAAAAAAATGCGAGAAACCAGCATCTTCCAAATATTTATTTTTCTTGTAGTACTTCTTTAGATAGGTTCAGAGGAAAATGGATTTTGTATTGAAGCATCAACAGATGCCTCTCTAAACTCAACATGCCCTTCTTCATTTTCTTCTGGCCAATATACTTATTCATTTAATAAAAGGTCAATATTACAGAATCTTCTCCATTGGCAAGAAAATAGATCCTTCATTATTAGTGAATTCAGAGATGCAAAAGAAGTACAATATTTCTACTCACTTATTTTCTGAGCCATTACCAACAGATAAAAGAAAATAAAAGTAAATTCATAACTAGCATCAGGGTGAAAGTTCAATCAATTATGTGAAGCTGCTTTTAGAATAATCTCTAAAGACTAATCACATTGGCTGTGTTAATAAATGAATTTCAAAATGAACCTTGGGTTTATTTTGGCTCCAGATTGGATTTCTTGGCCTGTCAGAGCCAAGTATGTTATCTGCAGAAAGCCTTCCACCAAAGCTTTCTTGAGCACCAAGGCTAAGGAAGACACCCCAAGGAATTGCAAAAGATAGATAAGCAATATTAAGTGGCCCAGATGGACAAGTTAAATCTTCCAAATGCTGCCCTCAGATAAGCAATATTAAGTGGCCCAGATGGACAAGTTAAATCTTCCAAATGCTGCCCTCAGGAACTCTAAACCAGTGTTGATTCCTTTACAGCCCAAATGGGAAGCCATGGAGTTAGTCCAGCTTACAAAGCATTGTACTTCAACTTCAGGGATCAGATTAACAATGAGCCTTTTCTCCATATACAAACCATAAAATTTATTGGTGCAAAATAATGCAGTCTCTTCATGCTTGTCTATGTGAAGGCAACAATGCACTTACCAAAGCACTCAACTCATAATTCTACAAATCTCCATCATTTTGTAGTGAGATAACTTTTAACTACAAAATGAAAGTTATCTTATACCAATAAATATTCTCCCTTCATTTCCAGTTTTCATAAATAGCCTATTAAAGAATGGTGATTGTTTTCCTGGTTTATTTTTTCTGTTTGTTCTTAGATGCCTGTCATGGCTTAGAAAAGCTGATAAGACAATTAAACAGAAAGAAGCCCCCACCCCACCCCCAAGCCCCCCAAAATAGGAAATTTTAAAGACTTGACTTTAGAAAGTCATTCTTTGTGACTCACACTGCATTACTGTGCTGCCCCAAATGCTTGCTCATGGACTCACTAGAATGTTGGTTACCCGAAGACCAGCCCTGTCAACCCCTGTGGGAAGCTACAATACAATGATGATAGCAGAGAAGCTATTGCCAGTAAACTGCTTTAATTTAACTACTTGATTAAAAATCGTGGAAAAAAAAACTTGAAATGAACAACATAAAGATATAGTCACATTAAATGCAAGGAAATTTATGACAGAAATAACATAGACTACTAAGCTAAAGGAATACCAATCCAGTCTTCAGGGATGGCTTCTCTCTTGAAGAGTGATTTTTATCAACTCCCAGGGTTTTATAGATCTAGAAAAATCTAGAAGATTTCCATATTTTGATCTCAAACAAAATCTCATTCTCCTGTGCTCTAGACTTATTCTGCTTTGTTAGCATCTTCATTTCAATGTGTCATAGAAACTTAAGAATGAATGTGGTTGAGCTGGGGATGTGGCTCAAGTGGTAGTGTGCTTGCCTGGCATGCGCCGGGCCCTGGGTTCGATCCTCAGCACCACATAAAAATAAAAAATAAAGATGTTGAGTCCACTGAAAACTAAAAATTAAGTATTAAAAAATTCTCTCTCTCTCTCTCTCTCTAAAAAAAATTTAAAGAATTAATGTGGTCAAAACAGACAACTTAATTCCTCAGTCTTTTCAAAACTGCTTCTTGTAAGATTTCTCATTTTCAAGTATTTCATATATAGTTGGATGATTATGTAAAAACCTAGCAGTCATCTTTAATTCCTCTCTTAAAATAAAATTCTTCAGTAAATCCTAAGATTCTATCTTCATTCTAGATCTTGAGGCTAACATCATACTATCTTCACCTCTATTCTCCTAGTCAGCTGCAACAGCATTTTTTCTTACATATTTGAACTCATTTTTTACCTGTTCCTCTGTGGTCTGGCATCTATATTAAATTACAATGATATTTTTCACTAGGAAGTAAGTTCCATGTTCTGGTCAACTAAGTAGCATTTATATCAACTAGCAAGTATTACTTGGTAATATAGGAGCCTACCTCCATTATTGGCCTATAATAGTTGAGCTACTGAATTGTGTGGTGTAGAGTGTAAGTGTGGGTCACTTACAATACATGTAGTATGGAAAATGTAGGCCTTCATGTCCTTCATTTCCCAGTCATAAGTGATTCTCTCTTGCATCATTTTCTAGTTTTTCTGCCTCTAGGAAATAATTTCCCACTACCATAATTGTTAAATATTACCTATGGAGGTTGTCAAATATCGGAATGAGCACAGAGTGCAGCCAATAGATTTGGAAAAGTATCTGTGCTCATTCACCTGAGACTGGCCTGGTTCAATGAGTGCCCTCTGCTTCCCCTTGACCTCTTTTACTTACACTCCTCCACTACTGTAGAATTATATAACTTATATAAATAAGTTATCAATTCAACCATGAATATTTCTGAAGCAATGAAATCCTAAGGAAGAGTTCTCAAAAGATTTAGTGAAAATACTTACCAATAATGTAGATTTGTGAAATGTGGATTGGTCAGGGTGCATGGTAAAAACACTGTTAAATTATGTAAGTGAACATGGAAAATGTCTGGTGCATGCCTCTCAAAATTTAGTACCCCTCAGTATAGCCATATTTAGATTCAAATTCATGGACTTCACATACAGAATTTTTCGTTCAGTAGTTTTGAAGTTGTCCAAATTTTGCATTTCTAAAAAGTTCCTAGGTCATGCTGGTGCTGCTCATTATCAAATATTTCACTTTTTATATTCCTTTGTTGGTCTATATTCTGAAAAGTGGTGCAAGTGAAATGAATTGTCTTGACTTTGCTTGAATTTATTATATATTTATACATGAAATACTTCCAACTAGCATAAACTTGTCACGCCTCTGTGCCGGTCTTGTGGTTGGGATCTGGAGTGTCCCCCAAACACTCATGTGTTGAAGGCTTTTCCCCAGTGCAGCAATGTCCAGAGGTGGGGCTTTGGGGAAAGAGATTGGATCATGAGGGTGTAAACCTCATGAGGGGATGAATCCATAGATAGACACACCACTTGATGGAATTACTGGAAGTTATTAGAAACTTTAGGAGGTGAAGCCTAGTGGGAGGAAACAGGTCTGTGGGGGTGTGTCCTTGAACAATATATGATATCCCTGGCCTCTTATCTCTGCTTCACGGCTGCTGTGAGGTGAGCATCTTTCCTCTGTCAAACCACAATGATGTCTTGCCTTGCCTCCTGCTAAAAGCAATGGAGCCAGTTAACAATGGACTAAAACCTCTGAAACCATGAGCCAAAATAAATCTCTTCAACTTGAAGTTGTTTATATTTTGTTACTGTCATAAGAAGCTAACTAGCACACACAGGAAATTTACGGCCAATAGAAACATCTTCAGGAAAAGATGAGGAACCCTGAAGAAAAGAAGGTATATGCTTACCCCTAAAGACAGCATACCAAATTCACGGGGCAACCTACCTTCCTTTTAGCAATTAGTCTCAGTCTTTTGACTATAGATCCTCAGTCAACTGATCTGGGTGTTGTGTGAGTCAGTATTTCTTTTGTTTAATCTCCTTTCATGTTTTTAAAGCACATCATGACTAAGAACTCCTATCTTCTGCTGTAGTCTAATCTCCTATCCCTTTTAGACTTCTTCCTTTTGCCTCATAATTGTGTATCAAATTAGTTCTATGCTTTTCATCTGTAATGCGCAGGAGGTCTCCAAATAAGGAACTAATTCTCAATCAGAGGTACTTCCTCACCCCACCCCCAGGATATATGTTTACATGTACATTTGATAATCACAATTTGCAAGTGCTTCTGGCATCTAGTGGAAGCCAAGGATGCTGCTAATACTGAAGGATGCACAAGAGACTTCCCCATGACAAAGAACTACCCAGTCCCAAATATCTATAGGGCCAGGTGGAAAACACCTTATGTTTCAGCTAGTAGGAATTGTTTCTAGCTATATGTAAAAGCATCAGAAAATGCTGTTGGCTGTAACCCTGGACCTCTCATTTATGGCATTGAGAGAGGGAAGAGAAGAAACTGAGATCAACTCAAGTGAAAATTTGTTAACTTAAGGCAAACAAAAAATTTTAAATACTCTCTTTCACATGATTCTAAATATAGGGAAGATCTGAGTATGCAAAAACTATAAAAAAAAATTTTGAGTGTTTCATTCAGTTCCTAATTTTCTGCAATTTTAAAACGTCATTTTATGATTATATTTCGTGAATCAACTGTAGTAGTTAATTGGGAGACATTATTGATTATAAAACCCTGTAGTATACTCTCTTGGGAAAGTAGAAAAACTTGACATATTTTAAAAAGATCGGAATAATTTACAATCTATTTATGGTACCATGTTTGGAATCAAGAATTCTATTTCTCAATCATTTGGTTAAGTCAGTGTGTAAAGTCCTAATATGAAAAACAGAAGTCTTATTTGGACTTGACTTTATTGATGTTTGTCATCGATTCTCCCATCACTGTTTCCCATCAAGCCATTCCCAATAATTACTGCTGGCACAAAATCACATTCTATGTTTTCGCTCAAGATTAGATTGTTTTTCCCAATGAATGAAGAGGGAAGGGTGTATTCAAAGTAATAATGCAACTTTATTACCTTTCTGCTTGTTTGGTAATTACTATTGATACTGGAACTATTTTGTTATTCCTATTGTTTTTCATCAATAAAATTAAGTTAAATGAGGAAATGAAGTCACAATATGCAACTTACTCAATTGAGGATCTGAGCTTAGACAGACAATAAGGGAACAGTTGACATCATTTTCATGGAATTAGGCAAGAAAGAAAATGATTTCCATGTGAACAATATTGAATGCAAGAAATATGAGAATATGAAGAAGCAAGTTCCCTGCCCAGGCTTACCTTCTGCTCTCTATTTGAAAAGAAAGAATCCTGACAATGTTATCACAAAAGAATGTATATTTCCAAAGATCACATATACTTCCTATCTTATGAGAAGATAGGAAAAAAAAGAACTAAAATTTACTGAGTAGTTACTTTTCATCCAGAAAAATGCAGGATAAAATTGACGCAAGATATTACATTTGAATAAAAACAAAAGTATGGACGTTGTCTCTCCAAAGGGGGGAGAAAAAGATCAGAGGAGATTAATTAGAAACGTCCAAGTGTCCCTTAGGTGCTGACAGGTCATTGACAAATCTTTGTAATATCTTTATGGTTTATAAATTCCAAATCCCATCTCATGTCATCTCATATTTTCTACAAGAGCAGAATAAGAAAGTCACCTTTCTTATTTTAGGAATGAGGAGCTTGAGACCATTGATGTGGAGCTTTTTTTTGAAACCAACCAGCTCATAAATGGCATAATCTGGAGACAGAAAATACATTGTTTCTACCATGCCATCCTTCCATTGCAAACTCTGTTCTGGCCTGAATTAAGATTGCTAAATTATGCCATATTATATGGAAAGAGTTCTAAAATGATAACATAAATCTATTTTTCAATAAAACTTGCAGGACTAAAACCAAAAATAATTATTTATCAAATGCACTGCCCATTTAAGGAATTGGGCAGGGATGATTCCTATTTATTGACAAGAGAGCTTATGGGAGCTTCTACAATGAGTTATGGGGGCTTCTACCCCATGTTCTAAATCCTGCTTCTTCCTATTTCTTCACTTTGTCCCTCTCTTAGGGCCCTGACTTTTTCTTCTTGCCCTATTTTATCACTAGCCTTCTTTTTCTTTTTCTTTTTTTAAAATATTATGTGATGTTTTACTCAGCTTTTTTATCACAGTAACCAAAAGATAGACAAGAAAAATTTTAGAAAAGGAAAAGTTTATTTGGCACTGACCACTTCAGAGGTCTTGGTCCATAGATGACCGACTTCATAGCTCCAGGCCCAAGGTGAGGCAGAACATCATGGCAGAAGGGTGCGAGAGACGAGAGCAGCTCAAGAGGACAATCAGGAGGAAGAGAGAGACTTGATTTACCAGGGACCAGATATAAACTCCAAAGGCATGTCCCCCAGTGACCAATCTCCTCCAGCCACAACCTACCTGCCTGCAGTCACCATGCAGTTAATCCATTGGATGGATTAACACATTGACTAGGTTAAGCCTCTCATAACCTGATCATTTCATCTCTGGATGTTCTCATATAGTCTCACACATGAGCTTTTGGGAGAACCCCAAATCTAAACTATATCATGTGAGAATGATAATATGAATAATATTTTTACTTGGGGAGGTCTAGATACACTAGCAGGTATCATGGGTATTAAAATGATCAGATACTTAGGTGTAGAAATCAACCTCCTGTAATGGACTAAAAGGTAGTAGTTAGAATAGGTTGTAAACATAGAACTCCAGTGTCAGGATGATGCTTTTCCAGGAACCAGCTGCCAGCCTTGATACAAGGATATAGGCTGAGCTACCCAAACCAGAATAACCAAAAAGATGTGGGAGAATCAACTACCTATGAACTAGGCTGAGAAGGCTGTGAGCAGAGATGGAAAATGGCAGAAGAAGAGATGTGAAGCCTGTGGCCAGAGTTGTGGCCTTTGCCTCCCTATCACCCTGGTGGAGGAATACCACCATGGCAGCCCTGTAGAGAGGTTGGGGTGGGGATCCGACAGAGTGACTGTTTTCTAACTCAGTTTAAAATATTATTTTAAATATTATTTCTGAGGGGAGAAAAAGAGTAGAAGCCAACTAATCCCTTTTTCTTGCTATTAGCCTCAAGTCAGCTGTAAGTCAATTAATAATGTTTTATTGTTACACTATACTGGATACTTTTATTAATAATTACATTAATTTTATTTCTTTGGAAATATACTTATCAAATTTGTTAATTGTAAGTGAAAAAAATGAAATCCAAATAACATCTTTTATCAAATTCATAATATCAATAATATTACACATGTTATATGGATAAGAAACTCATATTTCTACAAGCCATGTGTGCCCCAAGTGGTGTAGCCATTAAGTAGCAAAATGAAAATGCCAAATCCTTTGCGCTGGCCATTTAAGGAGGATTCGTGTGAGGTGTGAAATAAAACATGCTGACTTTAAGACCCTTTCTAAACCAGATATGTGTTAACCTTTATTCCACTAAATTAAAAACAAAAAACAAGCCAACTCATGACTGAAAAAGAAATAAAGCACAGTTGAAAAAGAAATGCTTATCTTGGTGTATTTGCGTAGTTTGCCTAGTGATGAAACAACCCAAATGATGAATGCAATAAGTTTCTACAAGACTGAAACTTTTACAAAAGGATATAAATAGTATATAAGGAATGAAATTACAAGCTATATTGTCTAAGAAGAAAAGAATGGCAGAAGTTTTGTTAGTTTTGTATGTATATGAAATTGAATCATTCACTGACAGCAGTTACCATGCTATTTCATTTATCCAATATACACTATTTTCTAGCTTCATGAAAAGCTTTTTGCTAGACTTTTATATTGAACAGGAGCTGCCAAAATGGAATTCAAAGTTGTTTTCATTCCCCACAACCAACTTGAGAATATGGAGTTAATTTCAAATCTCTGATATATTCACAATACCTCTAAAGACCACCCAAAGGGCAAATTTTAGTTTAAATGTAAATCCACTGTTTGCCAACCCATGTAATGAAATTAAATTAATTAAATTGAAACAACATACTGTTTTAAGCTGCACCCCTTTATATAGTTATGATCAATTCAGAATATTGTGGTCTCAGAGCAACAGTAAAGGAGAAAGAAATGCAGAATTCACACCTAATTAGAACTCTGCATATAATTCCTTTCTCTTGCTGAATAACGCATCTGAGTTGAAGGGTTAAGCACCCTTTTCTGTAAGAAGCAAAACTTTGTTGGTAAGTTGTTACTATCCCAAAATAAAGTGAGATGACAGTATAGATGGGTAAGTCTAGCATGTGGATTAAAAGAACATTCCTAGAATTATTGACAAAATGTTGTATAAGATTAGCATATGTATTTTTTTTAAAAAATACATACCATTGGTAATAGTATGGACAGAGTGCATATTCATTTTTCTAACTTGAGATTCTAAATTCACATTTTGATTTAGGTCTTCCATAGAGAGCAGCTCAAAGATTCAGAATGGTTTCTTCATTTTACAATGATAACACAGAGTAATACCTATTTATTACCTCACCAAAGGCCACATAGTGTATTAGGCCAAGACTGTGCTTTGGACATAACTTCATGCACTTCTTCTCTAATCTTACAGGTAAACTATTTGAGAGCAATTTATTCCATCTGAAAGTTCCTCTCCTAGAAGTGCAGTTTTAGTTGTATACTTGTGGCTATAAGTAACGGAGGACAGAATCCAAAGTTATTTAAGCATCAAGGAATGTATAAACTCAGTCCAGAAGCTGGGTGACTAAGGTCTGCTATGGTCCAGAGGCCTCTGTCCAACTTCTCTGTGGCACTTTTGGCTCACTATTCTCTTTGTTTTAGCTTCATTCTCTTAGTGACTGAAGACAGTGGCAGTTCTAGCTCTGAGGATCACTCATCATTGTTTCCAGAGGCAGAAAGAATTCTCTTTTCAGACATTGGAACCTCTTTCAAGATGTCCCCAGCTGACTTTTCTCATTGACTCGAATTGGGTCACACACCCGCTTATAAATTAAACAGTGTCTAGTGGCATACTATGAATGACTGGCCTAGTTTTGCATTCCAAAACCAATCTCTGTGTCAAAAATGCATAAGATTAGTGTTGACATTAAATCTCGCAGTCCATTTCTGGTGCTCAGAATGGATGCACATAAACTGTGTCAGGGGAGAGGTGGGCACAAAAAGGAGCTCACAGAATTGTTATAAAGAGGATTTAAAAAAATGGAGTTCTTGGTACTGAAAATATCCTGCTAGCTCCTTGTTTTCCTTAAGTAAAAGAAAAATCTGAGCAGCTCAGAGAACATTGTTTATCTTAAAATAAAGCAAGCATTCAAATCTGTTTCTTTGTTATTCAAGTCTGTTCTTTGTTATTCTGGGAGAAGAGAGGTATGTTGTTATAGCTTAATAAGTATGTTAAATAGCATGATTTGGCACAATCCTGTTTGGTCTTCCTTCAAAACAGGAAAACATACATAACATGCAATGCTAAATTGTTAAGTGTTCCTCTCATTCATAGACTATGTGTGTGTAAAACATAAATATTATTACATATATGTGTATACATATGTACATATGTATATATGTGTATATATGTATGTGTAACACAGCATAAAATGATGAACGGAATGCTTCTACAGGACTGAAATTTTTAAAAGGCATATAAATAACATATAAGGGATGAAATCATAAGGTACATTGTCTGAAAAGAAAAGAATGGCAGACACACACACACACACACATCCACCCTCATTACCTACGGTGCTCCAGTCTTTATTAACTGTAATCCTCTTTCTGTCTACATTAATGACAATTTTTATGCTACCTCAGAGTAGCTGTGGGTTATTGTCCTAGTTTACCTGGGACCATTCTGATTGACACCTATTACTCAGGTTTCTAATCAGATTGATCACTTGCCCAGACCATTAGCATACTCAAAAATGTCCTGCTTTTGATGACTAAATGATACTGTCATCCTACTAGGAGAATCTGGGTACTCTTTGGGTAGTAGGTTCCACACAGGTTGGGGAAGTCACAGGTTTATCTTAAAATAAAGCAAGCATTTAAACCTCTAGTCTCAGGTTTCCAAACTTCTCCAGGACTTTCATCTGCTATTCCATCCTCCATGTACATAGAGTTTACTTAATCTGAAAACAAGGTATTCTGTCTCTTTATTATCCCAAGGAGAATGCTTAAGTTCTTTTGTCCTAGGCTCCTAAAATATAAATGTATATATCTTCCATGTGCCACAAAATAGGTATCTTCAAACTCAAAAGCCAAATATTCACTTTTTTATTTAACACCTTTTATTTACCTTTTCTGTAACAGATTCCTTTTTTATTCTTTCACTGATGAGAACACTAACTTATTTTCCTAAAAATGATCTGTCTTAGCTACTCAAATAATGAAATTGTCATAACTAATAATATTAGAAAAAATGTAATATATACTTAAATATTACTCTCATGCATTTAGAAACATAACAACATATATAGATTTCTCTGAGGATAACCAGCTGCTGCATTTCGCCTAGCCGTCTCCTTGCAAAATTCCTCATTGGCAACCTTCCATAACAGGTATTGACCTCCATTTAGCACAGCTTTACACACATTAGCCCAATCTGCTGGTGTCATGTTCAAGTTGTTAATGGATTCGACCAAGCTTACAGTGAAGGGTGCTTGAGGACCATAGGTTGTTATAGCCTCTTTTAGCTGCTTCACTGTTTTGAAATTTAAAGCATGGTGAATTTGCTGCCCTCCTACCTCAAATACAGGGCATGTTAATACTTGAGATCCTGTCTCAGGATCAGAACTATCAACTGCGGGGGTTGGGGGCCTCCCAGCATATGGAGGTGGCCTTGTTAGTTGGACATTTACGTCCTCTGGTGATAGAAAGGTGTTAGTAGCAGTCTCCTGTAGAGGTGGCGCTGTCAGTTGGACACTTACGCTCTCCCGTGATAGAAAGTTGTAAGTAGCAGTCTCCTTTTGTAACTTTCCCCCTGATGGCCTTTTCTACTCTAAGCTTTCTTCCTCTATCTTTGTCTGAACTGAAGGCTTTGGACTAAGCAAACCAGATATGAACGTCCACAATGGCAATGTGCCAACTGGCAGAGTCCCTGGGCTTTGCTTTTCTATTCTTTTTAAATCTTCACCATGATGGTTCCATTGTGATATATTTAACAACTCCTCCTTAAAAGCCATGGGCTACATTTTTGTATTGTATCAACGTATGCCCTGACTGTTCTTGATTTTACTGAGATGCCTCCTTCCTCTAACAATTTACTTAACACTCTTTCAGCTTGTTTTTTACTAATTTCTGATCCCATATTTCTACTATAATACGACCCAACAAGATGATGCCAAACAAAACCGAGACAGAATGAAATAAAAAGGGAACAACAAAAATTCATTATAGCCTTTCTATCCTCCTGACATGTGCATCCATCCTTTCTCCCTATCTGTTCCTCAGACATAAATAGTTTTTCCTCAGATGTGAGCGGTTTTTCTTCCGTCTCACTCATCTCCAGGGACAAGCAACTTAAAACAAAAGTGAAGCAAAACAAAAGAGGAATCTTAAAATGGCTACCCATCCTCTCGCCCTGCCCTCCGGGGCGAGCAGTTTACCTTATCACTTACCCTCAGTCGCTCCCCTTACGGGCCACCAAATGCCGCAGTCTGGCTGGGCACAATTCAGGAGCCACTAGTCAAAAGAAACGAACTTTATTTTTAGAACCACACACGCCAAACAAAACAGCTCCTCAGGAAAAACCCTTAGAGCCCAACTGCGACCACCGGCTTCCTATCAGCCTCTCTCTCACACACAAGCCTCTATACCTCCCACAATCCTCCTGCTCTTGAGGCCAATTGGCTGGGTCGCAGGGGCGGAGCCAAAGAAGTCCCCCAATGAGAGCTCCGTGGTCTGAAAGGGCAGGGAAACAGCCCAATGAGCATCACTGCAGAGGAGCCAATCAGCTAGATGTTGCTGGGGCCGCTGTGAGCCAATCATCAGCTGGCAGTCTGAAAGGGCGGAGAAACAGCCCAATGAGCATCACCACAGAGGAGCCAATCAGCTAGATGTTGTTGGGGCCGCTGTGAGCCAATCATCAGCTGGCAGTCTGAAAGTTTGCTGGGGCCCCTTAGGCTGTGGCTCTCAACATTTTTGTGACTATTTATAGAAGATATTAGGCCTGTGTGTGGCATTTGTTGTGAATGTACTGTTGGTGGTGTGTCAATATCCACCAGGTGTTCTTAGTGGGGAAGAATGAAGTCTCCGTCACAAAGAGAAAACAGGCAAGTGATGCTGGTATCCTGTGTGCAGGGTCAACCAAGCTAGGGTGCAATTGAAGGGCCACTTTCCAGCCTTAGCAGAAATCACCAACAGGAGGCAATATTTGACAGATCCAGAAACATTGCATGTCAGTATCCAGCTACTCAGTCTAAGTTGGGAACACAGGATAAAGAAAGATAGCTAAAGTGAGGATGTAGGGTCAAGAGAGTAAAAGAACTACTAAAGAATTGGAGATGGTGAAGTGTAGTTGAAAGAGAGGATTAGGTAAAGGATGAGAGGTTGTAAAGGAAGAAGGGGAGGGAGAAATGCTAGTGACAAAAATTCTACCACTCATACTCCCAAAGTAAAAAGTGAAACATCTTGAGCAATTGCCATATCCATTTGCATCCGCAGTTTGTTCTGTTGTTGCAGAAGAATTCAGGGAAACCAAAGCACCTGACCTCTGGTCATTTCTCTGATCCACTGGACCTAAGTGTAAATTGAGCTCTTACACTCAGTCTGATACTTCGTTGCTAGCCCCATAGTTCCATGCAATTAAAAAATGAATGCTATAAAATAATCCTTCCCATAAGCTGATTTTCTTTTCATTTTTCTTCTTGTTTACATTTTTATGAAATGCTTTACTTTTAAATTGGGACTCTATCACCTTACATTAAAGTGGTTTGATTATTATACTCATGTTTGTACCCTATGTTATATTCAAAAGGAAGCAGCTTTCAGATATGCAAATAAGTCCATTAAATTCACATTTAGTTCATATTCCATTCCAGAAATCCAAAGGGCAGAAGAGTACATCTTACACTGGAAATTGCTGAGCTCTCTGCATGAAGGCACTCACAAAAATTCATTACAAACATTATGAATAGTTTGAGCTTTCAATAAAAGAAAAAGATCGCAAACCATTGTGCAGTCAGTGATATTCTGTGTTATTTGGGTTTGTGCTTGTATCCTTCTCTATTTTTTAATGCCTAAAATGATGACCCTGCCACCCAATAATCTGTAAATCTGACATTGAAAATGCTTTGCATGTTCTATCACACAGTGTTTGAGATGGTCTTTTCTTCAATCATATTGTCTCCTGATACAAATTGACCACTGTCAAGCTTTTTGTCACATCTGGTATCCCTTCTCAAAAAGGTTAGGGTAGGCAGGGTAGATGTATGAGGTATGTGTGTCTCGTCCTCCTTCTAATATGAAGTGCTGGTCTGCCTTGAATAGCATATCCATGTGCTGAAGTCGTAGCCATGTTCCACACATGGGAAGGATGTTTTAGTCATAAATGACAAATAAATTTTAAAGGTAGTATATTTTTTAAAATATATTTTTTAGTTATACATGGACACAATATTTTGTATTGTTTATTTGTTTTCATGTGGTGCTGAGGGGTGAACTCAGTGCCTCACATGTGCAAGGCAAGTGCTCTGCCACCAAGCCACACCTTAAAGGTTGTATCTTGTACTTACAGTTATACAAGTGATCGAAATGAGACTGAGAAAAATAAAAATAAACATTATTGATATTCTTTGATATTTTAATCAAATAAAACAAAAGTGTTAACTATTTACATTTCTAGGTCTGTAAAGTTTAGTTTGTAGATTTATACTTGTCATATTAATTTTCTCCCCTCATATTTAAAAATATTGGAAAAAATACTCCACGGGAAATGGCCAGAAAATCAGATCTTCATAAAAACAGATGATGATGACACTTCATTGAAACAGATTTTTCTATAGCATAAAATGAGAGTTACTCGGAACTCTAAAATTCTGAAAGATGCACATATACTGTCTTTAAGGAACTAAGGACTACTTGGGAATGAAAAATGAAAGGAAAAGATGAGAAGAATTTATGGGAGTAATTCTGCTTGAGATACACCTGATTAAAATCACAACCCTTCATCCTATATAATCTGTTTCTCCTATATAATCTGTTTCCTATTGGCCAGGTAACATTTTAGAGATAAAGAAACTGGCTGCTTTTCTTGCTGCCTTTAAGACAGGCCCTTTAGGTGGTGGCCTCCACCCTTTGTGCATGTGTCATCATGGCGTAGAATGCCTTTTAGCCCAGCTGAAGAAGCTTTCAGGACAAGCCTTTCTCTGCAAAATTTTCCCCAACTTTCAGGACTCAACAGTCCTATTTCCTGAATATACTCAATGTTCCGTACTGAGAAAATGTCAAAAATAAAAATTTAAGTTACCCATGATTCCACTATTTAGAGACACTCAGCAAATTACAAACTATGATTGTGAAAGTGCTATGGAGAAAAATAATGCCGGAAAGGAGGAGGAGAGGACATGTAGGGTTAGAGATTGTGATGTATGCCGTGTTGCCAAATGGGGCAGTGGGGAAATTGTCACAAGAAATGGGCTTGGAAAATGACCCAAAGAGGCCAAGCAAAGGCAGTAAAACAGTCCCAGATAAATTATCATGCCTGACACATGAACAGAATACCAAAGAAATCAGTGTGGTTAGAGCAAAGATTTAAGAAATAGAGAAAGGATTAAATTAAGAGAGCTAAGTAGTAGGTGTGAAGTAGCAAATCATCTACAGCCTTATTGACCATTATAAGGTCTTCAACATTTACTCTCACTAGGAAAACTTTGGATGGTATGAAACAGGAAAAGGACAGGACCCCCACATGCTCTAACTTTCATTTTAACTCAACCAAATTGGCTGTTAAAGGGAGTAATGGGAAAAAAGAGAAATACTAGTCAGAAAGGTATTATAGTCTTCAGATAGGAAATGATTCAGGTTTTGATTGAAGTGATGGCAGTGGAAGTGGTAAGAAGAAGCATGATTTAGTCTATTCAAGCTACTAAAACAAAAATACTACAAACATGGCAGAGTAAAAACAACAGGAATTTATTTCTCACGGTTGTGGAGGTTGAGAAGTTCAAGATTATGACACTGAAAGATCCAGTGTCAAATGAGGGCTCATTTGCTAGATGGTCATTTTTTAGCTTGGATCTCACATAGTGGAAGGAGTGAAAGGGTCTGTCTAGGGCCTCAACTTTAATGGCACTAATACCATTTTTGATGACTGCATCTTCGTGATCTAAGCACCTCTCAAATGCCAATCTCTTGACCTTTAGTATCCGGATTTCAACATAATAATTTTGGAAGGACGTGAACATTGAGATAATAGCATAGCTGTATCCTCGATATTTGAAGAATGATCTGATGGTTGCTTGGATATGGATATAAGAGAGTCATTAAAGCTTATTCTCAAGGTTGGGAGCCTGGGAAAATAGAAGAATGGAATCTCAAACACCTAGATTGAAAGACTGTGAGAAGAACTTTCTTTGGGGAGATGAGAGTAGATTAGAAAACGATTGTGACATGTCACATTTAAGATGATTTTTATACATCTAAAAATTGTTGCACACTACATTGATAAGTAGAATTGGATCAGCTTTCAAAAATGAGGAAGACTTGAAAAAAATAGAGATGAAAAAGACAACCTTTATTTTGAGAAGGGGCATAAACAATATAAAGATAACTCTCTTTTGAAATCTTTCTCCCCACACAAACATGCACACATACATAGAATGAAGGAATTAAAGTTGAATATATATAGTCTGTATAGAAAAGGTATTAATTCATATTGGGGAGGAGTTTGGGGCAGGCATTATTCTGTAGTTCTGCTAGTGCCCATGGATCTCCTCCTCCTCTTCCTGTGGTTCTAGGTTTCTCCTTGTATCTGTTTCTTCAGGATCCATTTCTGAACCAGTCATCCATGATTAGCCCAGTATAGTTACTTGGCACAGAGCATGGTTGTACAGTGACCTTTATCTTTGGGCATGAGCTTCTAGACATTTTGGGACTTCCCAGAAGCAGGCAGTGAACTTGACAAGAGGGAGTAAAACATATTGATCAGAATCCTTACTTCCATTGACACTATATTTGATAGTTATGTATCCAAGTTTCCTGGACCCCTCCTCTTGTTGCTGCTACTAAAACACACACGCATACACAAACACACACACACACACACACACACACACACACACACACACACACCAGCTTGTCAAAATGCAGGTAGAGTGAACTATTGCTACACATTTTAACTATTACTTCTCTAATTTAATCCTGGGTTTCTTTAAAGCTCTTGGGAGACTGCCAACCTTCCTCAAAGATTTATGAACATTGAACTCATTAATTTTTTTCCATGCTATTAAAAAGGTTGAACATACAGGTCTTTTTAATTTTCACTTTCAAATAACTCACTTTACAATATTCCCACAATTTTTGTTTCTCATAAGTTATAAAATTTTTACTAAAACTCTATTATATTTGTGAAATATCTATTATTTTCATTCATGAATGCTAGCTGAGAACCTAGTTATAGCATTACTCCCCAAAGGTTCCAAAAGGAAACAATCTTCATGCACCTGATGACATCAGTATATTCTCTCCTGTTATATACTGAATGATTAGGCATCCCAATATTCAGTCTAGAGTCCTGTGATGGAGTGTACTTAATGCCCGGCCCCAGGAGACAAAGCAATATATAATACTATATTTGTCGCAATGTCTTATAGTTGGAATATTCTGAAACACAAATTCAAAGAGTATGACTGGGAGCCTAATCATCATATCACCTGAGTCCAAATTCATGCTAAACAACTTGCTGCCTGAGTTTCAGCAAATTATTTAATCTTGCTGAGTTTAAAGATCTTCATTATCATTTGGGCATAAATATTACAATTCTTATAGAAAAGGTTTGAGGATTAAATGAGATGAATCATGAATGGTGCTTGGATTAGCGACAAATATCCACTATACACTTAGTAAATAAAAGGGACTTTAACCTGAGTTTAATTGTTATTTGCTTGATTATTTATTAGTTTTTAAATTTTCAACCTGCCTAAAATTACATTTCAGTGGGGAAACAGGTTTGATTCATCTGATAATCAAGTACTGGATAAATAGTCACATCAATCTGATTTTGTTAGCTTTGATTTAAAAGCATATTTCAATTACAGTCTGTTTATTCGTAAACAATAAGAGTTCCAAAAGTGACACAAAGACTAGACCTCCTCATTTCAATCTAAGGTTTCTTTATTAAGTTATGACCCCTCAAAATCCACTCTTGCCCATCAAATAAACAAATTAGGAGTTTTCACTTGGAAGAATACCATATTATGACAATCAAAAAATCATCCCGAACAAGAAAGAAATATTAACTCTAATAAAAAAATTACTTGTCATTAGTTATACTTTTTTCAGACTTTGTCTATAACCTGTAGCAAATGCCCAGATCCCATAGCAAGGTATTTACAGTGGTAATATTTAATCAACAAATGCAATATGCATTTCACCCAGTAACAGCATTGTTGTCTCTTTATTCTTCTCCCACCTCTTCAGCTACTCCATCTCAGATCCTTCTGTAGCCTCCCTTGTTCTTTCCAGGACTTGCCTTTTGTTTGCATTTTTCTAGAGTTCAGTCCTTGATTGCCTTTTATTTTTTTCTCTATGCTGTAAGCCTGGGAGATGTCATAAATGCCATAGTTTTGTTGTTGTTGTTTGTTTTTTAATTTTTATTTATTGTTTTTAGTTATGCATGAAAGTTAAGTATATTTTGAAATATTTACACAAACATGGAGAATTTCTTATTCTAATAACGATCCCAGTCTTGTGAATATACACAATGTTGAGACTCACTGTGGCATATTCATATCACAGAAAGTTATGTCAGATTTATTCTACTGTCTTTCATATTCCTATTCCTCCTCCCTTCCCTTCTATCCCCTATGTATAACCCAGTGAAATTTTATCCCTCCCCCTTGTTTTGGCTTAGCATCCACATATCAGAGAGAACATTCAACCTTTGGTTCTGGGAGTTGATAAATGCCATAGTTTTAAATGTCTTCCCTATATTTATGACTCTTCAATTAAAGTCCTCATCATGTCTTACCTGGACTATTGCAATGTAGTCCTAACTAGTCATAGTCACCTTCCAGATCCTTGTCAGTTTGGTCACATAAATAATCTTTCTTACATGTAAACCAAATTATGTCACGCTTTATAAATATTGCCATTACTGTATAGTCTAGTATTTGTACTTATGATTTTTAAAGCTGTGAATATTAGAAAATTTCTCAAACATACATGAAACCTGAGAGAAAGTATGACAAACCTTTGTGTTTATGATTCCAATAATATAATTAACAAAATTTTGTCACATTCTATCTGATCTTAATTTTAAAATTTCTTCTTATTTCTGAAGTGTTTTTAAACAAATCCTAAAAATCAAGTATACATTCTTAAAAAAAACATCATATGTTTGGTTTTTTGTTTCTTTGTTTGGGGGGTCCATGTACAAATGTGATTTAATTAAGTTTCTATAATTGAAAATATTTGATGACTCCATTATTTAAGTCTTCCTATTTTTCATAAAAATACAATCCAACATAATTCATACGCATTTTCAAAATTTGGCCTCTAACTAGATGAATGTCCCCTTCTCCTAATACTTTTGTTCACATCTTCTGTGACACATCCCCAACCACTTGTTATTTGTTCTCTCCTCTTTTACCCATCAGCTTTCTCAAAATGGCTTTCCATGCCTGGGACATCCTACTGTATTCCTCCTTCTAATGCATCCTTCATTGTCCATCTAGAATTATCTACATTCCTTCTATCTCTACCTTGATTATAACACATTGTGACATAATATAAAGAAGGTAGATATCAGTCAAAAGTCCAAATAGATTAAAACAACAATAAGGTACCACTATACATCTATGAGAAGGGCCAAAATTCAAAACCACAGAAACATCAAATGTTGGCAAGTACATAGATCACTGGGAGCTCACATTCATTGGTAGTGGAAAAAGAAAATCATAAAACCACTTTGGAAGATAATTTTTCTGTTTCTTACAAAACTAAACATATTCTTATCATATAATTAAGCAATTTACTTCTTGGTATTTAGCCAATGAACTGAAAATGTATGTACATGAATATAGCTTCACACAGATATTTACATCTTCATTCATAATTGCCAAAACCTGGAATCCACTGAGGTGTCTGTTGGTAGTGAATGAATAAATAAACTGTGGCATGTCTGGAAAATCAAATATTATTCAGCAAAAAAAAAGAAATGAGTCATCAAGTCACAAAAAGTCATGGAGGGACCTGTAATCACAGCTACTTCAGAGGCTGAAGTGGGAAGATGGCAAGTGTGAAGCCAATTTAGCAAAAATCTGTCTCAAAATAAGAATTAAAATGGACTGGGATGTATCTCAGTGATCCTGGGCTCAATCTCATGTACTGAAATTAAAAGACATGAAGGAAACTTAAATGTGTATCATTAAGTGAAAGGACCTTATGTAGAAAGCTACAAACTATACAGTTTCATTCTGAAAAAAGCAAACCTAAAGGGCCAGTGAAAATATCAGTGATTGCCAAGAGTTAGGGTATAGGGAGAAATGAATAGGTGGAGAAAAGAAAGTTCTTAGGACAGTAAAAACACCCTGAATGATACTGCAATGGTAGGTTCATATCATCTGTCAAAATCCATAGAACATACAACACCAAAAGTGACCTCTAATATAAACTATGGACTGTGGGTGATAATGATGTGTCAATGCTGACACATTGCAAAAACGTTGACTCGAGTGTGGGATGTTAATAGTGGGGAGGACTGTCGATGTATAGGTTTAGGAATATATGAGAAATCTCTATGCTTTCCACTCAATACTGCTGTGAACCTGCGACTGCTCTAAAAGAGTGTAAAGTCTAAAGTTTCAAAGGTTTATGCCTTATTCAAACATATAAAATACATTTCATAATATTTCATTAATATCTCATAATATTCATATTAAAATATGTAGATTTATGAACTGATATCTCTAGATGATGAACTTATAAAGATTAAGTATCACATTATTCTATTTTTTTAAATATTTTTGGTACTGGGGATTGAACCCAAGGGTACTTAACCACTGAACAACATCTTCAGTCCTTTTTATTTTTTAATTTGAAGCAGGGTCTTGCTGAGTTAATTAGGGCCTTTTTATGTTGCTGAGGCTGGCTTTGAACTTGCAATCTTCTTCAGCCTTCCACATTTCTGGGATTATAGGTGTGTACCATCATTCTTGGGTCATTCTATTATTTTTGAATCTTCATGTTCTTGCACATTTCCCAGTGCATGATTTATTTTCAATAGCTATTAGTCAAACATAAATCCTAATTAAAATATATTTTTCATAATATCTTTATTTATTTATTTATTTTTATGTGGTGCTGAGGATTGAACCCAGGTGAGCACTCTACCACTGAGCCACAGCCCCAGGCCTGAGATATATTCTTTAACATAAGAAAATTCCTATGAAAAGAGTATGCAAATAGGAACAAATACTATTCATTTGTAACTAATTTACTTTGACTCTAGAATTATGTTATATTTATGTAATCAAATAAGTGATACAAGGGCAAAAATTGGGTAGTAAAATTGCACAGCGGGAGACAGGGATTCAGTCTTCACATTGACACTTTTTTTTGATATCCTCATTTATTTACTTATTCCTTGGAAATGTGTTAGCCATCATGTAGATACAGTGTAAATACCTTTACTTGTTGTGTACCTGAAACCTTACAATTTTCTTGAGGAAGTGGAAGTGGATTTTTTTTTTTCCATGAAGTAATGGTCTTTTTGAGAATAATTGACTTGTCCAGAGTCATTAATATCAGTGGTAGGCTAATATTCAAGCAATTCTCTTCATTCTCTTTTGGTCTTCTGTTTGCTAAACAATGCAGCCTCACACTTACAACTGGCAAATTGAAATGCACAGTAATTAAGTGATTTACTCTAGGTTGGAGCCCATGACCATGAGATTGGCATGTAATCTTCAGGGGTCTGACGTGAGTGCTTCTCTGTAGGCATCAACAATTGTGTACATCAATAATCACAGACAAAAATCACTTTCTTATTTACCATGTGTGGTTTCCAAATGGAAGAGAAGCAAGCATCTTTTTTTTATAAGAAAGATATCTCAAAACCCATTAGCAATCTTAGTTGAAAGCTTCTAAAAGCTGTATTTTTCCACTATAATTTATCTTCTCCAATGTAAGTGAATACCTGTAGAAAAAAGGATTTCAAAATTCACATGGTATATCCCTTCCCAAGCATAAAGAGAATAGAGAAGCAGCAAGAAATAGATGATTGTCATTTCCTTCCTTCCAAAATTATACCAAAAAAGTATACATTTTTTTGTCTTATACTGGGGATTGAAACCAGAAACACTTTATCACTGAACTGAATCCCTAGTTCCTTTATTTTTTATTTTGAGACAGATAGAATCTCACTAAGTTTATTATGGTCTCATGAAATTGTAAGAGACTGGTCTCAAACACGTGATCCTCCTGCCTCAACCTCCCGCATGTTGGGATTACAGGCATATGCCATCACACTGGGCCAGAGCTTATATGTACCTTATTATGAATTCTGACAGTTAGGAATCCTGGACCTAGATACAAAGAACTAATTAATGTAACACAGAGAAGCCACCCAAGAGTGAATAATCATCACTTACTACCAAAAACTGAGTCCGAGTCCTCACTAACTCTTGGAGAATAGCACAATGTTTCCTTGGACTTTCAAGAGTTTGGGTCTTGAAAGTTATTATTTTTTCTGAATTCAGGGTTAGTAACATACAAGCATGACTTTCATTTCTAAAGCTAGTCTTCAGTGTAAGCCCACCTCAGCCTCCTCATATGTGCTATATAGGCTCCTCCATCTATGGATCTTACTTTGAACTCTTTCCACTGTATCTGAAAAGTTTGTTTCCATTGTTATATTTCTGTCTTTAGAAAGCTCTTTGAACTTCTATATTCATTTTAAATTCTCTCCCATACCATTTCCTCCTCACAAATTCTTGTCCTCTTCAAATCCATTTCTAATACTCATTCTCAGAGCTACACTGTTGTCATGATCTGCATACTCAACATTTTTGCAAATATTACAAATGCTGCTCACTATAACCTATTCTTCAGCTTTCTCGAGCATTTATTCAAATCTTACCTGATCTTTGATGTTAGAAAGAAATCCAGGACACATGATCCTCTATTTATAGAACATTTGTTTTCTTATCCTTCCCTTTCTAGCATGGACACTAGGGTAAATCATCTAAGCCACACTATTACCAGTCTTATTAAATCCATAATCTGTATTTTCCTTCCATTTCCTCACTTGGAAAATTATAGCCCTGGGTCAATGCTTAAAAAAGGCCTCTCAGCCCTCAAACCCAAGAGGATGAACATTTAGGGAGAAAACTAAGGAACAATAGAGATTTGTGCCACTCACTAAAAATTACAGTCTCTAATCTTAGTAGATAAATTCCCTCTCCTAATAACTTTAGTTGTTATTCCAAACCTCTCCCAATATTGTTAAGCTTCAAAATCAACCTTGTTCCACGTGTGGATAAATGATGATCTTGCATATTCTCGAGGCCATCTGGTAAGATCTCTGCTCAGTCATTATAACTACTTATGTCTACAGCCAAATCCATCCTTATCAGCTGTCCTCTAGCCTCAAAGGAAAATGCCTTCCTCTTACTGTGCAAGGTAACCCTGTAGGTATACTATACCTTGTTCCCCTCTTGCCTTTTCATTAAATCTTGTATCTCTGAAGACTTCTTCAGAGAATACTAAAACTTCACAAGTAGACTTTGATTTCCCAATCCACTTCCTCAGAGATGACTTAACACATGAAAATACAGCTTCTGCCAACATCATTCTACTGCAATTGCTCTTGACAGAGTCATCAGTGACCTCACAGAACCAAGTCCACACTTGTCTTTTGGGGTTCCTTCATTTAGCATTGTTGATTATTCCTGCTTTCTTGGAATGTTCTTCCGTGTTATCTCTGTGATGCTCTTTCCTGGTGCCTGCCTGTCTCTCTCTTTCCCTCCTTCCCCCAACTCCCCTATCTCCACCAGGCTTTCCTCGATTCACTCTCCCATGGCAACCACTCTACTCTCAGGGTTTTAATACTACTATGTATGATTGTCTGCCCAGCTCGTCTTTTTAACACAGATCTCTTCCAAGCATCGGATTCACATACTTGATGTTTCTTGGCCATTTCTAATTGGATATACTCAAACTCCACATACCTAAAATTGAACCTACCTCCTTCCTCCAAACATTTACCTTCACCTGAATTCTTTCTCAGGTAGGTCAATCAAACACATTAGCAAGGGACCTGTAAACTATTCTTGCTTTTTCCCACTTTTCCACATTCTCTTCCAACCTAATCCATCCCATCCACGCCCGAGTCTGATAACTTTTTATAGGTTCTTTATCTGCATCCCTCTTCATTTCAGCTGCCCTCAGTCAAGGAGATGTCATTTCTATATAGATAACTGAAGTGACGCTTTACCCAGTTTTTCTGATTCCCCTCAGATCTTCAAACACCTGTAAAGGTGGGAAAGCTTTCTGAAAAGCAGAATTTACCAGGTAATTCTCCTGATTAAAGCCCTTTCTCACCATTCTCTTTTTCCTGTCCTATCTTTGTTCTGGATAGTCCCTACCTCTGGTTAAGTTCCAGTTAAGGCACATCCTTCTCGTGATTCTTTCCTTGGCCTCCCTTGCCTGCAGTTGGACCTCCCATACCATCTACATACTGGAACTAATTCTGCAGTTGAGAGGTTTCCTCAGGACGTCTCCACTCACTGGGAACCTTCCCTATCTACGAAGATGCTTTGCATAGCATTCCCTCTGGCAAAGCACTGGCTTGAAAATATTGGTTATGAGCTCTAATTATGAAGTAGAGAGCTATACCTATTTGTGCAGGGTGTATAGTGGGGAAACACACACCACATTCCTCTCCATAAACGTACAAACGTCACAGCAGGGACATCAACTACGTACAATCTGAAGTTAAAAATGTATGTTAAGAAATTCAACTACACAAAAAAGTAAAACTATTTGTAGTATTACATAAAATTCATCTTTCTTGTGGTTGACAACAATTACTTGAATATTTGAAAATAACTAATAGAATTTTGAATGTTCCCAACACAAAGAAATTATGTATGTCTGAGCTGATAGATTGCCAATTGTCCTAATTTGAATATTATGCATTGCATTCATGTACTGAAATGCCATGTTGTATACCATAAATATGTATTATTATTATTATTATTATTATTATTATGCATTGGTTAAAATATGTAAAAAAATAAAATTCATCTTTCAATATACTCCAAGTATAGAAAAGCACAAGTATTACTCATAGAATAGTGCAGCTGCCCACTGGGAACTGATATCCCAAAGTCTTTTCTTAATTCTACCAAGCTAAGTAGATAAAACTTAAAATAATCTGGCAAGACAAGCATTTGCACAAATGACTACAACATCAAGTTCTGTAAAGATTAAACTTTTAACCCCACCATGCATGGAAGCCACAGCTGGTTAAAGAACATTTTCAGCTCCACATGAGTAGTCTGCTTCTAGGCCAGCTCCTTCTCTCCCTGAGCACAATCTTCCACTCGTCCCTCTCTCTGTTACTACTGCCTACATTTACCTGGTACATGGAAAGAAAAAGTTACTACAAAACACATAAGACACCCACAAGTTGCTGGCTCCCTTTGTACCAGTAGTTCTGTTTCTATTGGACCTTTTAGTCAAGTAACTCACACCCTTCCTTTTAAGACAGATTAAAAGAAATATCTGACTCCTGAAAACAAAATATAGTGACAAACAGGATTTCATGGAATGAAATGTTAGGCAGCAATCTCCACATAAGTTCCAAGTACTCAAGAATCAATTAATTTACATGTGACTATTTTAAATGAAAACAGTATCCGGGGTTATAAAACATATCAGTTATTTTCATAGTGCTTAGAATTCTCTGAAATATGTATTTATAAACTTACTTATTTACTTTTTTGTTAATGTGCTTCTGCCCCCACTGCCCCCAACTCAAGTTCCTAGGGTTCAGGAGACTCACCTGCCTTTTTCACAGCTATACCAACAACACAAATATTCAATAATTATTTTTAGAGTGACTGAATGAATTCCTAGCATCTGTGAAGTATTTAAAATAGTGGGACTGTTAACTTTTTGTATGAGTCTTGGTGTTGATGTTTAGGCATGAAGGTAAGAGTTGATTTTAGAGAACAGAACATCTTAGAAGAAATCTTTGATTCCACAGTTAACACCAATTTCCATAGTTGTGGAGATCATGATAGGGAGGGTGCTGATAGCTTTTCCACCAGATTCTATGATTTCTGTGTATAGTTAATCATCTAAGAGCTTGATCTAAAATACTAAAATTAAGGTGGGTTTTACAAATAAACTGGGAAGCATTTCTTGGATAGTGTTTTGTTTTGTTTTGCTTTTACTGACAAAGAACATCCCAAAGTAATCAGTGTATGTGGGTTTTTGTGTGTGTGTGTGTGTGTGTGCGTGTGTACTGTGTGTGTACATTGCATACTTTGTCTACTGTAATATTTTTGAGACCTTGTTAGTGACTGTGCATAACTAAAAATCATCTTGGTTCAATAATATTAGACTATTCATGGTTGGAAAAAAAGCACACATGTTAAAGTATAATATAGAATGATAATGAAAGTAGAGACTGCAGATATACACTAGCTTCCTGGTCTAAGACAATCAGTACATTTCAAATCTCTGTACATAGAAGTTCATGAAATAGCAAGTGAAATTCACTAAGAAATTCTGTGTCTTACATCTTCAGTTGCCTGAAAATAACCTTTAGTTGGGAAGAATCTCAGTGCAAACGGGAATAGAGGTTTAGTGTAAAATTTTGCACCTGGAGTTAGTGTTAAAGCCAAATTTTGCAGGGTTTAAATCATGTGGCGATGCTGCAGCCAAGCAACCATGGGTCCAAGAAATTAAATTACAATCCTGTTGGTTCTACAAGGTGATAACTAATGTAACAGCTGTTTCTTGCTCAAGATAGTTAATATGAAGATAGAATGTTTGCATTTCCTTATTTAAATATTGATTTTTGTTCACCTTACTAGTTGGGCATATTAGATTCATTTGCTGTTTGAAGTATTTTGTGCTGTTGTGAATATATCTACTTCAATAAATTATATGATTTTTGATTAACTCTCCTAGGTACCACACAATGAGGCTGTTTCGATAGCTTGCCAGTTTCTCCTATTCTCTGCCAATTAAATGTATGACATTACAACAGGAAACAAACAGCACCAGCCCCCATAATGTCCTTCTGTTTTGGACATTTGGAATGACTACACCATGTGTGTAAGCGCTCTTTTCACTGTGGCCAAAACTGAAAAGACATTTCTCCGGGACATTTCCAGTTACACAAATAAGCAGATGCATTGTTTAATTTAAGGTGAATAAAATAAAACTATCAATTACATAATAAGAAGGATGTCTTCTGTAATTTGTTCCTACTAAAAAGGAGGTTAAGAATAAAAAAGAAAAAGCTTTCAAATTCTTTAGATTTTAGGGAAAAAAAATGAAACGTTTAACTAAATCATCAGTAACTTTACTTACAACTTGTGATTGCTGGGAGTGTTATCCAATACAGCTTCTCCTTCCTACTTCTGAAAGTAGAGTTCATTTCCCTAGTTTCAGGGTAAGCAAATGACCCCCTTTGGTGAAAGCTTAATAAGCCAGTGCCACTGATCCAAGTGATTAGACAGAAATTGAGCATGTGATCTGAGGTAGCCCAATTAGGTTTCCCAGGGTACGTGACTGAAGCATCATGGAAGCACTCTCCTCTATTAGGGGTAATAAAGGGGTATCTCTAGGGGTATCAGGTGCCATGCTTCCCACCTCTTAGAGAGTACTTAAGTACTAAATCTGGCTAAAGACCAGCAAAGATAAGGGACTGCTAGGAGTGCTCACATTGTCTAGGGCTTTGTTCCTCATACTTGATCAAAGACCTGTAGTTATCCAGCCAGCAAGTTTTCCACTTGTCATCTGATAATCCTTTCTATTTGTTTACCGAGTTTGAATTGGTTCACAATCATTTTCCACAAAATAAGCCCAACTGAAAAATAGCGTCTCTTACATAATTTCATCATGGATACATTACATACAAATTATCTTTATTTTTAAAAGAGGCATTCAGGCTGTGAAACATAGTAAGAACAATGGTTTTGGAGAGAGACAGACAGGAGTTTGAATTATAATTTTATTTACAAGCTGTGTGACCTTGACAAGTAATTTACTTTGTTTCCCCTTCCATAAAATAGTACTAACTTCATAAAATTTCTGTGAGTTTATGATGCTGTGTGTTCACAGTCCACAAGAATTAAATAATGCCTATTACTGTGTTTCCCACTTTAGAGAAGTGGATATGAAATTTAAAGAGGTCAAGTAATTTATTAAAATAACCAAGAGGCAAGTGGCATGGTCACGATTAGACTCTAGTCCAATTTGGCTCTAAAATTTCCACTTCTGTAAGCTTACAGAACTGCTACAGGGAACAAGGAAGAAAGGAGAGCAGGCAGAGGAGAGAAATTGATTTCTTTTCTAGTCAAAATGTCATGCCTAAATAACTTCTTTAGAATTAAACTGCACCTGGTCCACATCACTTGAGAATCAAGGGACTCGCATTGAAAATCACCTTTCATTTGAGTAAATACTAAATAAGATGAGTCTCATCCATTGAGTCAAGTTGGAGCCTAAACCTCAATAAAGTCAATGCCAAACACATAGCCAGCAACTCTTCTAATATCCCCACACTAACTACAATATGAGTAAACTGATTTCTGTGCACATCTGGCACTGCGGTGAGCAACGTCTCCTTTGCTCTCACATCCAAATGTGATTACAAAAAATCTATCACAATGTTGGAGACTTCAAGAGAAGAGTCTGCACCTGGCTCTGGGTAGAGAACTGTGACTGTAGCAGGAGCTCAAACCAGCATTGTCCCCACACCCTCTATCTTTTAGGTAAAGACAACTTATAAGGTGTTAAATGGTTTCTAAATATCATCTGGTCAAAATCTATTTGAATTGTTAAATTCAGTTGCACTTACTCTCTGAGCCCTTCTCCCTGTCTTCTTCTTTATCAAAGATCATTCATATTGCACTACACACTCAGAAACCTACCAGCTTGTGAGTCAGTCTCATCAGTGACTCAATAAACATATCAGCCTCACATGAAATACAACTCTCCAAATTGAAATCACCTGTTGGCGAAGACAACATGGCTACTGATCATCCCTTCACCCCCAGCAAATTATTGGTAAGTTGTCCAACTGTTGCCATATTCCTCAATTGACATCAGGATGTGACATATAATTATTACAAGTTATTAACCTGTGAATTATTTTAATAAAATTTTGTTTTAATAAATTTGAAATCCATATGAAACCTAGAATTAGAGTAGATAAGTAGGGCTTTATTATAGCAAAAATATTATAAGATGTACAAAATAGAAATGACTATATTGTCATGTTTTAGAAGTTCCCTTTTGATAAAACAATGCAGACCTGGAATAAGAAAGCTCTGGGTACAACTGTCTAAATGGGGAAAGATGTTTGTGGGTGTAGCTCAAACCAATATCCCCAAGTTGTCTTATCTTTTTGAGTTTTCACCTTGATTAATATTGCCTTTGTATCTGTTGGCTCCCAGCAGGATGTTGCTCCATTTTTTAAAAAATAATTCTAGGCTTTCATTAGCTCCCATTATCCCAGCAAGATAACCTGAAATTCTCAAAATGAACATTAAAAAATATTAAGGAGGGGGGAAAAAGCACACTAGAAAAATACAGAAGCATTTGTCACAAAATATAGAATGGGGCTTTTTCCTGTTTCTCATAATTTTAAGCAAAACCTCAAAACAGAGTGCAATAAAAGATGTTTCTACATTCTAAATAGAGAACCCCAATAAGCTAGATAGTCTTGGCTTTTCAACAGATGTCTCTGTGGTAGCCAAACTTGTCCTTCCACCTTCACTTCCATCCTTCCCCTTCCACCTTCTATATCAGTGAATTCTCTAAAAGAAGAATTATACCTCTCTTGGTTGCTTCTCACTGTCATTACCCACCAAGAGAACAGAACAACTCCAAGAAAAAAACACTAGAGACTTTGGACATGGTCATACAAATGGACTTGTGTCTCAAGCCCCTGATTTACATTGGAATGGGAGTTGAAGTTCTAATTAAGATTGGAATAGAATTTTATAGCTTTAAAAGTGGTGTTCATTATCAAATGAGACTGTGTTTACAGCTGAATATGACTGAAAGCTGTGATATTTGCATGCATCCCAAGTTTTCAAAGAAAAAAAGAAATTAAAGAGAATATTTTTAATAGTTGAGACATTAAAGAAAAATAAATCTACCTATTCTACTTATGTTCCATCTAATTCAACTTAGTTAATTTAATGGTTATGCAGTTGGAGAAGCAAATTGATAATTTCTCTGGTTTTTCATGATATATTCTGTATGAACATTTAGAAGTTAAGTATTTTGCATTGTAATAGTATTAAAAATAGCCAAACCAATACAATTTCCTTGTACCCAAAAGAGTTTAATTCAGCCTCCTTGTTTTAATGACAAAACTTAAAATTTCAAGAGCTTTTCTAGTGCTAAATTCCACTGGCGGAATCAATTATACTCTGGCCTATGTCCCACTATACCTTCCTCAGATTGCTAGTACGTATAGCATTTATCCCCCTGGAATCCTTCTGGTAATTTGAATGAATATCTTCACAGTTAGGCCACCAGGAAAGACACTTATCTCATTTTTTTGTGTACCCCTTACACACTAAGCATAGTGTCTGTTCCTATAGAAGGTGTGTATACCAATATCTTAAATATGTGAAGGAATAAATGACCGCAGATAAAACTTGGATGCATAAATACCATTTTCTCTTTTAAACTACAGATGTCCATGTGCTGTCAGTTTCATTATCATGACTCTAGTGGAAAAAAACAACAGCAACCACCACCTTGAAACCTGCCTCTTTGATTTTATAAACAAGAAAAATGAGGTCTTCAGGCTGGGATGTAGCTCACTGGTAGAGCACTTGTCTCGCATGCATGGAGTCCTAGCTTTGATCTCTAGCACCATAAAAAAGAAAAAGAGAAAAAAATAAATCATGGACCGGGGCCATATCTCAGTGGTAGAGCACTTGCTTAGAGAGCCCAAGTAAGGTTTAATCTCCAGCACTGGAAAGAAAAAAAAAAAAAGATGAGGAAGCAGAGCTTATGTTTGAATGCAATATTTGTAATATATTATTTTGGAAATAGTCTCAGTGAATATTACTTGTGAGAATTATAGAAGAGACTGATTAAAAAAAAAAAAGAAAAATACAGTACCAGTTTGCAATCTTCCATTCTTAAGAATAGGATTGATGTGAACATCTAAATTCAAAATGCATGTTGTTTTTATGAGCAGGTCCTTCTGACAGATTCAGACCAAGAGCCACTGTCGGCACGGTGTGCTCTGGGGCCTGGCCATCTGCCCTGCCCTTTAGAGGAGCAGGAAATTATGAGAAATAGTCATGGGTTACAAGAATTTGTGGGGGTGGCATCCTTGGAAGCATCCAGAGACAGCACTGGTAGCCACAGCACTATGATCTGGCATTTCCAGTGAGAACAGAGCTGAAATCTGCCTGCCATGCCAAAAAGTGGGGGCGGCAAGAAAATAGGTACAATTCATGAAGCAAAAAATTTGGAAAGCACTAAACCAGACTTTAAAGAGTCAGGAAAGGCTATTATTTTTTTAACACTGCAAATAAATTATCTTCTTGACATGGGATCTAAAGTCTAACAACTTTCAAAAGGCAAGTGGAGTGTCAGCTAAGCAGTGAATGGTCCCTAGGCATGTGCTTGAACAATTTGATTGCTATTGTTTTTGCTTGACTTTCCTATTCCCCAATTCATCTTGTGGGCAATTTTCAGTTTTCCTTCACTAATAAGATGCACATCCTGTTCAATTTAAACCAGAAAGACAGAAGGGCAGTGAGACAGCATCTAAGGATTTCTCACTTAGGAAATTGTATTAAATTCTTATCTGCTTGCTGAACAAAGCCTCAGGACCCTGTTTTCTCTGAATGCATTTCAGTAAAGAGAAAGTGGCTGCTACATTCCTCCCTGCAGATCATCTCTTGTCACAATAGATGCACATTTTCTGCATAGCAATCATTGGTTTCAGTCCCCAGAGAAACGAGGGGCAGAGCTAGCTGGGAGATTTAATAACCTATCATTTTATACACCTCCAGCATGGGATTTGAGATCTCTCTACTTAAGTGAAATGAGGTCTGTGTTTTCTTATTGAGATTTTAAGATTTATTTATCCCTTTTATGCACTATTCATGATTGGCTCAGTCTCAATTTCACTTATAATAAGCCTCCCCAGTCTCTCACCAGCCAGATGCTTATTATACAAAAGAATTATGTCTCATACATTTGTGTATTACTTATTGTTTCTGATCACCATGAATTCTGAGTGACCAAAAAACACAGGTTTAAATAATCATGATGTGAGCAAGACCCAGGCAATGTGATCATATAGTATAAGAAAAAGGAAAGAAAATCAGAGCTATAATGGGAGTGCTATAGAAGAGGAAAGAAGACCCCGAGAAGATCTAACTGGCAGGAGTAAGATGGTAAAGTTAATTTAGTGAACAAATCAGTTGCTTGAATTTTTCTGACATTCCTTGTTTTTACAAAAGAAGGGGTAACAGACAGCATCTGACAGGGTGGAACAGCTAAAACAACGGGTAATGGGGCAGCAGTCTGCTGGCTGCCATTGAGCTATCTGAGAGATGAATGAACATTACAGACTGTTGCCCAACATGACAGGCAGCTATTCACATAACAGAGTTATGAAGAGTCCTCTGATATGCGCACTTTTATAATTAGCTCTTTCAACAAAATTTATTTAATGTTATTTCTCTGATTTCTGATCAACTGGAAGTGAATATTGCCACAGGTATTTCCTGGTATCAAGTAAATTAAACCATTAAAAATATCTCCCAATAAAATAAGCATGTAACTTTGATACTTACAAATTCATGTTTTAGTTCAAAGGCTCAGATTAAATGTCATGATTTCTCTATTAATGTTGGAAGTTAAAGACAACATAAAAGTGAAAGGGCTTCTACTAAATATAATTACCTGTTACAGAACTCATAAGTCAAAATAAATTGTTTATTCTAAGCTTGAGCACCATCTCCAAAAATTAAGTTTGCATTTACTTCTGTCTGTATTCCCAAAACTTACGTGATTCAGGTGGTAAAATTGGAGCAAGGTGTATAAGATTCCCAATTATCCAGTCTCCTCCCACCTTTGCAGGGTCATCCCTTGGTAACCTCTTATAGTCCCACCTCCTTTCCCCATACTCTAAGATCCTTTGTTCCAACTTGACAAACTCCTTCATCCAAAAGTACCTATCTTCCTTCTATTTATTATTTATTTATTTATTTAATGTGTTTATTGCATAACATCATGAGTATGGTTAATAATAGTGTATTGCATATTTCATTTTTTAATCTTTTATTGATTTTATTTTTTTAAATACACAACAGCAGTGGAATGCATTACATTTCTTATTACATATATAGAGCATAATATTTTATATCTCTGTATATAAAGTTATGTTCACGCCAATTCATGCCTTTATACATGTACTTTTTTTTGCATTACAATTCTTAATACCCATATATACCACAATTTTTCATTTCTCTGTTTGTATATAAAGTCTGTTGACACCCAAGTCGAGCTAGCTTCCTTTTATTTAGCAATGTCTTTTGCATATGTTGATTCTTCTGCTTTGAATTGCATCTTTCCATTGCTCCATCTGCAAATATACCTACTTGTTTTAGAGCCTTCCTTGATTCCCTCTGTCAGTTAGTGTCTCTATCTTTCTTCCATTAACAAAATTGCATTCTTATCTGACTTCATATGGGGATCTACATTTATATCCCACACATTACTCCACAGGGGAAGGAAGATCAAATTAAAAGGAAAGTTCCTCTGGAGAAAGTCCTTCACAGAGACTAGCACTTAAGGGGATCCCCAGCAATGGACTCTCTGTCCTATGCTATGGGGCAACTCACTTTAGGTCTTTGAGCCTCAATTTCCCCAATTGTAGATTCTGCACAATAAAAGCTCCCCAATTTTGAGGTTGTTTCAAGAATAATATGCGTATATGCACCTTGCTTACTGAAAATTGTTGTATGAATGTGACCAATAAAAGAAGAGGAAACTATTCCCATGTCGTCACTTTTCAAATATGCCCTGGATATTATCATTTTAGTTGTATAAAACACATATGATTTTCTTATTGGCATTCTTCTGAAAAGAATCTAAGCTTAAAACGTGGGCCTCTCTTCAGTGCTCTTCTCCTCCTGTTCTGAAACATAAATTAAGCATTTTAAATTTTTCTTCAAATTATCACTGAAACAAAAACATAATGGCTCTCCTGTTTTACAAGCTGTTTTACATTTTTACTAATATCTCACTCTCATGAGAATGAATGCCAAGTAATCTAAAGATTTTAAGTCTTCTTTCTTATCCAATGCTGACCAATCACTCTAGAACTTAGCAGGATTTTGGAACCATTGAGGATTTTTGAGGATAGCAACACAGAAAGAAAGAACTTAGCTTGAAATATTCATTCAAATTTATGCCCTCCTCTCCTGTGACATGCACTGTTACCTGGCAAACACCACAAATGCAGTTGTATCAACATTTGTCAGAGAGCATAATGCCTATTGGTTACAGAAGAACATGTTGTGTCTCTGCTAATTCTAAACATGGCATCAGTGTCTTGGTGTCCCCAATCTTTCAAGTGTTTCAGATGGAGCAAAGGTCATGTCTTAATCATTTCATTCATCTTCAGCATCTTTGGATTGCTTTTGGAAAATGTATGTTGCATATCTCCTTCAATGTGGATATATTAAGGTCTTCATTTTTGTGTACCTAGTATTGTTCCATTAGACCTTTGCATTTTGCTTTTGTTTGGCATTGGTGATAAATACAGACTTTTGTTTTTAAGGAAAGGCATGCCTTAAGATTGCTTTTGTTTGAACATGTCTTCCTGTTACTTTTACCTATATGAGCATCATTCACATCACTGTAAGAAAGAAATGTCTTCCATCTGGAGGAATACTCTTGGATGCTCTAATGACATTCTTTTATTGGTACAAAATAAACCTCTCTGAGGACTTCCAGTCCCATTTTACCCAACGTGGTATGTTTTTGCAGTTAAGTTAGTCAAAAAACTGCTTCATCTTTTAAATTATATATATATATATATATATATATATATATATATATATATATATATATATATTCAGAAGTAAAAAAACAAACAAAAAGCCACATTGCCAGTGTGAAGAAAAGGGAGTTGAACAGTAAGTATGGAGAACACTCAACAATTTCAGTTCCTTTCCATTCCCACTTAAGTATGGCAACCAAATTAAGATTTATGGACCGTTATTACCTGTGCCCAAATTACTTCATTTAGTTTTAAGCCCATAAGATCTTGGGTGTTCCTAAATGCTTTAGTATACTACAATAGATTAATTCTCATCTAAGAAAAACTACCTGTGGTAGTCAGCTTTTTAAAAGTGTGGCACAATCCAATTTACTGGCAATATTAGACATAAAGAATGTCCAAGCTTAACCAAGTGTGAGGATTAGGTGTTTATCCAATGATTCTAGGGTTTGTTTTGTCCTTTCAAATTATTGAAAGAAAAAAGAAAGAAAGAAAGAAATCTTGTAGTACCACCTAGATTTATCCTCTTTATTTTCACAGCAAAAATGAAAGGCTTTTCAAAATCCAACAGTATGATTGAAAATGGCCCTGGTTGCCCTATAAATGCTTTGGTATTCATACTGAAATTGCTTCCTCATAGCATAACCTTAGAAGAGCTATAATGAACCAATCTCAGAAAAATAAATGTCAGCAGGAACAGTATAAGGGCTGTGAAAAAAACAAGAAACATCTTCTAAAACATGGACAACAGAAACATTTATAAGAATTACAAATTTATGGAGTCTTATTTTTTACAGGTTTTTGTTTGGAGATTAACTTTTGTTTGGCTTGGTATTGAATTTCCTTTCTTCATTGTTTTTTTTTTTGATACATCAGAAAATAAACAATTTGTTTCAAGGGAGTCCCTGTTAACAATAACTAAATCATTCCATTATACACAGTTGGCCTACATCTCTTTAAGTCCTTGGGAGAGTGAATTATCTTGTTCAATTTATAGAGTGACTGCCAGGGAATTGAAAGCAGGAAGGTATAGAAGTTGTTATAATCTGAAAAGGAAACACTGAGGTATTGCTGGGCATTTTATGTATGATTAAACCCATAGTTCATTTTCAGGAAGTTGTTCACAGAAGTCAGTAAGGAATCGCCTGTTCCATATGCAACAGAAAGGTGAATCAAGCACCACAATCATCTTCCTTTTCCACAGAGACTGGTGTGTGTGTGTGTGTGTGTGTGTGTGTGTGTGTGTGTGTGTGTGTGTTTGCTTTGCATGAACAACATATGATTTAGTGAAGAGTTAAAATATTTAGTTCTACTCTTACAAAGAAGTATGTGATTACATTATTTTCAGTCTGTTAAATAGTGAAGGAATTTGAAAGATGAGTAAAACGTGTAGGTTAAACTCTCTTTAGTTGTCAACAAAATCAGGATCTGGTTTCCTCAAATTTGGGGGGTTTATGATTAAGTGCATCTGAGGAGGTAACAAGCCTTAGAAAATACCTCAGGAGTGGATAAAGCAGACCTCCTTCTGGATGCTACAGGAACTCCAGAGAACCAGGCATACTTTTGTTGCCATGACCCTGTTTCTCCATATGCCTGTTTTTAGTACTTCATGGCTTCATTTTAGTATCTGTTGTCCGTCTCTGTCTTTCTATGGAATTTCCATTCTCAGAAATAATCTTTTAAAAATCTTATTAGTTCAAATGATAAATATTTATTGAAAATTAGGAAGGAGAAAATTATAAGAAATATCTGTATTACATATTGTGATTGAAGTGTGGCCACTGAATGATAGACAATGTCACGGTGAAGGCAGGGGCCTGAAGAACTATGATGAATTTCTTATTTGCTATTCTTTTATTACTAAGTTCTTACATAGTTCAGTTGCACTTTAAAACTTTTGTTCTAAAATTGCTTATGTAAAGAAAGGAAAGAGGAATATAGGGAGGAGTTTGCCAAGTAATGGCAGCTGCCTTCAGCAGTGTGGATTGTTCCTCGAGCAACCAGTTATGGTAGTGAGGAAGGGCTGAAGTGAAGCCTGAGTTCTGGACCACAGCCCTGTTTCTGGTTCCCTTCACTCAAATTTTCACCTGACACCAACTGCAGGAAGGAAGCCAGTGAGCAGGGTTAAGGAATTGAGCCAGGAGCATTAAACTGTAGTTATGACAAGACTCACATAACACAAACACTTTGCAAAAGTACTGAGAGAGAAGCTAGACTTTCTGCTGTATGTTTGATGTATAGGATTATGGATTTTTATGATCCTAAATAAAACAGTGGCTCAAATTTGAAGGATATGTAGACCACACAATATGAGGCACTGCTGCTGCACAAGTATAGTCAGTCACCATTGTATCAGGCAATCATTGCAGTCTGGCAGGTCCTAGAAACGAGCTGAGACCAACCATTTCTAACAGGTGCTCCTCATCATGTTTTCCTGTCCAAGAGCAAACTTTTGCCTATTATTATCTCTAGGGTTCTACAAAGGCCAAATACCTACTAGTGACATTTGAAATGACAGTGAATTTTAAAATTGATAAACATTAAAAATTTAGATTAAAAACTTGAGCCCACATCTTGAATGGGAATTATGTTACCTGGGAGGTGCAATCCCTTTATCAACACAACTTGATGGCTTATTTAATCAAAACATTCTGTTAAAAAGGAATTCACTCCTATAAAACAATGGCATATACATCAAACAATTTGTCACAATTGAAAATATAGCAACATACCTCCATTTGTTGATTGTTGGTGGATAAAGGCCTTGTCTTGGAGTGAGTCTCCTCATGGAAGCCTCATAGGATTCATCACGAGCAAAGCCATACATAATAATAAGTCCCTGTGACTTTTCAATTGCTTTTGTTTACATGAAGTAAGAACTTAGGACCTTGTAATGCAATCTGAATGCAGAGTTGCTTTATTTTTTATTTTTCACTTTTTAAAATCTCTATAATTGTCTTGCCCAATTTATTTTTAGCAGTTCAATTTTATTTATTTCCCTAAAATCTATTGCTTTTCCTAGCAACTACAACTCTTTATTCACACTCATATTTTATCAAATTATTTTAAAAGTTTTACTTGTATAAACATATTTGGTCACAAACATAATTGACATTTTTCTCATTTGAGTAAAGGTTTTGAAAAAAAAAAATTAAAATTAATTTTAATTGATATATAAAACATAAACATTGTACATATAATGGGGTAAAATATGATGTTGTTTTGTTTCGATACATGTTTAATTGTGTAATGTTCATATCAGATTAAACATGATCTATCTCTTCAAACATTAGTCATTCCATGATGGTATAAAATTTCAAAATTCTTTCTTTGAGCTTTTCAAAATGTATGTTACTATTATTTACAGTCATCCTACAATGCAAAAGCACCCCAGAATTTCTAGCTCTGATCTAACTGTAACTTAGTGCCCACAGACCCTTCATGAGCTTAGAGCTAAAATGTTGGAAGAGGCTAGCTTACCAAAGAATACTGTATTAGCCACAATTATTCAACATACTGTGGCTGTCATTGGGTTGCAGATAGGGAACTGAAAGCATTTATTAAGCTAAACTTATTTAAAAGCAGATCAGTTAAGAGTATAAACGATATTCTTATAAACGATATTCTGCTCATTCCCCCCCCCATTGTTTCACATTGCTCCTAACTGAAACTCCATCATAATGTTATTTTCTTATTCAGGAACCATTAATTTTAACCTGTTACCTATTTATTTACTCAAATTATGATTTAAGGAAAGTACGCCAGAAATGGTTAAGGAGGTTTGCTCCTCTAGCAATTCTGGAGCGCACATCAGGGGATTATTCTAAAATTATATTGGGTTATATCATTGCTACAAAAAGAGGAATATTTCTGATTTCTCTCTCTCTCTCTCTCTCACACACACACACACACACACACACACACACACACACACAGCAAATCTCTGATTTCAACACCTGATACTCTTTCTAGGCCATATATTTTTTTCTGGTTACAATAAAGGGAAGCATATGGTTTCAAATCCTGACCAGGACCTTAGTTGATAGATATTTTCCCTTCTTCAGACAGAAACTTATGTGTATGTAATTATATTTTCTGGGCCCCAGCATCAAGCATTGTCTTTGCTCTATAATTAAAGTTGTTCTGGATAACAGTTTTAAATTCACTCAAGTTATATCATTGTTACAAGAAGAGGAATATTTCTAATTTATCATTCGCCCATTGATTCATTGTTTTTTCAAGTCCTTGTTTCAATATCTCTAGAGATACTTTAAAATTTATGAGGGGCAAGGGGGAGGGAAAAAAAAAAGGGAGAGAATTGAACAACAGCAGGGGAGGTAGAGAGGGAAGATGGGAGGGGAGGGGAGGGGAGGGGGGATAGTAGGGGATAGGAAAGGTAGCAGAATACAACAGTCACTAATATGGCATTATGTAAAAATGCGAATATGTAACAGATGTGATTCTGCAATCTGTATTTGGGGTGAAAATGGGAGTTCAAAGCACAATTTGAGTCTAATGTATGAAAGATGATATATCATGAACTATGTAATGCGATAAATAATCAATAAAAAAAAAAAGACAAAAAAAAAAATAAAAAATAAAATTTACCACTTATGCAAACTGCCTAAACAATTATTCTCTAAAAGAATCCCTCCCTTAGAGTAGAAACTTGTAGTATATTAGAAGTATATGCTATTTGCTGTCAGCATTTACGTCATCTATCTGCATTTATATACTGTTTGTACCGCTAAAGGGAATGGCATTTTAACACACACACCCCTTTTTTGGTCTAGTAATTAATGATCAATAAAGGAAAAATGGAAAATATAGGTAAGCAAAACAAAATAAATATTTTGAAGAGTATAGACCAGTTTTATAGAATATCTCCCTTAGGATTATTTGAATGCTGCCTCACAATTTGATACAGTTTTTGCCTTTTTCCAGGAGTATTACAAAATTTACAAATACCCTTCCATGTGAAGAATATCCAGAGATATTTATAATCAGTGTGCTTGGTGTTACATGTTTGATTCACTAAGAAGTGGGCTCTGATAGAATAGTATGAGGGGATCTTACAAGAAATGCTCTTGAGACCAGCAGCTGTGGAGAGGCAGAAAGGGAGAAGGACTCCACAGAGAAAGTGAGCTGAGGCGATCTCAGTGAAAACCCCAGCGGATGCCACAGGAAGGAACAATGCTGCAAAATGACCCTTAAGAATCATCTAGCGCTGGGGCAAAGGTGCTGGTTCTTTAGATACTTGCCTCAGCCAGTCACTGGAAAGAGGGCATGCTCTTGAGTCAAAAGCAATTCTAAAGAGCACTGCCAAATGGGGGTTCTCTGTTTAAAGTACTCTGGCTGTGAAAATACAGCCGTCAGTCTTGAAGGGGAACAGAGTAGCACACACAAGGTCTGCTACATACCATGAATGGCAATGTTAGCTTTGATTGCTTTTTTGTCTGTCATACTTCTACAATGTAAAGGAAATTTTTATTTCTCTTTTCAATTAAGTAACAATAATATGGGGACACTATGGTTTAGATATGAGGTGTCCCCCAGAAATTCATGTATGAGATAATGCAAGAATTTTCAGAGGTGAAATGATCAGATTATGCGATGTGTAACCTAATCAGTGGATTAATCCATTGATATGGATTAACTAGGTGGTAACTATAGGCAGGTAGAATGTGACTGGAGGAATTAGGTCACTGGGGATATGCCTTTGGGGTTTATGTTTTGTCCTTGGTGATAAGAACTTATTCTGCTTCCTAGCTGACATGTCCTCCTCAATATCCTTCTGCCATAATGTATCCTTCTAATATCCTTCTCCATAGTGCTATGGAGTCAGCCAACCATGAACTGAAACTTTGAAACCATGAGCCAAAATAAACTCTTCCTCCTTGAAATTGTTCTTCTCAGATATTTTGGTCACAGCAACACAGAGGCTTAAGGAGGAAACAATGACATTATGCAATGATTCTGACCCTCCATAATCTTTTACCAAAAGACTTACTCCTTTAAGGGTTTCTACCTCAACCTATTATAACTACAAAGGTTGGAAATGGTGATTTTATACATGATCACTAGTTTTGTATTTATTGACATTCTGCTATAAAACAGCAATTCTTTCCCTGTTATTTTGTTAGTTCATTCATCTTTATTAGTAATATGAATTTTATAAATTGTGTCAATTCAATGAGATATAATCCAATAGTATCATTATTTATTTTCATACTTTAATTGTCTAATAGTTGATCAATTAGATCTTCTTGAAGCTATTTTTATGTTCTTTTGATATAAATCCTATCAATTCTTGAGCATTTCCTCACCTCTGGTACAATATTTTGAAGATCATCTTGCATTTTTCCTGCCTTGACCCTGGATTTAGCCATTTTTCTAAAATGACTTCCTTTCAGTGGTGGAAGATATGAAATTTAGAAGCAAATTTGGTTCTTACTATATATAGTAATGAAAAAAATATTTAATAAAAATATGAGTTTTTTGCCTTTTTCCAGGAGTATTAAAAAATTTATGATTAACCTTCCATGTGAAGAATATCCAGAGATATTTATAATCAGTGTGCTTGATGTCACATGTTTGATTCACTAAGGAGTAGGCTCTGATAAAATAGTATGAGAGGATCTTCCAAAAACTCATATTTTTATTAAATAATTTTGTCCTGTAGTTTTCTTATCTTAACAGTGGGACAAAATAACTTGTGCATAAGATAATTTCCAAATATAAAATAAGAATTCATGTAAAATTTTAGAACATTGTATGGCACCCAGTATTAAATATTTACTTATTATTTTCATGTTTATTCCCAATTCTTAGTAGTTACTTAATAAATGTTGTCTTGCTTTTTTGAATAGAAATGTAACATACAATTGAAACTGTAAGCAAAATATTATGCAAAATATCAGAACACTTAGGGATTTCTTTACACATTACAACTATTTCTCTTTTAATAACTTTATATATATATATATATATATATTATATATATACCATATATATATATATATATATATATATATGATATACATATATATATCATATATATATAGTAGGACTGTGCTAGAGGGCCATAAATCCAAATCTTGATCCAAGTTCTAGCTGTAATACCACAGAGAAAGTTCTAAAATGGCTATGATAGCCAAAAGGAACAATTTTGCCATTAAGCAACTGGGAGCTCAAGAATAACTAAAGTCACTTGCTTGAGCTTTCTTATGTATGATAAGAAAGTTCATTTTATTAACACTAGCAGTTCTTAAATCCTAAGATCAAGAGTACTCAGGGGCTGCTATTAATGAGATTTTAATACTTTTAACTTGCACCTCTACATTCTTTCACAAGGTAACAGTTTAGGACAAAAGGAGAAAAAAAAAATTTCAGAGTCTGTCTCATACAAGGGTAGGAAAATGGTAGGTTAGTTATGAGAACATACCATAACATTGTTGTTATAGCCCAAGATTCTTTTTTTTCCCAAAGCTGGGGATAGAACACAAGGCCTTACATATGCTGGACAAATGTTGTAGCACTGAGCTACATTCCAATCCTGTATAACTTGATCTTAAATGCAGTACTGTCTTGTCTTCAAATATTCTTAATTATGTTTATTTCAAGCACATGATTGCCAAATAATTCAGTAAATCTCTATTATGTTCTTAAATGGAAACAAAATGTTCTTGAGAAAGCCTAGTCTTCATCACTACTCAGAAAATAAGTTAAATATAAAACTGGCTAAATCATAGTAATAGAAGTTAGTAAACTATGACTTAATGTCTTTAGGAGTAAATATGAACATATTTCAGAAGCACTAATTTGCTCTAAATATTCATGAAAAGTTAGCAAGTAAATAGCGTACTACTTAATTCATACAACAAATATTTGGTTTTAAAAACTAAATAAAATTATTTACATAATTTCATGTCCTATATTATCAATATCCTTTTATATTGCAAGTGTATGTACATTACAATCTATGGAAAACATTATGCACATTGTGCCAAATAAAATCCATATGTATAAAATCTCTCATGCTCTAAAAATAGAATGTACTCTGAATCAATAATACCCACTGACTCTTTTCTGACTTGTAGTCTTGTTATCTCCTGATAACAAAATGTCTTACCTCTAAAATTCTTGCCCTCCCTTAAGCTTGTATTTGTCATCATTGGAAATATACTCAGGAAAGCCAACTGTTCTTAACAAACATTTACATCAAGTCCAGTCTCTGTTCCAAAGGAACCATTACAATGAATAATTTTATGGGTAGTGTGGGACCCAAGAAGCCTAAGACACTCATTGTAGCTTATTGTGTCAAATATGCTTGCAAAAAAAAAAAAAAAAGGCCCTCAATTTGACTTTCAAAGACAGAATTAAATCACATCTTAGGATTGATAGTGTATATGTTAAAAGTCTCTCAGTATACAAATATATGAGTCATTTTCTTTTAGTTCATCAATGACTCATCCAAAAAACCCTTAAATCAAAGCCAATAAGAACTTCTCATTGATTGATATAGCCCCTCTCCCTCCAGCCTTTAAAAATGCAAAACTTTTAAAAGATTCAGTCATTTGTCAAGAGCTATTTAATTTGTGGCACCCCAAAGATGTTCTCTGCTGATCTTCCATAGAGCTGATTTTATCTACTATGTCTGAAATTGTGCCAATTTTATAGTACAATAAAAGTAGTACATTGGCTCTAAGAGCCATGTATTTTCTTGGGAGTACTCTCAAGGATAAAATTTAGTTTATCAAATTAACAAAATTGATACATAGTTTAATGAGGAGTAACACAGAGGGTACTTGCAAGTAAGGGCAACTAACTATAAGGAAAGAAACTATTCTACCCCTTCCTCTTTGTATAGCAGGTAGGTGGTATGGGAGAAAATGATCCATTCCAACTCTATAGATGGATTCTGATGGATCCAAGCCATACAAGTCATTTTTGGGTTCGTCCATTCACATCCTACTTAGGCATAAGCCAATGCAAATATGGAGTCTCATTATAACCAAATTAGTCTAATCACAGTAAGGAAGAGAGTTTTATTTTTAATTTCATGGTCAGAAGAAAAAATAAATCTCTGTCTCACCCTAGATCTGAATGAAAAACCAGTATCTGTGGCTGCTCTAGCTGGTAGCCTTCTTGCAGTCATGAGATAACCCGCCCCAGTGACAAGATGAATCTACAGAGGAGGGCAGCACTAACAGAAACACAGAGAAGTGGCACTCGTCCTTCAGTAACACCATCCAAGTTGTTAATATTTGAATCCCCATATTCCCACAGGATTTTCTAGTTGTGTCATTGGCTTATTTCAATAAATCTCTTGTTGCTTGAGCCAACTTTTAAAGTCCTGAATTTTTAATAAACATCAGTCAAGGGGTTATTTGGACAGAGGATTAAGAAGGGAACAGAATATGAGAAGAATTAATTAGAGCTAAAGAAACTTTACTGATAACACAATTTTTCCTAGGAACTATGTAAGGTTATACCTAAAACTTTAAAGAGTTCTTAAGAATTTAGAGGTTAAAAAAATGTTTAAGTCACATAACTCAATTGTATAAACACCAAAAATTAACTTTATAATATAATACAGTTTAAGCTTTATTTTGGGCTTCCATTCTGCCTGATGGCATAAAATGTATAAAAACTTATTTATGGATAAAACTTGTTTCTGGATAAATTTAATATTTTCAAGTCTCTACATAGTTGATTCAACATTTTTCTTCACATTCTATGAAGAGACATCTAACTCAAGGAGAGGTCACATAGTATCATGGCACTGATGAACAACATTGAAATGGTCATCATCATTTCTCATGATGATAACTATTAGATGAACATTGCCTGGTCTGTACTTCCCAATGGTCCTACCTACCAAAAAGAACACAGCAGTCTTAGCTCAGATGGTTGGTCAAAGGATTCAGTTCTCTGTGCTCTACTCATAAGGTCCAGTGAGAATAGTTTACCTTTTCTCACCTGCCTCTAAACAACATCATGTATCATAGAGAATTTCTCGGTACTCTCCTTTGCCTTCTTAGGGATACTGGAAAATCAAAGGTTGCATGGCTGCCCAAATATTTATACCTAAAATGCCAATTCTCTCCTTTAACTCCACTAGAGATGAACCAAACTAGTGCAAGAATTTGTACCTTTCTGAGCTCCATGCAAGAAATGAGAACATGTTTTATACTCTCTGGTGCCCAGCGTTTCCTGATTTCATATATAACTTGAAATGGGTTGGGAGTGGAGAGTTTTCTTAAAGACCTAATGAACAGAAAATTCAAGTTTCTATTAACTTTCCTCTCTTAACCATCTCAAAGATTTTGTATATAGTAGATAAGGTAGACCGAATAATGATACCACAGATATCCACATTCTAGTCCATACAACCTGTGAATGTTACATTACATAGCAAAAGAGCTTTACAATTGTGATTAGAGGAGATTATCATAGATTAATAGGTGGGTCAAGGTCCTTACCATGGTTCTTATAAGAGGAATTAGGAAGATTAGAGACAGTAACAGAGATCTGATGATGCTACACTGATGATTTTAAAGACTGAAGAAGGGCCCTGAGCTAAGGAATGCAGGAAGGCTCTAAATATTTGAAATGGAAGGAAACCGATTCCTCCCACAAGGAACATCAGATGAAAAGCAGCCCTAGTAACCCATCCTGGACTCCCAACCCTCAGGAATGTAAAGGAGTAAATTTCTGCTTTCTTTAGCCACTGAGTTTGTAATGAATTGTTACAGCAGTAATATATAGAGCAATAATCATTCAAAAGTTAGTTATAAACCTTTCTGATTTTTGCCCCAAATTGATCTTTTCTAGTTGCATTGTGATAAGTAGTTTCTGTAGAAATAGGCTTAATTTCTAGTAGCTAAAGGGGATAGGTCCAAGTGATTACTATTTATGTGACCACAAAAGGAAAAGAAGAAGGACAAATTGGTTAATATTCTATTATGGCATCTGTTATGGTTTGAATATGAGGAGTTCCCCAAAATCTCCTGTTAATGGAATAATACACAGAGGTAAAATGACTAGGTTATGAAATCTGAAATCTAATTGGTTCATTCTATTTTGGATGGACTGACTGGATAGTAACTATAGGCAGGTGGGGGGCATGGCTGGAAAAGGTGAGTCACTAGGCATGTGCCCTAGAAACATGCATCTTCCTCACCCATGATGTTTGGACCCACTTTGGGCCCAGAGAAATGGAGTTAGCCATCCATGGGCTGAGAGCCCTGAAACTGTTTGCACCAAATACATATTTCTTCCTCTATGTTGTTATTGTTGTTAATGTTGGTTACAGTGACAAAAAACATCATGTCATACTGGGTAATTTAGTGAAAAAAAACACACAATTTAGTGAATAAAATCACACAGATAGCAATTATATTTATTAGCATCTTCCAGGATTTCATTTGTTCCTAAGAGCTGCCTCTCTGTGGGAAGGTACAGTGATGTGTGCGAATAATTCATTTTTAAGAAATAGGTGCTACTGCCACGTGAAGCCCATTTTAGGCATAATAATAATAGGTTATAGTGAATCCTTTCAGATTTGTACCTCCTAAATGAGTCATTTTAATATTTCATATGTAATTTTCCATTTTTATATTTTTATATGTAATTTATCTAGATGTCATTCATTTATTCCCCATGACATATTTTTTACAATGTGTACATTTGAGCTGCTATAACAAAATGCCATGAACTAGGTGGCTTATAAACCATGGAAATGTGTTTCTCACAATTCTCAAAACACAGTAGATGCCATATATTCTATTTTATGAAATCATCCAAACCTAAGTATGTGAGTTATGTATTATAAGCACTGTAACCTATTTCCCCAAAGGTAGTACAATCAAACTCCTTCCATACCATAGTGAAAAACATGACTTATTTTCCTCACATTTTAAATTTTAGTTAAGTTTTATAACAATAAAAATAAAATAATATGAATTAAATGGGCTATGATGTTTTCTTTGAAACTGCATGGCAGAACTCTACTTCTCATTAGGTTTGTTTAAGGAAATATGGAACTATGATGAAAATAGCATTGGTGATCACATACTTACATGATCTGTAAAGATGAAGATAAGTTAACATGAAATATATGTAAAGAGTGTGATATCATGGCTAAACAATAAGGAAATGTCTAGCCACAATTTCTAGTTTGTGAAAGGTTTCTCAAAACATTTAAATTTATTGAAGCAGAACAAATAAAAAAATTTACAATTAAGTCAAAAAATTATAAAACCTAATTCATTGGATTATACAAAGGAGAATGAAGAGAAGGGATGAGGGATAGAAATAAGAAAGACAGTAGAATGAATAAGACATAACTTTCTTGTGTTCATATCTGAATACATGACCAGTGTAACTGCACATCATGTACAATTACAAGAATGGGAAGTTATAATCCACATATATATAAAATGTTAAAATACACTCTAAATTGTCATGTATAAATAAGAAGAACAAACTAAAAAAAAAACTACTATGTTAGTTAGCTTTATGTCACTGTGACCAAAATAACTGACATAAACAACTTAGAAGAGAAAATGGTTGTTTTGGCTCACAGTTTTAGAGGTTGAGACCATGGTTGGCTGAGTCCTTGGAACCAAGGTGAGGCAGAACATCATGGAGGAAGGGCATGGCAGAGGAATGCTGCTCACCTCAGGCAGCCAGGAAGCAGAGAGAGCAAGGATCACTGGATACAGGGAAAGCAAACCCTGTGAGGGCATGCCCCCAGACACCCACCTCCTCTATCATGCCCAACATGCCTACAGTTACCACCCCATTTGTCCATTCAAATGAAGATGGATTGATGGATGCCATGAACCAGGTGGTATATAAACCATGGAAATGTGTTTCTCACAATTCTCAAAATACAAAAGATGCCATATATTCTATTTATGAATAGGTCACAATTCTTGTAATCAAATCATTTCATCTCTGAACATCCCTGCATTAACACAGGAGCTTTGGGGGGACATCCCACATACAAACTATAAAAGTTCTCACTTCTGCAACTTCAAGGAGAATCCTTCTTGGAGTTGTATTGAAAGTAAATAATATGCTGAAGTAGATTAAATTACCTACATTGATGACTGATTAAACAAATATACAATGAATACTGGATACCTATTATAAAGGATGTTGAACATCCTCATGTCCTGATATGGAGAATTTGCTACTGCAAATGTGGTATGAAAAATAAAAATAAAAAACAGGCTAGAAAACAACATATTTCCATTCCCACAAGGTTGATTATATGGTAAGTACAAAATTCAGAATGCAAAATTTAGAGCTGGGATGTAACTCAGTGGAAGACCATTTGTCTACTATATGTGGGTTTGATTTCTCACCCCAACCCCCCAAGAAAAAGGCATTAAGATTACTTAAGTATATAATTTTTAAAGAATTTTTCCAATTCAGTGCTTCCATTTTTGGTGTTTATATACTTAATTACTTCACAATTCTAAAATCCAATTCTTGCCCCTCCCTACCAACCCACCACTCCATCTTTACTTTGCCTTCAGCTCATGTGTACTTCAAGTTCTTGTGGAGTTTATCTGTCAACCTGGCATTAGAGGGAGAAACTTAGACCATGGGGATGAGCATTTATTCAGGACAACTTCCACTGGGATGTAGAGTCTTCAGTTTTCCATATATTCTCCGGGTTCATCACTGTTTGCCTTCAAAATAACAAGTCTGTGTGGGCACTTTGCTCCCTCAACATTCTTACCATGAAGCTTCTGCAGGACTCTGTGTATCCCAGCCATGTCCACATCCCTCTTGAAAATACATGATCCTCTTAGAATTCCCTTCAACATCAAGTGAAAAGAGTATAGGGCTCTTAAGGTAACTTTCAGGCCCAATAATAAGATACTTCATTCAAATGTTGCTACTAGTTACCAGGTAGGTTGCAGGGATTCTGTACAAGACTTGCAGGTTCCACCAGTTTCCTGAAGGGAAGCTGGATGAGGTTTCACAATCACCCTGGGATCTAACCTCTCCCCACAGTACTAGGTATGGTGCTGGGTCCTTAGCAAGGGTCAGCCATCGTTTTTAAAATTACCTGTTTCTTTCTACTGTAGATGCCTTCATCTCCTTTTGGGGCAGGAAACTGTTCTCAGATTATCAGTCTTCTAAATTGTGTTATTTATGAAATAAACAGGGAAGGAATGGGTTTCTTCCTTGCTATTCAACTTTCAACTTAATCACTAAAAAAAAATCTTTTTTATTTCAAAAATGTCATATTTTGTAAATTAAAAAGCTCTGTGTTTTAAAGTCAGCAAATCTTTGTGTTTTTTCTAGATGCTTTTAGGTGATACCTTCCCTGTGGCAAATAAATCTCTCCTTACTTAATAAAGACTGCTCTGGGTGGAGGAGCTGGAAGGAGGAGATTCCATACAGCACTAGCAAACCTCAGTTCATATTGCCAAGTTTGATCTCAATGGCAAGTACTTTGCCATTGAGTCACATTTCCATCAGTTACAGATTCATCTTTTATGAAAACCATTTTTTCTCAAATTAAACAGAGAGCTGTAGTGATCAGGAGGAGACTCTTGTCTTTCCATAATAATTAAAACTCTTCCATATAGCCAGCACGTGAAGATGGGTGATTCCAATATTGAAAGAATTCATGTAAATATTTTTCAAAAATAGCATTTTATTTTTTAATTATTTGCATATATGCCAAAGGAAAATAGAACAAACTGTTCTTCTGTATCTGCCTAAACACTGAATCTCCAGATTCTGAATGCTGCTGAGATTCTGTGAACTCTCCCCAAATTAAAACCTCATCAACAGAGTCTATATAGATTGCAATTTATATTTTTGATTTTGTAAGTCACAGAACATAGTGACTTATGAAAAAAATGTGGCAACAGACAGACACAGGTTTTAATGCTGTCTACATTAGTTATAAAAACTGAAATTGGCCAGGATGCTTAACTTTGAAATCATATTATTATCATCTATGGAATGAGATAAATAATAGTACAATCCTTGAACAGCTATGAAAGCCAATGTATGAGATAAATGTGAAGCACTAAATATGCAAAGAACATAAAATCCTCAAGGAAAGTTAGATACAAGAAGAGAACTTAATGTAATACAACCACTTTCTTCAACTTTCCACTAACCATTACTATATTTTAGTATGTTCCATGACAATGTGACCTTTCCCAGCCCTGTCTAATAGTAGAAGGGCCCTTTTGTACTCCATCCTTCCAGGAAGCCACTGCAGTAATTAACAACCACCGCATTGTCAGACAGACCTGGTTCAGCTCTATATCTTATTAATTGTACAAATTTGAGCAAATAACTTAACATCTTTAAACCTCATTTGTAGAATCCGAATACTGATTTCTACATTCAACTGTTGCTCCACAAAAATAATCTATAAATAATGATTGCTGCGATATCAACATAATAGAAAATGTCCCATATACTACAATTATTCTGAGTGTTATGACATATTAAACTCTCTTTATTATCTGACTTTAGTGTTGTTTTTTAATCTAGCTGGTGGGACATAGTAGTACATGCATGTAATCTTCAGCTCAGTATGCTGAGGCAGAAGAATCCTAAGTTCAAGGTCAGCACAAACAACTTTGTGACACTGTCTCAAAAAGAAAAAAAAAAAGAGTTGAGGATGTGGCTCAGTGGTTAAGTGCCGAGGGTTCAATCCAAGATACCAACAAATAAATACACAAAATAAAAAAGAAGGAAGAAAGAAAGAATTTTCTATTACAATAAAGAAAAATCCTTGTATGTTTTCTCAATCATAAAAGGGAAATATATGTTGGAGACTTGGGCCTACTTTTTCTTCTAATAGGTACAGCATCTCTGGTTTAATTCTTAGGTCCCTGATCCACTTTGAGTTGAGTTTTGTGCCTTGTGAGAGAAAGGGGTTTAATTTCATTTTTTTTTTTTTTTGCCTATGGATTTCCAGTTTTCCCAGCACCATTTGTTAAAGAGGCTATCTTTTCTCCAGTGAATGTTTTTGGTACCTTTGTATATACTACATGACCATATTTATATGGGTTTGTCTCTGTGTCCTCTGTTCTGTACCATTGGTCTACAAGTTTGTTTTGGTGCCAATACCATGCTGTTTTTGTCACTATTGCTCTGTAGTATAGTTTAAGGTCTGGTATAGTGTTGCCACCTGCTTCACTCTTCTTGCTAAGGATTACTTTAGCTATTCTGAGTCTTTTATTTTTCCAGATGAATTTCATGACTGCTTTTTCTATTATTATGAGGAGTGTTATTGGGATTTTGACTGGAATTGCATTAAATATGTATAGAGCTTTTGATATTATGGTCATTTGACAATATTAATTCTGCCTTTCCAAGAACAAGATTTCATCTCACTCCAGTCAGAATGGGAGCTATTAAGAATACAAACAACAATAAATGTTGGAGAGGATGTAGGGGAAAATGCATACTCATACTCTGCTGGTGGGACTGCAAATTGGTGCAGCCAATATGGAAACAGTATGGGGAATCCTTGGAAAACTTGAAATGGAACCTCTATTTGACCTAGCTATCCCACTTCTCGGTCCATCCCCAAAGGACTTAAAAATAGCATACTGTAAGGACACAGCCACATCAATGTTTATATCAGCACAATTCACAATAGCTAAACTGTGGAACCAAACTAGATGCCCTTCAGTAGATAAATGAATAAATAAAATGTGATATATATACACAATGGAATATTATTCAGCATTAAAAGAGAATAAAATTATGGCATTTACTTGTAAATGGATGGAGTTGGAGAAAATAATGCTAAGTTAGCCAATCCCCAAAAAACAAATGCCGAATGTTTTCTCTGATTTAAGGATGCTTATTCCTAATGAGGTTAGGGGTGGGGGACATGGGAGGATTAGATGAACTATAGATAGGTCAAACAGGGAGGAGGGGACGGAAGGGGACATGGGTGTAGAAGAGACCATGGAATGAAATGAACATCACTACCCTAAGTACATGTATGAACACATGAATGGTGTGACTCTACTTTGTGTGCAAGCAGAGATATGAAAAAATGTGCTCTGTATGTGTAATATGAATTGTAATGTATTCTGCTATCATATATAACAAATTTAAATTTAAAAAATAAATGAATAAATAAATAAGGGAAATATATGTCCCCTTCTAAATATCTACTGATTGTTAGGTAGTAGTTAGTTATGAGCAGTGAAATGTAAACCAATAACAGCAGGGATATGGAGTTTCTTTGTAATTGCTTTTAATAAACAACCAAGTAGCCTGTAGAATAATAATAGGTGTACTAACCCTGAGAATAAATAGGTGGAAACAAAGGCAGTTGATTAAAAAATATGTCAAAAGGGAATGATCAGTGGAGCTAACTTCTCACAGGGTCTACTGAGGTCATAGTAAATTTAGGATTTCTAGTCATGGGTTTCTCAATGTATTTCAGAATGGAAATTTTATCAGTAGCACAGGGACACTAAGGTAAATTCTGTCCAATCACTGACCCAAATACCCACATTAACATAGGACTGACTTGTAGATGAAATATCACTAAATAGGTTGGCCATCATGACAATTCCAGAAAAGACCAGCTGGGTTAAAAACTCCCCCACCCAGAGGAAGGAGGAATTGAACACCTGATTGACAGCAATAAATTTGGAAGCAGCATCGTTTCCTTTGTCAGTCTCTGCTCAGAGATGACCCACTCTTTCCCATGAGTGTTTTTGCTTGAGACTTAATTTACTTTCGCTTAACTTTTGCTTATAATCAAGTTCTCTTGCTTGGCCTTTCATGTCTGCTTTAAATTTTCTTTCTTGGGGAAAACTAGAGGTTTGATGCTTCAATTTTCCACTGTCCTTTGTCACTGACAAGCACTGTGACATAAGACAGAAAAAGTCCAAAACTCAGGGAACTCTGAGCCACTATATAATTGATGTAGATCAATGCCTAAACATCAAATCACTGCTTTTAAAAATATTTGAATAAAATGTATTCTATTTAAAATACTTAGTGGCATTATTCTTGGGTTCTAAAGTGGCATTACACAGAAGCTGTTTATTATAGTTATCTGAAACAATAATAAACAATGAAGAGGCATTTTAATTTTCTTCAACATCTTAAATCAACAGAGAATGTCAGGAGACTGTTCTTCACCTTTTAAACAGGAATATTGTCTCGTAAAATCATCATAACAATGAAATAACTGTATTCTTAAGATCACTAAGCAAACCATTATTTCTCCAGCTAAGTGTGTTTTATGAATACACATCGAGTAGATTGGAAGCCTCAAAAGGCAGCTCACAACAACCAGCCAATTCAATCCTCTTTTAAGGCAGCTGTATATTTTCTCTAATATGTGATTGGTTCAACCTTTTAATTTAAAGAGAATTTTGGCTTTTAATGAAGGTTTATCCTGGCCACACACCAAACTGCATTTTTAGGATAAGTTCTATTCTTAATCAGAAATACAGTAATTATAGTAAAAACCAGCTCTATTATTTTTTTCCCTCTCTCTCTTTTGCTTTGCCACTCAGCTACATCCCAGCCCTAATTGCATAAATGCCAATTACTAAATACTTTGACTTAATGGGCCGCTAGGTCTCTGTCTCAACTCCTCAGCTCTATCATAGTGGAACAGAAGCAGCTAAAGACAGCACATGATTAATTGGTATGTTGCTGCTAAAACCAAATTTATCCAGAAAAGTGGAGAGTGACCTGGTTTAGGCTATAGTTTGTGGACATTTTGTGTAGAAGATGGATCTTATTCAAAGTATAAAAAATACAATTTGCTATACAGAATGTTCTGTGAAAAATTCAAAATGGAATCATACCAAACCACAGCATATCATAGATCCAAGATTCAGTGTTACATGCTATGAAAGTATGACTGAAATGTAAGACCAAGTTCTTATCCTTAGGAAGCTTGTGATTTTCCAGGGAAGCCAAGACTTGGACAGAATAAATTGACAGGCAATACTAGACATTATGTAATGAAGTGTTAGGGGGATAAGCTTAAATTAAGCTCAGGACTTTCAGGACTCTACTGGGGATAGGTATTTATTTAATATATTTCAACTAAATAAGAGTGAGTAACACTACTATCCCTGGAAAGAAAAAGTTGGTACCTTATTTATCAGTTAACCTGATATGCAGAATTACCTGTTATTCCATATACCCACTTTCTTGACATTTTACAATGATAGGAATTTTCAAAAAATCTGTTTGTTCTAGGGATACAAATTGAGTTTAAAATTGCTTTTTAAAGATGTTAGAGAAAGATGGAAATGTTAGATATTCAGGAAATTGCTGTCAATTTCTCAGAAATTTGTAATCCATCCTTGCAAATTAGCTAGGGTCCAGAGACCTAAGCCCAAGAGGAACAACAATAACAAAGTTAGCAAGTATGAATAGTATGAATAGTGGCTTTTTTTTTTTTAAGAAAAAGAAATTTGAAGAGAAATCCATCGAGTCTGCCATCAGATCTACAGCTAATTGTCAAGGAAAATTCAGTAGACATATTGAATTTTTAAATTGTTCTGAAAAAGTATCCAAAATTATAAGGTTTTTTTTGTTGTTGTTGTTTTGTTTTTGCCATTGATAAGAATCACTACATTTAAGCTGAGCACAGTGATACATGCCTGTAATCCCAGTGGCTCAGGAGGCTGAGGCAGGAGGATTGTGAGTTCAAAGCCAGCCTCAGCAATTTAGCAAGGTCCTGAGCAACTCAAAGAGACTCTGTTTCTATTTTTTTAAAAAATGGGGGGCTGGAGATGTGGCTTACTGTTTAAGTGCCCCTGGGTTCAATCTCTCCACCAAAAAAAAAAATTCACCACATTTATAAAAAGCATTTAAAGTCACATTTCAGGAGAAGTATTGCTGCCAAGGTCTTTCCACCAAGACCTGCTAAATCCTTGTTCTCAAGTACAAGGTTGGGATTATTTGACAAAATGAAACAAACAAAAAACTGTAGTGTTCTGTTCCACATTTTCAGCTTTGAAATTTCTGAATTGTTATATACTATTTGTTAGACTAGACTCTTACAGTATACACACTATACACCAAGGATTAAACTCAGGGGATGTGGATCTTTGAGCTACATCCACAGCCTTTTTATTTTTTACTTAGAGACAGGATCTTGCTAAATTGCTTAGGGTCTCACTAAGTTGCTAAGGCTGGCTTTGTACTTGTGATCCTCCTACCTCAGCCTCCTGAGTTACTGGAATTACAGGCATGTACCACCATGCCTGGCTGTTTTTCTCTTCTTAATCTATCTTTTGTTATAGAGAGCTTAGGCATGAACTTCTGATAAAAGAAAAAGATTTATTTTCCCTTACCAAGCCATAGTTCTTAACAATAAAAAAAATAAAAGTTTAAATCAATCAGCTTCAAGATGTTCCAATATTCTGTTCCTCTATTTTATTTCATCAACATCATGACCTCCCCCAATGATTTACAAATATATAAATTCAACTCAAAACAACATTTTATTATTTTGAAGTTGTTATTAGATATTCTTTTGTAAGATAACTTGAAATTTATTTTATTTGAATTTTATTTTTATTTGATTTAAAATTCATCCTGATTTTCCTGATATTTTTCTTTATTAGGAGCTCATTCATGGGGCTGGGGTTGTGGCTTAGTGGTAGAGTGCTTGCCTAGCATGTGTGAGGCTCTGGGTTCGATCCTCAGAACCACATAAAAATAAATAGGTAAGTGTGCTCAACTACGACTTTAAAAAAAAAAAAAGCCATTCATGCTGAGGCCTAGCATGCACAGGCCCTTGGTCTGATCCCTAGCACCACACACACACACAAAAATAAATAATTAAATGTCAGTTAAAGAGTCGTTATATCTGTAATTATATAGTCTTATTCTTTAACTTGCATCCTCCTCTCAAATATATGGTAAATAAATATGAATTGATAGCATTCTTTTAAATGGCTCAAATTCCATTCTAATACAAATTAAAATGAATTTTGATTATGATTTGGTGGTCATTGTTATTCAGTCCACTCTTTTCAATGATAAATAATAATCACCAGATACTGTTTTTATTTTAATTAATTTTAATTTAATTAATTTTAATTTAATTTTTTAAATTTAATTTATTTTAATTAATGTGAGCACTGAATTGTTCCAGCTTCTTTTGGAATCTATCAATTTCACTCACATTAGACTTTTGCTCTTATAACCATGCATTGCTAGCTTTTCCTATTTTTGGTGCTGATTTGTAAAACACATGAAAACTGTTTAGATTCATACATAGTGCAGAACTATTTGGCTAAGTTTTGGAGAATAGTTTTATTCTAGAATATAAGACAAAAAAGTGATGTAAAATATCAGGTTGTTTTTCTGATGGCATAGTCTCAAGGTTTAACAGACTTTATTGCTAGTTTCTACCTACCTCTGAGAAGGGAGGAACCTCTCCTAGTAAGAATTCCTTTTGTTCCCTACGCTAAAATGTATTTCCTTTCTAAAGTTTATTCTTTGTAATGTGGGAAGAATTTTGAGAATAAGTCACCGCTAAATTATGTTGTAATGTCCCTGTGTTCTGAGATCATTTAATAGGTATGCTAAAGAGAGAGGCCATAAGAACTGGAGATTTATTCTTACAGCATAAGAGTATTTGCAAAACCTTCAGAAATTTTAAGGCACCTATGTGGCAATTAACTCCATTTTGTGGTGAGTTACAGATGACAAAAACTATACTCTAATTGACTTTAAGAATATTTTTATAGACAACAAACATTTCTAGCTAGCATTTGCCATAATTATATGAGAAAATCTACCTTTTCAAATTTCATTTTTGCACCTTTAATACTGAATTTTTCTGATTCTAAAACACATATTGCACACTTTATCATTCTAAAGTTGGACCATTTGTCACAATAAGGACACCTTATGTTCCTTGACGTCAGACACCATTCATGCTGGAGACATCTTAAGCCGGCAATACCAGGCTTTCCTTGTCACTGATGATTTGTCAGGAAAACTGCAACTCTCCCTGGTTCAGACATAGCCATTGAAGGACCATTGGAGAAAGGATGCTGAGTTGTGGTTGTTGTGTGAAAACCTTCACTTCACAGCTTCCAGTGAGCGCAAGAAAGTGACCTCATCATAACCTGGAGAACAGTCTTCATCAAATCCCAGAGAAAGAAGTAACATTTTTTTTAATAAATACTGGATCACAAATGCTCATAATGGCAGAGAGGAGAAAATTTTGTGGATAAACACATCTACAGTTTGATTAAAAATTGACACAAAAAACGGGTGTCACAGAAGAGGCAGAAATAAATATAAGAATTCCTTAAATGACATATTGTATTATATCATATGTGTGTATATATATATATATATATATATATATATATATATATATCTTGTTTCTTACATAATGAAATATGTATTTATAAGAATGAAATATAATAAAAATTTGTATTTAATGTATTAAAAGAACATTACAATGAGTGTAAAACATGAATCTGAAGAAATATGAAGATGCTATACTGTAATTCGACATTATTTATATCCCCATTCTCAGTGGTAAAGTTTAGAGTATGTTTTAAATCAAAAGAATCTTAAATTGTCTGGAATATGGTAGCTACCTTGGTTGACTGTTAGACTATGTTTGTTGTAGCGATGTAAATTTTTTAAAGTTGTCTTTTTCCAAAATAGAAAAGTTGATTTCTTACTAATGGCAAATTAGTTACTTTTTGTTTTTCTAAATAATATTGAAGCAACACTGGCTGAATTATAGTTTTTCTTTCACATATAATTGAACTTATAACTAAATTAAAGGAAATGAGATATCTATTCTTTACATATTGTGTTTTATGGAGCTCAAGTGTCCATGGAAAGTCATGACTCTTTCAAGGAGTATCACATTAATAGAGGTCAGCTTCAAGTGCTCTTGTGATAATGAGGGCATTTTCCAATTTTTTAAATATCTAGATTTATGTTTTTCTTATGACACCAACTTTGCCATTTTTGCCCTTTGAGATAAAATTTCTTCCTCAATACTAAGAGAGAATAATAACAGAAGAATTTGAAGAACAGACATCACTTCTCAAATAAGTTAATGAGATATTTTGAGGAGAAAAACTTACAACTTGAAAATAACCTGAAAGCAAGTTCTGAAAGAAGTCTTATTTTTCCGGGTCTTACTGAAGGCAGTGTGATAACAGAGGAAAGTGGGCTGTGGAAGCAGAGACTGAAATATAAAATATGGGTTTCCTGATTAGTAACTGTAATCATTGGAAAGATAATAGACTTCGTTGTCCTCCCCCCCCTCCTCCTCCTCCTCCTCCTCCTCCTCCTCTTCTTCTCCTCCTTCTTCTTCTTCTTCTTCTTCTTCTTCTTCTTCTTCTTCTTCTTCTTCTTCTTCTTCTTCTTCTTCTTCTTCTTCTTCTTCAACTCAAGGGAGCTTAACCACTAAGCCACATTATCAGCCCTTTTTTAATATTTTATTTAGATACAGGGTCTAGCTGAGTTGCTTGGAGCCTTCCAAATTGCTGAGGCTGGTTTGAACCTGTAATCCTCCTCCCTCAGCCTGATGAGCTGCTGGGTTATAGGCATGTGAAGCTGGGCCAAGCAGTAATAGACATTTTAACCTGAGTTTTCTTATTGGCAAACTTAGTCATCATCTGAGAGGGTTGTGAGGTGTATAGTTTTAACTAGTTACTCAGAACATAATAGAACCTCCATAACTGCTACTAACATTGTTAGCAACATTTAAAAACAAACTTTGTATCAACTGTGCCCTAGCCCCTGAAGCCTAAGATGGGTGAAATGTCTTGAAAAAGCCTCCTCTGGGTTTCTGAAAATAAAGTGTTAGTGAGTCATGAAAGCAAACTAACACACTTCTCAAAAACCCTCCAAATCATCCTCCAAAATCTACTAATGAGACTCTTTTTACTTAATTGAACTATAAATTTTTTTTTGAAATCGTGAAAGTACAACCTGAATGATATACAGTTTCTAGTCTCAGGCAGGAGGCAAGCCAAGATAGTAACGTCATAGCCAGCTGTGTATATCTAAACTCCAAAGAAGTGTCAGTTATATACCTTCATATTTACAATTTGAGTCTCTAGATAAATCATTTGTTCTAACTGCTCTGAAAAAAAAATGGCACAATTATATAGAGGGGACTTTGTTATTAATTTATATAATATACTGTTAAATCTCAATTTAAAGATAGTTTCTTTTGTGCACCTAAGTTAAATTTTTCTGAAGCACATTTTGCATTCTCTGTGTGTAAATACTTGTTCTAAACAGATATATTAATAAGGCTGCCCTTTTCAGACTTAAAAAAAATTACTGTATGAAATTAGGCCTTCTTCTTTTACTTATCAGAGACTCCAAAAGTCAGTCCTGGAAGGACTGCCCGAGATTGGCAAAAAGATGCCTTCAAGGAAGTTCTGTATGGAAAGTCTATCAAGAGCTCACAGCTTAATAAGTGGGAGGTTGCTGCCCCATCTGGAAGGCATTACCTTAACAAGCTGCTCCTTTAATTTATCTCTCTTTTTTTTCTCTCTCTCTCTTCAAAACTGATTATGCCTGACAATGAGAATATAAATAAGAAGTAAAACTCCGTGGGGAACCAGCATCACATTAAAAATGTAAACAAACAATGTTGGGAGAGGCAAATGTTAGATACACATGGTAATGTAAATTGAGGAGTATCTTGCAAGCTAATAGCTACAAAATGCAGATTTGGAACCTGTCTTGGTTAGCTTGGACTGCTGTAACACAACGGCATAGACTGAATGATTTGAACACAGAAATTTACTTTTCAAACTTTTGGAGCCTGGGAAGTGGCATGATCTGGGAAACAGCTAATTAATTTAGTTTCTCATGAGGACTCTCTTTCTGGCTTTCTGAAATCCTCCTTCTTGCTGTGTTCCCATATAGTAGAGAGAGCAAACAAGAAGAGACACCCCTTCTTATGAAAGAACTGCACCATGATGATCCCACCCTCATGACCTAATCTAAGCCTAAATATCTCCTAAAGACCCCATCTCCAAGCACCTTCACATTGGAGGTTAGGACTTCAACACAAGAATTTGAGGGAGACACAACTCAGTCCATAGCAGAACCCTACCTAATTTCCCCAGAGAAACCAGAGCAAATATAGATCATATATTGGACTTTTATATTTTAAATTGTAAGCTTAACATGTCATCAAAATACGATCATAATATGTGACACCTGTGATTAATAAATTAAAGTCCTTAAGTGTACTCCCTTATTTTTGTGAAAGCAACAAACAATAATGTTTATTTAATGTAAACTATCAATAGTGTACTGGAGCTGACTCACATAGGCTAGTGAGTCAATTATGCATATGGAGTTAAGCATTCAGTATTGTCCAGTGGTGGGGTATTTACTCTGTGGTGAATGTATTTACACTACAGAAATTGGCAAACACTACAAATCAGAGATTCTGTTTGGAGCACCAACTGTTCACCTTTTACCAGGACACATTACTTTCTGTGTACTAGACACTATTCTAAGTACTTTACATTAATTCCCAAAATAGTCTGATGAGACAAGTTGCCGCAGTCTTGGCTGGGCACAGAATCACGAGCCACCACACAGCTTTGTAGATTCAAACAGCAAATCTTTATTCCCGAACTCACACCGGCCTCCACACACGTTCTGGGGCAATCCCAGTTCTGCTGCCACCCAATTCACCTACTCCACGAGGCTTTTTTCCCAAAATGCTCTCTGAATCTCACGAGAGCTCAACAGGAACTCAGGTAGCAGGAACGCCCTATTTCCAGCAGCAATAATCCTCAACATCGAACTTCCCTAAAACCCAAGGTCTTAAACTGGGAACGCCCTAAACCCAAGGACCGGGATACTATACTTCCTCAAACTGCAGGATACACCCTAATCCTGGATCCACCCTCGTCCTTAAGTAGTGTCATCTTTCTCAAACACACATGCAAGGTCACAGCAAATTTAACATGGGGTACGCTGGCAAGGAAATCGATGCGTCATTCCTACTTGGTAATGGCCCTCAGCATCTCCCCCCTTCTGATTAATTAAACAACAAGCAATGTGGCTTAAGGACCATGCCTGGTAGGTTGTCCAATTCAACATATGGTTCTTACCCGTCATGGGAAAACTGACCTTTAGGCATCAGCCTCCTGTCTTAGGTTGAATCCACTGCAATCAGATCAACCCGTCACTGACTACCGGTCCAGCATTTAGCCATGCTTGTGGATAGGCCTATGCACCAGTGGGGGGGTGAGGTTCTTGCCTCACCTCTGTTGGCCCCCAAATTTAGCCTTGGTGCCAGTGGGGGGGTGAGGTTCTTTGCCTCACCTCTGTTGGCCCCCAAATTTTAGACCATCACTAGTAGAAGGGAGGAGGATACAGAAATGCCACGACACCAAGCCAATTGACGGCTCCTTTGGAAAAATTGTGTCACTGGTGACACCATCAGCAAAGATATGCCAGCATTACCACAATTAACATGGGGTGCGCTGGCAAGGAAATTGCATCACTGGTGACACCATCAGCAAAGATATGCCAGCAGTACCACAATTCGCTGCATCAGACGATATTTCACAATGCTTGCAACTGATATATAGTCCAGGCAAGTTCTGCAGGCAGTTCAAATCGGAGGAGTCTATCAATATGTCCATTTCCTCCCAAAGTAAATCAAGTCCTTGATTGAGCATTACTTGTTGAGTTATATTCATTGATGCATCAGTTTATACAGTTACTGTGATGGCTATCATAGAAGCTGTAGTTTGGTTTTATCTTAGTCTTCACCGGCACTGGGATGGAGATGGGAATTCTGGCAATGATGCTAAAGAGACATTATCCTGAACAGAATTATTAAATATAATGAAAAGGAAAGGTGAAAGTAAACAAACAGATCTGTTAACCTCCTTAAAAAACAATCCTTAACAGCTGTTTACCTAATTTAAATTAGTAAGCAAATAGATCTGTTAACCACCTTTAAAAACAATCCTTAACAGCTGTTTACCTAAATTAAATTAAACCATTTAAATCACGTGAATAAAAAAAAAATTCGGATCCATTTTTTCATGAGCGCTCCTCATATATGAAATATGGACATACACACATACAGACATACAACACAAAACAGTGCACACATAACATACAACACATAAGACAATAAAGGCCTTGTAGTTTTACCTAGGTGAAATCTCCATTGCAATGTTTAAAAACTCCACAGTCAAAAAATAAAACACAGTCAAAAAATAAAACTGATCAGAAAAACATTAACCTAGGTTTGTATGAGCTCAAAAAATAAAATAGAACTTTACGATGTGGGAAAAATGCAATAATAAAATAGATATTGAAAAAAGCACCGTGGTTAATCACTGTCGCAGATGTAAGAATAGCCAAGCTGGAGCTCTGGATATCAGCTGTTATGGATTTGAGTCAAATCATCTTCTTTTTCTGTAGAAATTGCTTTAGTTAATCTCTCTGGAATCCAAATTGGCTACTGTTCTCCCTGTGGAAAAACACAAACGGAACCCCGATTCCAGACAATAACTGGGTCGGGACCTTTCCATTGTCCTGTTAGAATATCTTTCCAAAGTACCTTAGGCTTATGTACATTTTTCGGATACATATGTCTTTCTGCAGCACTAAGTCCTGATGAATCCAAATTTAAAAAGTTTAGAGTAAAAAGGGTTATTTTAAGTTTATCTTTGGGGGATATATACCCCTTACCAATTCCCTCTTTTTGCTTTAATAGGTATGTTTTAATAGTTTGATGAGCTCTTTCAACTATGCCTTGTCCCTGTGGATTGTATGGGATTCCTGTTATATGAGTAATACAAATGATGAGCAAAATTGTTTAAAAGAGGCAGAAGTATAACCAGGACCGTTATCAGTTTTTAACTGTTTAGGAACACCCACAGTGGCAAAATTTTGTAAGCAATGAGCTATAACATCTTTAGTTTTTTCTCCAGCATGAAGGGAGCCCATCAAAAATCCAGAAGAAGTATCAACTGTAACATGTAAATATTTTAATTTTCCAAATTCTGGCAAGTGTGTGACGTCCATCTGCCAAATATGGTTAGGTATCAGTCCTCTAGGATTGACTCCAAGATTAACTTGTGGTAAAAAGGTCACACAATTTTGACATTGTTTTATTATATGCCTGGCTTGTTCCTTAGTTATTTTAAAACGCTTTTGTAAAGTATTAGCATTAACATGAAACCTTTTATGAAAATTTGTAGCTTCTTCTAATGTAGAGAAAATATGTACGTCATGTGTAGTTTTATCTGCTAAATCATTGCCCAAACTAAGGGCTTCAGGCAATCCTGTATGTGCCCTAATATGTCCTATAAAGAATGGATCTTTTCTGTCCCATATTAGACTTTGTATAGTGGAAAACAAAGAAAAAACAGTAGAGGAAGGGGAAATCCTACCAGCATCTTCAAGGGACATAATAGCATTAACTATATATTGACTATCAGAAAATAAATTAAATACAGAATCTTTGAACATCACAAAAGCTTGTAAAACTGCATTAAGCTCTACCTTTTGAGCTGATTGTTTGGGTACTAAAAATGTAAAAGTTTGATCAGGGGTAACTACAGCTGCTGTACCATTATTAGACCCATCAGTGAATATATTTGGAGCATTCATGATAGGTGTTTTCCTTGTCATTTTAGGAAAAACTACAGGATGCTTAGACCAAAAAGACAACAAAGGATTCGATGGCAAATGATTATCAAATGAAACATTAGATTTACACATGATTATTGCCCAAGTATTTATCTCATTAGCTAACTCATCAATTTGATCCATAGTATATGGAGTAATAATTTTATTGGGAGAAATTCCAAACACTCCCTTTGCTGCTCTTATTCCTTTGAGTATTAATTGTCCTACAGCCTCAGGATACCTAGTAAGAATAGTGTTAGGAGAATAAGATAAATGTATCCACAATAATGGACCTTCTTGCCAAAATACTCCTGTAGGAATATTTTTTGTTGGTAGTACAATAAATAATAAAGGCAAACTTATATCAATTCTATCTAGATGCATATTTTCCATATATGTTTCAATAATTTTTAATGCCTTTCTAGCTTTAGGAGTTAACATTCGGGGTGAATTTGGATCTGATGGACCCTTTAGAATATCAAATAAAGGTCCCAACTCTCCTGTTGGTATGCCTAGATAAGGCCTTATCCAATTTATGTCTCCCAATAACTTTTGAAAATCGTTGAGTGATTTGAGTTGATCTACTCGTATTTGAATTTTCGGCGGACGGACCATGGTTGAGGATAATAGAACTCCTAAATAATTAATTGGAAAATTTAATTGTACTTTATCTATTCCTATCTCTAGATTATAATTTTTTAATAAGTTCGTAAGTGTGGCATAACATTCCAGCAATATGTTTTTATCTTTATGTGCTAATAATACATCATCCATATAGTGAAATATTTTTAGTTCAGGATTTTGATTTCTAAGTGGCTGGATTGCTTTATTTACATAGATTTGACACATAGTTGGACTGTTAGCCATACCTTGAGGGAGTACTTTCCACTCATATCTCTCATCAGGACCTTCATGATTTAATGCAGGGATAGTAAATGCAAAACGTGGACTATCCTCGGGATGAATTGGAATCGAAAAAAAACAATCTTTAATATCTATAGATAAAACATGCCACGTTTTTGGTAAAGCAGACAATTGAGGAATCCCTGATTGAGCAGGTCCCATAATAACCATCTCATTATTAATGGCTCTTAAATCTTGCAATAATCTCCATTTACCCGATTTCTTTTTGATGACAAAAATGGGAGTATTATGGGGAGATATGGAAGGTTGTAAATGTCCTTCCGCTAATTGTTGTTTGACCAGATCATGGGCTACTTGTATCTTTTCTTTAGTCAAGGGCCACTGAGGAACCCACACTGGTTTTTCTGATTTCCAAGTAATTTTGATTGTCTCAGTGGCCCTTTCTGAAAATCCGACCCATGTCTGTCTGTTCCTTGATCTAATTGAATTGGTGCTGCTAAACCTTGTTCTTGTTTTCCTAATCTTTTTTCTTTCTTAACACCTTGTCTAGCCCTAGTATGGGCACATTAGAATTGATGTTATTTGTTAACATCAAACCTAGTTGATCCAGGACATCTCGTCCCCATAGATTAATAGGAAGGTGATCCAAAACATATGGCTGTATAGTTCCTTCACATCCTTCAGGATCCTTCCAATCTAATACCATAGAACTTCTATGGGGATTAGTCGCCACTCCTAGGCCTCGAAGCGTTTGAGTGGCTTGTTGTAATGGCCAATGTTTTGGCCATTCTCGACGAGATATGATGCTAAGGTCAGCACCTGTGTCCAGTAGCCCATTAAACTCGTGACCTTGAATATTTAGTTTTAGCATCGGGCGAGAATCTAAATTTAAAGACAACATAGCCCAATCTACACCTGTGGAGCCTAATCCCTTAGAACCTCTTTCTACATTATGACTAGAGAACTTATTATGTAGGCTGGGTATTATTAACAACTGTGCTATTCTATCTCCAGGTGAAATTACTGATATACCTCCTAGAGAACTAGCTATAATTTTTATTTCACCTACATAATCGGGATCAATTACCCCAGGACTTATCATAAGTCCTTTTAATGTAGATGAACTACGTCCCAATAATAAGCCTACTGTTCCTTGGGGAAGAGGTCCTTTTACTCCTGTAGGAATGATTTGAACTCCCATCTCTGGAGTTAATACTGCTCTGGCAGAGGCGCAGATGTTCAACCCTGCGCTCCCTCGGGTTTGTCTGATGAGGGATTTAATGGACAATGTGTCCTGGGCACCACCCTGATGGTGTTGCTGGGTTCCTCCACTGCCCCGTATATTTGTGGTTGTGGGCCCCGGAGCATTGGGCCCCTCAGTCCGTTTTTTGGCAATGAAGCCTGATGCCTTTCTCCACGATATTGTGGGTAAATACCTGATCCTTGTCCGTTTTTTGATAACGGAGTACCTTCTATGGTGGTTTGAGAACGGCATTCATTAGCCCAATGTCTCCCTCTACAGCATCGTGGGCAAATACCTGGTATTCTATTCCTTTGATTTTTAGTTTTGTTAAAACCTCCTCTTATGGGGAAACTCCTTTTAAAATGTCCTGTTTGTTCACAATTATAGCATGTTTCTGGCCTGGCATCTAAAGCCTGTTGTACTGCAGCTGCCAAGACTTGCCCTTGTTCATTAATATCTCTACATAGTTTAATATATGTATTTAGGTCTTCATGTCTACATGGTCTAATAACCTCTCTGCAGCAACGATTCGCTTGGTCATAAGCAAGTTGTTTTATTAATGGCATTGCTTGATCTGTATCCCCAAAAATTTTGGCGGCTGTTTGAATAAGCCTATCTACAAATATTGTCCTCCATTTAGCACAGATTTACACATGCTAGCCCAATCTGCTGGCGTCATGTCCAAGTTAGTAATGGATTCAACCATGCTTACCGTGAAGGGAGCTTGGGGACCGTAGGTTGTTACAGCCTCCTTTAACTGCTTCACTGTTTTAAAATCTAAAGCACGGTGAATTCGCTGCCCTCCTACCTGTTCAAGTACAGGGCATGCTAATCTTTGAGGTCCAGTCTCAGGATCCCACTTATCAACTACGGGGTTTGAGGGCCACTCAGCTGTTTCCATCGGTGGGGCTGTTAGTTGAATTACGCCCTCTGGTAATAAAACGGAGTTAGTGACAGCCTCTTGTTGTGGCCTTTTTCCTAATAACCCCTTTTCCTTTAAATTTTCTTCCTCTGTCTGACTAGCTCGAGAGACCTTCTCTTTTGCTTGATCTAAAATGTCTTTCTCCATGGTCTGAATCTCTAACACTTTGCTTAACACCTTTTCGGTTTCTTTTTTACTAATTTCTAATCTTCTATAAAAATAACGCAACCCAATAAGATAACACAAAACAAAACCGCAACTGAATGAAACAAAAACTGAATAAAAATTCGCTGTATCAATTTTCTCTTTCTCCGGGCTGACAAACTTCAAACCTTGAGCCATCCATTTTTCCCAGTTTGCCTGAGAAATTTCTAGGGACAGGCAACTTGAAATAAAAACAAAATAAATCAAAAAAAGAACACATTGCTTTTTGAAATGGTCACCCATTCTCTCGCCTTCCCTCAGGGGCGAGCAATTTCACTTACCTCCAAGTTTCAGACGTTCCGCGTACGGGCCACCAAATGCCGCAGTCTTGGCTGGGCACAGAATCACGAGCCACCACACAGCTTTGTAGATTCAAACAGAAAATCTTTATTCCTGAACTCACACCGGCCTCCACACACGTTCTGGGGCAATCCCAGTTCTGCTGCCACCCAATTCACCTACTCCACGAGGCTTTTTTCCCAAAATGCTCTCTGAATCTCACGAGAGCTCATCGGGAGCTCAGGTAGCAGGAACGCCCTATTTCCAGCAGCAATAATCCTCAACATCGAACTTCCCTAAAACCCAAGGTCTTAAACTGGGAACGCCCTAAACCCAAGGACCGGGATACTATACTTCCTCAAACTGCAGGATACACCCTAATCCTGGTTCCACCCTCGTCCTTGAGTAGTGTCATCTTTCTCAAACACACATGCAAGGTCACAGCAAATTTAACATGGGGTACGCTGGCAAGGAAATCGATGCGTCATTCCTACTTGGTAATGGCCCTCAGCAACAAGTACTATTGATTATCCCTAATTTATAATGAGAAAATAGTGAACAGAAATACTAAAGGACTATCCCAAGTTGAACCAACATATAAATAAAAGTTATGATCCAAAAGGGTGTCCCTGGATTCCACAACCTGTGCTCTTACTTCTCTCTGCCACCCTGTTTTTCTATGCCAGGTTCAAAAGAATGTTTTTACAATTTGAAGGATGTGGGCATTGTCCCTAATTGAATTAGAAGTTTTAGCAAAATTTAAAGTTTTTATAATCAAAATATTAAAAATGAAAACTAGCTATTCACCTTCAACATGTGTTATTCTGTTATAATTCTTTGAGGCTTTTCCTATTTAATAGAAAAGGTCACTTAATTGCAAAAGCAATATAGATATGGTATGTGTTAATATCCACTCAGATCAAAAAGAAAGAGTATGAATGAATAATTTACATGTTAACAAACTGCCCCAAAACCCTAAGAAGCTTCTGGAGGGAAACTTAGGATATCCACTGACAGACAGATATAGTTGGAGGGCCAGTTAACCTGTGCACACAATGAACAATTTGCTTTCCTGCCAAATGTAGTAATGTTGACCTCTGAGCACTGATGGCCAGTAATTTTAGTATTCATTCTAATTAACTCTGGATTCTTCCTTTGGATGTCTACATTTATAACCTCTCACAAAGGAATCAAATCCAATGCTCACCATGTAAGTTATCAGCCAGCATTGTTCCATTACAGTGTTTTGTCAGAATCTGTAGGAAGATATCCTCATATGTTATTCCTGTTAATGTTGGACAGAAAATTCCTATCAAACTCTCTGTATAAAGGATATGAAAGGAATAAGGAAATCAGAATATAGAAGTTTTGACTTGTCAGCCTGGTTTAAAAAATCATTACACATAATACCTCATAACTTCTGAACTATGGATTTCTCTACCTAAAGTAAAAAGTAAAAATATTCCTTTCATTAAAACACAAAATACTAGAAACTCATTTGATTCTTTTAAGAAAGCAAAAACCAAATTCTTCAGAAAAGGAATAAAATAACTGCTATTCTTTCCATTAAAATGGCTAAAATTGGTGATTACCCCCTTTGAGAAGTAATCACAATATTTCTCAAATGCTCATAGTTTAGTGTGTTTAAAACTGCATATGTAGCCACAAACAAGACTAACAAAATGTGAATATGTAGTTTCTACCTGATAGTCTTTCTGCCTGATGTGACTTGTAATGAATAGACAAGAGAAATTTGCTTACTGTACATCAGAGCCTACATACATACAGTATACTGAGATATCCCCAAATTAGAATGTCTTTGAAGGAAAAGTACACAGAACTCAACATTTAATGAAGGACATGAGGATGCTAAAAGGAGTGAAAGAGGCATATAGGACAACTCTAGAGGGATGTGAGTGGGAACCTCCTGTGGCCAAGGAGCAATGTTTCATCATGAGGCACCTGGAGGATTCTGGAGGAGACAGGGAAAGGATGTGGGAGCACAATGAAGGATCTTTAAAAGGAGTTTTTCTTTACCAATTTTAGTGGGTAATAGTCCCTAGAAATCCAAATCAAATTTGGCCCCAATTAGATGTGAGGAAGTAGCTTTGTACAGGGAGTTGTTCTGCATCAGCATTTTCCAATATGTGGTCTGCGGATCACTGACATCAGAATTACTTCTCAAACACAGATCCCAACCAGTGTGGTGGCACACACCTCTAATCCCAGTGACTTGGGAGGCTGAGGCAGGAGGATCACAAATTTAACAAAAGCCCTACCAACTTAGTGAGGCCCTAAGCAATTTAGTGAGAACTTATCCCAAAATAAAAACAAATAAATGATGATTTTTTAAAGGTGAAGCTAGGGATATAGATCAGTCTTCCTGGGTTCAATTCCCAGTACATTAATAAAATAAAAACACAAACAACAACAGCAATGACAAAACATATTTATGGGTTCCTTGTCTAGCTGTGACTCATAATTTCAAAAATACTGAAGTTAGGCTTATAGGTTGAGTTAAAGACAAGCATATAGCAAAAAAAAAAAAAAAAGGAAAAAAAAACGATAGGGGAGCAATGAGAAAAGATTCAAGAATGAAATTGGACGAGTAACAAGAACTCAGAACAGTCTAATCTCATAAAGATACTGGTGGGATGTGATATTTGAATCATCTCAATACTGAAGAAATTCTGTCAATGTGGCAGAGTGCTGGCACGGACTCCCCCCGGCCCTCAGGGCTTGGATCCAGCCCTGATTTTTGTGCACGTCAAAGAGGCCAGCTCACAGGGCCTTGAAGGAGCTCACAAGGCCTTGAAGGATTTGTGGTGTCTGTTTTCATATTATTTCAGCCTGTAATGGTCATGTGGGGACGCCCTGACCTGCTTGGGTCTGATAAGGTTCCTGGTTGAAGGCTCATTATGAGTCGACATGAACCACCTGTTTTTCCTTCCCCTTTGCCCCCGCCTACTAGTAACCTTCCATGCCTTTTGCAAAAAAATATATAAGTATGTGCTGAGCTAATAAAGATAGATTCCCCCTGGATGAAGGACCTCGGACTCCTGTGTCTTTGTTAATCCCGACGTCTCCCGCCGGACTCGGTCCATTTTGCCGGACGCGGCAGTTTGGAGGTCCCACCGACCGGAAAGCGGAGGTAAGCGTACGGGACTCACCTTCCATAAGAGAAGGGGGAGAATTGGAGACCTTCCATAAGAGAAGGGGAAAAGAGACCTTCCATAAGAGAAGGGGAAAAGAGACCTTCCATAAGAGAAGGGGAAAAGAGACCTTCCATAAGAGAAGGGGAAAAGAGGTGCGCACCATGGGTAACTCAGCAGCTAAAGTTCGTCTGGCCAACGAACTCAGAGAGCTGTTGAACACACAAGGAACAGGAATAAAAACAAAAACTGTAACAGAATTCGTTGAAGTTATTGCCCAGGCATGTCCTTGGTTTCTGACAGGGGGATTTCTTAATAACAGTGATTGGGATCAGGTCAGATGTGATTTACAAAGATTGTTGAGGGATCAAGGTCCGGAAAGTATCCCAATCGCCACTTTCTCTTTATGGAGACTGGTTAAAGATGCTTTGTTAATAGATAAAATAAAGATTAAGGAACAGCTTGCAGAATGTGAACAAGTCCTTGGCCAGGTCCAGGAAGAGCAAATGGCAGAGTCCTTATCCCTTTCCCATTATTCTTTCACATCTCCTTCTTCATTCTTAGATCCACCCTAGCTGCTCTCAACCCTGCCTTCTCATCTTCCCCCTCCCTAATAGGCCCACAGAAAAGTCTTAACTGACCTTCTCCAAAATATTCACCATGGCTTATTTTAGGATTTTCAGCAAAAGAATCTCTACAAAAAGGTTCAATGTAGATAAATTTCCTATTTTCATATTGCCCTGTTTTATTTGGCTACTGTCTGAAAAATTAGCACTCCAGGCGCTGGACACTCCCTTACTAGTTTTTCACAAAAATATGTAAACAAGGCCTCTGGCCTTGAGCTGGGCTTCACAGTGCTGAGTACATTTCTAAGATAAGGGAGTTACTAACTGGGCTCCATGGTAACAGCTGGCAGGAGGAGAAACTAGAAAGGGAGATAGAGGAACTGGAGGGTCAAATGAAGAAGCCAAGATTTAAAGCACCTATGGCCCCAATCCCTGTTGCGCTCCCTCCTTACAACCCCAATTGGGACGAGGACAACCCCAGAAGGCGGGGGGGCAGGGGTGTTCAGTGGCAGCCTAAGACGGCCCAAACTTTTCCAGTAATTGAAAACCTGGATGCCTATGGACAGCCGGCCAGAGTGTATGTTTCTTTAGCCTTTAAGGATATTAAACAACTAAAGGAGGCAGTTACTAATTACAGACCCCATGCCCCCTTCACATTGACTCTCTTCAAGTCTTTCTCTGCCAATCAGCTGACACCTAGTGACTGACAACAGCTTTGTAGGGCTGTATTGTTCGGAGGGGATTTTTTTTTTTGTTGTGGGAAAGTGAAAATCAAGAGAGGTGTCGCGAGCTAGCCCAAGTCAATCAGGACACCGGCTTCCCATGGCGTAACCTTGAAATGTTAACAGGCTCGGGACAATATGCTATCATAAATCAACAAATTAATTATGATCCTGGGGTCTATGCTCAGATAGCTACAGCAGCCGTTCAGGCTTGGAAGGCTCTACCTATTTCAAATGCTGACACAAAAATTTCAAAAATTGTTCAAAGACCCTCTGAGCCTTATTCTGACTTCATAGCCCGATTGATGCAGATAGAAAGAAATGAAATTGTCCCGAGGGGGATAGGCGGGGTCGGGAAGGCACGCCTGGCCCCTGTCCCCAATGTGGCAAGGGGAATCATTGGAGCAGCGAGTGTCCTTCCAAGTTTGTTGCTCAGGGATGCCCATTGCAGCCGGGAAACGGGAACAGGGGCCCACCCCGGGCCCCGAAAGCCAGAGTGTACGGGGCGATACAGAGACAAAACAAGCTGCTACCGCAGTAAGATCTTGGCCAGGCAGGGAAAAATGCAGACAAAATCAAACAAAATGCAATCGGCTAAGAAAACTTGGAGAACTTTTGCCCTGAAAATGGGCAGCGAACTCCATGTTGTTTGCATCACCATGGTAACCATGGGCTGCCTGGCTGGAAGAGCGGCTTCCTGGTCCCACCTCCCACACTTTTGGGGCTACCGATTGGTTCTTCCACAGTCACTCAGACAGGACTTCTAGTCCCACTTTCCAGCCACTAACCTGTACTGCTGTGTTTCAGATTTCTACCGGAGCTGCTCAGAGCCTGTATTTTTAAAAGATGCCTACCTGTAAATGCTAACGAAAGATATCTTTTTCAGACAAAATTTAATTCTACAAGTTTCTATGTTACAGTCCTAAATTTAAGCTAATTCTAAGTTAAATAACCTGACTTTTTCTTTATAGTTGTGTTACTAAATAATGTTCTATTGATGAGAGATATCAAATATGTTTCTTTATATTTTACCTTTAATTTTAGAGGTCATGAGGATGCATTTACTCGCCACAGGAACAAACCGACAAAGTTCCTGTGATGACCAAAAAATCCTTATTCTCATTGCTAACTATAAAAATAAAAATGTATACTCAAGGATCTTATTTCAGTTACATCAAGTGACGTCACATAAAAGAGTGCACTCCTAGTTAAAAATAAATTAAAATGGATCCAAATATTTTAAGACCACGTGGTTACATAAAGTTAATACAATTATAAGTTAAGTTCTTATTCTTAATATATATTTTTTAGATATTTAAATAACCTATATTTGTTAATCTATAAATTAATTAGCACATGCCTAATTGATTAGTTAATATATATTTGCCTAATTGTTTTTCTTCAACAGGAAGCCCATAATTTATGTTTTATATTTACATTTATCAAGATACTCTGCCTTTTCAGTTACAGATATTTGAGATAAATGTGTTTACTGTAAATTTGCTTTTAAGTGAAAATACAACCAAGTAATTTCTAATTCTCAAAGTTACTGTTTAAACTCATAAGATGATAAATTATTATAATTATTTCTACAAAATATCTAAGGGTTTTAACCATACTTTCATTGATATTCCTTATCAAAGTATAATAATTTGTTTATAGATTCTAAGGTTTTCAGAAATTGTTCCAAAGTATATTTTTTTTTAAGAAAAAGGTGCTTCAACAAAGAAAAAGCACACATGGATCCTAAAAAGAAGAAAGAAATCATCTTTGGGTAAAACAAGGTCTTTATATTCATTTTCCTAAAAAAAAAAAAAAAAGGGGGGGTTTTATATTGATATCTAAACAGATGATGTAAAAAGTTAGAACAATTAAAAAAGAGATTTATATATACTAAACTGACTATAATTAATTTAAGGGTATTTCAGGTTATTTTCCTAATTTAACTATATTAATCTGAGCAAAAATTTTGTCCATATTTTGATATGATAAACACCTATTAAAATGTAAGTTTATTTCTTTAAAGAAAGATCCTTATTGCCTAATAATTTTTACTGTTTAAGATAAAAATTAATTTTGGTAAATAAATTCACATTGTTGATTAAACATTAAGTATATTAAACTACTAACTTAAACCCCTGTATGACCTTTTGAGAGGAGACCCCTCACCCACCTCCCTGTAAAAACCTACTCCAAAAGCCTTGAAGGCACTCAGGTTAATAAAAACAGCCCCACAAAAGATACAAATTACCCAGATAGATTATTCTATACCCCTATCATTTATAATCCTGCCATCAAAATTAACTCCTACTGGAGTGTTTTGGCAAACAGGTCCCATCTATTGGGTCCATCTACCCGCTTCTAACTCTCGGGTGATAACTCCCTTTTATGAACTAGTGATAAATCTGATCTGAAAAGCCAAATATTTGGGTGATGCACTGTTTGGAAAAACTTTTGACATTCTCATTCAGCCTTATACCCAGGATATGATTTTAAAATTACAACAAGAACATGATCTTTGGTGTCTTTTTCTCTGTAATTTAAAAGGTCAAATTGATAATCACTTTCCCCGACATAAACTTCTAGAAGGCCTTAAAAAATGTCCTATTATTTTTCCTAAAATTATTAAAAGGGAACCTATCTCAGGAGCTCAGACTGTTTATACAGACGGAGCTAAAGGGGGGTTTGCTGTTGTGTTTGATGGATCTCAAGTAATTCGACACTCTGTTCCTAAACTGTCTGCCCAAAGATCAGAAGTTGAGGCTTTAATTATGGCCCTTAAACTATTCAATTCTATTCCACTTAATGTGTACACTGATAGTCTCTATGTTGCCAATTTAGCCTTAGTTATTGAAACAGCCCCTTATATTGGCAGACAATCTACCATCATGGAACAATTACAAACGGTTCAGCTCCTTGTTTGGGCTAGACGAGATCCTTTGTTTATTGGACATATCCGAGGACATTCGGAGCTTCCTGGGCCTCTGGTGGAGGGTAATGCTAAAGCAGATGCCGCCACTCACAATATGGGCCTGGTATTTGCCATAACCAGGCATGATGAGGCCTCACAGCTCCATGCTAAATTTCATCTAAATGCACAATCCTTATGCTTCCGCACAGGATGCTCGCGTGATCAGGCTTTACAAATTGTTTCCCTATGCCCAGTATGTGCTCCATTTCTTCATTCTCCCAGTTTAGGTGTTAACCCTAGAGGCTTACACCCCAATGATGTCTGGCAAACTGATGTTACCCATTTCCCAAGTTTTGGAAAGCTGTCTTTTGTGCATGTTTCTATTGACACATATTCTGGCTATATCTTTGCTACCTTACATACTGGGGAAAAGGCTAAGGATGTAATTGGACATCTCTTAAAAGCTTTCTCTTGCATGGGCACTCCACGCTGCCTCAAAACAGACAATGGACCCGCATATACAAGCCAAGCAGTTCAACGATTCTGTGCCCAGTGGGAGATTAAACATAAAACTGGAATCCCATATAACCCCCAGGGACAAGCAATTGTAGAACGGGCCCATCAACATTTAAAAACCTATTTACAAAAAACAAAAGAGGGGGAGATATATAGATGCTGCCAGGGACCACAAGCGCTATTATCCATAACCTTGTTCACTTTGAATTTTTTGCTCACTGATGCGAGGGGACATACGGCCGCACAGCGCCATTTCTCCCCTCCCACTGTACAAAATGCTCAGGTACGGTGGAAAGATTTATCCACCGGAAGGTGGCAGCCTTTGGCTCCACTCTTAGCGAGAGTGAGAGGAGCCGTATGTGTTTTCCCTCCAGGAGCAGAAAAGCCCATTTGGGTCCCGGAACGCTGCATAAGACCAGTGAATGACAAACATGAGGCTACAGATGAAGACCCCCAGACACTTGAGCCTGTCGTTGCCACCAAGCTTCCGAACCGTGCGATGGACTCTGCTGGTGATGTTCCCTCTGGGTGAGTTAGTTCATGGGGGCCTTGGTCCCCCGGCCGGCACAAATCTTCTAACATACCTCTATGGAACCCCCTGTGAATGCAAAGGGGGAACAATGACGCAGGCCCCAGGCTTTTACACCGCCACTTCTGATTGTACCAATAGGGTAGCTTACCTCAGTACAAGTTTCCAGACTACGGGTGCTACCCACCCCAATTGGGTTTGTATCAATAAGCCAAAAATTAAAGCTCCAAACCCGGAGGGCACTCCACAATGCTCTTCAACTTGCAATTTTACGTCAACAATTCATTCCTCATGCTATACGGAGGCCTCCCCTTGTATTAAAAATGGGAAAACATATTTTGAGGCTACGCTGACTGCCGTCAAAGGGGAGGGTCCACCAAATAGTGCCTATTTTTCTCAACCTATGTTTGGAGGGGGAGACATATCTGGCTACATGAAGCTGGCTGGTTGTTATGGTATTGTTGGCAAGCCCTCCTGCTGGTCTAGCACGGCCCCTGTAGGGATCTCTGATGGAGGGGGGCCCACAGATGCCATTAAACACATTGAGGTAATTAGGCGACTGGAACCAGAGATCCCCAAACTTATGTATCACCCCCTGGCACTACCTAAATCCCAACTCCCTGATCTAGATGCTAACACCCTAGGTATTTTAGAGACCACCTTTTCCCTGCTTAATGACTCCAATCCCACTCTTGCCAGAGATTGCTGGCTTTGTATGACCACAGGTGTAATGATGCCACTGGCCATTCCTGTTAACAATACCATTCAAGAGGGCACAGTGTGTGGTCCTGGGTTACCCTTTAGGGTGCAAGTTGTGGAGGGCTTTATGATGTGCCTTATAGGATCTTTTCAAAACACTTCTAATGATGTTGATGTAGGGTTCCTGAATGTAAGGAACTGCTCGGTGGTCACAAAGTATTCCTCACCAACCCCACCTCTTTGTCCTCCCAATGGTACTGTCTTTGTCTGTGGCGGAAACCTTGCCTTTTCCAGGCTCCTGGCCAACTGGACGGGCGGATGTGTCCTGGCATTTCTCCTCCCTGATGTTACAATCGTCTCAGGTGATGAGCCCCTGCCTATTCCCAGCCTGGACACTTTGATCAGGAGACATAAAAGGACTGTTCAGTTTTTGCCGCTTCTTGTGGGCCTTGGAGTGACCACTGCTGTGGGCACCGGTACAGCCGGATTAGGCACGGCTATACATTCATACCGCCGCTTATCCCAACAACTCATAGACGATGTACAAACCCTATCAGGGACCATTAAGGACTTACAAGATCAAATAGACTCCTTAGCAGAGGTGGTCCTTCAAAACAAACGCGGCTTAGACTTGCTAACCGCTAATCAGGGTGGGATCTGTTTGGCCTTGGGGGAGAGATGTTGTTTCTATGCTAATAAGTCAGGCATAGTCCGTACAAAAATTAAGGAGCTTCAAGATGACTTGGAGAAAAGAAAAAGGGAGTTACTTGAAAATCCCCTTTGGACGGGACTAAATGGATTTCTGCCTTATCTCCTTCCTTTGCTTGGACCCCTGTCGGGCCTTCTCCTTATAGTTGCTATAGGCCCCTGCCTTGTCAATAGAATAACACAATTTATTAAAGATCAAATTAACATTTTGACTTCTAAGCCAATACAGGTTCATTATCAACGCCTACAAACCAAGGACGATTTTGCTGAAGTTTGTCTCCGACCGATTCGAAGATGATTTTTCTACAATGATCCCTGCTTCATGCCTTCCTCCCTTCACCCCCTTTTTTCTTCCTTATTTTATTATTCCTCTCCTCTGACTCTATGCCTTGTAGAACCGGAACCAATTAAAGACCCAATAATGAATGGCTAAATAGATACCACTAAACGCCTTGGCAACAACGAGCTGATCTTGTAGTACCCAGAGACGGGCAACTTTCACGCTTGCACTGCAACCTAAGACAGGGGAATGGGGCCTCCCCAAAGACGGGTAAGCAGTGTAAGGGCAGTGAACGACCTAAGACAGGGGCTACTTGATTCCCTTTGACGTGCAACAAACAAAAGAGGGGGAACTGCTGGCACGGACTCCCCCCGGCCCTCAGGGCTTGGATCCAGCCCTGATTTTTGTGCACGTCAAAGAGGCCAGCTCACAGGGCCTTGAAGGAGCTCACAAGGCCTTGAAGGATTTGTGGTGTCTGTTTTCATATTATTTCAGCCTGTAATGGTCATGTGGGGACGCCCTGACCTGCTTGGGTCTGATAAGGTTCCTGGTTGAAGGCTCATTATGAGTCGACATGAACCACCTGTTTTTCCTTCCCCTTTGCCCCCGCCTACTAGTAACCTTCCATGCCTTTTGCAAAAAAATATATAAGTATGTGCTGAGCTAATAAAGATAGATTCCCCCTGGATGAAGGACCTCGGACTCCTGTGTCTTTGTTAATCCCGACGTCTCCCGCCGGACTCGGTCCATTTTGCCGGACGCGGCAGCAGAGGCCAAAGGTCTGTGGTGGCCTGAAGCCCACAGCTAAGGCAGTGAGATGAGACATGAATGTCCACAATAGCCAAGTGCAGGTAAAGGTTTTGGGAAGAGAGGTACCAGCATGTTATCACTGTTGTGGAAGTGGAAATGTAAGAATTTATAATGCTCAATATAAGTAAAAGCAAAGGAAAAGAAAAATAAAACTGAATTCATATGCTTTAAATTTGAAAGCATGACAATTCCAAAATTATATTTGTTTTATGACTCTTTTGCAAAGATAAAAATAGGTGTGCCATCTTTCTAACTTTAGTGGTCTACTTTTGGAATGTGCTTTCTGTGTTAAAACAATTAAGAATTCACATAGCTGAGATATATTAGCCAGTGTGCCATGCCCATCCCCCATTTTATTTTATGTTTTACAAGAAACCGTTTGGAGAATTTTCACGATCCTTGATAATCATTGTTTGGATGTTAAGTTAGGTAGACTGAAGTGGGTCACCTGTGATTCTTAATGGTATTATTTTTAATTTTAAACAAGACAGATATTTAATCCAGAACTTTGGTGAAAAATATATACAGAACCCAGGATGGCTCACATTATCCAGTCTTTTATGACTTTTTCAGTCATTTCTAATTCCCAGTATGAATGAACATTTCTGATTTCATTTAATAAATTCCATGTGAAAACCTGATGGCATATGAATGAGGATTAATGTTTCCTAATGGTATTTATTGGGATTTTAATTATAACTCCAGGATATTATTTCTACGATTCATTGTATATAAATCACAGAGGTTTGAAGCATAAAGGAGCTTATAAATGATCTAGTCAGATCCCCTAATGTTAAAAGTGGAAAAAGGTGTGGTCTATTCCACACACTGAAATAGAAGGGGTGTTAGAACAGCCTAAGATTTTCTCTTGACATTGGGCCAATTCTCTGCACAAGCAGTTTGATAGGAATAGGAAAACAGCAAACCTAGATCTGGTTCTTCAATTAGTTTAATTTTTAATCCCATCAGTCACCTAAACTCTACAGGGCTCATTCATAAAATGGGGACTGAGCTAGATGATACCACAGGGTCACTGGAAATTTTACGACCTATGGTTTAACATTTTTGCCTGTGTGAACAAAACCAGGATGAGAATGATAGTTTGTGCTTTGGGATGTGATGTCTCTTAAGACACTCTCGTTACCATTGAGGAATCCCAGGCTACCTTTGCTGAAGAAGATCATAGGAAAAGAGACACCAGCCATTCCAGGCTCCCATCTAAGTCCAGCCTCCAGCCAAATAACCAAGCCATTTGAGTAAAACCAGATTCAGCAAGCGAGAAAGACCACGCAGACACAAAATTGAAGAAAAAAATGAATTGATATTGTTTTAAGCATCCAGGTTTATGTTGGTTTATTAGATAAGAAGAGATAATCTTGAAATGAGTCTCTCCCTTATGTAAACATCTAGTCTCATGGCCAATAATCCTGCAAGAATGTCAATTCTGACACAATCAGAAAGAGTTCAGCAATAGTCCTTAAATTAGGCAAGGGTAAAAGAAAAATGATCCCTCTTTTTAGGAGTTGAGTTTTTTTTTTTTAACTAGAGGCTTGGAGGGGTGTCATTTGTTCTCTATCATAAAGATAAACTGGAAGCTCAACAGGAGGCAACTCAGCCAAGAGGTGCTGATGACCCGGGTGCTGTTCATACCTCCCATAGAATCACTGTCATTATGCAAAGGCATAACATTCTTTCAACGATTTTCTTTTTCACTCTTGTGTAACTGTCTAGTCAATAAGAGTAGCTCTCATTTTGTTAATAAAGAGTAGGATGGTTGAAAGTGAACTCCAAAGAGAAAAGAAAAACTAAAGTTTAGTACCAACATTTAAAGGGGTCTAACTCTACTGAATACATAAGTAAGCAAAAGAGTTGATCCTTTATGTTTAATGTAATTATCAATATGGATAGTTGTAAATGTGTTTGTCTAGTATGCTTCTTGTTTTCTTTTTTAAAAAATTACTTATTTATTTATTCTAATTAGGTATATATGACAGCAGAATGCATTTTGATTCATTGTACACAATTGTAGCACAACTTTTCATTTCTATGGTTGTACATGATGTAGCATCACATCATATGTGCAGTCATACATGTACCTAGGGTAATTATGTTCATCTCATGCCACTATCTTTCCTGCCCCCATGTCCCCTCCCCAACCCTCCCTCTGCTTTACCCAATCACAGTTCCTCCACTTTTTCCCATGCTACCCTCCTACATTATGATCAGCATCCACTAATCAGACAGAACATTTGTCCTTTGGTCTTTTTGAGATTGGCTTACATTGCTTAGCATGATATTCTCTCTCTCCATCCATTACCTGCAAATGCCATAATTTTATTCTTTTGATGCTGAGAAAAATTCCATTGTGTGTGTGTGTGTGTGTGTGTGTGTGTCACAATTCCTTTATTCAGTCATCTATTGAAGGGCATCTGGGTTGCTTCACTGTTTAGCTATTGTGAATTGAGCTGCTATAAACATTGATGTGGCTGTGTTACTATAGTATGCTGATTTTTAGTTCTTTGGATATAGACAGAGGAGTGGGATAGCTGGGTCAAATGGTGGTTTCATTCCAACTTTTCTAAGGAATCTCCATACGGCTTTCCAGATTGATCACATCAATTTGCAGTTCTATCAGCAATGAATAAGTATGCCTTTCCCCCCCACATCCTCACCAACACTTATTGTTGCTTATATTCTTGATAATTGCCATTATGAGTGGAGTGAGATGAAATTTTAGAGTAGTTTTGATTTGCATTTTTCTACTTACTAGAGATGTTGAACATTTTTTCATAAATTTGTTGATTGATTGCATATCATCTTCTGAAAAGTGTTTGTTTAGCTTAGTCTATTTATTGATTGTGTTGTTTGATGTTTTTGATGTTAAGTTTTTTGAATTCTTTATATATCCTGGAAATTAGTGCTCTATCTGACGTGCGTGTGGCAAAAATTTGCTCCCAAAATGTAGGCTCTGTCTTCACCTCATTGATTGTTTCTGTTGGTGATAAGAAGCTTTTTTTTTTGTTTGAAGTCATCTCATTTATTGATTCTTAACTTTATTTCTTGCACTTTAGGAGTCTTTTTAAGGAAGTTGAGGCCTAATTCAACGTGATGAACATTTGGGCCTACTTTTTCCTCTATTATGTGCAAGTTCTCTGGTCTAATTCCTAGGTCCTTGATCCACTTTGAGTTGAGTTTTGTGCATGGTGATAGATAGGGGTTTAGTTTCACTTTGCTGCATATGGCTTTCCAGTTTTCCTAGCACTATGTGTTAGAGATACTATCTTTTCTCCAATGTATGTTTTTGGTACCTTTATCTAGTATGAGATTAATGTATTTATGTGGGTTTGTCTCTGTGTCTTCTATTCTGTACCATTGGTTTACATGCCTATTTTGGTGCAAATACCATACCAATTTTATTACTATAGCTTTGTAGTATAGTTTAAGGTCTGGTATTCTAATGCTTCCTGCTTCACTCTTCTTGCTAAGGATTGCTTTGGCTATTCTGGGTCTATTTTTCCTAATGAATTTCATAATTGCTTTTTCTATTTCTATAAGGAATGATGTTTGCATTTTAATTAGAATCACATTGAATCTATATAGTTCTTTGGGTAGTATGCCCATTTTGACAATATTAATTTTGCCTATCCGTACTATGAGAGATTTTTCCATCTTCTAATGTCTTCTTCAATTTCTCTCTTTATTATTACATAGTTTTTATTGTAGAGTTCTTTAACCTCTTTTGTTAAGTTGATTCCCAAGTACTTTATTTATTTATTTATTTTGAGCCTAGTATGAATGGGGTAGTTTTCCTAATTTCACTTTGAGAGGATTTATCACCAATGTATATAAATGTATTTGATTTATAGCTATTAATTTTATATCATGCTACATTGCTGAATCCATTAATTAATTCTAGAAGTTTTATGGTGGAGTTTTTTTGAATCTCTAAGTATAGAATCATATTATCAAATAATGATAGTTTGAGTTCTTCTTTTCCTATGTATATCCTTTTGATTTCTTTCATCTAATTGCTCTGGCTAGAGTTTCAAAGACTATGTTAAATAGAAATGATGAAAGGGGGCATCCCTGTCTTGTTTCACTTTTTAGTGGGAATGCTTCCATTTTTTCTTAATTTAGAATGATGTTGACCTTGGGTTTAGCATAGATAGTTCTTACAATGTTGAGGTATGTTCCTACTATCCCTAGTTTATCCAATGTTTTGAATATGAAAGGGTGCTGTATTTTGTCAAATGATTTCTCTGCATCAATTGATACATTTATATGATTCTTATCTTTAAGTCTACTAATATAATGAATTACATTTATTGATTTCTGTATATTGAACCAAACTTGCATCTCTGGAATGAACCCCACTTGATCACGGTGCACTCTTAAAAATATGTTTTTGTATGCAATTTGCCAAAATTTTATTGAGAATTTTTGTATCTATGTTTCTCAAGGATATTTGTCTGAAATTTCTTTCCTTGGTGTGTCTCTGCCTGGATTTGGTACCAGGATGATACTAGCTTCATAGACTGAGTTTGGAAGGGTTCCCTCCTTTTCTCCTTCATGGAATAATTTGAGGAGTATTGGTATTAATTCTTCTTTGTAGGTCTTGTAGAACTCAGCTGTGAATCTGTCTGGTCCTGGGCTTTTCTTAGTTGATAGGCTTTTGATAGAGTCTATTATTTCGTTGCTTGAAATTGATATGTTCAAATTGTGTATGTCCTCCTGACTCAGTTTGGGTTGATCACATGCCTCTAGAAATTTGTCAGTGTCTTCAAGATTTTCTGTTGTACTGCAGTATAAATTTTCAAAATAGTCTCTAATTGTCTTCTGTATTTCAATAGTATCTGTCATGATATTTCATTTTTCATCACAAATTTTAGTAGTTTGTGTTTTCTCTCTCCTTTTTTTGTGGTGTGTTTTCTCTCTCCTTTTTGTTGTGGTGGGTAAGGGTTTGTCAAATCTATTTATTTTTTTCACAAAACAAGCTTTTTGTTTTGTCAATTTTATGAATTGTTTCTTTTGTTTCAATTTTATTGATTTTAGCCCTGATTTTAATTATTTCCTGTCTTCTTCTACTTTTGGTTGGTTTGTTATTCTTTTCCTAGGTCTTTAAAATATAATGTCAGGTGGTTTTTTTGGTTGACTTTCTCTTCTTTTAATGAATGAGCTTAATGCAATGAATTTTCCTTTTAGCACTGCCTTGATAGTGTCCCAGAGATTTTGATAAGTTATATCAGAGTTCTGATTTACCTCTAAGAATTGTTTTAATCTCCTCCCTGATATCTTCTGTTATCCATGTGTCATTCAATAGTGTATTGTTTAGTATCCAGAAGTTGGAGTAGCTTCTATTTTTTTTAATTTTATAATTGATATCTAATTTCATTCCTTTACAATCTGATATAATGTAAGGTAGAATCTCTATGTTTTTGTATTTGCTAAGATTTGCATTGTGCTATAACATATGATCTATTTTGGAGAAGGATCCATGTGCTGCTGAGAAAAAAAATAGTGTATTTGCTTGTTGATGAATCGAATATTCTATATGTGTCTGTTAAATCTAAATTATTGATTGTTTTATTGAATTCTATAGTTTCTTTGTTTAGTTTTGTTTGGAAGATATATCCAGTGGTGAGAGAGGTGTATTAAAGTCACCCAGTATTATTGTGTTGTGGTCTATTTGATTCTTGTAGTTGAGAAGGGTTTCAACAGATGCCTCATTGTTTGGGTCATAGATATCTATGATTGTTATATCTTTATTATATATGAATCCCTTTAGCAGTATGAAATATCCTTCTTTATCTATTTTCAGTAGCTTTGGTTTGAAGTCAATTTTCTCTGATAAATGAGGATGGAAACCCCTGCTTGTTTACGTGGTCTATGTGAATGATATGTTTATTCCCACCCTTTACCTTCAGTCTGTGGATATCCTTCCCTATAAGATGAGTCTCTTGAAGACAACATATTTTTTTCATTTTTAAAAATCTAATCTGTCAATTTATGTATTTTTTATTGATGAGTTAGGCCATTAACATTTGGGGTTATTATCACATTCAGGGTTATTATTATAATTTCTTTCATTTAATTTATTTTTGGTTTTTAACTTGGTTTCTTCTTTGATTGGCCTTTACTTTATTTTTTAATTTTTTTTTTTAAAGAGAGAGAGAGAGAATTTATTAACATTTATTTTTTAGTTCTCGGCGGACACAACATCTTTGTAGCTGAGGATCGAACCCGGGCCGCCCGCGCATGCCAGGCGAGTGCGCTGCCGCTTGAGCCACATCCCCAGCCGGCCTTTACTTTAGTGTAGTTCCTTCCTTTGCTGGTTTTCATTGTTGTTTTTTATTTCCTCCTCCTGAAATATTTTTCTGAGGATGCTCTGTAGTACAGGCTTTCTCATTGTAAATTCTTTTAACTTTTGTTTATCATGGAAGGTTTTTATTTTGTCATCTACTCTAAAACTTATTTTTTCTGGATATAATATTCTTAGTTGGCATTGATTTTCTTTCAGAGCTTGGTATATGTTGTTCCAGGATCTCCTGGCTTTGAGAGTCTGGATTGAAAAATCTGATGACATCCAAAATGGTCTCCCTCTATATGTTATCCAATTCATCTCTTGTGGCATTTAAGATTCTATCCTTATTCTGTATGCTAGGCATTTTCATTATGTGCCTTGGTATAAGTCTGTTGTAACTGTGTATATTTGGTGTCCTGTAAGCCTCTTGTATTTGGTTTGCCAATTCATTCTTCATGTTTGGGAAATTTTCTGATATTATCTCATTGAAGAGATTGTGCATTCCTTTTGTTTGTATCTCTGTGCCTTCCTCTATCCTGATAATTCTTAGATTTGATCTTTTCATGTTGTCCCATCATTCTTGGAAGTTCTATTCATGCTTTTTTCATATCTTCACTGTGTGGTTAACTTTATTTTTAAGATTGTATATTTTGTCTTCATTGCCTGAGATTTTGTCTTCCAAGTGATCTAGTCTGTTGGTGATGCTTTCTATTGAATTTTTCATTTAGTTTATTTTTTCCTTCATTTCAAAGATTTCTGATTCTGTTTTTCAGAATCTCTATCTCTTTCTTGAAGTAATCTTTTGCTACCTGTATTTTCTCTCTTATCTCTTTGTTGGTGCAATCCATGGGTGCCTGTAGTTGGTCTCTTGTATCTTTGTTGGAGAAATGAATTTTTGCCTGTATTTTCTCACTAGGTCATCCTTTAATTTGCAGATAATTTTAATTATGTACATTCTGAACTCCTTCTCTGAAATTTCATCAATTCTGCTGTCAATTTATTCTATTGCTGTAGTATCCTGGTCTTTTGGAAGCACTTTCTTCCCTTTTATTTTCATGTTGTCTATGAATCTTCCTTTCTTGCAGTGCAGATCTGAGGTATTACAGTTTCTATCTATAATCTTGTATTGTCCATGCAGATTACCTGTACCTCACCTTGGTGATGAGCTTCCAGTCCCCAGCTGGTGTCCCAAGATAGAGGACTGGTGTCCAGAGTCAGGGACTCTTTTATAAAAGAAGACATACAAATGGTCAAAGGGTATATGAGAAAATGTCACTATCACTAAGTATCTGGGAAATGCAAATCCAAACCTCTAAGATATTGCTGTATCATAGTAAGAATGGCCATCATCAAAAGGACAAATGACAACAAGCACTGACAAAGGTATGGAGAAAAAGGAACTCTTATACATTATTGGTGGGAACATAAATTGATATAGCCATTGTGGAAAACAGCAAGGAGCTCCTTTAAAAAATTAAAATAGAACTACCATATTATCCAGCAATCCCACTGCTGTTATATTACCAAAGGAAATTAAATCAGTATGTTGAAGAAATATCTGCTTCCCCATGTTAATTGCAACACTATTGACAATAACCAAAAAATGGAAATTAAGTGTCCATCAACTGATGAACAGACAAAGAAAATGTGGTACTTATACAAAATGGGGGATTAGCCAGCCACAAAAATGGGATAAAATCCTATCACTTGTGACAACATGAATGGATTGAAAATCAATATGTTATATAAAATAAACAGGGCACAAAGAGACAAGTACTGCATGATCTCACTCATGTGGAATTTAAAAGAGTTCATCTCATAATAGTTGATAATTGTAGAAAGATAGTTTCCAGAGTCTGGGGAGAATGTGGAGAAGAGAATAATAATTTAAAAAAATGTATGACAGATATTAAGTTAGGAGAAAGAAGTTCTGGTGTGTTATTGTATAGTAGAGTAACTATAGATAACATTGTACTGTGCATTTTTTTCACTAAAATAAAGTGTTTGGGTGCATTTTTACCATGAGATATGATTCCATATGTAAGAATATAGACATTTTATTGTGACTTGAACATTATACAATGTATACACGTATCCAAACATCACATGGTACCTCATGCGATGTACAATTTTTATGCATCTTTTTTTCTTTTATCTCCACCTCCTCTTCTTTCCAACAGAGATGCCCCAATAAAACAATCTGTGCTAGAAAATTAAGTAATTTTGCAATCATAATAGATGGGATCAGTGTGGCAATATTATTGTTCTATTTTTCATATTTCTCTATACTTTTCAATTTTTCTACAAAACACATAAAGCAGTAATTATAAAACTGTTTTATAAAGAAACACATAAAAATGTTATGTTCTGGGCTGGGGATGTGGCTCAAGCGGTAGCGCGATCGCCTGGCATGCGTGCGGCCCGAGTTCGATCCTCAGCACCACATACCAACAAAGATGTTGTGTCCGCGGAGAACTAAAAAATAAATATTAGAAAAATTCTCTCTCTCTCTCTCTCTCTCTCTCTCTCTCCCCTCTCTCGTTCTCTCTTTAAAAAAATGTTATGTTCTCACCTAGCTTAATTACCTAATAATAGGTATCGGTTTAACAAAATAAGAAAAGTAGTCATGTTTGGATACTAAAAAGAAACAGCAGTATTCTCTATATTGGTTGCTTAATTGCTGCACTACTTTTATTTTTGAGCCCCACAGATCTTGTAACTTTCTTAAAACCTCTTTGAGTCTTTTAGCTTTCTATTTTGAAAACCCCAAGTACAAAACTTAATATAACATATAAAATTGTTAATCTTTGCAAAGCAATTTAACCTCTGTACGAATTAACCCAGCATCCCAAAGTATAAAAATAGCCAGTGCTCAATCCAATTCGTAAAAATAACTCTTGAAAATGTCTTGCCAAGAGCAGACTGCTTTGTGCTGGGTTATTACTCCAAAGACTGTCATTGCTCAGCAAACACCTAGACCTTGCTTGGAACTGAATTGCCCCCAATGATATCTTCAGCTTCCCTAAATGGTACATTCAAATCAATCAAATGTTAATGGATAGGGCTGGGGATATAGCTCAGTTGGTAGAGTGCTTGCCTTGCACGCACAAGGTCCTGGGTTCAATCCTGGGTTTGATCTCTTACACCAAAAAAAGAAAAAAAAAGTTAATGAATAAATCTAAGTTAAAATGCACAAGGAATATATATATTTCTTCTTTCTTGGATTGGAAATGAACGCCAATGTGCATCTTACAAAATCCTTTACTCACTAAAAGTTAAATACACAGTGAAGAACAGGTACATAAATCAAAGTTATCACCAACTGGTTGGGGAAAAAAACTATTCTAGTTGAAATCATGGAGTACCCTGACCTAACACCTGGACTGTGCCATACTTGAGACACTTCTAAACACACTTGCAGATGTGAACATCACTGCCTAGGAGAGGACAAGCTATTGTACATGTTCTCATCATCTTCAGGTTGCCCATCTGGCACCCAACCCAGACCCATACTTCATGTTACTGTGGGTAGCCTGTATGTAATAGGTGTTCAATAAACATTTGTCAAATTCAATTAGATTTCAATCTTAGACTTGGGAAATAACTAGACATAAAATTAATTTTAACAATTGATGCTTTCTCTGCTTAAGTCCTGTGGAGTTCCTTAGAACCAGGTGGTTCATTCTTGCACTTGACACACTGTAAGGTGCTTGCTTTTCATTTGTGTGCATCTCCCAAAGGTGAGAGCATTTAAATCACTGTGTACTCCTTCTATGTGGCTTCCACTTAGTGCCAAATTCATTCATCCATTCTTCACTCATTGGCCCCTTCATCTGCCCATTTGATAAAGCCATGGGACATGCACTATTTGAGGACAGTTTTCACGTTCCTTCAGTCCTCTATTCACCAACTAAATATTGTCATTACCTCTTTATTATTCTTCTGTGATATGTATTTTACCATGAAGAAAGATTTTGAAAGGTAAGAGCCAAGAAATATTCCCTGTCTTGCCCTGAGATAAAGCTCCTATTATAACAACATAGATGCTCATTCAGGATGAATAACTGAAATTTCTTGGAACACAGTCATAAGTAAAATTATATCTAATAGCTAACACTCTATCAGACCAGAATTAATATAAGAAGTCACTATGTTACTGAAAAGTGCTTTGGAATAAGGATATATACAGTACTATGTGAGGATTTTTTTTTTACCTACACATAATATTTAATTTTTTAATTATTAAAATTCATCAATATTAGATATTAAAACTCTAGAGATAACTTTTCTGGAGATTAAAGTAATACAAACAAATTCAGTTTATAGCTTCCTAAGCTCCTACTTAGGCTTTCAGTATTATATCATGATTACAGAATGCATAATAGAATATTAACTTGATAATCCCCACTGATTTTTTAAAACTTCTCTGCACATGATGATTTCAATTGGCAGAGTTTCAACAACAACAATATTAATAACAGTAATAAATTCAGGGAAAACCTTGCAGCTTTGTCCTTAAGATTATTGCATGATTCATGTCATATAGAAGAAGCAGAGGGAGTCCACCACCTGAACCTCTGGGAACAATAGTTCTCCGAATGCCCACTTCACCTTGTGAGGACTTGTGACACCATCTCCATGTCAGGTTGAGGTTTCACATTTGGATACTGACAGTAACCTGCACTGTTATGCAGCTTTTCCTCTCATTAGTCAGACAATTAGTATTCACACCATTTACTCAGGATTTGTAGAAATAATCCTTCAGACATTCAGGCAGGCTTCCAACTGAATATCTAATGGGAATGCTTTGGCTTAGAGTCAATGAAAGGTGATTTTTGTGTTACACAACTAGCTCATGTCAAGACATTTCAGTGGCACTTTGCTACAGTGTACAGAACTTGTGATTCATTTTTAAAAGCTTTGTGGCTGACATGCCCTCACTTGAACAAAGTTCCTTTCCAGATCCTAAGGTCTTTCCACTAATGCCTGAAGTTGCATCTCTCTTCTTTGGTCTACATTACCTGGGGATCAATTGCAAGCAAAAAGGAATTCACTTTAGCAAACCTCATGACTTCCCCGAATCCACAGAGCCTTCCAGAAACTGGGACTTTGTGCCAACTGATTATTATCCTAGCCATGTGGATCCTCCATTGAGCAATTAGGAAATAAAGAGTTTTATCATCCTAGGGAAAAAAGAATTCAGTGAAATGTTCCATGGAAAGAAATAACATGAAATTCAGAACTTCAAGGCATTTTAGGCTAAGCAATGAGAAATTCTTTATCCATTAAAAAAAAAATGGTCGTGGAATTGAACCAGAATTAAGCCTGGAAACCTCTTTTGCCTCCCCAATTTTCTTCTGCATTCAGTTGCCATTATTCAGACTTTTGCTATACCCTTACATATGGAGGGTCACACTTCCTGTTTAGGAGATACTGCTTAACACATAATTTAATAAAAGTCACTAAATTTTTTTCTGTAATATCATTCAACACTAGACTAAAGTCTATATGGAGTATTTTGAAGTCATGGGATACACTGAGGCAGAATAAATAAATAAAAATTTTTAAAACAGGTCAATTGAACCAAAATATAGCTATCAGCTTAAGAAATTTTGGAATCTAAATCTAAGGTGGTATCATTCTTGATTTTAATTAATTATAAGCATATATTCTTAATAAAATCCTCCAAGCTATCATTATTTTACATTTAATTATTCCCAGCTTTTACTTTTTAATTTCTGTACAAATCAAAATTTAGGCAATTTTTATTATTTAAAAATTACTTTGTATATGTTAGCTTTACTATACAATATGAATTTTTTAAAAGTTTGAGGGAAAGAACAATGTCAAACTAGCTTCTTACTTTTCTGCATCACATGTGTGCACACATAAACATGCACATGTATACCCCCCCATACACACATCCACCTTACAACCACATCATCAGAAATATTTTTACAGATGATCAGGTCAAATGACAGCTCTCTATATTCTCAGAATGTCCTAAAATTGATTGGAAAACCTCTAAGAGAAGAAAAATGTAATCTATTTTATGATGAATGGGTAATTAAACTAGGACTTTTATTTGTACAGTGGTAATAAGTTAGTCAACTTACTTTATCATTAAAGTGGTTTATTTTCTAGAAATAAAATGATTTTTTTATGCAGAGAAATCACTACAAGAATTAGAAAAGGGAAGAATACAAAAGCATGAGGAAAACTGATAAATGCAAACGAAAGAGTACAGGGCCTCCTTGGGTTACCACTGCTCTCTACCTGGCCACTCCTAATATCCCAGATGCAAATCTACCCCCAAAGACTGGTTATTTACTGCCAGGTTTTTGGAGAGATAGTGGTTGTATTTGTCTATTTTCCACACATCACCCCCTTGAGCTTCTCTGGATGGTCCTGATAATTTCCCTCTCTATGAGAACAATCCTACTTGTCTTTCTACATCCCAAATATCTTTTTTCAGCCTTTCAAGTCCTCTCTTCCTTTTCCAGAATTTAGTCAAATGTTATAAACTCACATACTACACTAGTGTGAGGATGGCCTTAGGTCTAAGCCTAAGCAACTCTCCATTTTATTTTATTTTTTTAGGTAAAGTCAAACAAGTAATTTAATTTTTTTTGAATCCTTGTTTTTCCTTTAGAATAGAAATCACTTAATTTTGAGACTCTGTACCTCTCTACTAAATCATTTCTTTTTTATTATTATTCTTAAAAAAAACAAATGACAGCAGAATGCATTACAATTCTTATCACATGTATACAGCACAATTTTTAAAACTCCAGTTTGAAAACTCTAGTCTCTTTAGACACACCCAACAGATCCCTCAGTATGGCCTCAAACAAATCACTTCCCCTCACCCTGATAAACAGAGTGAAGCCTCTGGCAGGCTGTCCTCGCCTGATAAGAAGGAAAGGCGAGAAGATCAGGGTGGAGACCACTAGACCAGATGTTTCTTACCCCTGGGTAAATGATATCATGGAGAAATCCAGTGGTAGCTGATAAAGATTGAAAGGGGGGGTCCAAAGCCCCAAAATTTAGTATAAATAATAGAGCTGATGAACAGGGATTCAGCCAGATGACACAAGGATGCACTCTAGCTGAAGAGCCAGATGAGGACCTGGATTGACATCCCATCACTTGTCATTGTTTCCTGATCCTCTGCATGATCTTCACCACTCTCAAACTCTACAGCCTCATCTGGACCTTGGTGAGAGCCACAGCTTCTCCCTACGACCTTCTCCTCAACTGGTTGTCCACTCCACATTAGGAAAAGCCTGCCTTAGTTCCGGACCTGATCACCAGGGTCTGAGTGAGTGTGCATCTGCTGGACTTAAAGCCTAAGGCTTAAGACTTTTGATCTGACATTTGAATTTAGCAAGCAGAGGGAATATCTGTCATAGTCTGTCAAGATTAAGTGTGTTTACAGTGCTTAGAATTAATCTAGAATTGTTTGCTGTGAATTAATTAATCTAGAATTGTTTACTGTGAATTGATTATGTCTATTGCAGTGCCTAGCATTAAGGACTGTCGTTTTCTTGATTAAGAACCTATAGAGTGAAATTGTATTGAGTAATTTGAGTGAATAAAGCATTGAACAGGGGCAGAAGTTCCTGGACATTCTTTATTTCTCCCCTCAACTGCATACACTGCAATTTTGCCCCCTTGCAAAAACTAGAAAACAAAAGTTACACACTAAGATGTACTTAAAATCCCAGTCTATGACCAAGACCTGTCCACCAAATTCCTTGAGCATATCTGGATTTGATGGCAGCTGATATCTGTGAAATCCAAGATCAAGGAGACAGCAGATTTCGATGTCGGGTGAGAGACAATTCCACATTCATAGATGGTACCTTCTTTTTGTGTTCTTACGTGGTGGAAGAGGCAAACAAACTCCCTTGAGCCTCTTTTGTAAGATACTAATTTATTTTTATAAAGGCCCCACTTCTACCAATCACCTCCCCCAAATCCCAACTTCCTAATACCATCACCTTGGAAATTAGAATTTCAACAATGAATTTGGTAGGGGAAGGAGTGGGGGCCCAAAAACATTCAGACCTTAACAGTTATTTGGTAAATATATGCTGTACTGAGAGAGAGAAGTCAAAGTTTCAATTGTTTGCATTCGTTTTGTTTCCACATAAATACAGGGTCTGTAGGTATAATAATGATCTTAAAATATAAGAGTACTAGAATTTTGAAAATATTCTTTAGGTCAGAGAAGAATTATCAGGTAGGACAAATATCAAATATGATGTATTCCATCTTGAAATATTTAAATTCCAAAGCAGACCATTACATTACGCATAGCTTCCTCCCTTGCAATTTGACAGGCTGAGCTTCACCTTTTTATCCCACTAACATCTTCAGTGATTCTCTGCACTTCAGCAGCTGGAATGATTCCTAACAAATCTGGGCCCAATTCAATATTTAGTTAAATTGCTCAGGGCAAAGATGTAAATGACCTATTGAGACATTTAGTTCAAATCTCACAAGATTTTTCTCAGAATAATGAACACTTCTCCAAGAACTTTAATAATATATTTCCTTTTACAAAATTTGGATGCAATCAAAAACAGTGTTCAATTGCTTAAGTAATAGTAAGGTATTAACAGATTTGATGTATAGTAAGTTATTCTTGAAAAATGATGAATAAGTTAATAAACAGAGTCAATTCCATTTTATAATACTCGCCCCCCCCCCCAACTACTTCAAGGCACTATGGTTTACCTTCCTTATTCAAAAGAGAGAGAGAGAAAGAAAGAAACAACAAAGAAAAGAAAGAAAAAAAATGTAATGGAGTTGAAGTTATTATCCAGTTCAGCATTTCTACTTTGAAAATTATATCTACAACAGGAAAATCATTTTGAGAATATAATTGAAAAATACAGGTGCAGATATATTTTTGGTTCCTTTTCTGACTTGTAATGAAAGTCATTCATTTACAAATCTTGTATTTTGATTCTTTTACACTTGTTGCTAATAGAAACACAAACCAACAGAACACATTATTCATAGTTAATTGGGATGCATTATTAAGAGGCTGTATAACACCTGTCTTTATTTTTAAAGTGCTTTACTAAAATATCAGTGTAAATATTCAAACTCCTAAATGGGATGTTTTTAGCAGCTATTGTCAAAGACAGACCCTGCAAAACATGGAGGAACCTTGTGAAACTCCAAATGCATCCACACAAAACTCTTATGGTGACAGCACTTGGTGGTTGTGTACATGGGATCCTGATTCCCCCAGATGTGTCTCATTTAACTTTAAAGTAACCATTGATAAAAGGTAAGGAGCAGAGAGTCTTCAGAGCAGCTCAGAGATTGGTCAGCAAAGTTGGGTCAGACCATAAATTTCCAAATAAGAAGTAAGACATGCCTGCTGGATGGACACAGACCCTGGAGGTAAACCCAACTGCAGAGTGCCAGAAACCACTGAGACAGGGAGGTAAGTCTTTAGCAGGCTATAGTGAGAAACCTGGAACAGAAAGTAGCATTCTTCACATCATTTGTTCATCTGTTGACCAATATCTATTGAAAATCCACAATATGCAAGCACCGTGTTAGGTATAATAGTGAATGAAGCAAACAGTCTCTGCCCTCAAGGGATTTATATTCCAGGAGAAAGAATAGACATTGATTAAATAACTCTATTAATGTATTGTGAATGTGAAATAAGATTGAAGTTTGCAAGGAAAAAGTCATAGTTAAATGAGACCCTATGACAAATTAATTAATTAATTGATTTTTTAAAAAACTGGTCTACACAAGGGAGAAGAAAATGGAATAAGTGAAGCTCAATCAATTCACCCTACAGAGTTAAATTTCAGTTCTGGTACACTGGCAAAATAATCACAGCTTAAACAGTTATTTCTATGAAGAAAAGAGAAATAAATTATATAAGTTTTGGTACTATTTGTCCATATATGAAGCAACCTTCATGCTACAATCCTGAGAGCCAGATTAGCAGTCTTTAAAATCAGATTGAGTGGGTCCAAAACAGGCTTTGTCTCTTCTCTACAATGTGATCTTGATCAGTTCACTTGTCTGTGCTTCGGTTTTCTTACATATCTGAAGGATCAACATCATTACCTGCCTCCCAGAATTAATACATCTTACATATGAAAATGCTTGTTAAGAGTGTTGGATGTTGGGAGAGAATGCAAGAAACATCAGTCACTGTTGTATCAGGACAGTGTACTATCCATCCCCCCATGTTTTAGTCAGCTTTTTCACTTCTGTGACTGGGACCTGACCAGAACAACTGTAGAGGAAGAGAGGTTTATTTAGGGGCTCATAATTTCAGACGTCTCAGTCCATAAGTGGCTGGCTCCATTCCTCAAGCCTCAGGGTGAGGCAGGACAACACAGTGGCAAAGTGTGGCAAAGCAAAGCAGCTCACACTATTAGAGGGCAGCAGAGATAGAGAGACTCCACTCTCCAGATACAAAATATATACCCTATAGCCACGCCCCAATGAACCACTTTCTCCAGCCACCCCCCTCACCCCCCCACCCCCGCTTCCCTGCCTCCAGTTACCACTCAGTGAATCCAGTCAGAAATTAATTCACTGATTATGTTAAGGCTATGGCCCAATCATTTCTCCTCCAAACCTTCTTGCATTGTCACAAATGAGCTTCTGGGGAACACCACATCTAAAACATAACACCCCAGTTGCTGGAAAGTGAGCTGCAAATAGTTGATAGCTGCACCTCTGAAAATTGCCTCAAGGGGTGGAAATTCAGCTCAACTAAAAATGAGTCAACTTGCACTCATGTGGGGTACAAAAGCCTACTTCAGCCTGTAGTGTGACAATTTTATAGTGCCAGTCACACCTCAGTGCTCCCTGCAGGAGTAAGCTAAAGCCACTTCTTTCCCTGGCTTCTTCCCCAGCCTTATCCTACTGCCTCACAAATTCTCTTCAGACTCTTAATAAGTTACCTATGCAAAATTCCCCCTTCAGGCTCTGCTTCTTATGAACCTGACCCAAGAGAATTCAAATAATTATTGTTGATCTCTTCTTTCTCTGAGGCTTCATGTTCCTTTTTGGCAATTTAAGGGCTCACCTCAGTTGACTTCCACAGAAATAGGTCTTTGTTCTCTGAGCATTTCACACTGAGTACCTTTTCCAGTTCCTACGAATGGTGTGTTTATTAGTTTACTCCTGTGACAGCAAGCCATGCCAGACTACAACCTTCACACAAAGTCAATGTATATCACTCTGATCATATGTGTCACCAGGTCTTACATATAATGACTCAGCAACTCAATTTGGTCCATATGATTATAGCAAGGAGATTATTATAAAATCAGAAACAAATCTCTCTCCATAGAAAGACATGAATTGAGTACACTTTCACTTTCAAGCTTAACCCACAGACTTTTCCTTATCGCCCTGCTCACTGATCTGTTCATATAGAGTTTATTGATGCTGCCTTTGGGTTGTGGCTCCCTCATTTCTATGCACCTTTACAACAGACTTTAAAATCTGATTCTGCAACAAGTTGAGAAACAGATTAAACAAGAAACAACAGAAATCTTTTTGACAGGAAGAAAATGACTAAGCATGAAATTCTCCACGGATGGTCATTGTATTCTTAAAATGTAGCTTAAAGAACTCCCATCTCTGATGCACTCACATTCACCACAGTGATCATTTGATGCTGAGGCCCCACCAAGACAAAAATATTCAGGGAGTAATTCTGGAACAAGCGACTGACATTGAATTATTTCATAATATGGGCTGAATAAACATCAGTGAGATTTTAAATAAGGAGATATTTGCAAATATAGCAGTTGCCTGATGGAATTCTATCTCTGAGGAAAAGACTGCAGAAGAAGTCTGAACTCAGAAAAATTTACAAACTAGACAGTCAGCTCCTAGGTGATTGGGAATGTCTTACATATGCATGGCATTATTTACATAAAGCATCTCCTAGCTAAAACTGTAAGAAGTGAATCTGCAATGCCCATCTACTATATCCACTTGTGTGTGCCAATGGAATACCTAATGTAATAAAATAGAAACTTCTGATTATCTCACTGTCAAATTCAACATATTTATATTCATGCTTAGTGGTACTAAGACTTGTTTACTTAGTCTTCTTTTTCTTTGTAAAATGGGGAGAAAACCCATTTAGTCATCAAGTCTAAATATCCTGTTCATTAGCTAAAAGAAGAGAAAACATGTTAAATTGAGCATTTTCTTATGTAATATTAAAATTCAGATGAAAATTAATAGAATAGATAAAAATTTAATAACGAGAATAAGCTAGCAGGAATGTATGTTGAATATTGATTTGCCAAAATAATTTAAATTGGAATATCTAATCTGCAAAATATGATTTTTAAAGCAAATATGGTCATGTTTTTCCTCATTGAGTAATAGAAAATAACACATGAAATTACTATCTTTTAACAAATAATGGAAGAGTGTACACATGTATATGTATGTGTGTGTAAATAGAAGTATACACATTGACAGCAAACTAAAATAAATAGGATTTTTTTTATTCTGTGGAAGTTTATAGGACATATTTTAGTGGATAATTGTAAGCACAATATCAATAGTGCCCCATTATTCTTTCTGCTAAAAATGTCATAACAAAACAGTGAAAAGCACTTTTTCCCTCCTAATTAAAGGCCACATGCTGCCTCTGCAGTAATCACAGATCTCATTAGTGCCCAATGAGGGTTTTGGTATCAATCACATTAAGTAGAGAATTTGTGTAGTCCCATGTGTTGTATGTGTTTGCATCTTTTAGTTGCAAATAAATTCTTTGACTGCAATTTGATTTGCAAGAATTGGAGTTAGCACTTGTTATGTGAAAGATTTTTTTCCCCCTAAGAAGTACAGAGATGGGGACAGTTAGACAGTGGTAAACCCAGGTAAGACAGTAAGATATGTGTTTTTCTTTATATGTAATTTTTATCTTGTCCATAAACAATCCACCATGAGAAACTTGGTGTGGTGTTGAAGCATTTAAAAATAACTCTTGCTAGATCTATATCATTACTTTTCCACTGATAGTCTTCCTGTTCCACAAAGGATAAGACAAGCAAAGATTTAAAAACATGTTCTGTGCCTGGCAGTGACTGCCTTACCCTGTTAATTTTAGGTCATATGTATACTAGTGGAGTTAAGTGGAGCATGGAAGCCATTACCCACAATAGTGTCATGTTAGTTAATTTGTTGAAAATTTTATTTCACTGTCTTAAGTAAATACAGTCTAGTGCACACATTTTAATCACAGATTATGAGAACATTTTGAACATATTTTAAATGCTATTTGAGAGTAAATGGGATTATAAATGTATATATTTGATTTTGTATTAGACTGTAAGTTTTAGGCTGGAGTTGTAGCCTAGCGGTAGAGCGTTGCCTCGTACGTGTGAGGCACTGGGTTTGATTCTCATCACCGCATATAAATAAGTAAATAAAATAAAGGTCCATCAACAACTAAAAAATATTTTTTTAAAAAAATCACTGCTTTCCCTTGAGTGAGTGAAATTTATATGCCGTAAGTGCTGAAAAAATGTTTATTGAAGTAAGTAAGGAATATTTTACTGTATGTGACATGCTCCAGAGTGACCTCCAGTGATTCTTACCTCCTGGTTTTCCCACCTTCATCCCATCTCCTTCCTGGAGTGCAAAGGTGATGGCACTACACTCTAATGAAAAGTTATATTTTATGTGACTTCTTAGCAGATGGAGTGATGCTGAGGGCCATTACCAAGTAGGAATGACGCATCGATTTCCTTGCCAGCGTACCCCATGTTAAATTTGCTGTGACCTTGCATGTGTGTTTGAGAAAGATGACCCTACTCAAGAACGAGGGTGGATCCAGGATTAGGGTGTATCCTGCAGTTTGAGGAAGTATAGTATCCCGGTCCTTGGGTTTAGGGCGTTCCCAGTTTAAGACCTTGGGTTTTAGGGAAGTTCGATGTTGAGGATTATTGCTGCTGGAAATAGGGCGTTCCTGCTACCTGAGCTCCCGATGAGCTCTCGTGAGATTCAGAGAGCATTTTGGGAAAAAAGCCTCGTGGAGTAGGTGAATTGGGTGGCAGCAGAACTGGGATTGCCCCAGAACGTGTGTGGAGGCCGGTGTGAGTTCGGGAATAAAGAATTGCTGTTTGAATCTACAAAGCTGTGTGGTGGCTCGTGATTCTGTGCCCAGCCAAGACTGCGGCAGAGTGAGGCCTCTCTCTTCTGGTTTGATGAGCTGAACAGCTATATTGGAAAATTTCATGTGACAAGAGAATGGTGGGCACCTCAGGGATGTGGGTGAACTCCAGATGACAGCCAGCACAGTACCACTCATTCTTGTACTAAAAGTCACCAAACATGATGCGTTTTTAGATATTTGTTAAAAAAAAAAAAAAAAAAAAAACTTAGGACTTAATCAAATATCTTGTTTTACAGCTAAATTAATTTTGACCCTTCTTGAGAAATGAAGTTATGAATCATAGACATTTTAGATTATGGGGTCCAGAGTTTATAAACATATGCTCACAAGAACCAGCAAAAGAATATAAATGAAAAAATTAGGCCAGGTAGAAGAGGCAAATTTGCACTAGAGGTGCATAAACATGACCACCTTTCAGCTTCAGCAAGGAGCTCAGTAAGGAGCTGCAAGGCTATGGCAGACTGAAGAACATACCCCCCAGCTAAATGATGCAGCAACCTCCTGACTTCAAATGGTTGTTGTTCCCACTGTCATTCTTTTACTTCTTTAAAAGTAATAATAATAAACATAAATCATTGGGGAGGGGAATCACCTCTAATCACTGAAAAACTACTTTTCATGAAATGTTCAGCTCTATCTTAATTACGAAGTGCTGCTCAGGTAAAATGAATTCTGCTTGGACCCATGTCTGCATTTTAAGGCTGAGGAAATAAGGATCTAGTATAGGTAAATTATCTATGAAAAGTCCCACAGTTACTGGATAGAAACATTGATAATTATAACCCTGGCTCATGCAAGTGGAAATTACACTAATCCATTAGAATTTTTTTTTTAAAAGAGAGAGAAAGAGAAGAGAGAGAGAGAGAGAGATTTTTTTAATATTTATTTTTCAGTTTTCGGCAGACATAACATCTTTATTTTATTTTTATGTGGTGCTGAAGATCAAACCCAGCACCCCATGCATGCCAGGCGAGCGCGCTACCTCTTGAGCCACATCCCCAACGCAATCCATTAGAATTTAAACATTCATTTGCAATCATTTGTTAGTATAAATTTTTCATTTTGAGCAGTTGGCAAAAACAAGGTACAGATAGTGTAGTGGAAATGGCAGGCTTCTGAGGTTAAAGGAGTATTTATTTAGACACTCAAAATACAATGGCATTCTAAATGCAAGTCATTCAGTCTAACAATGGAAAATCAAAATTTACCACTTCTGTGCAAAGCCAACATTGTTTTAAATATTCATTTATTTCAGAATGAAGTTGCTTGTTTTCTCCCTTTGTCTGAATCATATGCTCTCCACTAATTGGGTGAAATTCAAAACTGCAACTGGGTATCTTGGGATACAGACAATTGTGGGATTCACAGTAAAGGTGTTCTTTCCCAGGGCTCATGGGAAATGGGACAAAAGAAACTCAGTCCCCTTTCCTGTATGCATAGCCAAACAACCTTTCACTCAAGCTCCAGGTTAATTTAAAGTTGGTGGCATATGACTTGGATTTTAGGAGATCTTATCATTTCAGTGATAATTGCCTAAGTATGACAGTGTGAGTATTAATGATATTATGTCCTTGGTTATCAATGGTATATACATTCTTATGACGTGAGCTATGCAGAATGACTAGTAGAATACCTAATACAGTAGAAGTTTTTAAAAAGTTAAGAAATACATCAGTAGCTGCTTTTTCCCCCCTTAGGAAAGATCAGTGGACTTTTATAAATGCATTATATAACTCTGCTTATGTAATATAATATTGAAAAGTTTAAAAGTACAGCTGAGTCATTATTTATACCAATTAAAGGAGTGGCAATATAGTCATTCTAAAGTAGTGATAAAAAAGATTTGAATTTGGCTTTGGAGTACATTATGGGACTTTTCACTTATCACCTTTACTCTGATAAACCCACATTATAGGGATGAGTCACTAGGTAGCTTTAGAGAGAAAGGGAAAGTAGACAGAAGTATAATAATTCAATAGATTAAACATCTGCCATTCATTTTGGGACTAATGACATTTCCTTTGAAGAAACCTCTGTTTTATCCAAGTTTCTGGCTCACAACAGGACATTCTCCTTGTCTTATGCATGCACACACACTTACACACACACACACACACACACACACACACACCAGTTGGAAAAACTCCAAACCTTAAAGGCAAATCTTACACTATTAGTTCCAGGTTTGCTAACTTTTATGTATCATTTGTGGAACTTTTTGCTACAATAAATAAGGAATAACTGATTCCTTAGCAGGACTACTCTGGTTCAAAATTGAGTAGGTGTGGCCAATTCTCATTCTATTTTTCCCTGTGGACTAGCATTTCAAAATTAAGAGGGAAAAGGTTCAAGCAGTAGCCTGCTTTCTTCCTGTATGTTTTTCATCTCATTGCCAAGGCGGCTACTATTGTAGGCATCAGTGAACTGTGATTCTATAGCAGGTTTAGAATAGTTCGATTGAAGATATTGGCTGCTGAGCCAAATACAACAATTATCTTCTCCAACCTTCTGTTTCTCTTATTCTAAATCCAAGGCAGCCCTTGTTAAAAAATGTATTAAGTATTCTCTTATCTAAATTCTAAGTGCTGCATTTTAGTTGTAGGTTTTTATGACCTCTATAATTTCATGACTTCCTACTTTCTCATGTGGGTTTCAGCTTCACACTTGTCGCTGTCTGTAGTTTAGGTTATACTTTTAGTCGTTCTCCCTATAGGACTAATTTGTCTCTGCCTTATTTTACCATTTAGCTACCAAAAATCAAATTATAATCTCACTGTATTTCTATCCACAAATTTAGACATAGTGTTTTGCAAAGCACCGGCCACCAAGAACCAACAGCCTGATTTCCACTTCTGGATTTCACTGTGTGACCTGTGACACAGCCGAGAAAAGAGGGAGGTGAATTAAATAAACATCTGCCTAATTAATGCAGGCACAGTCATTAGCCTCATGGTTTTCAGGGTTCACATTTAATTAATATGGACACACAAGTAATTTAGGCCAATTTCTCTTCTGGTTCATCAGTGCCTGATTAGAAAAATCTATTTACCCAGACAATATTTACTGAGTTCCTTCCAGGAGCAAGTTATCTGTAGACTCTGATATCTTTATAAGATATGCATTCTAAGTCAGAATAAATCTGTCTATGCTAGTAATGTAGCATGTGACTTGGTCCAATCATTTAACATATCTTGGTTTTAGTATTTTTTTTCTAATTTGCAGAATGGGAGATGCTTAGCCAAGCACCTTGGTACACTGAGGCAGGAGGATTACAAGTTCAAGGCCAGCATAGACAATTTATCAAGACCCTGCCTCAAAATAAATAAATAAACAAACAAACAAATAGATAAGGGCTGGAGGTGCCAGGTGCAGCTCAGTGGTAGAATGACCCTAGATTTAATCCCCAGTACCACCAAAAAGAGAGAGATGCTGGAAGTCCTTTTTGCTCAATTGATTGATGAGTCAGTAGGGATTACACTAAAGTCATTAAAATACACTTTTTAGAGTTACAAGAAAGTAAATTTTTTAGCAAAAAAACAATATACATTTTTAATTAAAAATATGAAGAAACTCAATTTCATGAGGGAAAATCAGTACATCCACTTGCTCCCTGAATAAATATCTACATATATACATCAACTCATTTTATGCTTTCTACTCATATTTATACACTCAGTTGCTATTGGAATTTTTGCCTTGAGAAGCCATCTTGATTTGACAAAGCAAAACAAAAATCATGATCTCAATGGAACTCTGCCAACCCAATCTCACCTTTTGTTCAAAGCTGCAGTCTGGTTCTAACTTCTCAGCAAATGAGTGCACCACCTGCATCAGGTTTCTGTGAGCTACCCTAAAACCAAAATGTGTAAGAAATTATCCCCACCTTCAAATAGTTCAAGATACAGTTATGTGACAAGAATAAAACTATAAACAGATTTGGCCTAGAAGTCCCGAACACCTCAGAGTCATTGCATGAGCAACTGACTGTGAAGTTTCACAGAAACTAGTCAAGGAGTTGTGATGTAAATCTCTTTGATTAAAAAAAAAAGCTAAAGTGTATGTATTTATATGTGCCTAATACATATACACATATGCATATGCCTGCTTCTCTGTGTGTATACATAGTGAGTGGAAGGGAAAGAAATGAGGACTCTTTCTCATAATTAGGTTTACAATATGTGAAGTTCTCAGAACCATGCTAGGATAGGGTAAGGTCCATAAAAGGATGAGCTGTTAAATTATAAGAACATTAATGCTTGAGAATAGACAGCACATCCCTGAGAGTTACAATCAGAAAGCAGCCTTCAGAAGCTCAAGACCTGACTTCTTGATCCTCTTTACTGCCACATATGGCTAGCAGAACCTAACAGGGTAGGCTAGCTCCTCCAGCACTTGGGATAGACACTGAGCACACCCAGGCCAATCACAGCGCCCTGCCATTTGGGTTGGTCTGACAAGAGTCCACTTAACACTGGCTGGACCCAAATCTATCTATTTTCTGATCTTTAGGATTTTTTTTTTTCAATACTGGATTTTGAACTCAGGGGTGTTCTACCACTAAGCTATACTCCCAACACTTTTTTTTTTTTTTTTAATTTTGAGACCAGGTCACACTAGGTTTTTGAAGCTGGCCTCAAATTTGCAATCCTTCTGACTCAACCTCCCAAGTAGCCGGGATTACAGGCATGGACCACCATGGCTGCCTCTGTTGTCACTTCACTATTTCTGCTAATAATGCAAAGGTGCCGATATCTTTCATTCAAACAGAATAAAGATTGACTACAGGGAGAGATGTCATGACCCAATAGGAGATAATGTCTTTGAACACATTAGATAAGCAGCTGAGAATATAGTAACAAGGGATTTGAAGCCCTTTAAAAATTTTCAACCTTGAGAGACACCTGTGATCATGCTTTTAACATGAGGTCTATGAAACAAATTTTAAATTTATGAATAATATTTATTTTTCCTGTGGAAATTTTCTTGGAATTGCAATAATGTACAGTTTTTTACTTGTCTTTGATAAGCTAGCCATAGGTGCACTTACTCAATTTAAATGTATGTGTTTGTTGCAATCTCTTCCTAATGAATTCCTTTATAGTACATGTTTATATATTAAGAAATTTCACCATTGCTTGTTAGAAAATAAGACTCCTATTTTATTTTTTAAAAATTCTCAATATATGGAGTAAATAACCTTAGTTTTTTTAAGAACTTTCTGAAAGAAATTTAAGCATTTAACCAGTTGGAATCTGATAGAACAAAGAAAGTAGTCTTTCTTAATGTATAAGAAAGAGGGAGAAAAATTTAATTTGTTTTGCTTTGTTTTATGAGAACAAAGACCTCAAAAATATTGCCTTCCATGGGACAAATCTCAAAGCCTTTCAAAAAACAATTAAGCAAGGTAAGCAAGGTACACTGGAATAGGCTGTGTTATGAAGATGCCCAATAAAAAAATCTGTAGTTTTATCCTCAGCTCACGGCAGGAGAAGGCTGCTACTTTGTTTTTTAATGAAGTATTCTCTATCAGAAAGCTTTCAGCCAAAAGTAATAGTTCTTTTTGTAACTGCAGATGCTCAGAAATAGGCATTATCTAAGTCAGCAGGGAAGCTGCTCACCAGATTTTAAAAGAAGATGAATATTATAATAAAAACCTGTCAGTTCTACAATCACAATTTCTATTCAGCACTGACTCATAAGCAGGAAATCCACCTGCAGTTTCTTAGTTTCCCTCTGGCTTAGTTTCTCAGCCTCAGACTGCTTTTGTATACTATCCCCCACTGCTGTTTAACCACTTAGGTTCTGGACAAGAAGCAATCTTAAAACTGACAGCCCCTTCTTGTTTAGTCTCTGGTCTCTCATTTTCATTCCTTTATTGAAAAGCCACATGGCCATTCTCTAGTTAATTAATCTTTATTAACTTTGATAAGCCTGCTTAATAGTTTCTGCAGCCATGTAAATAACTCACACAGGGTTGGCAGAGGAAGAAATAAATACACAGGAAGACAATACACTAAAAGAATAAAAAGTAGATGCAGGGCTGGGGTTGTAGCTCAGAGGTAGAGCGCTAGCCTAACATGCGTGAGGCACTGGGTTTGATCCTCAGCACTACATAAAAATAAAATGAGGGTATTGTGTCCACCTAAAACTAAAAAATAAATGTTTCAAAAACCTTTTTTTTAAACCAGATGCAGGATTATACTCTTGAATTTGGAGATTGTTGATTAGACTACAGCAAAACTATCAGTAGATGGGGGAAGACTTAGCTGTTGTAGCATGAGAACTTACTGTTGGAGGAGAGAGGGGGGAGACACTTGCCATAGTAGGATGGGACCTTACTCTTGTGCATTTGTGTGTGTGTGGCGGGGGCAGGGCTTGCTGTTATCAGGAACTGCTTCAGGGATTACTCAAGACATTGAATCAGAAATACGAATTTCCAAAGTGAGCTGGATAGACCAGTAGTAATCAATACTAGCTCAGCAACAAAGATGAAACAGAATAGTCAGACTAGTCCTACTACAGATACTTTTTAGCCCTTACCAGCTAAAATTATGGGCCTCAGTCCCCAAGGGAAAGCAATGATCCTGATGTTTAGAACATTTTAAGTACTCATCAAAACACAGTCTGTGCTTTTCACTGAATGCCATTCTGTCTGGGTAGCTGACCTGTGGCTTTATCACCAAATCTGAGAAGTTGCTGCTTTTCCATATTTCTCTCCCAGCTTTTCTGAATTTGCAAAAGACACTTGCCCTCTGTTTCTCCATCTGCACATCAGGGGAATCACAGCAGCCACCAGCTTAATTCATGGGGATATATGAGTTTTTAATGAGACGATATTTATATAGTGCTTTTAGTTTCCAGGGGAACTCTGCTGTATAAATACTAACTATTCTCAGGGCAATATTAACACAGTCTATTGAATAAATGAGGGCTTTTATTAAAGATAGTTAACAAGAAAAATGGTCCTTCATCAAAAGAGAAAACGACTATCTGGTGATGACCCCTAAAAACATTCATCTGTTCTCTTTCTCACATTTCTATTTAGTATGAAAGAAAGAGAGTTAGGAGTGGGAAGGCACAGATTGAGCTCAGAGACAGGTCTCTAGACCAGAGAGCACATTTCCATTTAGGTGTTTATTTTGGATTTGACCTCTTAACAAGGAAAGGGGCCCTTGAATCTTTTTGTTTAGATTTAAAATATAAATAAATAAACACAGAGCAAAAAAAATACCAATGCTGTAGCTCTTTCACTTTTGAATTTAAACAATCTTTCTTTAGGAGTTCCACTGTAAGTTAAAGGCAGAAACAAACAGTAGGAAGTTACAGGAAGAGAAAGAAACTCAGTGACCATAGTGGTGATTGACATGGACTCTGCATCTCATAGTTAACCAACCATTTATGCCACAAAGCAAAATTTGACATCAGTGTTATCTTTTTACCCCTGGTATCAGTTGGCTAGGGCAACCATAACAAAGGATCACAGACTGGGTAGCATAAATAAATTTGTTTCTTCTCATGGAGGTCCAAGATCAAGGTGTCAGATGAGTCAATTTCTTCTGAGGCCCTTCTCCTTGGCTTGGAGATGGCCATCGTCCCCTTTTGTATTGCATGGTCTTTCCTTTGTCTGCCCATGTCCTAATGTTCTCTTCTTATAAGGTCACCAGTCACATTGGATTAGGGCCACTCTCATGACCTCGTTTAATCTTATTTATTTCTGGAAGTGCCCTCTCTCCAAATATAGTGACATTCTGAGATATTGGAGGTTAGGAATCAACACATGAATTTGGGTTGAGGGGGACATAATTCAGTCCATAACATCCTCATTTGATAGACAGAAAATGGAAGAAAAGAAGGATTATTTCTCTAAAGAGCCACCAGATCCATTAGGTTGATGGCTCAAATCTTACATTGATCCCCCAAGCCCTCACTCTGGTAAAATGGAAGGTCTAAAGAGGTGTGGATATAGGAGAGAAACCCAAGTCCAAGATGCTTAGAATAATTAGCTGAGTTATTCATAACAAAATAGACCGTTTTAAGAAGTGTTAGCTACATATTGCCACTTGCCATTCAAAAATATTTCTGAATAGCTGAAAAGAAGGAAAGAGAAGTTTCATAGCTATTAGAATTGAAGAGAGATCAATCACACAGAAATAAAGATCTGATAATGAAGCTCATTGATTACAATCTATCTTTAGCATTCAGTCCTAAACTTATTAGGAGGCATAGGGAGAAACAGATCAATGACAGGTCATTGGGGTAGGTTTTCATTATTCTTACTGTGTCACACACACCTAGCATTGGAGTTAACTTCTTACGATAATGCTTCTAACTCCATGCCCACTTTATAATTCTGTCATTTCCACATGTTATTAGAATATTTGATGCCAGGAATTAAAGTATATAATCTCATCAACTTTTTTCTACCCCACTGAACACTACGCTTGGGAAAGTATCAATTAGGAGAGTTCAAACATCTGGATAGAGTTAATCAGCCAAATGTCTTGGAAAATAGAGCAAAGATGTCCAGAATGAGTGTGAAAACAAGGAGCCCAGGTGTCAGCTTCAACAGCAGTCAGATGAATTTCATTTTCTCAAAATGCATTCTTTATTCCTTTGCCAAATGATCCCTCTTTCCTTTTTATTTCAAATTTTCTCCCTCTGTAAGCATTTTACTTTTAGTCTACACTATTTTTATTCATTTTATCTTTGAAAATTCTATGGAAGACAGATGTGACCATTCTGTATGCCAGGAGATGATTCAGGTATCAAGAGACTAGTCTCAACTCAACATGACCACTTACCAAGTCACCAATGCTTTCTTTTTCATCATTAACTTATCTGTAATAATAGCTGCAAGGCCAGTTTCGTGAGTATACAATGTGTGTGAATAAAGCCCTCCTCTCAAGGGCCCCTTCCTTTGTCTAATGCTCCACTGTCATGGTCTCACAATTCTTAACCATTTTTGAACAAGGAGTCTCAAATCATTTTTCACTGGATCTCATAAATTGTGTGGTTCTTCCTGCATACCCTCCCTACCTCACAGAACCTGAAAAACTGCTTTGTGAACAAAAATATTTCTAAAAGTGTATGCATATGAAAAGTTAACTATATGGCAGAGGGAGGAAGTAATTCCAAATGAGATTGACAGTGAAGAGAAAGTCTTCACAGGAAGGAGTCAGGAGACACGCATCTAGCCCTGGCCATTCACTGTTCATGTGGCTTGTGCAATGCATTTCATCTCTTCATACTTCATTACTTTGTCTGAATAATTAGGATGATTGTTTCTTTTCACTGATGTAACATTAGTGCCATCTGGAGAGGTTTGTTTGCAATACCTGTTCTTGGGCTTTGACCCCCAAATTATGATTTAATTATCTGGGGTTAGAATCTAGATGGAACTTGCATCTGGTCATTCTTTCAAAGTCCCTAGTGGGTAAGACTGTTGAGCAATTAGAACTCCAGGGTATATACCACTTGGAAATGAGTGCTTGTACACTAAAATGAGCATACACAGATACCATGGCTCAACAATTTCATTCCTCAGTAAATGCCCAACAAAATATTTACATAGTTCACCAAAATATTTGTAAAGTAATATTGATGGTACAACTGTTTGCAAGAGCCAAGAACTTCAGTCAACCCAAATGTCTATCAATAGTAGAATAAATAAATGGTAGCATATTCATAAATAGGATATCAAAGAACAATGAGAATAATATTAATGCAGAATCTCCACAGTGTTGGCAGAAAAAAATAAGCCTGACACAGAAATGAATAATACCTTACATATTTTTCAATAAGAAAAATTGTTTACTGTAGTCAAAGTGAACACAGCAGGTACTTTTATGGAAAGGCAGTAAACAGAGAGAAATGGGGGCTTGTGGTCGCTAGAAATGTTCTATTTCTTAATCTGGTGGTGGTTACAGGAATATATTTACCTTGTGAAAATTGAGCTGTAAACTCATGGTTTATGCAGTTATGTTTAAATAAACAGTTAATATAAGAAGTTCTTACATAATTTTCACATGCAACCAGGGTTGAGAATCCTGAGAATAGATATCTGTACTGACTCTCAACAACACTGAATATTTCTATTAGCATTTTCTCAGACCTTCATCCCCATTAAAGTAGAATAACACCAATGCACTTAATGCTCATCTTGTTTCAGTAGCTCCTCTTTTTTCCTCTCTTCTCCTGTTCATCCTGCACGTGGAAAGTTTTATTTGCTTTATTACATGCTGCTTAATCTAGTGGTGAAAAGGTCACTGATCCAATCATACACAAAGTATTTAATCACAAAAACAAACATATCTTTCATATCCAGGTGTTTATCCTTTCATTCAGACATTACATGTTTCATAGATAATCAATGAAGAAAGGAAAGGAGGCCTTGGGGCTATACAATACTTGGTGCTACTAGACACATTGAACTTGGGCAGGCACATACTAAAGAGGGAGCACTCCATTGCTTTGACTTTCCTGAAGACTGCCAGTCTCTCTGCACCTCATGGAAGCCTATAGAAATCTATAGTGTAAAATATCATTTGGAGAGATCTACTTTCCAAACCAGAAAAAGCATCTAAGAATGTGAGGCTGGATTGATCAACAACATCCAATTTGCTTCCTCCATGTTCTGGGCACTGAGCTCCAAGACTTAATGTACAATTCAAGGAACAATTGTGTTGCTGGCATAATATCCTTTCAGCCCTTTACTTGGTGGATAACAAGAGACCAAGAGATGAGGATGAATTAGATCATGAACACAAAGCCTCCAGCTATCCAGGGGCACCTGAGAACACAGAACTATCAACTAAAGGCCCCTCATACCTTCAAGAGGCCCAATCACACAGCCTCAGTGAGATCCACAGACTAAGGAAAAGTTTGGAGCAAACATACTCATGACCACAATGGAGTTTTCCATACTTTATTCAGAGGAAAGGGTACTAAAAACAGCACATCTACTGTGTCACACGTGAAGCAGGTGTGAGATAATTCTGTTGTGCAGACTCACAGGCATGGGAATAAAAACTGAGGTTTGCAGATGATTACATTTTTATACTTTACTGTGTGGTAACAGAGGTGGTGTTAAACTTGTAAATAAAAGGAATTGGAGCTGGGGTTGTGGCTCAGTGGCAAAGCATTTGCCTAGCACATGTGAGACACTGGGTTTGATCCTCAGCACCACATAAAAACAAATAAATAAAATAAAGGTATTATGTCCATCTACAACTAAAAAAAATGTGTAAAAAAAAGAAAAGGTAATTGCCTGAAATGTAGTTGTATTTATAGTCCCAGCCTCTCCAAGAGTAAAGGGAAATTATTTTCATAGGCCCAAGTTTCTAAGATTGAACTGAAAGCACTAAGGAATATAATAAGAAACTTTTAAGATGCTATCTCTCAAATAAATCTGGTTGAAATGCCAAAACTTTAAGATGTCTTGGATTAGACATTTTCAAGAAAGCTTTTAGACTTTGTATGTCTCTGTAATGTAACATTTTAACCAATGAAATAATTTTTTTGTTTTTACACTAAACTGCAAATATATTAAATAAAGGTAAATTTGTCTTTCTCTCTCTGAAAATATTTCTGTTAAAGCAAATATGATAAAATTCAATGTGACTCAGTAAGTATTTTAAAATTTATAATCATGAAATTATAAACTTTTATTACAATTGACCAAAGGATTTAGAAAGCATTAATTTGCAATAAAGGTCAGTAGTGTGGAAGTTTATTCCACTGATTAAAATAATTTTATATCCAAATTTAATGAGCATCGACTATGTTGCTCTTCTTTGTGGGTGACACATTTATTGAATACCTCCTTTCATTAAAACCTGTTGTAGGGGACAGAAAGAAGTATAGGTGAGGCTTTTGCCTTCAAAGTACTTACAAAGTCTAATGGATAAGATGTCAAGGTATGAGGTGAAACTAGGGTGAGTGCGACAGCAGGTTACAGTTACAGCTTAAGCAGCTGGGGACAGAATTGTCAATGAGGCTTTCAAGGGTCGTCAATTTAGGTGACCAGAGGATCTTCCAGAAAGGAAGAAGAGCATGAACAAAGACATAAAACAATGTGCCCCAAAATGTGATAAATGTGAACCACAAATAATTCATACCACAATCACCAAGAAAAATTAAAATTGTTGCTATCTGTTCATCCCTCTCCTCAATGTCAGAGTTCAGATTTAATTCAGTGAGTCTGTTTTAAGGCTCAAGATTGTGTGTGTGTGTGTGTGTGTGTGTGTGTGTGTGTGTGTGTTTAGAGCACATCTATCATTTTATTATTTTTTGGCATAAAAAAATAGAAAGAAAATATTACATTCTAATTAAAGACTAATGCAGAGAAAAGTAAGGAGGCCAGGGAAAGAAGCTTGAAATCGTAGATGGAAATACACCATGATATTCTGTTACCACTGTTCACCAGTGATGAGTCCTTGCTTCCCCTAATGCTGAAATATAACACCAGAGAAGCACACCGAGGCAAGTGGAAACTGGAAAGTGGAAGGCTATATTAAAGGATAGCAGAAAAGACTTCCTCCCAGAGGAAGAAGGGGACCCAAAAGGCAGAATCCGTGGAAGGGGGAGGTCTTCCCTTTTTTATATCTAAGGTCTTCTTTTAGTCCTTCCACATTCCTGTCCTTTGCTTCCCTCTAACCTGCAGTGATAGAATGCAGGTGCCAAGGCCAAAAGGTGGAAGATAGGTGGATTGGAAGAGTAATCTGGGCAGGAAGGGCCTGGGGTGGTTTGTTTAGCACCTCTCTTTTTGCTGGGAGTTACTTCATTAACAGTTCTTTAGGATGGGTCCCGGGGCCTTGGGGACATTAATATTTCAATTTCCCCAGGGGTTGTTCTGGTTTCCTGGACTCCATTCTCAATAATGGTCTCCATTTTCTTTATCATATTAGACCCCATTTACCTATCTGTGGGGAGCCATTCTGACACGTGATTGGGTGACTCCCGTTAAGGGCCTGAGGTGCTTTGGCTGTGAAGCTTTCCCGACCCTTTCCTGATGAGAGAGCCCATCCGTGTGGGGGTGTGCCTGACCACTGACCCCGGGGACCCAATCACTGACCCTGACCTTGGAGTGCAGCCCCCCCTCAACCTTCATTGGATGGAATTCTCCCCTGAATCTCTTGTTCCCCCAATAAAAGGCTACTCCCCGGCGTGTTCACTCTCTCTCTCTCCTGCTAGCCCAGAGTAACCCTCGCTGCCCTGCTGGGCGGCTAGAGGTGGGAACCAGAGAGGTGAGCTGTCTCGGACCTAGCAATATAAATAAGGTAACTGGTTTGTGTGTTTTATTTCGATCTCTTCTAACTAACTTTATGCCTAGAACCTCATTAATGAAACCACTGCGCAGGCCGCGTGGTAGACCTATCTACACTAACTACCTATCTTTAAATCTGGCTTCACTTCCTTGAATATCAGAATAAAGTTTGTGGATTCTTCTGAACAAGAGAAGCCCACTGAAGCCTTTTCAGTGGATGGGTACCAAAGTAAAAGCCATGTCATTGTTCCTGCAATGTTGTGAAGATCAGGGTGGAAGGACAGAGAGAGGTAAAGGGAAAGTGAAGGGGTTGTTCCAGTTGTCCACACACATGAGGGAGTAAGTTCAGGTGTGGATGGAAGGGTTGGGAATAGAGGGAAATGAATCAATACTGAGAAAATGAAAAACCGACTGTGATGTTCACAACAGGAAATAAAAATTTCTCAGTTCACTACATCCTTATGTTCAGATGAAGATAATTCTTAGGTCACTCTCTGACCAGAAAATGCTAAACTGACCCTTCTTTGACAAATATCACCTTTCTCTAAGTGGTCACTGTGTTTTCATTGTTATTTTTATTTTACCAATGATAACTCAGGCATTAATTTTCCCTGCCTTTTAAGTTAAAAATATCAAGACTCCCAATCACTGAATGCTTGATTCTTGTTAGCATCTAATTGGGAGCTGGCCTCCACATCCTTATTACCCCCCCAGAATTATCCATTGCAAAGGAAAACCCAGTAAGAATTCCCTTCTAACTCTCCTCACTGAAATGCTGCTGGATTCTCCTTAGATTGTGTTCTTCCTCCTGGCAGCAAGATAAACAAAGCTAACTTTTCTTGACTACAGGTGTATTCCTAGTGGCCTATAAAATAATCGACAAGGACAGATTAAATACTAAAGCATTGGTTGACTGAAGCCAGAAGACTAAAAATGACTTTAAAGCCTGAGGCTTCAGTGAAACTAATATTATCACAGATAAAATAAGAGACAGTGGAAGTCTGAGCTAAGTTCAGACTTGCTCAACTTGAAGGGACAGCATGACTTGAAGCAAAAAAGTAATGGAAGCAATATTTATGGGACTCCATAAATGAGATGTCAGGAGGGGAAGAAATAAAAACTCTTGCACAAAGGTGATTACTAGAATCTTAAAAGCAAGGAGGCCCTGTGGAGAAGAATCAATAGAGTATAGACCAGCCCTACTGCAGTGGTGGTGTACACCTCTAATTCCAGCTACTTGGGAAGCTGAAGCAGGATGAACACAAAATCAAGGCCAGCCTGGGCGAATTAATAATACTTTGTCTCAAAATAAAATAAAAAAAATGGCTGGGGATGTAGCTCAGTGGTAGAATGTTTGCTTAATTTGTGAAAGACCCTGATTTCAATCTCCATTACAAAAGAAAAGAAAAGAAAAAGCTGGTAAATTGTGTAGGAGGTTATGGTAGCATGGAATTCATTCCTCTGATGAGCTCCAGATGTTGCCAATGACCTTTAACCTGTAATGATGACCCCTTTTTTGTCCAATATTGTATGGCATTAAGAAATCTTATTAAAGCTTCCCCAGTGGTTTCTAACCAACCAACTTCTTTGTACAGCCTCACTAGGGAGATTGACAAGTCATTATTGAGATTAAAACCAAACACAAGCAATGATCTTGTCTTTCTACTGCATTCTCAGCAGAGATCTGGGCAGATCACATGGGCATTCAATATGTGTGTTCTGTTAGTGAAGAAGAATAACAGATCCACAGGGGTCTACCACAAAATGCTGGACATTTAGTTTCCTTCTCATCATTGTCTAACTCTGAAGGCAATGGACAGAGAACCTAGAAAGGAAGGAAAAAAGTGAAGATGATTTCAATTATTTTACAAAGAATACATCAGAAGCCTGGAACAAACCAGTCCTAGTGGATGTGAAGGAGCTTCACTTTTCAAACTATGCGATTCAATATCCTTTTCAACTATGCTACCCAATATCTCAGGAAACTCATTTAAGTTATTTTAGTTTCCATTTTCTCAACTGCAAATTGGGGAAAATAATACCTATCTCTTAGCCTTGTCATCAGGATTAAATCAGTCAGTTTATGGAAAACACATTGTTTAATCAATAAACAATAATGGTAAAAACATAATAAGAAAACACCACAATGAGGTACTGTTTCACACTTATTGAGGTGACTAATTTCAAAAAGTGGGGGAAAAGAAAAAGAAAAACAAGTGTTGTTGAAGATGTGAAGAATTTGAACCTTTGTGCACTGTGGATGTGAATGTTAAAGTGTATCCCTACTGTGAAAAGCAATGTGGTGATTCCTCAAAAATTAAAAATACAGTGAACATATGATCCAGCAATTCTACTTCCAGGTATATATCCAAAATAATTGAAATTAGGGTCTCAAATAGTTTGAGAACTACTTTTAAACAGCACTATAACTAAAAGTTAAAAGCAACCTAAATGTTCATTGACCAATGAATCGAGTAGCCAAATGTGATATGTATATAAAATGGATGTTATTCAGCCTGAAAAAGGAAGGAAATTTCTGGCACATGCTACAACATGGGTGAAGCTTGAGTATATTATAAGTGGAATAAGCAAGACATAGAACAAATGATCCACTTACATGCAGTCCCAAAAATAGTCATTCTTTTTTTCTTTTTGGTACTAGGGATTGAACTCAGAGGCACTCAACCACTTGCCACATCCCCAGCCCTATTTTGTATTTCATTTAGAGACAGGTTCTCACTAAGTTGCTTAGCGCCTCGCTTTTGCCCAGGGAGCAGTCAGATTTTTAAAGACAGAAAGTAGGATGGTGGTCACCACAGAGTCAGGCATGAGAGAATTGTTGTTAATGAATTAGATGTTTACTTTAGCAAAATGTAAAGAGTCATGAAGACTGGTTGCAAAATAATGTGACTATATATTATCAAAATGTATAATGAAAATGGTTAAGATGATAAATTTTAAATTATATATATTTTAACACAAATTTAAAAGCAAACATGGCAACAGCAACAATACCACATAATAAGAGAAAAGAATGAATTGTGTCCACCAGAGGTCACCATCTTTCAGGGCCAAGGCAACATCCACACCTGTCCAATAGCAAGTCTCTTCAGAGCAAGGCCCAAAGAGCTAGTATTTTGTTAAAGGCCTCAATTAGTGCCAGGCTGAAGAAAGATGGTGACCAGGTTACAAGGGAGGCACCTAAGTAACTTTATAAAAAACTTTAGAAACAGAAGAATTACTCCCCACAGAAAAGGCCTCCTGGTTTAGAATACCAAAACATCATTAGAAAATAAGACCAATGGGCAGATATATTTTTCCATTAGAACAGAAAGAGGGGCAGCAGAGAGTACAGAAAGAACATTGTGCAAGAAAAGCTGACTTTCAAGAAGAAGAACATTAAGCTAGAGAATTCCAAATACATGGAAGAGAAGTGAATAATCGCACTTTTCTATATGAGAGAGTAGGTCTTTAAGGGAGCAGGAGGCAAGTTATACATGGTAAGAAGTGGCATCTAGATCGGCATACTAGCGTAGGCCAGTGGGCTCCATCCTTCCTGGTTACTGTAGGAACTGTGTAACTGCCTACTATTTTCATAGGCACATTCTGACACCGGAGGTGGAAAGATCAACAGTTTGGTGATTAGGAGGTCAATGTCAGGCTCAGAGACAAGATTTTCAGTATGTTAGTAGCAATTAAAATTATATTAATTACAGGAGATCAAAGAAAAAATAAAGCAAAAAGTGGAAAGAACAGATAGTGATCATTCTTAATTTTAAGAAAGTTGTTTTGAAAGGAAAGAACGAAGAGATTAGTCTTAGAGGTCAGCAGGGACAAGCATGAATGTTTTCTTTCCTTCTGTTGTAGGCCAAATAAGGCACCCACTCCAAGATATCTATACCCTAAGCAATAAAGACTTTGCAAATATAATTAAAGTTAGGAACTTGAGATGGAGAGGTTATCCAGTGGACCTCATCTAATTACATGAAATCCTTAAAAGTGGAAAACTTTCTCTGCCTGGCTCAGAGATGCTACAATGCTGGATTTAAATATGGAGGAATGGAGCCATGAACCCAGGAAGGCAGAAGGTCACTAGAAGTTGGAAAGGTAAGAAGATAGGGGCCTCCTGAAAAAACTAGCCCTGACAGTACTGTGATTTTAGAACTGTGAGACCTCTGACCTCTAAAACTGTAAAATAATACCTTTCCACTGTTTTATGTCAGTACATTTATAGAAATTCGTTATAGAATGATATAAAAAAGACATTTCCTTACAAGAAAGCTTTATCAAATTTCAAAAGCACATTGCAGCAGAGTTCAAAGTCATATTAAATGATACTAGCAAAAACATTAGATCCAAGTTAAGAAATACATTTCCATATATCACAGAAAAACACATATATCAATTTCCTACCAATAAGAATGCAGAATACTTATGAGCCAGAAATGGTTTTTGAGAACAGAAATTTGGTAGACTTTAGTGATTAAAAGGTAACACAACAAAGAGGAGGGGAAAAAAGCATCTTTGAGCTGAGAAATATTGCTTCTGAAATGAAATTCATCCATCATTTATTCAACATGTACTTATTAAATGCCTTCTCTGTATCCTGCTGCATGGTAGGCAGTGATGATAAAATAGAAATGAAGACAGTCACACTCCTTTTTCTCCAAAAGCTCACATGGACTATAACAATAAAGAAATAAGCACATAAAATTATGTCACAAGATGATAAGTGCTAAACAGAAAAATAAAATGGTGCGACCTGAACAGGGGTTAGTATTAAGTGAGGCAGGATAGATTAGGAACCCTGTCCAAGACCCCATCTCACCTCACCTCCATCAGCTGAGTTGATGTGAGCCTCAGGACCTCGCTTTCATCCTACCCCACTGCTGTTATCAGAGGAGCTAACTTCCCCAAAACATAAACAGCAAGATTCTAGATTTCAAAAGATTGCCCAACCCTTCCGAAGAATATAAGCAGAGACCCCCAAATTTGATCTAAAGTAATCCAAGAGGGGAAAGTTCCTGTTCCAGACACCATATACATTACTTGCATCTCATGCATCTAGCACATCATGCTAAAAATATACGATATAGCCAGTAAAATAGCAATTACAAATTAATTAAAAAGAATATATTTGCCAATATGAAAACAGGAACATGAAAGTATAAGCCAATTACAAAAGAAATATAAAAATATAAATATGTAATATCTATATGAAGAATATCAAAATTATCAAATATCAATATTAATAACATAAGGAGGACATAATAAAACAATAAGATGCTTTCTACTTATTAAGTTGGATGTGATTAAAGGAAACATTCCATTAATATTGTATGCAAAGGGAGATAGGCAGTGCATCTGTTAATTAGAACAAAATTGATGATACAAAAAATGTATTCTTTAAACTAAATGATGGCAAAAATATTTATAAAATTTTTATTGCAATATTATATGTAACATTTGGAAGCAATTTGAAAGTTTAATACTAGTGGACTGATTAAACCAATTCTAGACTATCCACATAATGGGATATTATATATTTATTAAAATGTGTGTTGTGTTGTGTTGTGTGTGTATATATAGAGATAGCAAGAAAGAGACACCAAGAGAAATATATTCACAATATGTTACCAAATAACATAAATCATGTTGCAAAATAATAATTATAATTTGACCATATATTTGATGTATATAGATAATAGAATTAGTGTGAATGTATACACACACTACATAAACCTGATGACTTATCTTTCTCAGATGAGCTCACCACAAGTCGATAAAGCTGCATGTATATACAGTCAAAATGGTTTTGGGGATAAGCCTGAGTTCTCAGACCTCCATGTTAAAGCATCAGCAAACTGTGAACTGCTTCCAGGCTGCTAAAGCACAGAATGCTGTGCTCAGACCCAACCAGCACCAGCCAAAGGAAATGATTCATTTATTAAGGTTGTAATTATAGGCTATGGAAAAGCTTATCTTTCCTTTATTTTCTAAATTGTTCTTCAAGTGTAAATTTTGGTGATATAAATAACAATAAAAGTTACACAGATTATTTTTCAGATTTATATTAAGAAAAATTTTAAGACATGTTGAATAAAAAAGAGAGAGAAAAGTATACACTCAAAATTACTGTAAATAAGTAGGTAAGAAAATGTTCAGTAGAAAAAGTTTACAAGGAAATACATTAAAATATACATAACAGTGATCTCTGGGTAATTGTTTTCAAATTTTGTAAATTCCTGCATTGAGCACGTACTATCTTAATCATCAAAGTAGTCATTCTAAGACATTGTATGGTTTGCATTGCTTTACTTGTCTCTGTAAACTTTAGACTGGGAAGAGAACTGTTTTTCTTCACACACACCCCTTCTTAAGACACACACCATTTTATTTTGAAAATGCTTGCAGTTAATTGATTTCCGACTTCATCTTTGTCTTTGCACCATGCATATATTCTTATCTTCAATCCAGCCCTTGTTGCTACTTTGTTTCTATCTCCTCTATTTCACCCTGGATGACTATTCTGAAATAATTCATTATTCTGTAGTATTACCATTAATCACAGCAAACAAAAAGCTGTGTGTGGGGGGGTGCTGGAGTTGTGACTCAGTAGTAGTGAGCTCACCTGGCATGTGTGAGGCACTGGGTTCAATCCTCAGCACCACTAAAAATAAATAAATAAAAATAAAGTTATTTTGTCCAACTACAAAATATATTTACTTATTAAAATTATTATATATATTTACATATATATACACACACAAAGCTGTAAAGCTGTGCAGGTAGCAATAGAAAAATCTGGACTCTTATAATACAATGATAATCTAAAGAAAGGATTTTATGGAAACAATATCATCTAACAAATGAAACAAAGATGAAGTCTCTGACATCCTAAAGGAAAAAAAAACAGGAGTCATGATTATTAAGTCCTTGCAGGAGGGAGATGTAGCTCTGAGTCACCAAACTAGATTAGGTCCTCAAGGAAATCTGTAAAATTAAGTCTATAAAAGCTGGCCCAGCTGGTTAATTAGAACACTGTACAGCAGATTATGTTTTACAGCTTGATTTTTATATTCTAAACTACAGCCTAATAAGTCAAGCCAATTACATTACCAAGGACTTGATGACTTATCTTTCTCAGATGAGCTCACCACAAGTCGCTAAACCTGCATTTATATACAGTCAAAATGATTTTTGGTATAAGCCTGAGTTCTCAGACCTCCATGTTAAAGCATCAGCAAACTGTGAACTGGTTCCAGGCTGCTAAAGCACAGAATACTGTGCTCAGACCCAACCAGCACCAGCCAAAGGAAATGATTCATTTATTAAGGTTGTAATTATAGGCTATGAAACAGCTGGTTATGTGCTCTTTCACCCGGTCTGAGCTACTTTTTAACATCTGTTAGTTGGAGCAGAATAGGACACTCATATTCTCTTAAGTATCCTCTCTGAGACAGGAAAAACGTTGTACTTTCAGAGAGCTTAGGGTGTTCAGTCAAAATAATAAACAAGAGATCAAATGTTGGGGGGCAAGCATGACCAACACAAGAACTTGAACGGGGCCATATTCTGAAGATTTTGTGACAGCTCTTTTTAATTAACTAAAATCCCCTGTCGTGCATGCCAGACCAGAATAAGCTGTGTTGTCCAACAGTTCCAATCTTATGACGATGAAGATGTTCTTTTTTTTTTTTTTTTTTGAAGATGTTCTTTAATTGCTCTGGCTCTCCTGGATCTCTACCACACACACAAAGATAAACTTTTCATTTTTTCCTGATTATGCTATGTATTTGTTAGAGTGTGGATCTGGAATGTCCCCTCAAAGTCTCATGTGTTCAGAGGTGAGGTATTGGGGCTCTGACTCTATTAATTCACTGATGGCTGAACGGACTAATGGGAGGTGGGACTAGTTGGTGCAAGTATGTAAACTGGGGACATACCCTCGAAGGGTTTATCTTTTCTCCAGCCCCTTCCTAACACTTTCTCTCCCTCCTCCCCTTCCCCCTGCCTGAACATCCCAACACCATTACACTTCCTGGCTCTGCCATGAGGTATCAGACTTCCTCTACCTCTCCCTTCCACCATGATTTTCTGACTTACCTCAGGCCCAGAACAACGGAGTCTATGGGCCATGGATGACATCTCTGAAGTCTGATATTTTTATATAAGTATCGTAAACTATTGCCACAATGACTTCAATTAGACTTAAAAATTTCAACAGTGCAATGAAAATCCATCTATATGTTATAAGGCTCTATACATTAACATTTTCTTTGATGTGTTTTTATATGCATGTGATCCTTTTTCACCCATATAGTCCTTACCTAAATGTTGATATGAGAAGTTTCCAAAACAATTACCGTAATACTGGCAACTTAACATCCCTTTATCAGTTTACTTATCGATAAAATGGGGATAATAAGTAGTGTCTACTTTAAAAATACAGAGATATTTGTAAATTTCCTAAAATGGCTATTAGCAAATAACACATGTGCTAAAAGTTATTTTTATTAGCTTCTGCAACACAAAGCTATCTTGACTCAAATGATTATTTGTGAAAAAAAAAATTTTCTTTATTTGTGGAAAGCTGTGATCAAATGCAGAAAAATAATCACATCTTTCGGATGATCTCCTCCAAATAGAGTTAATAAAGAGAGTCAATATTCCATTCAAGAACTGTCTGTCTCTGTTATAAATATTCATCCTCATGTTCCTGAAATGAAATTATCATTTGGTTCACTCTGGGTGATTTAGAATATGTATGATTTCGTTCACTGGTCACTCTCTGTTAAATTCTGTAGTTAGATGACATCCCATTGTTTTCTCTCACAGTCACAGACCATAACCTTTAAGAAGATGTTTAATATGTAAAATGATCCTTACTCCTGGCATTAATCATATGGTGGGAGACAAGGAGAGGGATGAACCAGATTGAGATAACATTATCATGACAATTAGCAATAATTACCAGTGTTCTCCAAATGGAAGAATTTTACTGCTGCTCAAAGTAATGTGTGATGAGAATGATTCAAAATAAATTTTAAGGACTGGGTTTTGATCTGAATAAATTGTTGCAAAAAGATGTTAAACAGAATTTTGAGACTTCCTTCAGATTATTTCGTATGAAAAGCATAGTTGAGAGTTTTAGTCTTTGAAGCTTTAAATTATGTCAGACAGTGAATTACCTCATCTTTTAGGATCAATAAACCACTTCAAGCTTTAGAATTAGGTTCCTCTTTCAATCCATGAATATAATGAGATGACACAGCAAATTGCCTAAGGAAGAAGTTAACACTAAGAGGAAAGTCATGTCAACTGAATGTCAAAAGGAGGCACCCAGCAACTTTGTAGTTGCATCTACTACATGAATTCTTATGTATTCTAACCTTCCAAATATTCATTCTGGGGAACAAAGGAGTTAAAGTCCAAGTATAAAGGGTAGAGATTTGGGAGACTATTATTATTTTCACACACTTTGGAAGATATTCTCCTTCAAGTTCTGACAAATATTGCTATATGGCTAGATTTAGAGAATATGTGAAATGTGTGTGTGTGTGTGTGTGTGTTGTTTTTAAATTGCATGCTTTATTTTTCCACTGTAACAGAGTAGGAATAAAAACTCAAGTGCTTTTTTATAGTTTAGTTGAAGTTATGGTCAGCACCAAAATACAGAATTCATAAATTGGTTTTCCTTAATACAAAACTGTCTCTTCGAGAATGTATTACATCCCCAGTAACATGGTAGGCTTTCTAATATCTTATAATAATTTTTCCTTAAGGTAGAATAGAGCAGTGAACCAACTGAAGATCAGACAGTTTGATTCTGACTTTAAAATATTAAGATGACCCTGATTAGTGGTTCCAAATGAGTGGAACTGAAATATTTTATCAGCTGGACTCCTTGAAGTATGTGACCAACTTTTACCTTTGGGGCTATCATACCTCAACCTCCAGCAAAGCATCTGGGAAGGTAAAATTGGTTTGTGAAACATGCTCTGCCCTTGGTTATATATGCTATATTCCTCAGTGAGGACAGAGGAGTTTTGGGTAGAGAAGGTGGGAATCTAAGATTGTACTCTAAAATTTCATCACACTTTGAATTCACTAACTTAAACCTACATGTAAATGTGTATTCAGTTCAATTACTAGCCTGCCTCTTAATGTTCCTGTCAGCTACTTTTGCAGGTTGAAGTAGTCAGGGCATATTGGTTCTTACTGGGCTTCAGATTGAGATTTAATATTTGCTGATAACTACATAGGTTTCTATACTTCCTATATAACTACAGCTTGATAGGGTCCTTTGAGATTTATCATAAAAAAAATTGAGTCACTTAATATCTAAAATGTGAGTGATGGTGGGTACACACCTGTAATTCCAGCCTCTTGGGAGGCTGAGACAAGAGGATTACAAGTTCAAGGACAATCTCAGCAACCTAGCAAGATACTGTCTCAAAAGTAAAAAACAGGCTGGGTATGTAACTCAGTGGTAAAGTATCTCTGAGTTAAATCCCTGGCGCGTGCACACACACACACACACACACACACACACACACACACACACAAAGTTATATAGATAGATAACATAGTAGTGTATATATATAATATAGATACATATTTATGCTAATATTATAAAAAAATTCTTAAGGAGATAAATATATTCATCTTATTGCACACAGAAAGATCTCCTGACTCTGGCAGTTCTAATCTTTTGGATCTTGAATCTAGACTTGACTTCTATACTCCGAATCATGTGTACAACTGCCTACTAGTTACCACATCTGATGAGTCATTCTTATCATATCTAACTCAAACAAAATCCCATTTTTGGTTCTGTATCCTATTGTAGTGAATTATGTTGATATATACCTAGTTGCACCATTTAGAAACTTGTATGTTAGCCTCAATATTCATTCTCCCTCCCAGTCAGTTGCTTCCAATTGCACAATTGCACACTCTAAATAGGCCATGAATCTGCCCCTCCCTTCCATTCCTACTACCACTGTAGCAATCTCAATTTATTTCCATCTAAGATAAAGGAGAGGACTACTTTAGAGGATGGGCAATTATACTGGCAGTTTGTGAATCAGGACACAAAATATCACTCATAGGCATGAATTATGTAACATTCAATGTCCTTGATACACAAAGGGCGTTAAATTCTAAGAGCTCCTTTTGAAAATTTTTAGATGCCATTCCTCTACTGAACTGGCCAAATAGGTTAACCCCAGAAACTCAAGGGATTATATATTAGGACAAAGACAGGGATTAGGTAAGGGTCTAGGACTCCAGAGGAAACATTCACACTTTATCATATACTCCTAAAAAGTGACAGTGGTCTTATAAATGGTACAACTTTAAGGTGAACATCAGAGAAAGACTTCAGAAACTAGACACCTGAAAAGATATATCATTTAGCACTTGAGGGCTATATTTTGTAGAGGGAAGAAACTGAATTTTCCTGCTACCTTCATGACTGCAGACCAGTCATATACATGGACAGTAAGGGCCTCTTCCTCACCCACTGCAGCATTCTAAACATCTTCCAGTAGCTGGTATTTTCAGATTTTTTTTTAAAGACAAGGCTTTATATATTGCCCAGATGGTCTTGAACTTCCACAATAGGCTATGTCTCAGGTCCAAGGAGATGGCACCACCTCACAAACCTAAGGCTCATGTTCTCAGCCTTTGTTTATCAGAATATCTACAATTAAATCACAAATACCTAATCACCCCTCTCCAGGAGATTCCAAATTACACTTCCTGTTTTTATTTATTTTTATTTTTATTAATGTATATTAATTATATAAAATAATGGGTTTCATTGTGGTTTATTTGTACACATATATAACACACTCTGATCATATCCATTCTTCCATTACCTTCCTTACTCTTCCCTCTCCCCTTTTTCTTTCATGTTCACTTTTTTCTTTTTTCTTTTTCTAGAGTCCACATATGGGGGAAAAAATGTGATGCTTGTCTTTGGTTTTCTGGTACTGGGAATTTAACCCAGTTGAGCTGTACCACAGAGTTATATTTATATATATATTTTTAAGTCAAGGTCTCAATAAGTGGCCCAAGGTAGTCTTACACCTGTGATCTGCCTCAACTTCTGAAGGTGCTAGAATTACGGGTGTGTACCACCATACTCAATGTGATACTTGTCTTTGTAAGTCTGGTTTACCTCATTTAACATTTGATCCCCAGTTCATTCTTATTTATAACTGAATAATATTTTCTTGTGTATATATACCACTTTCTCCACTTATTCATTAATAGATACCTAGGCTGATTCCATTTCTTGGCTACCATGAATTGTGCTGCAAGAAACATGGTTATGCAGTAGCTCTGTAATATACTAACTTTAATCCTTTAAATATATACTAAAGGACAATAGAGCTGAATCATATGATAATTCTATTTTGTTTTTTGAAGAAACTCCTTACAGATTTCCATAGTGCCTGTATTAATTTACATTCCCATCAATGGTGTATAAGGTTACATTTTTTTTTCTGTATTCTCAACAACATTTAGTGTTTCTGCATTCTTGATGATAACCATTCTGACTAAGCTAAGATGGAATCTCAGTGTAATTTTGATTTGCATTTTCCCAATGGCTAAAAATGTACAATATTTTTATATAAATATTAGCCCTTTGTACTTCTTCCGAAAAATGTATGTTCAGTTCATTTGCTCACCTAATTATTGGGGCTTTTGTTTTTTTTTATGTATTCTGGATATTAGTTCTCTTTTGGAAGAGTAGCTGGCAAAGAATTATTTTCCCATTCCATGGACTGTCTCTATAGTAAATTATTTCCTTCTCTTTAGAGAAGCTTCCTAAATTGATGCAGTCCCATTTGTCAGTTCTTTTTATTATTTTGTGAGCTATTGGGATCCTAATCAGGATACATTTTGAAGTGTCTCCCATATGTTTTCTTCTGGTAGATTCAGGTTTCAGGTCCTACATTTAGGTGTTTGATTTATTTTGAGATTTTTATATAAGGGGAGAGGTAAGATCTAGTTTCAATCATCTATATATGGATATCCAGTTTCCCCAGAACTATTTCTTAAAGAGGTTGTGTTTTCTTCAATGTATGTCTTGGGTGCCTTTGTCAAGAATAAGATGGCTATAGCTGTGAGGGTTTATTTCTGTATACTCTATTCTATTTCATGGGTTTACATGTCTGTTTTTATGAAAGTACCAGGTTGGTTTATATTTTGTAGTATATTTTGAAATCAGGTATTGTGATGCCTCCAGCCTTGCTTGTTATTTCTTTAGCTATTATGAGACTTTTATGTTTCCAAAAATATTTTAGGAGGTTTTGTTCATTTTTCTTTGTGAAGAATGTCATTGGAATTTGATGGAGGATTGAATTGAATTTACAAATAATTTTCAGTAATATGGTCATTTTAATGATATTAATTCTACCTAAACATGGGAGGGCTTTTCATCTTCTAATGTCTTCTTCAATTTTCTCTCCTCAGTATTCTGGAATTCTAATTTTAGAGGTCTTTAACCTCTGTGGATGTGTTATTTCTAGATTTTCCTTTTATGCACGTGTTCATGGAATTCTCTCAAACTACATTTCTTTTTTAAAATTTATTTTAATTAGGTATATATGACAACAGAATTCAAATTACATTTTTGATTGCTGATCACAAATGTGTGAGAATTTGGGTTCTGGTGATGAAGTAACATAGATTAAGTAAATAATAATAATAATAATAATAATAATAATAATAATAAATCTCTAGTTTCTTCTCTCTATTATACACTTTCCCCAGTGTTTTACATACATTTAATATTTAATATTCACAAAAGTGTGAGGTACATTTGGTTATTCCCAGGTTAGCTGTAAGGTATATGAAGATCAAAGAGTAACCTGTGACAGAGACTAATTCAAACCTGGCTCCAGTTTGTGCAAATCCAAGCTCTATCCTCATGAAAGAAAGTAAGGAAGAGGGCAGATAAACATATCTTCCCCATTAACTTCTTATTGGGAAACCACTGCTTCCATTTTCAAAAACTCTTCAAAATAGAGCAGATTGAATGAGGTGTAATGAATTGATGGCAATAACATGTATGTCTTTCCATGTGCAAATTTCTATTAGAAATTTATTTTAGATAATATAAAGCTTTTTAAATGGCTTCCACATCTTTTCCTGTGGTTGGTAAGCAAACAGGTTTTTTTGCACGTGCCCTAAGACCAGCTAAGGGTCCCTGGTTACTAAGATAACACAAGTCCAATAGAAGCCATACTTGATGAGCCCCAAATCTACTCAGGTTCTCAGTGCAGGAAATTCGTACAGGCAAAGCCACGTGTAGTTGAATATGGAAAGCCATTTTTTATATCCTGGCTTATTTCTCTCTAAATTATTTTCTGAGAGTGATTTAATAGAGGTTTGTATTATAACTTGCATAATAAGGGAGATCCCTGCTTATTTTATAACTTTACATAATGTTTGGGTTGTTTCTTAAAGATTCCTGCCTATAATATAATAATAGCAAGGGATGATAGATCAATATAGATAGATACATAGATAACAGATGAATGGGTAGATTGATGTATAATAGATGATAGATAGAAAGGGAGGTTCTGTGTCATTTTGTCACAAACAGCTGAAGTGGGCCCTAACACTAATATTCCTGAGGGCGTTGCCAGCACCCCAACAGAGCAGGTTCCTGCCCAGGAAGTGTGAACCACCTGGGAAAATAAAAACACTGAAATAAACATTAAAAAATAAGAAAAAGCCAAAGGTTAGATTTAAAAACCAAAGCACCTGATGGGTCTTCCAGTCCTGATAGAAACTGAAACTGAACAACTGAAAAAGATCCACATTCTACATTTAAGGGAAGTACATCAAAGGCAAGGATAAGGTTTCAATGGGAGGAGTCTTGTTTTGGTGCTCCTTCTTGGTATAGCAGGGAATTTCCAGTAAACAGGTTGATTTGCCTTTGGCAAGCTACACTCATCTCCAGGAGACCTTTTGGCTCTAGCGGGGTTACTCTTCTCTGGGGCTGAGCTTGAACTTGAGTGGTAAGCTAGGATAGCATGCCCAGTGAAATGGGCATTCTCACACCAGGGGGTTCTACCTGGTAGTTCCCAAGATGAGGCTTCCCTGCCTAATGGCTTGAATGTGGCTCAGTTCACATAGGGCTCATTGACGGCCGGCAGCATATTCCCTTGATAAGGCATACAGACTAGAAAGAGAAAGTGGGAATGTCTCTATAAAAGGAAGGAAAATGCTCTTTTATCAGTATGAAAAGAAGATAAAATGAAGATTTTAAATCTTGTTGATAAATGAAATTGAGTTACATTGCCTGATGCTTTTCATGAATCCCCCAAAATACACTAACAGTGTAACAAAACATCTTCCCTAAAAGTCAGGGTTTTTTTTCCTTATTTAGAATACTTTAAGGGAAATAGTAAGAAATAAAAAGAATGTCTTCCTCTGTGAATATGTAAGTTTGTAGTTAAGATTATTTGACACACAGTAGAACTACACATTGTAATCTACACTTAAAAATCAGAAAGCTGCTGGGTATACTGCACTCCTGTAATTCAAATACACAAAAGGCTGAGGAAGGAGGATTGTAAATTCAAGGTCAGCCTGAGCAATTTAGTGAGAATCTGTCCCACTGTGCAAAAAAAAAAAAAAAAAAAAAAAAAAAAAAAAAGAGCTGAGGATGTAGTTCAATGGTACAGTGCCCATGGATTCAATCTCCAGTTACTTCATGCAGACACACATACCAGATCTTTTTCTCATGGTAAACAGTTTCAAAAACTCAAAACTTTGAACATAGCAATATTTTTTTATTTTAGCATTGTGCATGATAACTCTTTCATAATACTAGTACATCTCTATCCAATTTACAAAAAGAATACTATCATGACTTATGTGTTTAATTATAAGTAAGGGTAACTACTTTTGACTTATAGGTCTTAGGCAAATATGTCTCTAATACTCACTTGTATCCTGTGTATGATCATATTTTGATTTGTCAGATTATTAAGTTTTAGAGCATTTCCCACCACATGTTTTCTTTCTTGGAGAAAAGAGAAACAAGAAAAACAAAACATTTTTGCTTTTCAATTCAATATTTTCTTAATTCAGTCAAGGGTTACTTATTTTGATCAAAATTGCACTTCCATTTTAAACAAAACCATAATTTATATATAGATCTTTCCATGAAACAAAAGCCATAGAGTGAGAGAAACAGTATTATTTGAGTTTCTCAACCTAACATTGAGTTTCCATTGGCTAAGACATAGTTTTAAAGACACCTCTTCTCAGAGTTCCTCAGTGGTTCTTTGGTGAAGTGAGATTTCTATTCCACATTGCTAGAAATTTCTCATCTATTTTCTGGATGCAGTGTCCATTTATTATTCCCAGGTCAGGCTCCTATTCCTTGTGATTTATATTCACTTAGACTATCCGTTAGGGTCCCATTGTCTCCTCAAGTTCACCTTTTCAGCAAGTCCTTCAAGAAAGTTTTACAACTTTGCCTCTTGTCCACTATAGTGGCCTCTAATTACAACCAGGCTCTCTCTCCCTCTTCCTCTCACTCTAGTCTATTTTTAAATAATTTTTTAAATTTTTATTTATTCCTCTAGTACTATTAAAAGAAAGCCTGAAGCAATTTTCAAACAAAGATTTCTGTCACAAGAATATTAAAAGTATTTGTGTTCCATTTCTTACAACAATGAAAAATTTGTTCTTTCAAAAGAGGTATGAGCGAGAATAATGGTTAGCTGTCACAATATATAATTTCTACCTTTCCCCCAAAAGAATGAAAAATAAATTTTAAATGTGTGGTGAATGCTAAGAGGTCTTAGTTTTATAAAGGAGAATTAAAACAGTCAGTGGTATTCTGGAACACACACCTGCATCATTGGCTTGGAAGGATTAGAAATAAGATAGTGAGTGGGGTGCAGTGAGTGCTCAGGGCTTCATTACTAATCCCAGATTTCATTCTCTTGGGAACGTTCCCACTGCAAGGCAATGAATTTCCGTTTCTTATTAGGTTCATCCCTTATTTCACATTTTTTTCCTTTTCTTGTGAAAATATTTGAGTAGAAATATTATATAATTGGCTGAAGTAAGACTATCTCTGACATTGTAGAACACACTGTTTTGTCAACTTCTCTGTGATTTCGAAAATTTACTGAATTCTGGAATCTCCATTTACCAACTAGGTCAGAGAGTTCTGATTTGGGGTATTTCTAGTATAAAATGAGGATTTTTTTGTCATCTAAATGATTTAAACATAAATGGGTACTTGTATTTTATTGAATGCTTCTATGAAAATGACCATATTAAAAGATGCTTTGCCAAATATTCCTCAGTTTTTGGAAACACCTGACTTGATTATGATGAAAAAAAAAAAAAATATATATATATATATATATATATATATATATATATATATATATTTTGCTAGACTATATTGGCTGACTTTTTAAAGGATTCTTGCATATTCATTTACTATATTTTTTTATTCCTAACTCTTATCTGATTTTTCTATCAAGATTATATTATCCTGATAAAGTGATGCCAGAAATATTCGCTTGTTTTTCTTTGGAAGTTTTTATATAAGAGTAGAACTATTTGTTCTTTTGATGATTATTAAAATTCTTCTTTAAGGTAGTCTAGTTACTAAAGATTGTTAAATTTACATTTATTAATTAAATGTAAATAGCTTCAATATTTTTATTTCTTCTTTAGTTAGGTTGATATGTATTATATTCCTAAATTATGTTTGTTTCATAAAAATTTTCCAACACACTACCTAAATTTTTACTAGTTTTTCCTTTTTTTAAATTTTCATTGAAGATCCATGGAGTTCTTTTTTCATAACATTCTATAAATTTGCTTTGTTGTTTAAATATTAATATAAATGAATATCCTGATATCTCATCTCTAAATGTATAATAAGTATGGTTCTCTAAAAAACAAACATTTCTTAATGCTAAAGACAGCATAATCACAAGTAACAATTTAGTAATTTTAATGATATTTGTAAATTGTTTAACATTTTAATACACAATAATTTTTAGTAATCTTTTTTGTACTATAAGATGTAGATAGAAATGTGCATAAGTTAAGTGTTTAGCTCAATGAGCCTCACAAATTAGATACCCACATATAGAAATATCTAGGTCAGGATAAGGTATATTGCCAGTAGCTCAGAAGAGTACCTACTTGCTCCCTTCAGGCATTAAACTCTTCCCTCATTAGGGTGGTGGTGCTTGAGACTCAAATTGTAACTATCTCTGAGTTGCATGTTTCTGTGAATACACAAATACATATATGAAAAACAAAATTCTGTCTTTTCTCTTGAGGTCTGCTTTTTGTCAGTTTAATTTGCAGGACCCTGCCTACTTATCATAAGAGAGTAGAGAAATATTTTTTATCCCTAACAATACTATAGTAAATTTTTCTGTTGAATTTTAATGAATGAAGTATTTTAAAAAAATGTTTTTAGATGTTGATCGACCTTTATTTTATTCATTTATTTATATGTGGAGCTGAGAATCAAATCCAGTGCCTCACACATGTTAGGCAAACGCTCCTCACTGAGCCACAACCCCAGACCTGAACAAGGTATTTTAAACTGTTCTTTTGAATGTGTTCTCATGCATATAGGTATGTGTTTCTATTGAGTATATGCTAGAAATCCTGGACCACAGGATATGCATATGCTCACAATCAGTATACACAAATAAAAAGAATCAATCTACCCTTCTAGGTTCTATAGTTGGCCTAAGAACTAAACTGACATAAGACAGTTTAGCAAAATAAAAAAAAAATCAATTTTCATTACATGAGAGTTTCAAAACTTGAGAGGGGGTGGGGGGACAAGGAGAGAGAGACAGAGACTGAAACTCCAGGTAGCAGTCAGGTGATAGAGACTTAACATTCCATTTTGGGTTACTCAAAGAAATAGAGATTCTGAGTGTTCGCTGACAAATTAAGAGCAGCTGAGGAGAGGATGTTTTCAGTAAATAAAGGTCATCTTGGGAGATCCTTATGTGATAAAAGTTGTCTCTGAGAGTAAGTATCTTCCTTTACTAATGGGAATTCCCTTTACAAAAGAAATTTATACACAAATAAGGCAATCAAAGGGAAGACAAAGGGCATTTCCTGTGTCTGCTGGTTCTCAATTCCTTTGTCTCAAAGTAATCCACAGCCAAAGTGGCATATTTTGAGGGGACATCTTCTGAATCCCTTCATCATTAAATACTACCATACAGTTTTCCTTAGTAGTTGCTCTAATTTATGGTACCAGCAAATCATATGAGGATTCCAGCTATTTTACATCGTATGGGGAAATGCATTTTTTCCCTCTATCTTTCTGAGTTCTCTGCTGAGGTCCCTGTAACAAAAGACAGACCAACAAGAGAAGATCATACAGATATATTAATACATAAATTTTATGTGACATGGAATATTAATAATGAAAGAAGACCCAAAGAAATGGTTACACTTGAGTGTTTTTATACTACACTTAATGAAGAGCAAAGAGTCATGGGAAAAAAAAATGTGACAGACAAAAATGGATAGGACCTAAGAGTAATAAACTGGGAAAAATTGAGCAAGTAGGCTTTCTGATTATTCTCAGCATCTGTCTGTCTTTAGCGGCAAGGACGCTCCTTTCTTATGGGTGCGTAGGAAGGGCATCTCTCACATAAAGGTCTTATGACATTCTTCATGAGAAGATCAGAAAGTGCATTCTATACTAATGGCTTCTGAAGTTCCTTTTGCTTAAAACATTCAACATACCATGGCACCATATTTGGGTCAATGTTTCCTGAACCCTGACAACATCCTAGTCATTATCAATCTTGTCCATGTTAGATATTCTGGTGAGGCTGGGCTGCCACCTTATTCCAGTCTTTACTTACATGTCCCTGAAGATGCAGAAACATTTTTATATTATCTTTGACATTTGAGCATTATCTTTGAGGAAAAATAAAGGCTTTTGCCCATTTTTACTATTAATTCATACAAATCTTTAAAGAATTTGTCTTGCTGGGTGCAGTGGCACACACCCATAATCCTAGCAACTTGGGAAGCTGGGGTAAGGGGATCACAAGTTTAAAGTCAGCCTCCAACTTAGTGAGGCCCTAAGGAACTTAGCAAGACTGTCTCAAAATATAAATAAATAAATAAATAAATAAATAAATAAATAAATAAATGAATAAATAAAAAGAAATGAGGATGTGGCTCAGTGCTTAAGTGTCCCTAGGTTCAATCTCTGGACCAAAAAAAAAAAAAAATAAAACTTGTTTTGTAGGAACCCTTCATATATTCTGAATATAAACATGTTTTTATTATTCATGTTATAAATATTTTCTACCTTTTTATCTTGCTCTTTCAATTTCTTAATAATTTCTCGATAAGCAGAAATTCCTATTCTTAATATAGTTCAATATCCTTAATTTCTCACTTGCTTAGCTACATATTTAAAATATGCTTGCTATCTTTCATCTGGTATTTTGCATCAGAATTTTTCAATAATCTAATTTACTAAACTGTCAGAAACATATGACACTTGCTTCCTTTTTAAGAATTTAAAATGAATTTTTTTCTGAGAAAAAAATCAATATGAAGGTCATCTGCTTTCCCTTTTCTTATTCATCCTGGTTAAAAAAATTATGATCACGATTTTTAAAAGATCCATCTCATGAGTATGTCCTCTACTTGGTTTTGCCATAGCTAGAAGGAGAGTCATGGATCAAAAGTCTTTGTGCCTCCTAACTTCCTAACTTACCTCTAATGCCCTTAAGCATTTTCTTACCCTAAGCATTGTCAAGGCAATAAACTCCGCATTTACTGCACCTAGCTCCACTCAGCTTCCAACCACACAGGAGCACAAAGTCAATGATATTTTGTTTATATATAGAGCTCTGGCTTTCAGTCTCAGGGATTCTCTGTTGTTGATGAAGTATGTAGCCTTGAAATAAAAGAGACTATAAATTATTTGGGGGCAATACTATGACCAGTAGGAGGTAGAACAGTAGGAGGTGGAACATTCCTTATCCTATTTCTGGGCAGGTTGATCCAAGACACATTCATTTATATGGTCCTGCAAGATCATAATAGATTGAACTTTGGTATCAAGGAACACATAGCTTGGTAACACACTCCTCCTTCTCTGCCCTTTTTCCTTAGCCTGCTTACCTGGAATTGTACTCTCTAATATATTAGTATCACATAACATTTGTTCCAGGCTCTGAGCTTCCTGGGAAAGTTAGACAGTCACTTCAGCTCTATAAATCAGATTCTTATGTATAACACCACCCTTTCACTAAATACTCTCAGTTTACTTTTAGTTCTGAGGTCCAGCAGTTCTTTCTCTTGCAAAATGACTTATTATTCTATACCTGGTCATGATGTTGATGAGCAGGCATTGAAAAACCACTGAAAGGAAAAACTGTACAAAAGTAAAAGTGATCTTTGAGGACTATGCAGAATAATTACATGATGACCCGTACAAATTGGAAAATAATTGTGACCAATTAATTCTTTAATTACGTATAGTTCTCAAACATAATCTCTCTCATGTCAATTTTTTGATATCTCAACAAAAGCAACAAAGAAGGTTAACTTACTTATAAGTACAAGAGAACTATCAATTATTAGATTCTTTAAATAAATGAATACATAAGTGAATAAACATCTTATTTTTAAGATGATCTCATTTATGTTCCTTCTTTTCCTATCTTTTTAACCCTAAATTTTTACTTTGCCAGCCATACATGGAAAAAATCAGAGCTAAGTACACCGCAACCAAATTGTTTTCTTAAAGTAGATGTTGGGGCTCAGAAAACAACACCCCCAAGTATATGCCTCAGAAGTAGAATTAGGAGCAGCCTCTCTCCCACTTCTCCTATCCTCCAATCTCTTTCACTCTGTCTTTCTCCAAGGTGTGTCATAGACATAGAACCCCCTTTCTCCAAACCAAGCTTTAAAGCCTAAAAATATTACTCTAATCTTTTCCCATTTTTCTGTGTCGGAGCTGGCCATAAATAAATTATCTGACTCCCAATCTCATTGCAGATGGTAAGACATACATTTCAGCAGAGGTTCTCCCCCATACCCTGGAGGGAGGAATGCTACACAGAAAGGCCAAGAAGAATCTATAAACATACAGTCTTTGCTGGGTTTCCCTATTCAGTCCACTATCATTAGGTTATTCACTTGTTGTCCAATTGCATTTTTATAGGGCTGTACACGCTTCAAAAAGTCTAAGCATAAAAAAAGGCAAAATCACCCTGAATCTTCAGGTCTTTATTCTAAAGGCTCTTATGTACATAAACTATTTTTTAAATGAATTAGTTGTGCTTTTCTCTTGTTAACTTGTCTTTTTAAAATGAAATATGGATAGGAAAAGGATCACCCCTTTAGGATCACCCCTTTTTTACTGCTACATAGACATGACCTTAACTGAGTTTTAACACCATATTGAAATGAATAATTACAATAGTAATTTGATGAGCATTTTCTGCATTCTCATTATGGCTTTGGGACAATCAGCATGATAGTCATGTGGGCTACTCACAACTTATGCTGAAACACTAGTCTATATCAACTGGACCAGCTCCTTTGTTCTGGCTTGAGAATCAATAGTGAAAAACAGTTTCAGGTAGATTGTTTCATACATTGAAGTTTTTAAGGACCAACAGTTTATTTAAAAATTCCTTTCCAGTCATATAGGTTTTTATAATCTTCTAACAGTCACAAGACAGAAATTTGGTTCTTTTTATCAGAGAACCATCTTCATGAGCTATCTTTTGGGTATGGTATGAAGAGGTACTTGTTAAACTGGCAATAATTACAGCAGATCCCCAAAAGGCTTGGAACCTTGCATCAAAAGAAACTGAGAACAAGGCATTTTTGGATTGGCTTCAGAGGATATTTTTTAAACCACAAGCAAGCCAGAATGCATTTTATTGTGTAATAGATAAACCATGATGGAAAAAAACTAATATTTTCAGAGAAAACAGGTTTTCAATTAGTTATATTATTTATTAACTATTTCCTTAAGGTTTTTTCCTCTCAAAACAAGCTTTTACTGTCCAGTCACATGTTTTCTATATAAAATTTAATTAAATCATAAATATTTCTAATCATATAAAAATAGAGAAGCATGCACACACACACAAAGAGAAAATGAGGTAGAAGAAAATTTCAAAGGTCATTTTTCCTTGATTAAAATTCATAATAAAATTACAACAGCTATGTTTTTCATCAAGGAAGTATTTAAGCAGCTAATTTTTATATAAATATATTCCATGCTAGTTCAATAAATTAGTAAAAGGATCATAATCTTGTTAAGATGCAATTCAGAGGGAACATTGGGTGAATAGCTATTAACATGTGAAAGCAATGAATGAATGTACTGAATAAATAAGCCCTATAAATTACGCACAGTTAACCCACAGAATCTAGATTTTTAAAATAAATTAGCTAAAATTTATTTGTGGAATAACTAATTTCAACATATTTTTTAAGATGCCAGGCAAATTTCCTCTTGCACATTTCAATGGCAGTTGAGTTCCATAACAATTTGGGAGAAAAAGCCAGCATCATACACCTATTGGGAACATGTGACAAGGCCCTGTCTTGATACCTGGACTTCACGTTCTGATAAGCTTGCTAGAGGCTCATTCAGAAATACTATACAAGACTTTAAGTTCCTACTAAGTATTCAAGATAATGTGGGGATAGTACTCCTACCCTCTGATTTTTTTAACTATACTGTTTTTCTCATCAAAGTCTACACAGGATAGTTTCTTGAGTTATGAAATTCCTTATTTCTATCATTCAGTTAAAAATATATATTTCATTCATTGAAGATATATATATATATATATATATATATATATATATATATATATATATATACACACACACACACACACGTACATACATACATATATCTTGCAAACTTAAGCTTTGGCTCCAATTTGCCATCAGCATTAAGGACACAGAGGGAGTGCATCTTTCACGTCTCATCTGAGGTCTTGTCTTGAGCAGGGTGGCATAGGGAAAGAATTTAAATAATTCACCTCTCACAGGTGCCTTCAAGGCCTCATTAGGTTTAGCCTTAATGGATAGAATTACAACTTAGGAGAAAGAGCAGGATCCCTGTCAAAGGAGATGTGTCCGGAGGAGATATCCTGGGTTACACCCTTTGTCATGCTCATTTCTTTAGTGACTACTAGCTACTCTAAGGGAGGAAGTATCTGTCTTGCTCTGATCTCAATATTCCAATAACAATTTTTATTTAATAACAGTAAAGAAGGAAACTATTATCAAGTGCAACTATTGTTTTTAATGTTTTATTTAGAAATCTCCCTATGTTTACTTTCAAGATGCAAATGAGAGAAAAGGGTATTAAAGGGGGGAAATTTTATCACTTTTGGAAGATGAACTATGCATACTAATTTCTTACAGAGAGGAATTTTAAATATATGATCTTAATAGAGGCAAAAAAAAACCCATCTTAAGCAAGCAGTGAGAGGGAAAAAAAATAGACTGTTCAGCAAAGAGAGTTTAAAAATTTTAAAACAAAATGTTTCAAACATCATCTGCTGTTTTTAGTTGGTCAAAGTAGTTTTGGGAGTCTTTCAGATGAACTGCCAGTAAAGGCAAATTTGGCCTTGCTTTCTTTTATTTTGTTTTTGATGAGGTTTAAGACATGATACTTCAATATATGTCAGCTTGCGACTTGAAAAAAGGGCAGAATCAGAAGTGTTACTCTCATCAACTCTTCTCCCTTGTCCCCAGAATAAGGTTCTATGACCTCACTCAAGAGCCAGCTTCCCTGTGGCCAGAGGATAGGAACATGCTTTCTCTGAAGACTGAAGACACATGGCCATAGAGAATCTGAGCACACGGCCCCACTAAGTTCCCCTGATTTATTGCCATTGGATCATGGCCCCTTGGCTCAATCAAACTTCTCCATGACTGTTCACTCTTTAATATTTTTCTTCTTCAAGTTTCTTTATCAGCTTAAAAAGTCAAGAAAAGATAAGATGTAGAACATCTAAAGCTTCATGATAACATTTAGAGTGACTCTATGTCCCATAAACTCTTGATGCTTTTTATGGAGTTCAAAGACAGAAATAGTAGGCTTAAGTAGCAGTAGATCAATACAGGTTTTGGTTGTTCTAAGAATGTTTTATAGTGATATATCTAGCCAATGTTTGAGTTAAATGGAAATTTAAAAAATAATAATTTGTTTTTTAGTGGTAGTTGAACACAATACCTTTATTTTATTTATTTATTTTTATATGGTGCTGAGGATCAAATTCTGGAACTCGCACGTGCGAGGTGAGCACTCTACCACTAAGCCACAATCCAGCATAATTGGCAATTCTTAACAATGAAAGATAAAAGAAATTTATCCATGTCTTGTATATATTATTTTTCTAAATATTACTAGTGTAATTTATCTTGGTTGATCAGTTTCTATCAGAGAAAAGAAATCTAATTTTTACATGCACCAATGTTGAAAAACATTTTAATTTTTTTTTTTTTTTGAGATGAGGTCTCAATATGTTGCCCAAGTTGGTCTCAAATATCTAGGTTTAAGAAGTGATCCTCCTGCCTCAGCTTTCCAAATTACTAGAGTTATAGGTGTGTGCCTACATCATTCCCAGCTGGAAAAATAATTTTATGCCAAAGTACAAATGCCTATATCCTGTGGTTGTCATTTATTTCCAATTTCTGTCTGAAACTGCATTAGAAATGGCTATTGTAGAGAGTTTGAGCTCCCACAGTTTTCTATTAAAATCATTCATTCATTCAAAAAATGAATTCAGCACCTATTATGTGCCAGGACAGTGATAGACATTAAGGCTAACGACATGATAAGATGGGCATCAATTAAATAAGTACACAGTTAGGACATTCTGCTAGACGATGTGACTCACAAAAATCAGAATAGCTAGATCTCTAACTTTGTGTTTTTCTGATACTTTCTGATGCTTGCTTATTCCACATGTGGATGGGTATTTTGTTGTTGTTTTTGCATTGGGGTTTGAACATAGAGCCTCATACATGGTAGGCAGGTGCAAGTGCTCTAGTACTGAGCTACATTTCGAGTCCATATTCTATATACCCTTTCTTGATGAAGGCTGCCAGGTATGACAGATACTTTAATTTAGAAAATCGTGTTCTGGTTTTGTTCTCTAGAGAAGTAGAGGAACACAATAATTTTCCTCTTCATCTGAAAAAACAGAGAAGGCTTGTGAAATATATTCCCATGATACATTTAGTATAATTTTGATTCCATATGAAGTCAGGTTTAGGTGATAGCAGTGATGCATCTCAAGTAGTGTCAAAAATGAGATGGAAGAAAAGTAAAAAGAAGAACAATTGTCTCTTCCCACGCCAGCTTGCTATCTACAAAGGAGCTGAATCCTTTGTGGGATACTGGAGAGCAATTTAATATGTTAAGTCATGTAGCAGTAGAATTTGGGGGGAATCAATGGTCGTATCCCACTCCTTTCAATCCTTCTACTGGGAGCAAGGGCTAAAGATGTGGCAGACAAGCAGGCAGGTGCATCTAATTTTCTATTCTTTGTGATAGCAACTTTCGTTTCCATTGAACACCTTTCTCATTCCTTTTTATCCTAAGCATTTTTTATTCTAATTTTTTATATATGACACAGAGGGCATTACAGTTCATATTACAATATAGAACATAATTTTTCATATCTCTGGTTGTACATAAAGTATATTCACACCATTCGTGTCTTCATACATGTACTTATGGTAATGATGTCAATCACATTCCACTGTCTTTTCTACCCCCATTCCTTTTCCCTTTCCCTCCCACCCCTTTGCCCTGTCTAGAGTTCGTCTAATCCTTCCATACTCCCCCCACCCCAACCCCATTATAAATCAGCATCCAAATATAAGAGAAAACATTCAGCATTGTTTTTGGGGGGGATAGGCTAACTTCACTTAGCATTATGTTCTCTAACTCCATCCATTTATCTCCAAATGCCATGATTTTATTCTCTTTTAATGCTGAATAATATTCCATTGTGTATATATACCACATTTTCTTTATCCATTCATCTACTAAAGGGCATCTAGATTAGTTCCATAGTTTAGCTATTGTGAATTGTGCTGCTATGAAGACATGAACTAGGTGTCAACCTACTTTATATATAAGCAGAGATATGAAAAATTGTGGCATATATGTGTAATAAGAATTATAATGCATTCCACTGTCATGTATTTAAAAAACTAAAATCAGTAAAAGAAAACCCAAAACAAAACAAAACAAAAACATTGACTCTTTTTTTTAATATTTATTTTTATTTATATATTTGTTTTATTTATTTATTTTTATGTGGTGCTGAGGATCAAACCCAGGGCCTCACACATCCTAGAAGAGTGCTCTACCACTGAGCCACAACCCCAGTCCCCTAAACACTGATTCTTTTGTAAGTTTTCATCCTTCAGTCTGACAGCCAAGTTACAGTTATACAAAATACTCATGTTTTGCATACTACCTGAAAATTTAATTTTTCCTAAAAGATCTAGCAAAGGTAAGTAAGAGTGGGAAAGCTGCAAACAATCTATACCTGCTCAAGGCATTCTCAATTCTTTGGGGAATCCAGGCACATAACCAGAAAGTTTCAAGCCTATGCCTCACGAGGGTAGTTTTGCCATAGAAATTCTTTCTTTGAACTATGGTTTAATGTTTTGTCCTCATTTTTTATTGATACATTATAACTGGACAAAATAGTGGGATTCATCCTACCATATGTATACATGCACATAACATAATTTGGCCAATCTTAGTCCTCGTACTTTCCCTTTCCTCTCCTCATACCTTTCTCTGTTCTACTTGGCCTAGTCTACTGATATTATTATTATTATTATTATTATTATTATTATTATTACTTTAATTAGCACATATAATTATATATAAGTGGTATTCATTGTGGTATATTATCACATGAACATAGCATTTTTAAATTCAGATATTGATATCAATAGTAATTGCCCAAATAAAGAAAATTTTGTGCTTTCTAGAGTCACTAATGAAAACACTTTGTTTGAAAATGCATGTTTTCAGTAGGTTACACGCAGAAACATGACATATAATATCTTTCCCAACAGAGGTGCTAGTCCTGCCACTCTGGGCTTTCCATAAAGTTTCCAATGAGATACTGAAAGTGACCTGAGAATGTAATCAACACATGAACCCTTCCTTGGGCATTTGCAGCTTTAGGAAGAGAGGTTGGCCCATGCTCTGGGGCTGCTTTTCTCTGCCTACCTGTTTTACTTGAGTAGCAAATGAGTTATTCTTTGAAGTATGCAGAAGCACAGGTAGCAGAGATCCTTCAGCACGGTCCATCTAGTATACCTAAAACAAATAAAAAAAAAAAGTGGGTGGTTAAAAAAAATAAGTGTACCCACAAAGGAGTGTCCATGAGGTTCTCAGGACTTGATCACTCAAAATAAGGAGTGAAGGGTGACACCTACCCTTCACTCACATAGAGCCTGTGCTTTGCACACTGTGGCCAGGGTCTCTACCATTGCTGAGTAGGGTCTTCAAAGGGGTGTATGAGAATACTGAATTGGGAATCTAAAGCATTATCTTATAAACTGGTTTATGTTCCTTTTATTAAAAGTATATTCCTTTAAAAATGACTAAGGAGTTCTCTTGACATGAAGGAGGAGGAAAAGGAGAAGATGAAAAGCAACAGCACCAAAAGAAGGGAGGTAGAAAAGATGGAAAGGAAGGGAATAGAAAAGATGGAAAGAAATGGAGGGGAAAATCTGTAGGTAAACTGAAAGCAGTTGTAGAAGCTCAAATTAGTTGTAGAACAGGGCACAATAGTCATTTAGTTATGAAATGAGAATAAAATTTTCTAAGACACTTAAATCCAAGTAATCTACATACCTGAGCTAAACAACAGTGGCACTATTAGAAAATAGAAACATCAGAATGACAAGACTCTAAGGATTTTGAGCCTCTTAAGATACAGATGGTAATACACCTCATTTGTCATTCAACTTAGGGTCAGTTAAACCTTCAGCAAATTAGCTATACAGAGTATATTTCTTAGAATTAGATCTGACTATATGAGACAGAAGACTCAAAATATCAGTGGCCACAACAAGACAGACGTTTATGAGTGTCTTATAAACACTTAGGAGTCCAGGGCTATGTTAGCAGCTCCCAAATCATCAGGTACTTCAAGCTCTTCTGGCTTATTGCTTCCATTTTCTGGTCCAGAATGGTTGATCCAGTTCCTGTCATCATGTTCAGTCACTGAAAAAGGAGAAAATCGAGAGAGAAGATAAATAGGAGAGAGAAAACTATCTTATCCTATTAAGGTTACTTTCTCCAAGTTTAATAGATCCTTATTTCCCATTGGTCAGAATTTAGTCACAAGGTCACACCAAGGCTATCAGACATCTGGATGCAAGGTGGCCATGTGTTCAGCTAACACTGAGGCTGGAGTACCTCTAGTTCATGTGAAAGAAGGGAGGAACAAACAAATAAGGCACAACACTCAGTCTGTGACAGCAGAAATTGCTTGCACCTTTTGAAAACAATCTAACGTACATCAAAGTAAAAATTATCCACAAGGAAATGTAGGCCTGGAAAAGTAACAATAAAAATATTTCCAAAAGGCACATTAATAATCAGTTTTAACTTCTGTATAAGACACTAGAAGCAAAGAGGTGCTGCCTAAAACAAGTATATTTAATCACAATAAAATACCTTAAAATATTTTTTTAAAAACTTAAAGTACAGATTAAAAGAGACACTTTAGACCTTGGTAAGTTAGAGACAGAAGAAGAGAGTAAGCTGGAACTGAGCAGTCTGCGGGCCAGAACTCCCTGGGGAAAGCATGTGTGCAACATCCCAGGAGCAGAAGCTGGGGAAGGCCAGCTGGTAGAGTACAGTCATGTCTAAAGACATAGCAAGATCATGCCTGATCCAGGCAATCATTGCTTTGAGGATGTCTAATTTATCAGCAGGTGCACTTATTTCTCTTCTATAAATGGTAGAGTGTAGTGGTAGAGACACTTCGGAGCCAAAATTATAGTTGAAATCCAAGGGACTATGTTTGACAGGCAAAACCCATGAATCCTTCCTCAGGAAGAAGGGATGAATGGATTAGACACAAATAAACACTTTAACCCAAAAATAATCCTAAAGTACAATCTGAGTCAGAGTAGCCAGACACACTATAGAAAATGCTGGTTAATTGGTACTTGGTTAGCCATTAGTTACCAGGAAAAAGATCACCTAGAGTAAATTTACTATCCCACAATTGTCCTTGTTGATTGCTTCTTTCCTCCATTATTTAATGGTCTGATTCTACATGATTATCATATGAGAAATTTTCAAATATCATTTTCAATAGCTTAATAGATTCTTTGTCTTTTGCAAGATTTTAAATTTTACTGGGTAATTGATTTGCCCTGCATTTGTATTTCATTTTTAAATAACAAGAAATCAACTGGTGCTAGCTAGTATTAAATGCCAGCTAGTGTTACAGGGACAGCGATGGCCAAGCTTTCGAATGTTCAGTTATTAAGAAAAATTTTGGTGCAATGGCACCAATCAGTATTGTGACTTCAACAATTTGGATAACAAATATTTACACAACATAGATATGAATGGAAGATCCTATTAAGTAAAGATCAAGACAGAGCCTATCGCAGGTTGAAACAGGAAATAGTATTCATGCCTGAATGGCACTGAAAGAGACTCTATCACTGTCATAACAAATTACCAAACCCAGAAGCTTACAACAACATTCATTTATTGTCCTACAGTTTCTTTATCTCAGAAATCTGGGCCAGTGTGCTCAAACTCAGTCCAGTATGTAGGGTCCAAAATGCCAAAGTCAAGGTGTGCTCTTATCTGTAGACTCTGGTGCACAATAAGCTTCAATGCTCATTTTCGCAGAATTCAGTGCCATGAAATTTTAGGACAGAAGTCCATATTTTCTTGTAGTCAGGGATTCTTCCAAATTCATTGAATTTATTCTTGCATAATATTATCTTGGCCATCTAATAAAAAATTACTTGTGCATCCCCCTTAAAATTTTACCTTCACAAGAAGAGGGACCTTATCTGTCCTACTCTTGGGCCAAAATAGTACTGGCATGATTATAAATGTATGACTACTTTTTTATTAAGCGAATAAAACTTATGATGTATATTTAAAAATACTTTGAATCATAATTAACAAAATTATTTTAATGACATATCTTCACTTAACCATATAATTATCTCCAGAAGAATATTCCTAAGATATTGCTTTGTTTCCCTGAATTATTCTTATAATGACTACTAGAATAGTTCTGTTCTGGAGAACTTACCAAAAGGTGAAATGGAGATGGGGAGAACATTTAATGAGTTAAAAAAGAAAACATTTAGAATACGTCTATTTTAAGATTTTGAACTGGCTTATTACACTAAGTAGCTCATCATTTGACTATGTATTTTTGTATTTCTAAAGGCAATTACTGAAAATTAAAAAGTCATATTTAATATGGATAATAGCAGTATGCAGGACTTGCACATGGTCTAATTTTAAGTTAATCGTGCATTATAGTTCTCTAAGGATTAAAAAATATTTTGTAAAACTTTTATACGACTATTCCATGGAGTCATTTGAACTAGGCTTGTTTTTTTCTTTTTTTAATACAATCTACTTATTCAGGCCTAAAGTATGGAACATTTGTTTGTATAAAACAAATGCAATGTTTCATACCTATGAATCAATCTCAGATTTCTATCTGGTGGAGAAATATTATTTGTAATCAATTTTATATTGTGAGTTTTTATTGTAATAGAAATGCTTTGGAACCATACTTATAATTTCTTCAATATATTTTGATAGTTTTCAGAGTATAGGAGCATGTGACACCCAAAATATATATTTCCGTGTCAGGGTAACAAATGACAAATTACAGGATGCCAATGATTTCCCTCTCTCTACTTCAAGTCTTTCAGTATGCACTCAAGTGTGCTTACACACACTATTGCATATATGCCAATATCCAGATATTCCTGGACTTTGAAGGATACTTGCTGGCTCCCCTAGTAAAATCAAAGCCAATATTACATAAAGAGGGACACCTAAAACTTGTAGTTGAGTCTGTTGTGTGTGAAGATAGACTTTTTCAATGACAAAGATGTGGTCTGGATTTCATTCAGAACATAAATATTTTTCTTCTGTATAATGGCAGAAGTGGCCTCCATTCAGGGAGAAAGCCTTCCAGGATATTCTAAAGTACAGGTAATTAAGGCAAATTATAAAAATAATATCTAATTGTACACATGTTGTCTTTTTGTTTTTAGACTTTGAGTGAGTTGCTATTTAAATATCCCATCTGCCTTTTCTATATAAAGATTCTAGCACTGTGCAAAGCAATGGATTCCTTCCCAGTACCTGTTCTTTTTGACTCAGTCATGAGAAGTACTAAGCCAGTTGGGGTAAATGGCATGTATGAAGATGGCATTGCAAGCTTTCTGGGAAGGAGCAGCTTCCTTCTCTGCTGCTGGACATTAACTGGGAAGCATATAGACTCAGTGGCCACTGGTAGACATCTTAAAACTATAAGAAGTGGACTTTACCCTCATATAAATTGACCCAGAGGATGACAGAATAGAGAAGATTAACCTGGATACTTGAAATAACAAATACAATTACCTCACACCTGGAATCTTCCCAACTTCTGGACTTCCAGTTAAATAAAAAGAAAAGTCCTCTTTTTATGCCTTTTAAGTTGCAGTTTTTACTTTTTTTTACTTACTCCAATCTCAAATACTATAAATTATGTGAAAATCTTAAAAGACAAAAGGAACACTAATTGTTTTCTTCTACACTAAGTGGAGAGACAGTGTTGTCACCTGTAGTTCATCTAGCTATAGAGCAAGCAATGATACAGGGACCCCGAGGTAGAAAATATCTTGAAATAATGAAGGCAAATTAACATTGTGTAGAGTGTAACTTTACAGTATTCTCTTTTATTAACCTATAAGTTCAACAATTAAATTTTAAATGAGGGTGTATGTGGTACTGATAAAAAGTTATGCTTGATATTCAAAGCAAATATTTAGCTCCAGAGGTGACAGTGAATTAGCAACCTTCATGGACAAATAAGCCACCTTTATGCAACAGCATAAGGCTGCTGAGGGATTCATTTGCTCTTAGCTAAAATTTCAAAGGATAAGCAACAGAGAAAATCTTTAAACATATGCATGTGTTTTTCTTAATGTCAATCAAGCAAAAAGTACATTGCACAGATGGGGAAGAAGGGTAAAAAACAAGAAGCAAAATTATCTTTGAAGTTCAAATATTGTTGTTCTTTCTCTTAAGAAAGCATCAATGTTGGGTAGAACATATTAAACTCAGAAATACAATGACCCTTTATGAGAAGCTGGAATTAATGAGCACAGAAAGAAGATTCAGAAACACTTTTTCTGGCAGCAAGTTAAAAAAGTAGAGTTCAAACTTGTAATCTTACTCAATAACTCCCTTATCACTCCATTAAAAAGAAATAGTGCAATGATGAATGTGCACCATAAACTAGAACTGGTGGAAACTTCTTCACATGATTAAATTGTTTTCATAGTTCCATTTTGTGTAGGAAAGTTGCTTGAACCTGAAATGGAACAAAAGAACCAACTTCTCCTTGGGAAAACATTTTCAATGTAATTCAATTGTTTAAGTTTTGGGACCTAGATAAATAATTTGGTTAATATTCTAGTTAATGGGCTAATAGGTTCTTGTTAAAATAGAAACTTCATTTTTTAAAAAATCTTACTAAATAACTTTAATAAAGCAGTTCAAAGTATTGCTTAACATGTACCCTTTAAACTTGAGCCAGAAGTACCACTTCTTCCTTCTTTGGAAGCAGCTTACTACCTGCCACACAGGACAGGTAAGAGAAAGCAGCAAGAGAAATAACAGGAGTCCAGGTTGGCTGAATGGGGCTCCTAAGGGCTGAATGCATTTATTATGATTTTTTTTTACCATGAATTTAGTCCTTATACCAAATCTTCATGACCACATATTTAGCTTGCTTCTGGTTTCAATACTTGTTTTTTCAACTGTATGTGTTAAGGAAAATATTGGCTGAAACTAGTTTTAGAGATTATAAGAAACATGAAATATTACATTTTTCTATTATATAAATAGCAGAAAATAAATTTTTTTAAAAGTAGCGTAGACAAACATACTGACAAAAGTTTGAAGGAAGATCATAATTGTCCAAAGGAATGCTTGCAAAAGTGGTTTAACTTTTGGTAGAACCAAAAAGAAACAAAGAAGGAAAGACAACGCTATTGCTTCTTAGACATCATTGGCTTCTTTCTAATCCCCAAGATTTCGTTAAATTAAACCCACACTATCAGTGAACAGCCAGATGCCCTCAGACACAATTTTGAGTTTCTGTTTTTACCTCACTTCAAGTTTTTATCATCGTTGACTATCCACTATTACAAAATGTCCTTATCACTCCCGCTTCCTCTAGTGTCCCATTATTGAGTCCATATTCAGTAATACTCAGAATTCTATCTATCTAAAATGTGTATTACTCGCCTATTCTAAAGACTACAATGACTTTTCACTGCCATGACAGTAAATCCAAGCCCATTCGAATGAAATACTATGCTTTTTATTTTCTTTCCCTACCTAACTTCTCTAGCTTCATCTCCTACCACTTCTTGATCATACTTAATATTTTATAATTTCTGGGGCAGGGGATGTAGCTCAGTGGTAGAGTGCTTTCCTAGCATGTGTTTGGTTCCATGCACTGCAATATGCATATTATATGCAAATTATATATATGCATTACAAAAACCCGTGCATGTGTCACTATTTCTCCATTGCTTTCTTTAACAAATCTCAAAGATAAAGTTTAGGCTTCTCTCAGACAGAAAATTGAAGCAACTCACATTAATGATCTCCATAATCCACACAATGCACTACATATCTGTGAGATGAATTATCAGAAATTAAATATTTAGGTTAAAGTGTATTAACATTAGTAACTTCTTTTTTCTTTTTCCTTTTTTTTTCTTTCTTTTTTTTTTTCTTTTTTTAAATGAGGTAGTGGTAGGTTGCCCAAGATAGTCTTAAAACTCATGGGCTCAAATGATCCTCCTACCTTAGCTTCTTGAATAGTTGGGACTACAGGTATGTATGACTACAACTAGTTTAGTAACTTTAATAAATATGCCAAAAAGCCTTCCACGGGAGGTGAACAGTCTTTTGTTATCACAGCAACGGATGACGATGCTTATTTCCTCACATGTTGTTGACAACACAGTATGTTATCAAACTGTTGTACTTTGCCTACCTTCTGAGTGAAAAGATATTTAGTCTTATTAGATTACCCTTGACTTATTAGGAGAAAGGTTGGATATTTCTTACTCTCTCTCTATCTCTCTGCATGTGTGTGTGTGTGTGTGTGTGTGTGTGTGTGTGTGTGTTTTAGTTACAGGGATTGAACCCAGGGCCTCATGTATTCTAGGTAAGCGCTCAACCGCTGAGTCACATATCCAATCCTTTACTCACATTTTAAAGACTTTTTTTTTCTTGTGAATCCTCAATGTATACCTTTACATTTTCCTATAGGGTAATTGGTTTTCCTCTTACGTATGTTTTCCCCCCAGGGGTGATAGTATTAGGAATGACTTGGAAATAATTTCTTAATAATATTGTTTGTATTTTGAATTTGCCTAAATCAAGTAGCCATATGAATTTTTGTGTATGATAGACTTTATCAATGTTTTGTTTTCTGTACTTTGAGCTTTATATGGTTAGAACTTTACCAAATAAAACATACTTTTTCTATTGTTTATTTTAGTATTTTCATGCTATTACTTTTTTTTTTTTGTACAGTACTAAGGATTGAACTCAGGGATTTGTTCTTGCCAGGGTTATCACATTTTAATGTAATGTAAAATGTAAATACTTAGTCCATTTGTAATTTATTCTCTTTGTGTGTGTGGGGGGGGTATGTGTGCATATATGTGTGTGTACATGTGTGTATATTTAACTGGGAAAGGATAGAAATAGAATGTTATTTTTTACTGATGTTTGACCAATCTGTGGGATTTATATTAGTTAAAAGGATTTGTCTTTTTGATTTGCCTCATGCTAGGAAATCATCAACTCTTGGGAGAGATGGATGAATTAGTGGCCTTTGAACTGCCCAGAGACAGAAGCTGACACCTCCCTTTTTAATTTCTCTGTGCAAACACACTGAGAAGTCTGTCCAGTTGTCTGGTGAAGCCTTATTCAGACAGAAAGTCCAGGGTTGCCATTTATCAGTTCATGACCTAAGGTTCAGGCACCGGCTGCCTGGGGAGTAGAGAATTGTGGGCACAAGCTGCTGACTGTAGTTGGGCTGTTCAAATATTTTGACTGAGGTTCTATTCTAAAGTAACTTTCTCACAGTGAATCCCTTTGACGTGAAAACCTATGTAATCAACTTGCAGATTCTGTTCATGGTCAGTCCTTCATCATAGGTAGCTGAAGAACCAGGTCCACACAGGTCTTTATTTCTGTGTGTTTGTCTTTTATCCAATTCCCTCATCAGTCCAGTTCAGGAAAACTGAGTAAACAGTCATGCTGGAAGTGACAATTAACTAGGCACTATTTATTTGAAATGCAGAAAAATAGCAATGCTGTGCATGAGAGTACATTGTGCATTAGATCTAAAAGTGAGTGCACAGGACTATGTCCTACATTGGAAGGACCTTTGAAATTTATAGCTAAAGATACAAGAAAGTCAATTAAAAGTAAACCAAAACATCCCACAGCCAACCAAGCTTTGTATCAGTGCTGTCACTTCAGGTTTGCTATATTCTCAAAGGCATGGCCTAACTACTTACATAAACACAAACTTTTTTAAAAGCAAAATGAATTAAATTCATAAAGGTATGATTCTCTTTGCATAGAGTACATTAATCACCAAAACCCTCACAGTAGTGAATTGCCAAATAATCTTGAAGCAAAAATTCTTCTAGAACGCATAGACTTATTGTGCTGATATTTTAAATATTTGCAAGCAACAAGCAATTAAAATTTGAATAATTTTTGAAATACTAATGGAATAACAATTAAAAGTGCTTTCTCATTTGGAGAAGACATTTTTATTCCCTGCAATAAATAATGGTAAAAAAATAGCAATTAAGCTACACAAGCTAATTATTTTGATAGCATTTGAAAGAACATTAAGTGCTTCCCATTTTACGAATCTTCCAATATAGGATGGACACAATAGAGCTGAAAGGGCATTTATTTATTTCTCAGCTGGTGAAATCTTTTACAATTCAAGCAACATGACCTGGAAACCAGATGTAAAAATTTTCAATAAATGAATAGTGGCTTACTGCCAGAATAGACAACAATCTGTATTCTTAACAAAAGAAAGGCTAAAAGTAAAGGTTTACAGGTTGAGTAGGATACCACTAGGTAAGATAAAGACCAAGTAAATAATATGTGAATTATAGTCACATTACTCATTGACTCTTGCTCTGCAGCCATTTAAGGTCATTAAATATTTGTTCTCACTAAAGAGAAGGGACAATAAAGAAGAATTTCTGTGCAATTTCCTCACAAAGAGATACTTTGAAAATTGATTTTTGGCAGAAAAACAAATTTATGTAATCCTGATAAATCAGTACACTAAATGAAGAAAAGTCACAGTCCTTCTTTGCTGGCCATTTCCTACACAGACTCAAAGTTATTGAGAAGGCAGTTTTTCACATTCACATTGTAGATTCTCGGATGAAACATGTAAAATTGGGACCTTAAAGCTGTTGAATCATTGAGAGAGCCAAAGTGTGATGGCATCTTGAATCTGAAAAGCACTGTTTTGTTTTTGTTTTTGTTTTGTTTTGTTTTTTTAAGATACTATTTTCTTTAAAGTACCTCCTGAAGCATCCATCTTAAGATTTACACAAGGGGCTGGGGATGTGGCTCAGTGGTAGCATGCTCGCCTGGCATGCCTGCAGTCCGGGTTCGATCCTCAGCACCACATACAAACAAAGATGTTGTATTTGCCAAAAACTAAAAAATAAATATTAAAAAATCCTCTCTCTCTTTCTCTCTCTCTCTCTCTCTCTCTCTCTTAAAAAAAATTTACACAAAATAATATCTGCAGGTTGTGGGGGAAAGCATACTTATTCTCTGGAAAATAGACCTGTGACTGACAGAAGAAATTCAACCAAACCCAGAAAAATTTGACATTTTGGTAAGGCTTCCTTTAACAAAGTTTAGGTATAAATGAGCTTGTGTATGTCTGTTTGTATAAGCAATGAAGCATGGGTTCACCATGCTTGCTATTCTTGATAAGAAGAAAATTAAGGAAGATCCACTAGATATAAAAACTCAGGTACTGTTTTTTAAATAACAACTTGCTACTAATCTCTTATGTGACATTTGATTATCTTAATTTAGCAAATCTGAGTGAAATATCTGGCACATTATGGGCACTCACATTTGCAAAATCCATATTACTAGTAAAGATTTTAATTCTAGGGATGTAATTTTCTCCTAATTTAACATAAAGAAAAAAAACTGTTTTTTTTAAAGATATTCTTAATGGCTCAAATATGACAGCACTGTATACTTGCAATCATCAAGGGGAGGTAGAGAGAAAAATTAAAATCTTTTTGAGAACCCTGATAGTTAGATCCTTTTATAGAAAATGGTAAATTAAAAAAAAAAAAAAGTTCTGATACTCTTAAGAGTGTGTAGCATACACAAAATAGCCATCATGTAAATAAGGTGACTAAAATAAAGATATATTTAAACAATTAGGTATAATGTTGACATGAACCAAGTATAATATATCTACTTGGTACCTACTTGGATGTGGGCAACTTGGATAAAATTCAGAGCAAATGGGGGAAATCAGAGCCAATAGTTTGGCAAAGGACAGGCTGAGTCCCACTGATTTCCAAATGACAAAACAGACACAGTGTTAAAAGAATGTCAACAGTGCATTTGTCAAATTAAGGTACTGTGAGGTATAAACAAAAGGTCAAAATAGGAACTGTTCAGAAAGCACATGGCCCCTCCTCCTGGTGTAAAGAAAACAAAAGGAGACAGAAGCAAGGCGCACAGGCAAAGTGGTAGAATGGCAGAATGGCCCCCTGTCCAAGCGGCCATCTTTATTTGTATCAATAGGTTACATTAGGTCACTGGCATCAGTAGCCCACTATTGTTCATTTTGTCATTAGACAGGTTATAGAGTTAGCAACATTATGCAGCTTATTCCTCAATTATATACTATAGTTGCAATATGCAATGTTGGGAGCTTTGTGTAGCTCTCAGGAAAATCCATTGTTTAAAGTTACTGTTATGTGGACAGGTTCAGGCTCAGTGGAACTTGGTGAAACATTATGGTTGTTTAACAAGAGAATTTCTTTATTCCCAAGAGCTGTGTGCCTGAGATCATGGTCGAGGCTGATAAAACTCTAGCACAGGCATTGCTACAGCAGCTAGGCATCCTGTGTCTTTGCACAGAAGTTTTCCTAGCAGCTAGGCATTCCATACCTTTGCACAGAAACTTTCCCAGCAGCTAGCATGCCACAGCCATGAAGTCATCAGAGACCTCAATCCCAAACACAGGACCCTTACATCCTGGTCTCATGCCAGCTTCTAGGGAGGTGCCCAGGGCAAGCTTGCTTAGAGGTGAGTTAAAAAGCTCTGACCAAGAGATCTCCTTCTAAATGGAGCATTGAGATTGTTACAGAAAAATACCCAGAGAACTAAGAACCAGGTGACATGAAAGCTCCTCAAGGACCCTTCAGTATCATCAGGTAACCCTCTGAGAAGCAGAAGGAATTGCCAGTCAGCAACTGTTTTCCATTGCTCTTACAGGGCACAACCATATGTCACTTTCATAAAAAGATAAAATATACTAAGAGAAAATGAGAGTTACAACAAATTCCCTGATTGTGGTGGGAAATTTTAACACTTTTCTTTCTGTGTCTTCATGAAATAATAAAAATAAACCTGTCACCTCTATTCCAATTGAGGTAAGATCTCACGTCAATGCAACCAGTCTCATTGAGCACAATGATGCCACCACAGCCTCATCAAATCTTTCAAAGTTTCTAAATGAATAGTCCTAAGATGGTACACAGGAAAGCAGCCCCCTCAAAGGACAGCAATGGGTTATGGGGAGCCCCTTTCTGTAGCTATAAAATGAAATGAACATGTAAGGACTTCTCAAGGACCTCTACCTTGGCCGAGGGTTGGAAGAAGCGTGGGTACTATCTAAATGGTACTCAGCATTGTCTTGGATTGGGAATAGATCAAAATTAGGCCTGTCATAGAAAAGAAAGAGAATTTCTCAATTTTAGGAAGTTCTAAATCAATAGCTCTCCACCATGGAAGCCACTGGAAAGCTATTTGAAAGAGTACATGCTGATGATCTCTCTCCCCATGCTTGCCTTCCTTCCTATGCTCATCTTACAGGCCACTGTACAAAGTCATCTTCTTCAAAAGAAAAGAAAAAAAAATGCATTCTGCAATTAAAACCATTAAAAAAAACTTAGGCCATAAGAGAGTAAATATTTACATGGATTTAAATTTTGAGGAATAATGCTGATGTTCATGTTTTTTGAACAAGGATTCAAAATACATCCCAACTTTAAAAGTTTATGATGTTTTCACTTTGCAAGCATCATTGGAGAAGAATCCAACAAGTTGATGCTTTCCAAGTAATGCAAGCAGGTGTGCCTCTGTGCCATCTGCATCTCATTTCTCTAGTCCTACAAGAACAAGGCTGAATCCCAGTTCAAGATTAAGTCTTCCCCTGCTGAACCAAAGTTCATGACTCCTTTTGCCCTCTTCTATTTTTTTTAAATCATTGATTCTTGTTTAAACTATACCTCAGAATTATCTTCAAATCTTTTCAACCTTTAAAAACAAGAGAGATAAAACGAACAAACCTATAATCATTTGTGTCCCTCTATAACTGTTCAACATTTTCTTTCTTCTCCTTCACATTTATACTTCCTGAAAATTTTTTTACCATCCACCTGCCCTGTTTCTTCCCAATTGTTTATTCTAAATTATTCTAATTAGGCTTCCATCTCTGACACTGGTCTGAGGATTATCACTAAAACTTTCCCTCCTTCCAGTACCAATGAATTCTTTTAGTCCCTTTCCCATTTGACCAATTTAGTTTCATTTGTTGTATTTAGTCATTGACCACTTATTTTTATTAATTTTTTCCTCCTGTTTTATCCTCTTATTATTCTTACAAGTATCTCTCTACAGGTTAGTTTATAAAATACTTGTTACAAAATACAAGAGTGAGGTTAAAACACAAGTTCCACCTCAGTCTGATCCTCAACCAATAGTGAGCCACAAAGGAATGGACAGATAACCTAAAATAACACCCAAATATACCAAACCATCTCATGCTTCTGCCTGGAAACCCTTCCTCAACTGAGAGCTGTTGATATTTGAGAAAACAAATACCTAGTCTCCCTCTTTGCCTTTTGACATGGGAGTCCACTTAAGAAATACATGCAGTAGCTAGGCAGATAGTGAAATTCATTTATTCCTGATAATGTGATTTCCCAGACACATGACTTAGATCAACAGAACAGTAGGCTTGCTTCCATTGAATAGTTATGACTCCAATACACTGAAGGCAGATAATCTCAGAGCACACCCTCAAAGGAAGCACCTGACCTACTACTAAATCTTCCTTGTGGTGGGAAGGAAATGAAATTGCAACCAACCTTCCTCCTGGTAGACAAATAACTAAATGAAGAAGAGATGGATAACCTGTGCAAGCTCAAGTTCTTCTGTCAAACTCACCCATCAGTTGCAGAGAATAAGGTCTATAAAAAAGTACAGAAAGGAGAAGATATTACTATGAGCCCCAAGAGCTTGGGCTCTGGAACCTATTGCCTGGATTTGAATTTCAGCTATTTTACTTGGCAACTGTATTATTTTGGGTAAATTCTTATACCTAATATTTCACATATGCAAAATATGCAATTAGTAGTACTAAATCCATAAGATCCAGGAAGGTAAAACATGTTAAGAAAGGAGGAATAAATGGACCAGCATTGGTAGAATACTTCAATGTCTAACACACAGAAATTGTTAAGTAAAACTCACAAATCTGAGAAAACTTCTATAATAGTGATGTAAAAGTTCACTGGAGGAAATAATTCATAATTATCATTGTATATTAAGTATGTTTCTTGATAATAATGTGAAAATTTCCTAGCTTTTGTTCATTTAGATATTAGTTTCCCACATTAAATTATGAGTATTTTGAAGTTAAATATGGATTTTCTTATTTTTCTATTATAGTTCCTGGCACATAACTGTTTTTATACAAATTAATAGACACCTTAATTTTTTAAACGGTCTGTCATTAAGTTTGCAATGGAATTAAGTATATGGATTAGGAACATAATTTCTTAAAAAATGATGACTGTTTTACCTTTAAAAGTACTTGTACTTTGAATGCATATATATAATATATATACATCGGGCTGGGGTTGTGGCTCAGCTGTACAGCACTCACCTTGCACGTGTGAGGCAGTGGGTTTGATCCTCAGCACCATATAAAAATAAATAAAGGTACAACTAAAAAAATTAAATACATATATATATATATCATAATTTTTTAAAATTGATATGCTTAAAAATTAACCCTTCCCTTTTTAAAAACATATATATTTGTATGTATTTTGTACATATTTTCATATGTTCTTATGAATATTTATATTTCACAATATACATATATTTCCCTAACCCTCACCTAAACCCTACCCAAAATTTAATTCTAAAACTAACTTTACCCATATAACTAAACCTAATTTATATAAGACCACATATAAGTATATGAATGTTTATAAGTATTTTGACTTACATATTCAAATGTTAACTGTGTAATCATTAATGTATTCACCATTCATATTGATAACATCAATATGAATTTCTTATATATAAAAATATGTACTTATGCAACCAAATTCACTCTCTTCCCATTTCAAAATGGAACTTTTCTGTACATTTTTCTACATATTTTTATGCATAGATTCTCATGGACCTTCATGATTCTAGATATCCATTACTTAATCCTAAACCTAGCCCAAACTGAAATTGAATAGTCACAAAAATATTACCCCATACCTAATATGTATTTTATGTAATATAAATATGTACTTTGTGCATATTTTATGTAATATAAATCAATATGTAATTGTACATATTGTCATGAGTATTTTGACATACATATTTAAATTTTATCTGGGTAATAATTAATACATTCATATATATGCATAGATAATTATTCAATCCACTACCCTTTTATTTAAATATATGTAATTAGGCAAACAACTCCACACCCTTCCCTATTTGGGAAAATAAACTTTTGTTTATGTTTTTGTACATATTTTCCTGAGTATATTTTCATACATTCTCATGAGTATTCATGATTCCTGATATATTTTTTCATTCTCTAACCTTAACCCTAGCCTATCCTGAAACTGAATACTCCCCAAAATTTACCCCTATAGCTAAACCACATACATAAAACTGTATGCAATTGTGTGTATTTTCATGGATATTTTGACTTACATATTTGAGTTTTATCTGAATAATATTAATGCATACATATATATGCAGAGATAATTTATCAGTATGGATCCATGCTATTTAAATATATGTTCCTATGCAACCAAATGCCAACACTTTCACATTTCTAAAAACGAATGTTCCTATATGTTCTTGTATAAATTTTCATATAAATTCTCATAAATACTCATGATTCCTGATATATATGTTCATTCCATAACATTAACCCTAGACCAACCTGAAATTGAATATTCCCCCAAATTTACCACTATATCTAAACCTCATGTAATATAATATACCATATGTGTTTATGTATATTTTCATGGGTATTTTAACATGCATATTTGAGTTCTACTTGGATAATAATTAATACATTGATATATAATGCATAAATAACATATCAGTACAAATCCCTCATACTTAAATATATGTACTGAGAGCATCCTACACATTTCCCTCTTAAAAAATTTCTATATGTTTCTGTACATATTTTGTCAAAGTGCCAAAGATATTCTCATGAATATACATGATACCTGATATATAAGTTCATTCTCTAACCCTAACCCAAACCCAACCTGAAATTGAATACTCCCAGGAAATTATCCCTATACCTAAACCTCATGTAATATAAACAGTATGTAACTATGTATTTTCATGGGTATTTTGACTTGGATATTTGACTTTTATCTGAATAACAAAACATCTATCCAACAATTGCACGGACTGCTACCCCAGAGAGGCCCAACCAACACTGCACCCTGCTGCTGGAGAGAAGCATCATGCCTGCATGGAGAGAAACACTGCGCCCACACAGACAGGAACACTAAACTGTGATTCCCTACTCACCAATATGTGGGTCCACCCAAACCACCTCCTTTTTGGAACATTGCAATCATCACCATACCCCTCACCATATGGTAATCTCCACTGTGTGACATCAGACAAAGCCAGAAGGCAGTTGCCCATTGCAACATCAAACACCCACTGTGGCATCACCAAATATGCCACGCAACACCATCGTATAGCTCATCCTTCCAGCCCCAGCTATGAAAGTGGTTGCTGTCACCTTAAGACACCTCCACCACTATCTTGGAGAACCGCCATTTCCACCTCTGCCATCATTAGCTGAAACAGCTTCTACCTTGAGACACTGACTGGGCCTGGAACCCCAACATCAAGGTGTCTACAGGCTTGATGCTACTGCCACAATGAACTAGGGACATGACCACTTCCATCTAGGGACAAAAACAAGGACCTGGTAAACAATTACTAAGAACCATGTGAGCTCAGTTGCTCCAGAGGTTTCTCTACTTGGTGTGTTAACAGAAACCATCCTGTTGCAGAGGTAACAGGGAGCCTTGCATGAGTTGCTGCTCTCTTTTTCTCCTGCTAACAGCCAACTTCTTTTGATGACTCTTTCACTAGTCCTACAATCTAATACCTCTATATTCCCACATCTTACCTCATAAACATCACAACCTATCCCCTCACCCCCTCTACCATTAGAAACTGTAAACCATTATGCAAACCTGTTGGCTATGTGGTAGAAGATAACCAAACACATCATTTCTGTTTTTAGCGACAAAACTGTAAAAGTCAAAATAGAAGCTAATTGACTTATGGTTGCATATTGGTTGCATTGAATGCTGTGAACATTTATATCCCTCTAAAAGATCAGGTATTGGTAACCTTCATGGACACTACAAAAACCATAGAGTAAAATCTGCAATACCTCAGATCTGCATTGCAAGAGAAGAAAACACATTGATAGCATGAAAAAATAAGGAAGGAAAGTGCACCAAACAAATCAAGATACTATAAGAATACAATCAATAAGCAGTGCAGTAGATGAAAGTCAGAGAAGGAGTTCAGAATGTACATAATTAAAGTGATCTGGGAATTAAAGAATGACCTAAGTGAAAAAATACAGGCAAAAATTGATCATTCCAACAAAGAGACAAAAGAGCAAATACAAGTATCAAAAGATTACTTCAAGAAGAGTTAGAGATTCTGAAAAATAAAGAAACAAACAAAAATCCTTGAAATGAAGGAAACAATAAACCAAATTTAAAAAATCAATAGAAAGCATAAGCAACAGACTAGATCACCTGGAAGAAAGAATGTCAGACATGAAAATAAAGTTGACAACACAGTAAAGATGGTAAAAAACAATGAAAAGAATATCCAAGAATGATGGAATAACATGAAAAGACCATATCTAAGATTTCTTAGGATAGAGGAAGGCACAAAGATTCAAACCAAAGGAATGCAAAACCTCTCCAATGAAATAATATCAGAAAAATTCCCAAACCTGAAGAAGGAATTGAAAATCGCATACTAGAAGCCTCAGGACACCAAATGTACAAAATTACAATAGATTTACACCAAGGCACATTATAATGAAAAATAGCAAGCATACAAAATAAGCATAGAATTTTAAAGGCCACAAGATTACATATAGGGGGAGACCAATTCAGATCTCAGGAGATTTTTCAACCCAGACCCTCAAATCCAGGAGATCCTGGAACAACATTTACCAAGCTCTTAAAGAAAACGGATGCCAAACAAGAATTTTATATGCAGCAAAATGAAGTTTTAGATTTGGTGATGAAATAAAAACCTTTCATGATAAACAAATGTTAAAAGAATTTCCAACTAGAAAGCCTTCACTACAGGGCGTTCTTAAGAAAATATTCCATGAGGAGGAAATGAAAAACAACAAACAGAATCAGCAAAGGGAGGAACTGCACTAAAGGAAAGGCCAAAAAAGGAGAAATCATGTCAAGTTAAAAAACAAAAATAAACCAAAATGACCAGGAATACAAAATATATTTCTATAATAACCCTGAACGTGAATGTCCTAAACTCTTTGATTAAAAAACATAGACTCACAGATTTGATTTAAAAAAAAATAAAAACCCCAACAATATGCTGCCTTCAAGAGACTTATTTCACAGGACAAGATATCCACAGACTGAATGTGAAAGGGTGGGAATAAATGTATCACTCACATGAACTGCATAAACAGGCAGCAGTTTCCATCCTCATATCAGAGAAAGTGGACTTCAAACCAAAGTTAGTGAAAAGGGATAAAGAATGACACTTCATACTGCTTAAAGAATTCACACGTTAACAAGACAAAACAATTATAAATATCTATGACCCAAACAATGGGGCATCTATGTATATCAAACAAACCCTTCTCAACTACAAGAATCAAATCAAATCAAGACCACAACACAATAATATTGGGTGACTTCTCTCATCACTGGATAGATCTAAACAAAACTAAACAAAGAAACTAGAGAACTCAATAAAACAATTATTAATTTAGACTTAACTGTCATATATAAAATATTCATCAACAAGGGAATATGCTTTTTTTCTCAGCAGTACATGGATCCTTTTCCAAAATAGACCATATGACATGCAAATACAAAAAAGTAGAGATGCTACCCTGATTCTATCAGATTATAATAGATTAAAATTAAAAATTAATAATAAAATTAAAAATAGGAGACACTGTAACAAATGGAGACTAAATAATACACAATTGAATGATGTATGGATAACAGAAGATATCAGGGAGGAGATAAAAAATTTTAGAGGTAAATGAGAACTCTGATAAAACTTATTAAAATCTCTGGGACACTATGAAAGCAGTGCTAAGAAGAAAGTTCATTGCATTAAGTGCCAATGTCTTGGCTGGGCACAGAATCACGAGCCACCACACACCTTGTAGATTCAAACAGCAATTCTTTATTCCCGAACTCACACCGGCCTCTACACACATTCTGGGAAAATCCCAGTTCTGCCGCCGCCCAATTCACCTACTCCACGAGGCTTTTTTTTCCAATATACTTTCTGAATCTCCGGAGAACTCAACGGGGGCTCAGGTAGCAGGAACACCCTATTTCCAGCAGCAATAATCTTCAACCTCCAACTTCCCTAAAACCCATATTGTCTTAAACTGGGAATGCCCTAAACTTGTCTTAAACCGGGACCGCCTTAAACCCAAGGACCAGGATACTTCCTCAAATCTGATCAGCTCTAAACCCGGATCCGCCCTGGTCCTTGAGCAAGGTCACCTTACATGCAATGTCAACAGCGAAATTCCAAGGCAAGTCCATTTAACATGGGGTACGCTGGCAAGGAAATTTCGATGCGTCATTCCTACTTGGCAATGCCCCTCAGCAATTAAGCTCATTCATTAAAAGAAGAGAAAATCAATAAACAACCTGACAATACATCTCAAAGCCCTAGAAAAAGAACAAACCAACACCAAAAGTAGAAGAAGACAGGAAATAATTAAAATCAGGGCTTAAATCAATGAAATAGAAACAATTCAAAAAATTGACAAAACAAAAAGCTTGTTCTTTGAAAAACTAAATAAAATTGACAAACACTTAGCCACCATAACAAAAAGGAGAGAGAAAACTCAAACTACTAAAATTTGTGAATAAAAAGGACATATCATGACAGACACTACTGAAATACAGAAGACAATTAGAAACTATTTTGAAAACTTAAACTACAGTACAATAGAAAACCTCAAAGACACTGACAAATTTCTAGTGGCATGTGATTAACACAAACTGAATCACGAGTACATACACAATTTGAATACATCAATTTCTTTCTTTTTTTTAGAAAAAGAGAGAGAGAGAGAGAGAGAGAGAGAATTTTAATATTTATTTATTTATTTATTTTAGTTTTCAGCGGACACAACATCTTTGTTTGTATGTGGTGCTGAGGATCGAACCTGGGCCACACGCATGCCAGGCGAGCGCGCTACTGCTTGAGCTACATCCCCAGCCCTGAATACATCAATTTCAAACAAGGAAATAAAAGACGCCATCAAAAACACCAACAAACAAAGGCCCCAGGTCCAGACAAATTCACAGGTGAGTTCTAAAAACCCTACAATGAAAAATTAATACCAATACTCCTCAAATTATTCCAAGAAAAAGAAAAGGAGGTATCCCTTCCAAACTCAGTCTAAGAAGCTAGAATCATCCTGATACCAAAACCAGGCAAAAACACATCAAGGAAAGAAAATTTCAGAAAAATATCCTTGAGGAACATAGATGCAAAAATTCTCCATAATTTTTTGGCAAATTGCATACAAAAACATATTTTTAAAGTAGTGCACCATGATCAAGTGGAGTTCATTCCAGGGATGCAATGTTGGTTCAACATACAGAAATCAATAAATGTAATCCATCACATTAACAGACTTAAAGATAAAAATCATATGATTCTATCAATTGATGCAGAGAAAGCATTTGACAAAATACAGCACCCTTTCATATTTGAAACACTAGAAAAACTAGGGATAGTTGTAAAAGCAATCTATGCTATCTATAGGGATAGTTGTAAAAGCAATCTATGCTAACCCAAGGCCAACATCATTGTAAATGGAGAAAAACTGGAAGCATTCCCACTAAAACACAGGAACAAGACAGGGATGCCCTCTTTCACTACTTCTATTCAACATAGTCCTTGAAACTCTGGCCAAAGTAATTAGACAGATAAAAGAAATTAAAGGGATATGCATAGCACAAGAAGAACTCAGATTATCATTATTTGCCAACAACACGATTTTATACTTGGAGGATCCAAAAAAAAAAATCCACCAGAAAACTTCTAGTATTAATAAATTAATTCAGCAAACTAGCAGAATATAAAATACTCATAAATCAAATGTATTTCTATACATCAATGATGAATCCTCTGAAAGAGAAATTAGGAAAACCAATCCATGTACAATGGCCTAAAACAAACAAACAAACAAAATACTTGAGAATCAATCTAACATGAGAGGTGAAAGACCTCTACAATGAAAACTACAAAACACTAAAGAAAGAAATTGAAAAAGACCTTAGAAGATAGAAAGATCTTCCATGCTCTGGGATATGAAGAATAAATATTGTCAAAATGGCCATACTACCCAGAACGCTATACAGATTCAATGTGATTCCAATTAAAATTCAAACAATACTCTTTATAGAAATAGAAAAACAATCATGAAATTTATTTGGAAAAGTAAGAGACCCAGAATAGCCAAATCAATCTTTAGTAAGAAGAGTGAAACAGGAGGCATCACAATACCAGATTTTAAACTGTACTACAAAACTATAGTAACAAAAATGGCATGGTATTGGCACCAAAATATACTTCTAAACCCATGGTACAGAATAGAAGACACAGAGACAAACTAACATAAATACAATTACCTCATACTAGACAATGGCACCAAAAACATACTTTGGAGAGAAGATAGTCTCTTCAATAAATCCTCTAAGATTTCATCTCACTCTTGTCAGAATGGCAGTTATCAAGAATAAAAGCAACAATAAGTGTTGGTGAGGATGTGGGGAAAAAGGTACATTCATACATTGCTGGTAGGACTGCAAATTGGTGCAACCTGTTTGGAAAGCAGTATGGAAATTCCTTAGAAAACTAGGAATGGAACCACCATTTTGACCCAGGTATCCCATTCCTCGATCTATACCTTAAAGACTTAAAAACAGCATACTATAGTAATGCAGCCACATCAATGTTTATAGAAGCACAATTCACAAATGCTAAGCTGTGGAAGCAACCTAGATGCCCTTCAACAGATGAATGAATAAAGAAACTGTGGTACATATACACAATGACATATTACTCAGCTTAAATGAGAATAAAATTATGGAATTTGCAAGTAAATTAATGGAGTTGGAGAATATCATGCTAAGCGAAGTAAGCCAATCCCCAAAACCCAAAGGCTGAATGTTCTCTCTGATAAGTGGATGTTGATCCATAATGGAGGTGGGGGTGGGAAGAATGGACAAAGGGAGGGAGGGGAGGGAAAGGGGCTTGGGAGTAGGAAAGATGGTGGAATGAGATGAACGTCATTACCCTAGGTACATCTATGACTGCACATGTGGTGCGACTCTACATTTTGTACAACCAGAGAAACGAAAAGCTGTGCTTCACTTGTCACAATGAATCAAAATGCATTCTGCTATCATGTATAACTAGTTAGAACAAATAAAAAATTTCAAATCCATATATCTGCATAGATAACTTATCAGTACATTCAGATCATATTTAAATATATGAAATTATGCAACCCACCTCACAGCTTGCCACATTTCAAAAATGAACTTTTCCATATGTTTTTATACATATCTTTATGTGTGAATTCTGATGAATACTAATGTTTCCTGATATATATGTTTGTTCCCTAACACAAACCCTAGACAAACCCAAATTGAATACTCCTCAAAATTTACCCCTATAGATAAACTTCATGGAATATAAAATTATATAAATTTGGGGAATTATCATTGGTATTTTGACATACATACTTGAGTTTTATCTGGATGTAATTAATATTTTCATATATATGTATATATAGCTTATCAGTATTTATACCTTGTATTTAAATATATTTAGCTATGCAAACAAGTCCACACCCTTATGTATTTTTAAAAAATGAATCTTTTATGTTTTGTACATATTTTCACACATGCATTCTTATTAATATTCAGGATTATACATAATATGTTACACAGTATAATATATATTATGTGTGTATATGTATGTATAAATATATAGATATATATATGGCCTTACCTGAAATTGAATAGTCATAGGAACATTACCCCTACACCTGAACTTCATGTAATATAAAAAGCTATATACAATTGTATGTATTTTCATGGGTATTTTGACTTATATACTTGAGATTTTCTGGGTAATAATCAATACATTCATAAACATGCATAAATAACTTATCAGTATGCATTCCTTACATTTAAATATATGTACTTGTATGACCAACTCCACATGTCTCACCATTTCAAAAAATGAGCCTTTCTGTATGTTTTTGTGCATATTTTTATGCACAAATACCCATAGATATTCATAATTTCTGATATTTATGTTCATTCCCTAACCCTAACACAACCTGAATAAGAAAACTCACAGGAAATTTCTCCAATACCTAAACCTCATATAATACAAACCATATGTGGTTGTATTATTTTTGTGGGTATATTGACATATATTTGAGTTTTATCTGGATAATAATCAATTCTTTTATATATATGCATCAATAATTTATCTGTGCATATCCCTCATATTTAAATATATGTACTAATGAGACCATCAAACACCCTTCCCTATTTCCAAAAAGAACTTTTCTATATGTTTTTGACATAATTTTTCACATGCATTCTCATGAACATTCATGATTCCTGATATATATGTTCATTCTCTAACCCTCTACCTAGCTGATCTGAAATTTAATATTCCCAGGAACTTACCCCTATACCTAAAACTCATGTAATAGAAAACTATTTGTAATTTATGTATTTTCATGGGTATTTTGATATATGTATTTGCCTTTAATCTGGATAACAATTAATATCTACATATACATGTATAGGTAACTTATCAGTACACATTCCTCTTATTTAAGTATATAAAATATGCAACCTACTCCACAACTTTCAACATTTCAAAAAATGAACTTTTACTTATGCTTTTGTACATATTTTCTTGTGTGCATTCTTATGAATATTCATGATTCCTGATATATTTTTTCATTCACTAACCTTAACCCTAGCCTTACCTGAGCTTGAATATTCAAAAAAATTTATCCCTACAGCTAAACCTCATTTAATATAAAAGTGTATGTTATTATATGTATATTCATGAATATTTTGACTTTCATATTTGAGTTTTATCTGGATAATAATTAATGCATACATATATATTCATAGATAACTTATAAGTATATATTCTACCTATTTGCATATATATGTTCTTATGTGACCAACAGGCCACCCTTACACACTTCTAAAAACATCAGCATTATTGTATGTTTATATTCATATTTTCCCACATAAATTCTCATGAATATTCATGATTCCTGACATATATGTTCATTCCCTAACACTAAACTATAACTGACCTGATATTGAATACTCTCCAAAATTTTCCCCCATAGCTAAACCCCATGGAATGTAAAACTCTATGTAATTGTTGGTATTATTATTGGTATTTTGACTTACATATTTGAGTTTTAACTGGATAAAAATTTATGCATTTATATATTTGCAAACATAATTAATTAGGACACATACCTTCTATTTAAATACATGTACTTATGCAATCATGTTCACACCTTTCCCCTGAACTTATCTATATTTTTTTTACATATTTTCAAAGTTCATTCTCATGAATATTCATTATTTTGGATATATATGTTCTTTCCTTAACTCTAACCCTATCTCGACCTGATATTGAATACTCTCAGGAATTTACCCCTACAGCTAAACCTCAAGAAATATAAAACTGTATGTAATTGTATGTATTATCATGGATATTTTGATTAAAACATTTTTATGTGAATAATTGATACATTCATATATATGCATAGAACTTTATTAATATGTATCTCCCATATTTAAATATATGTGTATATAAGGCCAAATCCATACTCTTCCCCATTTAAAAAGTAAACTTTTCTATGTTTTGTACATATTTCCATGCATAAATTCTCAAGAATTATCATGATTTTTGATATAAATGTTTATTCCCTAATTATAACCCTAGCCTGAGATTAAATTGAAAACTCACAGGAATATTACCCCTATACCTAAACTTCATGTATTATAAAACTGTATGTCATTGTACGTATTTTCATGGCTACTTTGACTTATATAATTTGGTTTAAGCTGGAAATAATTAAGTACTTACAAGTACACAGCTCTACTATTTTAAATATATGTACATATGTGACCAACTCCACACATGTCCACTTTTCAAAAGTGAACTTTTGTATATGTTTTTATACATATTTTCACCTGTGTATTCTCATGAATTTTATAATTCCTGGTATATATCTTCACTCCCTAATCCTAACCCTAGAAAGACCTGAACTGAATACTCCCAGGAATTATTCCTATAGCTAAACCTCATGTAATATAAAACCATATGTAAATGTATGTATTTTCACGGGTATTTTGACTTACATATCTGAGTTTAATCTTGGAAATAATTACTATTATTTACTATATAATTATAATTACTATATAATTACTATATTCATATATATGCATAGATAACTTATCAGTACACATACCTTCTATTTAAATATGTACTTAAGGGACCAACTCCCAACACTTCCTCATTTCAAAAATGAACTTTCCTGTTTTATACCAATTCTCACACATAATAAATATTCAAAATATGTATAATTCCTGATATATGAATTCATTCCCTAATCCTAACCATAGACTGACTTTAAATTGAATACTCCCAGGAATTTCCATTTATACCTAATCCTCGTGTAATATGAAACTGCATGTAATTGTATTTAATATCATGGGTATTTTGACTTACACATTTGAGTTTAACTGGATAATAATGAATATATATAGAGAGATAACTTATAAATACACATACCTTATATTTAACCATATGTACTTATGTGACCAACACCATACCCTTTACCATTTAAAAAATTGAATATTTCTTTGTTTTTGTATGTATTTCATGCATAAATTGTTATTAGTATTCATAATTCCTTGTACAAATGTTCATTCCATAAGACTAACCCTACACAACATGAAATTCAATACTCACAGAAATATTACCCCTATACCTACACCTCAGGCAATATAAATCTGTATGAAATTCTATGATTTTTGTGGGTATTTTGACATACATATTTTATTTTTATCTGGATAATAATTAATTCATATATATATATATATATATATATATATATATATATATATATATATCAGTGTGCATGCCTGCTATTTAAATGTATGTTCTTATGCAACCAATTTCACACTTTACCCCATTTTAAAAAAGAAAATATTCTATATGTTTTTGTACATATTTTCAGGCATGCATTCTCATAACTTTATGTGATTTCATATATATGTATTAATTTTCTAACCCTAACCACAGCTCAACCTGTAATTAAAATCTCAGAGGAAATTCACACCTATACCTAATCTTAATAGAATAAAAAAATGGCATATAATTGTATGTATTTTCATATTTTGACTTATATTTTTCCCTTTAATTTTTGATAATAATTAATACATTAACATACATGCAAATATAAATGATCAGTATGCATCCCTCATATTTAAGTGTAAGTACTTAATAGACAAACCACACAACTTTCAACATTTCAAACAATGAATATTTCCCTATGGTTTTTAACATATTTTCACTCTTGTATTTTCATGAATATTCCTGAATCCTGATATATATGTACATTCCCTAACTCTAACCCTAGACTGATCTGAAATTGAATACACAGAGGAAAATTAGCAATATACAAAAAAAAATAATTAATGTAAAAATGTATGTAATTCTATGCATTTCCATGGGTAGTTTGACTTACATATTTGAGTTTTATGTGAATGATAATTAAAACATTCATTTATACTCATAGAAACCTTATCAGTGTGCATCTATGCAATTTAAATATAGTACATTTGCAGCCAACAGCACACCAGTCTCCCTTTCAAAGAATAAACTTTCTGTTTTGTACATATTTTTGCATAAATTCTCATGAATATTCACGATACCTGATACATATCTTCATTTCATAACCCTAACCCCTAACCTGACTTGAAGCTGATACTAACAGGAAATTTACCCCTATATCTAAACTTCATGTAATATAAAATCATATGTAATTTTTCATATTTTCTTGGGCATTTTGACTTACGTATTTGAGTTTTAAGGATAATAATTAATACATCCACATATATGCATAGACATATCAGTATACATCCCTTATATTTAAATATAAGTATTTTTGTGACCAACTCCACACCTTTCCCCATATCAAAAAATAAGCTTTATTATTTTTGTACATATTTTCACACACCCATTCTCATCAATATACGTGTTCTTGATATACATGTTCATTCCCTATCCATAACCCTACCCCATCTGAGTTTGAGTACTCATAGGAACATATCACTATCCCTAAACTACATGTCATATAAAATTGTATGTAATTGTATGTACTTTCATTGGAATTTTGACTTACGCATTTGAGTTTTATCTGTATATTAATTAATACTATATATATATATATATATATATATATATGCCATAGATAACATGAGTATGCATTATTGATATTGAAATATATGATCAATTCCACATCATTCCTCATTTCAAAAAATAAATATTTTTATATGTTTTTGTACATATTGTCAAGGGCTCATTCTCATCTATGATTATGATACCTGATATATATGCCTGTTCTCTAACTCTAATCCTAGCCCAACCTGAAATTGAATACCTCCAGAAAACTTACCCCTATACCGAAACCGCATGTAGTATAAAATCTTATGTAATTGTATGCATTTTCATGAGTATTTTGACTTACATATTTGAATTTTATCTGGTTAAATATTAAAGTATTTGGCTGGGCACAGTGGCACACACCTGTAATCCCAGCAGCTCAAGGTGCTGAGTGAGACAGGAGGATTGCAAATTCAAATCCAGCCTCAGCAAAAGTGAGGCACTAAGAAACTCAGTAAGATTGTCTCTAAATAAAATACAAAATAGTTCCAGAGATGTAGCTCAGTGGTCAAGTGCTCCTGAGTTCAATCCTGGGTACCACCCCCCAAAAAACATTTATATATCTGCATAGATAACTTATTGGTAGGCATTCCTCATATTTAAATATATATATACTTATGCAACCAAATCCTCAAATTTCCTTATTTAAGAAAAGAAGGTTTCTATAATATACATGATTCCTGATATATATGTTCATTCACTAACCCTAAACCTAGCCCAACCTGAAATGGAACACTCCCAGGAAACTAAATTCTATATTTAAACTTCATGTAATATAAAACCATATGTATTTGTATGTATTTTTATTGGCATTTTTCTTACATATTTGAATTTTATCTGGATAGTAACTAATAATTTCATTTGTATAATTAGATAACTCATCAGTATGTATCCCTTCTATTTAAATATGTATATTTATTGTGGCCAAATACATAACTTTCCCCATTTATAAAAATGAATTTCTCTATATGCATTTTAACATTATTTTCAAATATGTGTTCTCATGAATATTAATGTTTTCTGATATATATGTTCATTCCCTAAACCTAACCCTAGACTGACCTGAAATTGAGTACTCCCAGGACCCTAATTCTTATAGCTAAGCTTCACATCAAATAACACTGCATGTAATTTTGATTACGTATTTCAGTTTTATCTGGATAATAACTAATACATTCATATGATAATTAATACATTCATATAAATGCAAAGACAACTTATCAGTACACATTATTTTTACTTATGGGAACAACAACACACTCTTCCCCATTTCAAAATATAAATTTTGTATTTTTTTTACATATTTGCACATATGCATTCACATAACTATTCATGATTCCTGCTATATATGTTCATTTCCTAACCCTAAACCGCACCTGACCTGAAATTAAACACTCACAAGATCCTTACCTGTATACACAAACATCATGTAATGTAAAATTTATTCAGTTGTATGCATTTTCACAGATATTTAAGGTTATGTATTTAAGTGGTATCTGAATAATAAATAGTATATTCATATATATATGTGTTGGAAACTTATCAAAACCCATCTCTGCTATTTAAATATAATTATGCATGCAAATCCATATCATACTATTTCTAAAATGAACTTCTCTGTATTTCTGTACATATTTTCATACATGAATTCTCATGAATATTCATGACTACTAATATATATCATCATTCCCTAACCCTAGCCCTTACCCTACCTAAAATTGAACACTATAAGAACTTTACCCCAATACCAAATTCATGCAATATAAAACATTATGTAATTGTGTGTATTTTCATAGGTATTTTGAATTATAGATTTGAGTTGTACAAGAATAATAATAACACATTAGTATATATGCATAGATAACTTAGCAGTACACATCTCTTCTATGTAAATACATGTACTTATACAATCAAATACACACCTTTCCCCATTTCTAAAAATGAACTTTTCTTTATTTTTTGTGCATATTTTCACACATGCTTTCTCACGAATATTCATGATTCCTGCTATATGTTTTCATCCCATAACTCTAACTCTTGCACAACCTATACTGGACTAATCCCAGGAACCTAACTCCTATACCTAAACTTCATGGAGTATAAAACTATGTAATTGGATATTTTGTCATGTGTACTTTGATACATGTTTGAGCTTTCTCTGGATTGTAATTAATACATTCATATATTATGCAATTATAACTAATCAGAACCCCTCCTTTCTATTGAAATATGTTAATGCTACCAGCACCAAACCATTCAACATTTTAAGAAATGATCTTTCCTATAAGTTTTTGTACATATTTTCACATATGCATTCTCATGAAAATTTATGATTCCTGAAATATATGTTTGTTCCATAACCCCCTAACCCTAGCTTGAACTGAAATGGAATACTCCCAGGAACCTAATTCCTATACTTGAACTACATGTAGTATAAAAATGTTTGTAATTTTATGTATATTCATGTGTATTTTGACTTTATATATTTGAGTTTTATTTGTGTAGTAATTAATATATTTACATTTATGTATTGGCCACTTATAAGAGCCCATGCCTGCTATTGAAACTTATGAATTATGCCACTACAACAAAACCTTCCACATTTCAAAAAATAATTTTTTCTATATGTTTGTGTAATATTTTCACTCATGCATTCTCATGAATATTTATGATTCCTGATATTTACATTCAGTCTGCAACCTTAAGCCTAACCCTATCAAAATGTTATACTCCCAGGTACTTAACTTATATACCTATACTTCATGTACCATAAAACTGAATGTGAGTGTATGAATTTTCATGCATATTTTGGCTTACATATTTAGTTAACTGTAATTAAAACACTCATCTATATGCATCGGTAACTAAACAGAACCCATCCCTGCCATTGAAATTCATGTATGTATGACACAACATGACACCCTTTTATATTTCAAAAGTGAATTTACCTATATGTTTTTGTACATATTTTCACACATTTTTTCTTATGAATATTCATGATTCCTGATACATATGTTCATTCCCTACCCCTAACCCTAGTACAATCTGAAATTAAATACTCCTAGGAACCTAACTCCTATACTTAAACTACATGTAGAATAAAACAGTATGTAATTGTATTTTCATGCATATTTTGACTTACATATTTGAATTTTATGTGGATAGTAATATATATTTATATATATTAGTAACTCATCAGAACCCATTCCTGATATTGAAATGTGTGTATTTATTACACCTACAACACACATTGACATTCAAAAAATGAATTTTCTTATTTTTTTTTACATATTTTCACATGTGAATTCTCATGAACATTCATGATTTCTAATACATATGTTCATTTCCTAACCCTTATCCTAATCCACCTGAAATGGAATACTCCCAGGATCCTAACTACTATACCTAAACTCCCAGGATCCTAACTACTATACCTAAACTCTATATAATTATATGCATTTTCATGCATATTTTCACCTAAATATTTGAGTTCTATCTGGATAATTATTAACATATTCATATTTATTTATTGGTAACCCATCACAACACATCCATGCTATTGAATTTTATATATATATTTTTTCCCCTATTACCACACCCTTCCACATTTCAAAACATGAACTTTCCTATATGTTTTTATACATATTTTCACATATGTAATTGTATGTATTTTCATGCATATTTTGTCTTACATATTTGAATTTTATATGGATAGAAATGAATACATTTACATAAATGTATTGGTAACTCATCAAAACCCATCCCTGCTATAGAAATATTTATGCTACCAACAACACACCCTTCCACATTTCAAAAAATAAACATTTCTATATGTTTCTGTATAGTTTTAAAATATGTTTTCTCATGACTATTCACTATGTCTGATATATACATTCATTCCCTAGCCCTACCATAGTAACCTCAAATGGAATACACTCAGAACCTAACTCCTACACCTAATGTTCATGTAGTATAAAATATATGTATTTGTATATATTTTTGTGCATTTTTGACTTACATATCTGAGTTTTATCTGGATAGTAATTAATACATTCAAATATGTGCATTGGAAACTCATCAGAAACATCTCTGCTATTGAAATATAAGTATTTACAGTAACACCATGCCTTTCCACATTTCGAAATAAGAACTTTCCTATATAATTTTTGCATATTTTCACATGTGCTTTCTCATAAATATTCATGATTCCTAAAACAAATGTTCAATCTATAACTGTAAGCATTTCTTGCCCTGAAATGGAATACTCCCAATAACCTAACTCCTATACACAAATGTCATGTACTATAAAACAGTATATAATTGTATGTATATTAATGCATATTTTGACTTATTTATGTTTTATCAGCATAGTGATTAATCATTAATATATATGCATTAGTAACTCAAAAGAAACCATCCTTGCTATTGAAATATATGTTTTTGCCACCAACACCACACCCTTCCACATTTCAAAATATGAACTTTCCTATAAAGCTTTTTATATATTTTCACATGTGCAAACTCATGAATATTCATGATTTCTGTAATATATGTTCATTCCCTAAACCTAACCATAGCAACTGCAAATGGAATACACCCAGGAACTTAAATTATACATCTAAATATCATGTTGCATAAAAGTGTATCCAATTTTATGTATTTTCAAGGATATTGTGAATTACAAATTGAGTTTTACCAGTATAGTGTATAATATATTATTTGGTATCAGACTCATCCCTGCTATTGAAATGTATCTATTTATGCCACCAACACCACACCCTTCACATTTCAAAAAATAAGCTTTCCTATTCATTTTTGTACTTATTTTCAAAGGTGCATACTCATGAATATTTATGATTTCTGATACATATGTTTGTTCTCTACCACTAACACCAGCCTGAAATGAAAAGGAGTACTCCCAGTAAACAAACCCCTAAAATCTGAACTTCATGTAGTATAAAATGTATGTAATTGTTTCTATTTTCATGCACATTAGGACTTATAACTTTGAGTTATATCTGGATAATAATTAATACATTCATATATATGCATTGGTAATCCCTCAGAACCCATCCCTGTGGTGGTGGTTCATTAAATATATAAACATATGTATTTAATGAACCACCACCACACTCTTACATATTTCAAAAAATGAACTTTCCTAAATGTTTTTGTACATATATTCACATGTGCATACTCATCAATATTCATGATTCCTTATATATATGTTTATACCTTAATCCTAATCCTAGCCTGAACTGAAATGGAATACTCCTAGGAACCTAACTCCTATAACCTAAACCTCATGTTATATGAAATGTATCTAACTAAATGTATTTTCATGTGTATTTTGACTTATATGTTTGAGTTTTATTCGCAGAGAAATTAATGCATTCATATATGGAAAATGGTAACTCATCACAACAAAACTATGCTCTTAAAATATAAGTATTTCTTCCACCAATAACACACCATTTCACATTTCAAAAAATAAACTTTCCTTTGTTTTTGAACATATTTTACATGTGCTTTCTCATGAATATTCATGATTCATTATATATATATATATATATATATATATATATATATATATATATATATAATATTTGTTCCCTAACCCTACCTCTTGCCCAGGCTGATATGGAATACTCCTGGAACATAACTCCTATACCTATATTTCATGTAGTATAAAACTATATGTAATTGTATGTATTTTATGTGTATTTTGACTTACATGTTGAGTTTTAACTGGATAGCAATCAATGCTTTCATATATATGCATTGGTAACTCATCAGAACCCGTCCCTGCTATTGAAATGAATGTATTCATCCCACCAACACCACACCTTACTACATTTAAAAACAAATTTCCTATGGTTTTGTACATATTGTCATACATGATTTCTCATGAATATTCATGATTCTTGCTGTAGGTGTTCGTTCCATAACACTAATCCTAGCCCAACAGAAAATAGGAAAATCTCAGGGACATAACTCCTATACCTAAATTTAATGGAATATAAAACTGTACGTTGGGCTGAAGTTGTGGCTCAGTGATAGAGTGCTTTCCTAGTATGTGTGAGGCCCTGAATTTGATTCTCAGCACTGCATATAAATAAATAACAATAAAGGCCCACTTACAATTAAAAAAAATTAAACTGTATGTAATTGTATATATCTTCATGTAAATTTTGATTTATATATTTGATTTTTATCTAGATTGTAATTAATACATTTATATATATATATATATATAGATATGCATTAGTAACTCATCAAAACACATCACTGATATTGAAATATATGTATTTATGATACCAACACCACACCCTTCTACATTTAAATAAATGGACTTTCCTGGTTTTGAACATATTTTCACACGTATATTCTCATGAATATTCATGATTCCTAATATAGATATATGTTCCTAATCCTAACCCTAACCCAACTGAAATGGAATACTTCCAGAAACAAAATACTATAATTAATCTTCATGTACTATAAAACAATGTGCAAATATATGTATTTTCATGCATATTTTGCCTTACATCTTTAAGTTTTATCTAGATAGTATTTAATACATTCATATTTATTCTTTGGTAACTCATCAAAAACCTTCCCTACTATTGAAAGATATGTATTTATCCTACAAAACCACATATTTACACCTTTGAAAGAAAATAATTTTCTTACATTTTTGTACATATTTTCACATGTGATTTCTCATGAATATTCATGATTCTTGATACATATGTTCATTCCCTAACCAAACCCTAGCAAGACCTATAATGGAATACTACCAGGATCCTAACCTTTATAATTGAATTTCATGTAATATAAAAATTTATGTAATTGTATGTAGTTCCATGTGCATTTTGAGCTGCCTATTTGAATTTTAGCCGGATTATAATTAATAAAATCATATTTATGCATTGGTAACTCATCATAACCAATACCTGCTATTGAAATGTATGATTTTATGCCATCAACAACACACATTTTCACATTTCATGAAATAAAATTCCCTATATGTTCTTTGTACATATTTTCACACATGCATTATCATGAATATTCACAATTCCCGATATATATGTTTATTCTGTAACCTAACCCTAGCCCTACCTTAAATGTAATACCAGCAGAAATATACCTCCTATACCTAAATTTCATTTAGAATAAAAGGATATGTGCACATATGTATATTTTCATGCATATTTTGATTACATATTTGATTTTTATCTAGATAGTAATTAATGTGTTCATATGTAGGCATGAGTAACTCTTCAATAAAACCATCCCTTCTATTGAAATATGAGTATTTATGCCAAGACCTTCCTTATTACACAGAATGAACTTTCCTATTTGTTATTTTACATTTTTTACACCTGTGTTCTCATTAATATTTATGACATGACTCTTTACATATATATTCATTCCATAAACCTAACCAGAGCCTGAAATTAAATGGAATACTCCCAGGAACTTAAGCCATACCTAAACATCATGTAGTATATACATGTATGTGAGTGTATGCATTTTCATGCATATTTTGACTTATATATTTTAGTTTTATCTGGATACTAATTAACATTCCTATATTTGCATATGTAACTCATCTGAACCCTTTCCTGCTATTACACAATATGTATGTAGAACAACAACACCACACCCTTCCACACTTCCAAAAATGAACTTTGCTATATGTTTCTGTATATATTTTTCTACATCTGTTCTCATGAATATTTGTTATTCTTGATATATATATGTATTTGTACCATAACCCTAACCCTAGCTGGACCTGAAATGGAATACTCCCAGGAGCCTAACTCCTATATCTAAATTTCATGTAGTATAAAACTTTATGCAATTCTATGTACTTTAATGTGTATTATGACATGTATATTAGAGTTTTATCTGGTTAGTTATAATATATTCATAAACATGAATATATTAATTACTGACTCATAGGTAGTATATAATAGGTAACTCATTGAAATACATCCCTGATATTGACATATATGTATTTAAGCCCCCAACACCACAAACTTTCACATATCAAAAAATGAACATTCTCATATTTTTCTACATATTTTCACATGTGATTTCTCAAGAATATTAATGATTCCTGATATATGTATGTTCAAATCTAACCTGAACCCTAGTCTAACCTGAAATGAAATATACTCTGGAACCTAACACCTATATTAAACTCATGTACTATGGAACTGAATTTAAGTGTATGTATCTTCATGGATAATTTGACTTACATATTGAGTTTGGATAATAATCAATACATTCATACACACACACACACACACACACACACACACACACATTGGTAACTCATCAAATCCATCTCTGTGATTGAAATGTATGTATTTATGCCACCATACCCCACTCTTCCATATTTCAAAAATTGTGTTTTCTGATATATTTTTGTACATATTTTCACATGTGATTTTTCATGAATATTCATGACTCCTGATATATATGTTTGTTCTATAATCCTAACCCTAACCCACCTGGAATAGAATACTACCTAGAACGTAACTCCCATACCTAATTATCATGTAGCATAATATTATATGTATTTGTATGTATTTTCAGGCATATTTTGACTTGCATATTGGAGTTTCATCTGAGTAGTAATCAATACATTCATATTTTTCTACTGGTAACTATTCAGATCCCATTCCATCTACTATGTCACCAACACCACACCATTCCACATTTCAAAATAAGATTTTTTTTCTATGTTTTTCTACATATTTTCAGACACGATTTCTCTTGAATATTTATGATTCCTGATACATATGTTTGTTCCCTAACCCTAACCCTAGCCCAACCTGAAATGAAATACTCTCAGGAACTTTACTCCTATACCTAAACTATATGTAGTTTAAAACTGTATATAATTGTATGGATTTTTATGCATATTTTTACTTCTGTATTTGAAATTTATCTAGAGAGTAATTAATACATTCATATATATCATTGGTAACTCATCAGAATCCATCCCTGCTGTTGAAATAGAGGTTCTCATGCCACCAATACCACCCTTCCACATTTCAAAAAATGAACTTTTCTATGTTTTTGTACATATTTTCACACATGTGTTCTCTTGAATATTCATAATTCCTGATATATATGCTCATTCCCTGACCTTAAACCAATCCCAACCAGAAATGTAATAGTCCCAAGAACTTACTCCTATGCCTAAACTTGATGTAGTATAAAACTGTATGTAATTGTATGTATTTTCAAGTGTATTTTGATTTACATATGTGAGTTTTATCATTATAGTAGTTAAATCATTCATATATATACATTGCTAACGCATTGGAAACCCACACCTTCTACAGGAATTTATGAATATGTCTTAAGCACCACAGCATTCCACATTTCAAAGTATGAACTTTCCCATATGTGATTGTACATATTTTCACACTTGTATTCTCATAAATATTCATTATTTCTGATATATATGTTCTTTCCTGAACCCTAACCCTAGGCCGACCTGAAAAGAAATATTCCCAGGAATATAACTCCTATACTTGAGCTTCATGTATTATAAAACTTTATATAAAAGTGTATGCATTTTCATGCATTTTTCTTACATATTTGAGTTTTATCTGGATAGTAATTAATACATTTATATTTATGTATGGGTAACTCATCAAATCCATCTCTGCTATTAAATTATATGTATTCCAACACACCCTTCTACGTTTCAAAAAATGAACATTCCTACATTTTTTGAACATATTTTCAAACATGCCTTCTCATAAATTTTGTGATTCCTGATATATATATATATATATATATATATATATATATATATATATATATATCACACACACACACACACACACACACACATATTTGTTTCTTTACCCTAATCTGAAATGGAATACTCCAATACTCCCCAGGAACCTAACCCCTATATCTAAACTTTAAGTACTATAAAGATTTATGTAAAGCTTTGTATTTCATGCTTATTTTGACTTAATTATTTGAATGTTATCTGGATATTAAGTAATGGGTTCATATATTTGCATTGGTAACTCATTCAGAACCCATCCCTACTATTGAAATATGTATAATTAATCCACCAATACCACACCCTTCCACATTTCAAAACATGAAGTTCCCTGTATATTTTTGTGCATACTTTCACAATTCAGCCCTACATACAGTTTTATATTCCATGAAGTTTAGGTATACGAGTTATGTCGCTGTGATTTTTCTATTTTCTGTTGGGCTAGGATTAATGCTATGGAAAGAAGACCTACAGCAGGAATCATGAATATTCATGAGAAATCATGCGTGACAATATGTGTACAAAACCATAGGAAATTTGGTTTTTTTTTGTACATGTAGAAGGGTATGGTGTTGGTAGCATGAATACATTCATTTCAATAGCAGGGATGGGTCTGATGAGTTACCAATGCATATATATGAATTGCTATCCAGTTAAAACTCAATATGTAAGTCAAAATACACATAAAATACATACAATTACATATAGTTTTATACTACATGAAATACAGGTATAGGAGTTATGTTCCAGGAGTATTCCATATCAGCCTGGGCAAGGGGTAGTGTTAGGGAACAAATACACACACACACACACACACACACACATATATATATATATATATATATAAAATAAACATGAATATTCATGAGAATGCAAATACGAAATATGTCCAAAAACATAAAGGAAAGATTATTTTTTGAAATGTGAAATGGTGTGTTATTGATGGAAGAAATACTTATATTTCAAGAGCAGGATTTGGTTGTAATGAATTACCATTTCCCATATATGAATGCATAAATTTCTATGCAGATGAAACTCAAACATGTAAGTCAAAATACACATGAAAATATATGTAGTTAGATACATTTCATATTACATGAGGTTTAGATATAGGAGTAAGATTTGTGTCATCATTTTTAGCTTTCACATATGAGTGATCATGAAGTATTTGCTTTTTTGAATATAGCAATTTTTATAAAAATAATGTACTAATATGTTGGTTCAAATCTTAAAAGTCAGTGATAATGAAATAATATGGTATATTTTATAAGTAAAAAATCTAATTATTAGTCAGCAACTGGAAAAAACTAGAGGGGTAAAAGACCAAAAAAATGGCTGCCCTAATACATAAATAACTTGCTATATGAGCCCCCATATCTGTGAGCTTCACACCCACAAGTGCAACCAACAACAGAGAGAAAATATCCAGCCCTCAAAATAATTGTATCTATACTGAATGTGAATAAACTCTTTGTGATTATTTTCTAAACAATGCAGCTTAACAAATATTTACATGCCATTAACATTATATTAGGTATCATAAATAATCTAGAGATGATTTAAAATATTTGAGAAGATATGTATTTGTTGTATGCAAACACTACATACACCATTTTACGTGACACATTTGTGCATCTGAAGATTTTAGTATCTACAGGGGTCCCGGAACCCATCCCTCATTGATACTAAGGGAAAGGAAAGAAAACAACACTGCTTTTCTATTTCAATAAATTTCACATATACCAAAAAATACAAATAAAAGGAATAAAATTTACACAAATACTTCAATAATGTTTGTTAAGGTTATAAACAAAAAGCAGAAATAAAATCAGAGGTTAAATCATCTAAAACTACTTACTCGTATTCATATGTGATTCTACGGTAATAGTAATAAAATATTGAAAATAAAACAATATGTTTGGAGTAAATAAGACAACATACTAAACAAAGCTCTTCATAAAAGCATAAAACATTCTATTAGTAGTTTATAAGTCAAAGCAATCTAATTGATAACTTATTCCAGTTTGCAACAGTGAAATTAATATAAAAAGACACTATTTAATTTTCAGAAATAATCTGCAAATTAAATTCAATTCTGCTAACATCAAGGAGAATGCCTATGACAGTATTTCAGTCATAACTTCATTTTCAGATAGAGGTAAGTGAGCAAACAGAATAGATTTCTGGTGACAGAGTATAAAAGCACATTTATTCCACAAAAGATTAAGAAAATAAAGGGCAAATTCTCCTCAGAAAATCATTCGTCTCTGCTTTCCCCTGGTGAATCCCTCCACACATCTAGACAGCATAAAGAAATGTGTGCAGTAAGACTCAATGTCTCCCAAATAGTTTCCCTTTTTGTCATTGATATCCAAAGTTATCTGAACAAATAAATATGAACAAAATATTCCAAACAATATTCCAAAAAATACTATCAATCAATCTGCAGTGTTTATCAGCTCTTTTTGGCAGATCCTAAAAGTTCACAGTCACAGAGTGTCCGAGCTCCTCTTTACAAGCTCTTAGGCTAACAGCTTTCAAGATTCCAAGATCCAAATGATGGAGAACATCCAGAGAACCTTGAGTTTTATATTAATTTTATATGTCTTTAAATCATTATAGGACAATAAAAAACAGAAAGAAGTACCTGTGATGTTTAACAATGGCTTTCACAGAAATCCATCTCAGATCTTTGTTGTGCTAATTGATAAAACTAAAATGTGGGGATTAAATGCACTTGACAGGAAATGTTGAGTGAACATACAATTTTTAGAATAGCATAGATTTTTTTTCTCTCAAAATTAAATCACCAAACTCCTTCCACATGTGAAAATTAATATGCTTACAATGAGATAATAATTGATACCCATAGTTTTAAATAATCCCATCAATGACTTGAGGAACAACAATGTTTACAAGGAATTAAAATGTTAAATTATAAAGGTCCCATTGTTATTAGTACAGGACTTCAAAAGATGAAAAGAAAAGCTTTCATTTGATGAAAAAGTAAAGTTAATATGTAGTAAGGTAAGGAGTATGGAAAATACTTAGAGACATTTATGTGTGTGTGTGTGTGTGTGTGTGTATATATATATATATATATATATATATATATATATATATATATATAGGCATAAGGTAATAAAAGCATGAATAAAAATTCAATCATTCATTTAGTAAGTATTTACTGGTGATTTCTCTTCAAACCAAACACTATGCTAGGTAGATACCAACTACTTAACAACTAATGAAACAAACATGGTTATTCTCTTCTTGGAGTCTTTCCTGTAAAGGAGACAGTGACAAATAGTAACATCATTACAATGTCACATAATTGGTGGTATGATATGGGATGCTTTGTTCCTATGGTAGCAATTGGGAAGTACTCCTAAACTGGACTTGGGAAGCTGAAGTAAAGCTGTCTAGGAGAAATAAAGTCAAAGCAGATCACTGAAGTTCACATGAGTGTCAGGTAATAACTGATGGAGGATGAATTTTGAGATTGAAGAACTATGACATACCAAGGTCTTAAGGCAAGAAAATATGACTTTTTTCTTAAATTTGAAAGTATCTTGGCCTAACTAAAACATAGGTGAGCCTAAATGGTAAAAAAAAAAAAAAAATTGGAAGAATATGCAAGTGAAGCCAAGTCATGAAGGCCAGGAATCTATTAAGGCTGGGCATAAGTAAGGAAAGGAGAAGAGAAGAAAGCCTGTGATGGAGAGAATGGTTCAGTATGTGAGACAGTCGTCACCTTTGGAGCTCCATCTATGTGGTAGGCAAGAGTAGGAGTTTGATTCAGTGACCTAGGTTCATGACACTGTGAATCTATGAACTTGTAGGATCTGCAAATAAAACCAAACTGTAAAGCAAAGAAATGTCCTTAAGGACAGGAGCCTGATTATTGAATGATCTCTTCATAATAAAATTGCAGATATGTCGATGTTTTTTGTGTTTGCAAAGGACCTGCCTCAAGAACACAAGTTTCATGAAAATATCCCCTAAATCAAAATCAAAATTAGAAAGGAAAGAGCTCAAATCACATTGTCATTATTGGAAACACAGATGTAAGCAAATCCACCACTACTGGCCATCTGATCTACAAATGAGGCAGAATCAATAAAATAACCATCAGAAAATTTGAAATGGAAACTGCTAGGATGGGAAATCGATACTTCAAATACGCTTAAGTGTTAATAAATTGAAAACTGAGCATCAGTGTGATGTCACTAACTCTAAGGTTATTTGAAACCAGCAATTGTTATGTGACTATCTATCATTGATGCTCCAGGGCAAAGAGACTTTATCAAAGCATGGCTGTGCTATCCTGATTCTTACTGCTGTTACTGGTGAATTTGAAATAATATCTCCAAGAATAGGCAGACACTTAAGCAGATGTTTCTGTCTTATATACTAGATGTGAAACAACTACTAGTTGACATTAACAGAATGATTTCATCAAGCCAACCTATAGCCAAAAGAGATATCATTAACAAAAGAAGAAATTGTTAAGGAAGTTACCACCTACATTGAGAAAATTGTTCATGACCCTGACACAGTGGCCCCTGTGTCAATTTCTAGTTGGAATAGGGACACAGGCTGGAACCTAAGATGTCTTGGTTCAAGGAATACAAAGTCATCATTAAGTATGGCAATACCTGTGAAACCACACTGCTTAGAGCTTTGGATTGCATCCTACCACCAGCAATCCCTTGCATCTGCCCCTCCAGGGAGTCTACAAAATTGGTGATATTAGTACTGCTTCTGTGGACTAAGTAGATAACAGTATTCTCAAGCCTAGAATTGTAGACACTTTTGTTCCAGTCAACTCATAATTGAAGTAGTCTAATCAAATGCACCATGGAACTTTATAGTGAAACTCTTCCTGGAGACAATGTGGCCTTCAATATGCAGAATGTGTCTGTCAAAGATGTTCATTGTGGCAGGGTTGCTGGTGGCAACAAAAGTAATTCACCAACGGAAGCATCTGGCTTCCCTTGAACCAACTAGGACAAATCAGTGCTGGCTATTCCCTTATCTTGTATTATTACACAGCTCACATTACTTGCAAGTTGGTGAGCAGAGAGAAAAAAATTGACTGTTGTTCTATTAAGAAGCTAGAAGATCACTGTAAATTCCTGAAACTTGGTGATGCTGCTGAGACAGATACCATCACAGGGACAAAGAGCATTTGTACTTCTTAGCCTTGCATCATGGACTGACAACAGACTGCAGGAGGCTTAGTGTGTGCCACCCTCAACTAGTATCAGCTCTGTATCATTGATGTTAGAGTGCCCTGTTTTATTTTGAATATCTGCAGTAACTTATCAATAGTACCAGGTAAAATGCTTGAGTTGAGTATGCTTAATGTCAATTGACATTCCCACCCATATAATTCAGCAAAAGAATGAGCTCTCTTCTTTGCTCAGGGAGTTAGCCTGATGTCTTCTTCTCAGAGTTGTGTCTCCTTTCCAAAACAGAAGCTCCAATAAAAGCTTTGCCTGCATGTTTGCAGACCTAACTCAATTTCATTTCCATCATCATTGAGTCAAAAGATCCCAGTGTCTGGCATCATTGCAATGGTTCATATGGTTCCTGGCAAGCTCCTGTGTGTTGAGATCTTTCTAACCATCCTGCTCTGAATGGTTTTGCTATTCATGATATAAGACAGACAATTGGTCTCTGTGTCATCAAATTCATGGACAAGAAGTCTAATGGAGTTGGCAAGGTAACCATATCTGCACAAAAAGTATAAAAGACTAAATTCATATTATCCCTAATATCTGCCGCTCAAGTCTTAATCAGTGGAAGAGGAGCAGTCTTAGAATTGTGTGTCTCATATAAGTTTAATAGTAAGAGATTGATACAAATGATAACAATGCATTCTAAAACTTCCATAAAGAAAGAGACTGTTTTGTGGACCATTTTTGATATGTATGAGTGTGAACCGGAATGTGTGTATTTAATATGTCTTTGTTTGTGCAGCAGTATTGTTAGCAGTTGTTTTTTAAATCAGCAGTTTTTGGAAACTACTTGACAAAAAAATCTGTTCCAGAATTTTGAGAGCTATTAAAATAAACTTTAATGAGAAAAAAATAAAGCTTTGATCATAACAATCAATGTATTTAACCTAGGCAAGATCCTCCTCTTAACCAAATCAACCATGAACAGAAACCAGAAATTTCAGCTCAGTGCAAATTAAAGTATGCCCCCAAACACAGACCCTCATGCAAGTACTTCTGCCTTAGTCAATGAGGAAAGGAAATAAGAGTTTAGATGATTGTTTTTCTATTGTTGTTTGCAAAGTACAGCTCTATAAATCATTTTCCAGAATTAAACTGAATTTAAAAAGTAGCTAAGAGAATGGCTTTTAAATGGAAAGAAAAAATCAGGTAATGAGAAGTGAAATTGTATTGGCAAATTTAATCTCTTTGCTGTTATATGGTTTTGGGTTTACTAAACATATGGAGTATATGGATGAGATTTTTTTATGACAAATGCATTCAGATGTCATGTTGAAAACATGTTTCTGTTATAATGGAAGAGGTTCCCAGCTCCATGTGGACAAACTGCTTGTTAGAGAGTCAAGAAACCCTGATTCTAGGTATATTCCTGCTACTTGCCAGATGTGTAACTTTGAACAACTCACTTAAGTCCCCAAGGGTTAGTTTCTCCAACTCTTAAGAGAATGGAAATGTGAATAGTGCTGGCATCAACTTCTTCACAGCTAGGTGATGAGGTTCCCCAGGAGCACAAAAGCAAAGATAGTATGAAAACCTAAAGTTTTTTTTTACAAATCCAAGAGATTATTATAGACACTGTACACTTACATCTGATAAAAACTACCTACGTTTTTTTTCATTTTTGATTGAACCACACAACATAAGAATTGCATATGCTATCACAGGGAACATATAATTAGAAAGCACCAAAACTCAATGTGGCCTGCAAACTTCTTGGACTACTGAAGGGAAGAGTGTTCCCACTCTATACACGTGAGCATGTTCCACACACCCAATTCCAAATACAACCCTGAGAGGCAGAAAAGCCCCATGGAAATGCTCAAACAATCCTATTTCCCACTAGAGCCCTGAGTATGCTGGCCTACAGAAATCAGTATCTAGAAGTCCTCAAAAATTAAAAGATATATAAAGGGAAGCTTTTACTACTTGCAACTGGAAAAATATCATTTAAAGCCTCATAAAAAGTAAAAATATTTTAACTTAAAGTTATTGAGGATAGCAACAGTATAATTTATAAGTCTCTGAATAATCTCTGAAAAATATCATAAAAATAGATCAACAAGATAGCAAAGCCCAAACCCGGGAACAAATTTATACTTGGTAACAAATATCCTAATCCCCTCTCCAAATGCAAGCAAATAGAAATAAACCACTAACAGCCATCCTACATGGTATTAGTAATTGTGAAGGAAGAAATGCAGTGAGGCAGACGTCTTAGGGATGATCTGAGTCAGAATAACACTGAAATGTCTGCCAGGCACTTGCGGGAAGTTACAGTGGCTGATGTTGGAACAGTAACTGACAGTAAGTTAGTTAGGGGCACACAAGATCCAAAGAGCAGCTCAGAAATGACAGGAGCAGCAAGTGCCCAGTCAGGGCCTCCCACAGGGAGAATCATCACTGAGGAGAACACCTGGGAATGGACTCAGTAATGGGCCGGAGAGCAAACAGAGACAAATGAAAGAGAAGATCTAGATAAGCAGAGAGGGAGAAAAGAACCAGGAAATTGTTAAGCACCAAACCACTGTATTTTAAACCAGGATACATAGGGAACCGGGTGTTCAGTGACCTATAAAAGGTGTCCTGAACCATACCTCTTTCTAAAGTTTATGGAAGTCAATTTTGCATAAATATGAGCAATAGAAAGGATCAAAGTCGAATCCTATAAAAAAGTTATTTTGAAAAATGGAATAAAGAACAGAATAACATCCTCAGAGGAAAATGTGCCAGAAAGAAATGTCCAAAAATCAAAATCATAACTGATCTGTTATTTCAAGACAAGCTAAAAGATACCAAATAAAAGAATGAAAGATATAAAAAGCAACATAAACTAGAATTAGAAACACACTAGGAGCTGACAAAACTCAGGGAAGATTTAAATATCAAAGAATAATCATATCAGAAATGAAGATTTAACTAGAAGGAAGATAAAAACAAATAATGTGGCATATGATGTCTTAAACTAAATGGAAGGTAAAAAGGCAGAAAAAATTTAAACACAAGTACTAAAGAAGGACATAAAGGAAAATGACTAATATTGAGAACAGACTAAAGCAGTTTGTATATAAATAATAGGAATCTTTGAAGAGGAAAACTAGAGCAACAAAACAGAATACATTCTAAAAACTATAACTGAGAACTTTCCTGAAATAAAAGTACTGTATAAAGAGCTTAAAATTAAATACTGAATAAGTATATATTCTGAGTATGATAAACCCAGAACAATCAATATCAAAGTAAAAGAAAAAATTCTGTTATTAATATAGGTAAAAAGGGAAAGTCACTTCTAACAGAAAGAAAATTAGATAGCCATCAGACTCAACATCAGTGTTTTATGTCTTAAGAAAATGGAGTAACATATATAAGATAAATATGGAAAGAGTATGTATATAACTATATTCAGGAACAAATGACTTTCAATTTAAAGGGCACAAAGTTATATCAGCATGCAAAGACTCAGGGAATATTGGTTCCACAAAATTTTCCTGAAGAATTCATTGCAGACTGAAATTCAATCAACCAAAATAACTATCGAGTTTTTAAAACAGATTCTCATGATTAGCTGTAGGACTAACACTAAATGGGAATTAAGAGGAAGGGACTATAATAAGTTTGACTATATGCTCTGACAGTGTAGATATAATACACCTATCTTAATAGTAGAAATGAGCATTCCTAGTGTATAAAATATGACATTGAACTATGATTTTTCCAGGTCTGGGGCAGGAAGTGTTTAAGCTAAACCTGGAACATTTTGTCATAATAGATTGCAAGGAAACTAACAAAAATATGTTCAAAGAACTGAACAGCCAGCTTGAAAAGACTCCAACAGTCCAAAATTTTAGCTTCAGTGAGGTTAAACATTACAGTTGATTAAAACTCTTAAAATATGTTTAAATTGATAATTTTACTTTTAAAAAAATGTATCACTCACTTTCAGAGAACAATAAGAAACTAGTTTATCATCCTCGAAATTAATATCCAAACCCTGGAAAATAAAGGAAAAGAAAAAAAATTATCCTGCCTTTCCTTTATGAACTGTACTGTGGAAGAAGAGAAACAGCTTTTTATTAAGGCACTCCAAGTATTAGACTTAAAGTAAGTGATAAAATTGCACTATGACCATTTCACAACAATAAATTATTGAATGTGGGCTTTAAGCATTAATAACTACTACAGACACACAAAAGGCCTAAACATGTGCCTCCTAATGAACAAATACCTCACCACCTGCAGTCTTCCCAAAAGGTTTGGACCTGAGTTTGACCAAACTCGTGGATCCAATTACCATTTGTAAATAGGACAAAGAAACAAAATGGACAGAAAAACAAGTTGAACTGTACCTCAAATATGCAATCAACAAAATACAGGTTGTATGAAACTGCACAGATTAAACAGACTAGGATTTTAAAAGATGAATTAAAAGAAAAAGAGTGTGGTTGGAGGGAGGCCCTTTTGATTATGAGAATTAAAGTATACATTGAGTTTTTTTAAAAAAATAAGATTAAGATAGAGTATCCAAAACATACCCACTAGTGATAAAACTATAAACAAATACAAGGCATTAAATACCATAAAGAGTCAGGATAAAGGTTAATTTTGATGGGGAAAACGCAAGTGTGAATGTGATGAGGCATATGATGGGCTTATGAACTGACTGAAAAAGATTCAGTTTCTCAACATGGATGTAGTTACTAAGTTGTTTTAATAGTTCACTAAGCTGCTATTGTATTTACCTGGCTTTCTGTATTTGTATTTCATTTTATAATTTCAGAAGAATTTTAAAATTTAACCCAATCACTTAAAACTTAATAATTACATATTGTTAAGTTCATTATGGGCAAAGAACAATATTGTAAAGTATTTAATTAATAAGTAAATGCAAAATCATTCACCATTCAACAAAAGCACTCATGCATTAATGTGTAACTAGAGGCTTATTTTTATTAAAAATTAAAAATGCACTAATTTGTTTACCTTCAGAGAGAGAGTAATCTTTTTCAAATATTAAAAAAAATATATGGTTTTTAGCAAAGTTCAAAATATAACTACAGCAGCTCTGTACTTACAGATTTCAAGTTTCTAGCCCTCTTAGTTGTATAACCCTTCAGCAGTCTACTTCATTTTTTATAGAATTGCTGTCAGAGTCTGTAAACTCAATGAGAGACAAAGTATCTATTTATTCAATTACAGGATAGCTATTCAATTCACTAAGGAACACAACTATTTTATGAACAAATTACATTTTGATACATAATCATAATAATAATGTACCACCACAAATATTTACCATCAGAATAAAAAACAAACTACTATAATTTTCACTAGTGTAACAACTTTGAAACTTTATTTTTACTTTTTGGAATACTTCCAAGAAAAACAATGATTCAGTTAAATACTGAAATTAATCATCATTCTTTGTGAGTGATATATCAAAATTCAGTAATGTGGCTCACAATAGTTTAGAATAAGATTTCAGCCAAGAGACTATCAGCTGAATACTGAGAATCTTTTGTATTCACCCATATATTTACCTTCGTGTGCGTGCTTTGAAGGTGATGTTACATTTGTTTTGGCCTCCATTGCTCCTGACAAGAAGTCAGCTGTCATTTTTTCATTATAATCCTGCCAGGATATAGTATGTCTTTTCCTCTGGATGCACTTAAATTTTTGTGTCACATTTGATTTTCAGCCATTTCTTATGATGGGGTTTGGGTATGATTTTACTTGCTGATCCTGTTTATATAGTTTCTAAACTTATGAGTTCTTCCTTGGTAGTGTAGAAAAATCTACACTCGAAGTTCTCAGAAAGCATAATCTGTACTTGAGCTTAATCAGCTATGTAGTGCTCACCAAAATCATCAGAATGACAGAAAATTAATTGACTACACTTAACTGTTAGGGTTTGAACATGTGAAGTCCCCCCAAAGCATATATGTGAGACAATGGTTAGAAGTAAAATGTAACCTAATCCTTTATTGATATAGATTAACTAAGCAGTAACTATAGGCAGGTAGGGTGTGGCTGGAGGAAGTAGGTAATTGGGAACATGCCCTTGGAGTCTATATTTTTGTCCCAAGTGAGCAAAACTCCCTCTCTGCTTCATGGTGTCCTGAACTGGTTTCCTCCACCATACCCTTCTGCTATGATGTTCTGCCTCACAGGGACCCAGAGTTATGGAGTTGGCTGTCTATGGACAAGACCTCAGAAACCAAGAACCAAAATAAACTTTTCCTCCTCTAATTGTTCTTGTGAGGTCTTTTGGTCACAGTGATTAAAAAAAAACTGACTAAAACATTAACACTTCGCAGGAATATTAGTTGCAAATCAGAATATCATCCAATACTCTCAAGTTTAAGACAGCATCACTAGAGAAAAGTGCCATGTAATATAAATAAGCCATATAATTTTATTATTAAAATTCGCATTTTTTTCATGCTTCTGGGAAAAAATATCCCAGATGGAAAATTTGCTTTTACTTTTTTTAATTGGTTTTATTTTTTTAAATACATGACAGCAGAATGCATCACAATTCTTATTACACATATAGAACAATTTTTCATACCTCTGTATATAAAATATGTTCACATCAATTCATGTCTTCATAGATGTACTTTGGATAATGATGTTTATCCCATTCCACCATCCTTGATAATCCCCTGCCCGTTCCCTTTCCCTTCCATCCCTCTTCCCTATCTAGAATTTATCTATTCCTCCCTCCCTACCCAACTATGAGTCAGTATCCTTATATCAGAAAAAAACATTTGGCATTTGTTTTTTGGGATTGGCTAAATTCACTTAGCATTATCTTTCCCAATGCCATCCATTTACCTGCAAATGCCATGATTTTATTCTCCTTTATTGCTGAGTAATATTTCGTTGTGTAAATATACCACATTTTTTTATCCATTCATCCACTGAAGGGCATCTAGGTTGATTCTACAGTTTAGCTATTGTGAATTGTCCTGCTATAAACATTGATGAGGCTGTGTATCTGTTTTTAAGTCCTTTGGGTATAGTCCAAGGAGAGGGATAACTGGGTCAAATTCCCAGATTTCCAAGGAATCTCCATACTTCTTTCCATATTTGCTGCACCAATTTGCAGTCCTACCAGCATTATATGAGTTTTCCCCACATCCCCGCCAACACTTATTGCCATTCTGACTGGAGTGAGATGGTATCTTAGAATAGTTTTGATTTACATTTATTTAATTGCTAGAGATGATAAACATTTTTTTCATATATTTGTCGATTGATTGAATATTCTCTTCTGAGAAGTGTCTGTTCATGTCCTTGGCCCATTTATTGATTGGGTTATTTGTTTTTTTTTTTGGTGTTTAGCTTTTTGAGTTCTTTATTACCCTAGAAATTAGTGTTCTATCTGCTGTGTGAGAGGTAAAAATTTGCTCCCCCAAAATAGGCTCTCTATTTACCTCACAGATTGTTTCTTTTGCTGAGAAGAAATTTTTGGTTGAGTATATCCCATTTATTGATTCTTGGTTTTAATTCTTGTGCTATAGGAGTCCTATTAAGGAAGTTGAGGCCTAATCCCACATGATGGAGATTAAGGCCTACTTTTTCTTCTATTAGATGCAGGGTCTCTGGTTGTATTCCTAAGTCCTTGATTCATTTTGAATTGAGTTTTGTGCATGATGAGAGATAAGGGTTTAATTTAATTTTGTTACATATGGATTTCCAGTTTTCCCAGCACCACTTGTTGAAGAGGCTATTTGTTCTCCAATGCATGTTTTTTGGCGCTTTTGTCTAATATAAGATAATTGGAATTTTATGGGTTAGTATCTGTGTCCTCTATTCTGTACCACTGGTCTACCTTCTGTATTAGTGCCAATTCAGAGCTTTTTTTTTGTTACTGTTGCTCTGTAATATAGTTTAAGGTCTGGTATAGTGATGCCACTTGCTTCATTCTTCCTGCTAAAGATTGCTTTAACTATTCTGGGTCTCTTATTTTTCCAGATTAATTTCATGATTGCTTTTTCTATTTCTATGAGGAATGCCATTGGGATTTTGATTTGAATTGCATTAAACCTATATAGTGCTTTTGGTAGTATGGTCATTTTGATAATATTAATTCTGCCTATCCAAGAGCAAGGTATATCTTTCCATCTTCTAAGGCCTTCTTTGATTTCTTTCTTTAGGGTTCTCTGGTTTTCATTGTAAAGACCTTGTTTTTACTTTATGACAAGATAAAGCTTTGTCTCCCTTAGATAATTGTTCCATTTTCCACTTCATAGGACAACCCAAAAGTTAACCCTCATAGCTATCCTATGTGTCTTTATTATATGCATATATATATATATATATATATATATATATATGTACATATATATATATACATATATATACACACACATATATATGTAAATATATATATATATATATATATATATATATATATATATATGTAGGTGAACACAATACCTTTATTTTAGTTTTATGTGCTACTGAGTATTGAACCCAGTGCCTCATGCATGCTAGGTGAGTGCTCTACCACTGAGTCACAGCCCCAGCCTGTGTGTCTTTATTTTTAACATATGTAAGTGTTTTGCATTTAATAAGTTCTTCCAAATCAGAGGAACAATAAATTAACACAGAAAACAAAACCCATAAAAACACGCATAAAGAGAGTAAAACACAAAAAGAAAAGAGAAGACAAATTTCATAAAATAGCATTCAACTCAATGCATGATATCTTTAAGGTAATACATCTCAATCAGGAGAGATTTTGCTTCCTAGTGGATATTTGTGATGACCACAGGCATTTTTTATTGCTACAAATGGGAGGGTTCTTCTAGAATCCATTGAGTAGAGGCCAAGTTTACAGCCAAACACCCTACAATGCACAAGACAGAGCCCTTCACAATAAGTAATTTCATCCAAAAGCATCAGTAGTGCTGCTGAAAGAACTTTTTTAGACTATTTCCACTATAAACCTTCAAGTTATTTTGTTTTCACAAATATAATCATAAAAAGAATATCATCAATCAGTGTACAAATGAATACTGAAAATGAATTCAAAAATAGGCTGATACGTCTCCACTATGCAGGCTATGCCCATAAATAAAGGAATCAAATATATATAGGTGCTACTTACTGTCTGTCTTCTGAAAGTAGGGCACATGGTTTTGTTTTAATTATTGTTGTTTTGTTTATTTTTGTTTTTTTTTTTCTTTTACAGTAGCCAAGAATCTCACTAAGAGTGTTGGTGATATTACTAGACTGAATTACTAGACTGAACAGCTCCACCCAAAAATATAATGAATAATTCATTAACTATAAAATTTAAAAGATACAAATTATAGATAAAAGAGTTAAGTACAGTGAACTTCCAGATTTATATACTTAAAATCTGAGCACTGTAGTATGTAATCTGAGCAGGGTAGCATGTAAACATCTTATAAAGGTTCAGGTCTTAAGTAAATTTCCTCTACTAGGAAGTAATTTGTAAAAATGAACAACTTTGATTTAAAACTGAGTCATATTTTCTACTTTACAAAAAGTAAATTTAAAACATTTAGAATATTTTTTAATAATTTGCCCTATTTAAAGTGATTTTTTTATAATACTATATTGTCTCTCTTTAATTGGCACATTCTTAAAATGACAGAGGAAGGTTTGAGGCTCTCCATTGAGCTTAAGTCTAGATAGGTAACTAAAGAATATGGTTTTAACATATTAAAAAGATAGTGCACCACAATTAAGTGTAGTTCATTCAAGGGATGCAAGATTGGTTCAATACACAGATATCAACAAACATAATTCATCACATCATCAGACGTAAAGACAAGATTCAGGTGATCATCACAACAGATGCAGAAAAACATATGACAAATACAGCACTTTTTTTATGTTCAAAACACTAGAAAAGCTAGGGATAGTAAAGACATACCCCAACAACGCAACTATGTATGCTAAACCCAAGGCCAACATCATTCTAAATGGAGAAAATTAAAAGCATTTCCTCTTAAAACTGGAATAAGACAGGGATGCCCTCTTTCACCACTTCTGTTCAACATAGTCCTTGAAATTCTTGCCAGAGCACTTAAACAGACAAAAGAAATTTAAGGGAATAAGAAAAGAAGAATTCAAACTATCATGATTTGCTGATGACATGATTCTATATTTAGAAGATAACAAAATTCCAACAGAAACCTTCTAGAAGTAATGAATGAATTAATCAAAATAGCAGGATATAAAATCAATACCCATAAATCAAATGGATTCCTGTACCTCAGTGATGAATCCTCTGAAAGAGAAATTAGAAAAAAACTACCCCAATCACAAAAGCCTCAAAAAAAAAAAAAAAAAAAACTTGGGAATCAATCTAGCAAAAAAAAAAAAAAAAAAAAAAAAAGCGAGAGACCTCTACAATGAAAACTACAGAACACTAAAGAAAGAAGTTGAAGAAAACCTTAGAAGATGGAAAAATCTCCCATGCTCTTTTTTTTTTCCGATTTTTTTTTATTGGTTGTTCACAACATTACAAAGCTCTTGACATATCATATTTCATACATTAGAATCAAGTGGGTTATGAACTCCCATTTTTACCCCAAATACAGATTGCAGAATCACATCGGTTACACATCACATTTTTACATACTGCCATATTAGTGACTGTTGTATTCTGCTACCTTTCCTAACCTCTACTATCCCCCTTCCCCTCCCCTCCCATCTTCTCTCTCTACCCCATCTACTGTAATTCATTTCCCTCCATGTTTGTTATCCCATTCCCCCCATAACCTCTTATATGTAATTTTGTATAACAATGAGGGGCTCCCTCCATTTCCATGTGATTTCCCTTTTTTTCTCCCTTTCCCTCCCACCTCATGACTCTGTTTAATGTTAATCTTTTCTTCCTGCTCTTCCTCCCTGTTCTGTTCTTAGTTGCTCTCATTATATCAAAGAAGACATTTGGTATTTGTTTTTTAGGGATTGGCTAGCTTCACTAAGCATAATCTGCTCTAGTGCCATCCATTTCCCTGCAAATTCCATGATTTTGTCATTTTTTAGTGCTGCGTAATACTCCATGGTGTATAAATGCCACATTTTTTTTTTATCCATTCATCTATTGAAGGGCATCTGGGTTGATTCCACAGTCTAGCTATTGTGAATTGTGCTGCTATGAACATCGATGTGGCAGTATCCCTGTAGTGTGCTCTTTTAAGGTCTTCAGGAAATAGTCCGAGAAGGGCAATAGCTGGGTCAAATGGTGGTTCCATTCCCAGCTTTCCCAGGAATCTCCATACTGCTTTCCAAATTGGCCGCACCCATTTGCAGTCCCACCAGCAGTGTACAAGAGTACCCTTTTCCCCACATCCTCGCCAGCATTCATTGTTGTTTGACTTCATCATGGCTGCCAATCTTACTGGGGTGAGGTGGTATCTTAGGGTGGTTTTGATTTGCATTTCCTTGACTGCTAGAGATGGTGAGCATTTTTTCATGTACTTGATTGATTGATTTTATGTCCTCCTCTGTGAAGTGTTTGTTCATGTCCTTGGCCCATTTGTTGATTGGGTTATTTGTTTTCTTATTGTCTAATTTTTTGAGTTCTTTGTATACTCTGGATATTAGGGCTCTATCTGAAGTGTGAAGCGTAAAAATTTGTTCCCAGGATGTAGGCTCCCTATTTACCTCTCTTATTGTTTCTCTTGCTGAGAAAAAACTTTTCAGTTTAAGTAAGTCCCATTTGTTGATTCTAGTTATTAACTCTTGTGCTATGGGTGTCCTATTAAGGAATTTTGAGCCAGGCCCCACAATCTGTAGATCGGAGCCTACTTTTTCTTCTATCAGCCGGAGAGTCTCTGATTTGATATCTAGCTCCTTGATCCACTTTGAGTTGACTTTTGTGCATGGCGAGAGAAAGGGATTCAGCTTCATTTTGTTGCATATGGATTTCCAGTTTTCCCAACAACATTTGTTGAAGATGCTATCCTTTCTCCATTGCATGTTTTTAGCTCCTTTATCAAATATAAGATAGTTGTAACTTTGTGGATTAGTCTCTGTGTCCTCTATTCTGTACCATTGGTCCACCCGCCTGTTCTGGTACCAGTACCATGCTCTTGAATAGGCAGAATTAATATCGTCAAAATGGCCATATTTCCTAAAGTGTTATACAGACTTAATGCAATTCCTATTACCCTCCCAATGACATTCTTCATAGAACTAGAAAAAGCAATCATGAATTTCTTTGGAAAAGGGGGCATCACAATACCAGACCTTAAACTATACTCCAGAACCAAAGTAACAAAAAAAGCATGATATTGGCACCAAAGCGGTCAATTAGACCAATGATACAAAATAGAAGACAAAGAGACAAACCAACATAAATAACAGTTATCTCACACTAGACAAAGGTGCCAAAAACATTCATTGGAGAAAAGAATAGCCTCTTCAACAAATGGTACTGGGAATATTAGAAATCCTTAAGTAGCAAAATGAAATTAAATCTGTATTTCTCACTATGCACAAAACTCAACTCAAAGTGGATCAAGGACCTAGGAATTAGACCATAGACCCTGCACTTAATAGAAGAAAAAGTAGGCCCAGATTTTCATCATGTTGGATTAGTTCCCGACTTCCTTAAGAAGACTCCCAAAGCACAAGAAATAAAATCAAGAATCAATAAATGGAATGGATTTGAATTAAAAAGTTTCTTCTCATCAAAGGAAACAATCAAGAATGTGAAGAGAGATCCTACAGAAAGGGAGAATATCTTTACCACAGATACCTTAGAGCACTAATCTCCAGGACACATAAAGAACTCAAAAAATTTGACCAAAAAAACCACAAATAACCCACTCAATAAATGGATTAAGGAACTGAACAGACACTTCATGAGAAGAAACACAATCAATCAATTAAATATACGAAAAAATGTTCAACATCTCCAGCGATTAGAGAAATGAAAATCAAAACTACTCTAAGATTTTATCTCATTCCAGTCAGAATGACAATTATCAAAAATACAAGCAACAATAAATGTTGAATTGGGGGAAAAGATATACTCATACACGGCAAATTGGTGCAACCATTATGGAAAGCAGTGTGGAGATTCCTTAGAAAACTTAGAATGGAACCACCATTGGGACCAGCTGTCTCACCCCTTGTTTTATAACTACAGGACTTAAAATCAGTACACTATAGTAATGCAGCCACTTCAATGTTTATAGCAACTCAATTCACAGTAGCTAAACTATGGAACAAACCTAGATGCTCTTCAACAGATGACTGGATAAAGAAAATGTTATATATATATATATATATATATATACACACACACACACACACACACACACACACACACACACACGCAATGGCATATTACTCAGCCTTAAAGAAGAATGAAATTATGTCAAGTAAATGCATGGAGCTGGAGAATATCATGCTTAGTGAAATTAGCCAATCCCAAGAAAATAAAGGCTAAATAGTTTCTCTGGTATGTAGATGTTAATTCACAATAAGGCGGGGCGGGGGAGCAAGAGAAGAATAGAGTTACCTTGAATTAGGCAGAGTGGGGTTAAGGAGGGGCTTTTGAGTTAGGAAGGAGAGTAGGATGAATCAAACATTATTACCCTATTACATATATGATTGCATAACCAATGTGATTCTACATCATTCACAATCGGCAGAATGATAAGTTATACTCCATATATGTATGATATGTCAAAATGCATTCTATTCTCATGTATAACTATTTAGAACAAATGAAAAATAAAATAAATAAAAGGAATATGTTTTCTCATGCTATACTTGGTCTTCTGCATAAATACATTTTATATTAAAACATGTTTAATTACATCTGTACTGCCAAAATATTTAGCTAATGTCTTTATGTAACTTCAGTGGAAATCAGGTCCTAGTGAGAAATCATTATAAAAGACAAAATGTGCTACTTCAAATTACTGGCTTTTCAATTAAGTTCTTGGGACAGCGTTTTATATAAATGGTTTGCTGCTTTTGTCAGTAAAATAAACTATCATTCTAATCACATGGTGGTATCAAGCCATAAGTTTAATGGAATACCATGGTCTTCATGCTTGTCATAGAACAACCATGAAAAATGACTAATTAGGTAGCCTCAAACTTAAGCAGTCCATAGATTGACTGGATAAATAACAAAGGTTTAATTAATGCCACACTTAGACATTAGGTTGAAGAAAATTTGCAGCAAGAAAATGTTGACATTCTGATGGGTTTCAAATCTGAAAAGGTGCTAAATTTAATGTTAACTAAACTTTTCAAAGATCTTTCTCTTTCAATGTAAGATTAAATTGTACATCTACACTGCTGAGTGTCAATTCTGAGGTCAATCATACTATGCCCAATGTTCCCATAAGAATTAGTTTGCCTTTGAAATATTGTAAATGTAGCTCAAGTAAATTTCAAATTTCACATTAAAAGGCATTTTTTAAGTTAGGATGGCTTAACAATTCTGTAAAGCTTGTTATTAGAGATGGTAGATGTAGAAAGATACCATGGTTTTAATAGCCAAATTATACTCATGAATACATCAGAGCCCATAACTAATTTCTTCTTTGAATTGGCAGTTCACAAAAACATGAATATAAGCTTTGCCAGTCAGCTGCTTGTTAGCATTATGTGGGAAGAAATGATTTGTCTTTACTTGTCATATTGTTAATACTAAAATATCCAAAGGCAAGCATTGAATAACTTGAAATAAGAACATATTCTATGTTGCCAACTGTAAGAAAATGTATAATGTAAGTCTTAAGTGGTATTAATTCTCCTAATTTAAGGCTTTACTTCTATTATCCTTATAAAATTTTTCACTTTTGAAGGACAGGATGTCACACACTTGTAATCCCAGTTGCCTCAGGAAGGTGAGGCAGGAGCATCACAAGTTTGAGGTCAGACTGAACAACTTATTGAGGCCCTAAGAAACTTAGCAAGATCCTGTCTCAAACTAAAAAATGAAATAGAAAGAACTTGGAGTGTAGCTCAGTAGTAAAGTGCCCTGGGTTCAAGCCCAGTGATCAAAAATTAATAAAATAACTAAAATTTCTAATTTAAAAACTTTAAAATATATGTTCTATGAAATTGTTATTACAATGATGGTAATTTGAAACATTCCATTCTTTACCATGTTTCTGGCTTTATTAAAATGTTAAAGCCATAAACACCTGATAGATGTATTTAACAAAAGCATTCTGTATTTGTGGTTCCACTGTAGTTTAGGATGTGTGGGGAAGTGGAGCTGTATAGATGTACATATGCATGTATTTGTACAACTTTAATCTTACTGAATAAAATAAAATTCACAGGCTGTTTAACAACCAGAATGTAACTGCTGTCCCATTCACCATAGCCTAAGGTGATCTTTACAGTTTCCTAATAGCTGTACCACTTAATGGTCATTAATTTTGTACTGTTTTATATCAACTACACTTATCTTTGAATTGCTACTGAAATCTAGTGCAGTCTTGTTGCTTAATTTAATTTAATGTGTTTCTCCTATCACATTGTATGTTCTTTGAAGTTAAGCTATATTTCTCTATTATGAACTTTAAATTAGTGAAATTGTAAGAATGCATTCTATATGCATTTAAAACATTCATTATGACTGGTTTAATAAAGTACAGAAATATGGTTTTCAGAAAGAGGTCTACATCTTTCAGAAGGTTTTAAGAAAGATAGCCATATCTCCTAAATAAAATCCTGCCACGTGATTTTTTTCACCTTTAGGTAGCTGTTTCACGGTCCTCTATGAAGAAGCAGGCTTTCCAAGTTGTCTGTGTCTGTGCAGATTATGTCCTTGTTGCACCTCTGGTGTGTTCCACTTGCTAAATCCCCTCACTTTAAACCACCAGGTCACTCTGGGTTGTCTCCTCATTTCAACAATGATGTTGTTTAGCTGATTTTGAAGAATATGAGAGTTTCCAATTAATTTTATCAATTTGAGATTGGTTTGAGAATTCAGTACCTCTTTATAAACCTTTGAAATCTATGAAGAGGTTTTGATTAATCAGAAATGATCTTTGGATTTTCTTTGTTAGTGGGCTGGGCATTGTTTTTCTTTGAATTTATTTATTTGTTCAAATTTGTTATACATGGCAGTAGAATACATTTCAATTCATAGTACACAAATGGAGCGTAAGTTTTCATTTCTCTGGCTGTACACAGAGTCACACCATTCGTGTCTTCACACATGTACTCAGGATAATGATGTCCATCTCATTCCACTATCTTTCCTACCTCCATACACACTCCTTTGCTTTCCCTCTCCTTTTCCCTATCTAAAGGTTCCTTCATTCCTCCCATGCTCCCCCCAATCCCTTTATGGATCAGTATCCACCTATCAGAGAAAACATTTGGCCTTTGGTTTGGGGGGGAATTGGCTTACTTTACTTAGCATGATATGCTCCAACTCGATCCATTTACCTGCAAATGCCATGATTTTATTCTCTTTTAATACTGAGTAATATTCCATACCACAGCTTCTTTATCCATTCTCTGTTGAAGGGCATCTAGTTTGGTTCCACAATTTAGCTATTGTGAATTGTGCTGCTATAAACATTAATATAGCTACATCACTGTAGTTTGCTGTTTTTAAGTCCTTTGGATATAAACCAAGGAATGTGATACCTGGGTCAAATCGTGGTTCAATTTCAAGTTTTTCAATGAACCTTCATACTGCTTTCCATATTGGTTGCACAAATTTGCAGTCCCACCAGCAAGTATGGGTGTGCCTTTTCTCCCCCACATCCTTGCCAATACTTATTGCTGTCTGTAGTCTTAATAGTGCTATTCTGACTGAAGTGAGATGGAATCTTAGTAGTTTTGATTTGCATTTCTCTAATTGCTAGAAAGATTGAACATTTTTTCATATATTTGTTGATTGACTCAAATTAATGAAAGAGGTAAAAGACCTCCACAATGAAAATTAAGAATGCTAAAAAAGGAAATTAAAGAAGACCTTAGAAGATGGAAAGATGTACCTTGTTCTTGGATAGGCAGAATTAATATTGTCCAAATGACCATAATACCAAAAGCAATATACAGATTTAATGCAATTTCAATCAAAATACCAATGGCATTCTTCATAGACATAGAAAAAGCAGTCATGACATTTACCAGAAAAAAATAAGAGACCCAGAATAGTCAAAGCAATTCTTAGCAAGAAGACTGAAGCAGGTGGCATCACTATACCATACCTCAAACTATAATATAGAGCAATAGTAACAAAAATAGCATGGTATTGGCACAAAAACAGACAATTGGACCAATGGTACAAAATAAAAGACATAGATACAAACCCACATAAATACAGTTATCTCATACTAGACAAAGGTGCCAAAAATATAAATTAGAGAAAGGATATCCTCTCCAACAAATGGTGCTGGTAAAACTGGAAATCCATATGCAGCAAAATGAAATTAAGCTCCTATCTCTCACTAGTAATTAGATCAGAGAGCCTGTGCCTAACAGAAGAAAAAGTAGGACCAAATTTCCATCATGTCAGATTAGGCCCTGACTTCCTTAACAAGATTCCCAAAGCACAAGAAATAAAATTAAGAATCAATAAATGCTATGTATGCTAAGCCTCAGGCTAGCATCATTCTGAACAGAGAAAAATTGAAGGCATTCCCTCTAAAATCTGGAACAAGACAGGGATGCCCTCTCTCACCACTTCTGTTCAACATAGTTCTCGAAACACTGGCCAGAGTAATTAAACAGACGAAAGAAATTAAAGGCATAAAAATAGGAAAAGAAGAACTCAAATGATAACTATTTGCAGATGACATGATTCTATACCTAGCAGACCCAAAAGGGTCTACAAAGAAACTATTAGAGCCAATAAATGAATTCAGCAAAGTGGCAGGATATAAAATCAACACGCATAAATCAAAGGCATTTCTGTATATCAGCGACAAATCTTCTGAAATGTAAATGAGGACAACTGCCCCATTCACAATATCCTCAAAAAAAAAAAATACTTGGGAATCAACCTAACAAAAGAGGTGAAAGACTTATACAATGAAAACTACAGAACCCTAAAGAGAGAAATAGAAGAAGATCTTAGAAGATGGAAAATATACCCTGTTCATGGATAGGCAGAACTAACATCATCAAAATGGCGATATTACCAAAAGTTCTCTATAGGTTTAATGCAATGCCAATCAAAATCCCAACGGCATTTCTTGTAGAAATAGATAAAGCAATCGTGAAATTCATATGGAAAAATAAAAGACCCAGAATAGCAAAAACAATTCTAAGCAGGAAGTGTGAATCAGGCGGTATAGTGATACCAGACTTAAAACTATACTACAGAGCAATAGTAACAAAAACAGCATGGTACTGGTACCAAAACAGGCGGGTGGACCAATGGTACAGAATAGAGCACACAGAGACCAATCCACAAAATTACAACTATCTTATATTTGATAAAGGGGCTAAAAGCATGCAATGGAGGAAGGATAGCATCTTCAACAAATGGTGCTGGGAAAACTGGAAATCCATATGCAAAAAAATGAAACTGAATCCCTTTCTCTCACCATGCACAAAAGTTACCTCAAAATGGATCAAGGAGCTTGATATCAAATCAGAGACACGGTGTCTGATAGAAGAAAAAAGTTGGCTCCGATCTACATATTGTGGGGTCAGGCTCCAAATTCCTTAATAGGACACCCATAGCACAAGAGTTAATAACTAGAATCAACAAATGGGACTTAATTAAACTAAAAAGTTTTTTTCTCAGCAAGAGAAACAATAAGAGAGGTAAATAGGGAGCCTACATCCTGGGAACAAATTTTTACTCCTCACACTTCAAATAGATCCCTAATATCCAGAGTATACAAAGAACTCAAAAAATTAGACAATAAGATAACAAATAACCCAATCAACAAATGGGCCAAGGACCTGAACAGACACTTCTCAGAGGAGGATATACAATCAATCAACAAGTACATGAAAAAATGCTCACCATCTCTAGCAGTCAGAGAAATGCAAATCAAAACCACCCTAAGATACCATCTCACTCCAGTAAGATTGGCAGCCATTATGAAGTCCAACAACAACAAGTGCTGGCGAGGATGTGGGGGAAAGGGTACACTTGTACATTGCTGGTGGGAGTGCAAATTGGTGCAGCCAATTTGGAAAGCAGTATGGAGATTTCTTGGAAAGCTGGGAATGGAACCACCATTTGACCCAGCTATTCCCCTTCTCAGTCTATTCCCTAAAGACCTAAAAAGAGCATACTACAGGGACACTGCTACATTGATGTTCATAGCAGCACAATTCACAATAGCTAGACTGTGGAACCAACCTAGATGCCCTTCAATAGATGAATGGATTAAAAAAATGTGGCATTTATACACAATGGAGTATTACTCTGCATTAAAAAATGACAAAATCATGGAATTTGCAGGGAAATGGATGGCATTAGAGCAGATTATGCTAAGTGAAGCTAGCCAATCCCTAAAAACCAAATGCCAAATGTCTTCTTTTATATAAGGAGAGCAACTAGGAACAGAGTAGGGAGGAGGAGCATGAGAAGAAGATTAACATTAAACAGGGATGAGAGGTGGGAGGGAAAGGGAGAGAGGAGGGAAATTGCTTGGAAATAGAAGGAGACCCTCATTCTTATACAAAATTACATACAAGAGGAAGTGGGGGAAAGGGAAAAAAACAAGGGGGAGAAATGAATTACAGTAGATGGGGTAGAGAGAGAAGATGGGAGGGGAGGGGAGGAGGGATAGTAGAGGATAGGAAAGGCAGCAGAATACAACAGACACTAGTATGGCAATATGTAAAACAGTGGATGTGTAACCGATGTGATTCTGCAATCTGTATACGGGGTAAAAATGGGAGATCATAACCCACTTGAATAAAATGTGTGAAATATATCAAGAACTATGTAATGTTTTGAAAAACCAACAATAAAAATTTTTTAAAAAGAATCAATAAATGGGATTCAAACTGAAAATCTTTTTTCTCAGCAAATAAAACAATCAGAGAGGTGAAGAGATGCCGCAGTCTGGCTGCAGCAAAATAACCGGGGGTGAGGAACAACTTATGTACGTCGATACAGCAGGAGTGGGAGCCATTTATTGTAGGACAGGAGCGGTATTTACACATTCCACACAGCTTATGTTAATTAGCATAAACTAGATACAACAGTCAACCAATAAGGAATCTCAACACTTAATGGCTCGCTGGCGTTACTTCACAAACCAGTCCCTCTGGCAATATGCCAGGTGCCATCCAGACTTGTTTACAGACTCTAACATTTGCCAGGTGCCATCCAGACTTGTTTACAGACTCTAACAAAGAGAGAGCCTACATTTGGGGAGCAAATTTTTACCACATGCATATTAGATAAAGGACTAATCTCTAGGATATATAAAGAACTCAAAAAAAAAAAAAACACCAAAAAAATGAATAACCCCAATCAATAAATGGGCTAAGGAACTGATCAGATACTTCTCAGAAGATGGGAATTCTTAAACTATCTACTTCATGCCAGATATTCCTTTTAGAGTTGTTTGCTAAGACACATTAATGTGTTCAGCAGTTAATCTTGATCATAAGCCTTTGGGGAAAGCATCATTATTGTTACTGTACCTTTATTACAGATGAGACAACATAGGTGTAAGGAGGAATTCAAGGTCATATCATTAAAAAGGAGTTAAATTTATTTATTTAATGTATCTATTTTTTATATTTGGTTTTATGCAATCTTCCTGAGATTTGAGTGCATCTTTCCTGAAAAATAAATTTTAGGGATTACAATACATGAAGAGCTATGCAAGGCCTGCAAAATACCTGTGAAAAATGTCTCCTTGCCTTTGATTCCTGACTAGGCAGAGTCTGTATGAAGCAGCCATAGAAGATAGACATTTACCCCTCACCAACCCTTAAGGGATCAAAGTCGGGGATGGTGAGGTAGGGATTTAGGATAAAGAAAGAGATAATACTGAATCTTAAAGGCAATGCCCACAAACCATTAAGATAGAGAAAGCATAGTTATAAATTTGAGCTTCTGACCCACATCCTAGTATAATGAGGGAAAGGAAAAAGGAAAAACTAATGTGAAATTGTGTAGCTCCACCCTGTGTCCATCCCTCATCCACCCCCTAGCAGGGCCTTCTATGAATATTGAAACCCCACACCAAGGGGTTTCTGTCTCTCTTTTTGGAGATAGCTGGCATTCTCCCTTGAGTGGGTGTTCCTTGCTCTTCACTTCAAAGGTTTCTCTCTTTTGAGATTACTCCCTCACCATTCTCTCTTGAATGTGCATCTACTTTTCTAAATAAATCTCTGTCTGTGCCTTTGATGGAAAAAAAGTCTCCATCTCTCAAAAGTCTGTTTGTTATTTAATGTATCTATTTGAAAAAGTCTGGCTACCCACAGTTAAAAAAGGAAATCAGCAGATTTGAGCATTTCTGCTGAAAGGCAGGCAATGGAAGGGTTCTGAACACCTTCCATCCTTCTCGCAGCCTACCAATTGTGCCTTTAGAACTTGTCTACAGAGATAAGCTCTACAATATTGGGGAATCCTGGGACAGTTTCAGCCATGTATGTTATATACATGCCAAGCACTGTTTAAATTCTGTGTATACCACTGCTTCTCAAAGGGTGGTGGTTTGAAGTTCACAGTGAAATATAGAAATTTATTTAGAAGCTTTAATGGTAACTTAACTAAGCAATTGTTTTTGATTCTGGGCAATTTGAAAATCAAGACTAGCATTTTCCATTGTTCTACTTTTTCCAGTAATTCTTTGTATTATGTTTTACAAAAATATCAGTAACAGATTAGATTTTTAAAAAATAGATCTGGCAAAGTAGATGATATGAAAAGCAGTTATGTATATTGAATCATTTGATTCTTACAACTGTATGCAGCAGGTTTCACTAGCCACATTTCACATGAAGATACTGAGGCACAGAGACATCAAGCAAATTTCAACAGTTAGGAGAGATGATAGTTTCAACAGTTAGTAGAGCAGAAATTTATTCTTAAAATTCTGTTATCAAGGCATGCTTTTAATCACCATGCTAAACTGATTCTACCAAGTCCATCTTTGTTGGATGACTGAAAATAGTATTGGAAAATTTAAGTCATTGTTTTGAGTAAAAAAAAAAAAAGGTGCCAATATAATAATTATCCTTTGACTCCCCTGATGTCCAGAGACTCCTGTCTCATCTTCATTGTAAAACAGTGTTGAGGTTTACCCATCCTGGAGAAGGGGTTCATCCTTGACATTCTCTTCACCTCTTCCCTGGGGTTCCAATGGTCCTTCCATCTGCTGGTTTCTTCCCATTGGCAAAGCTCTTCCAATCTTGACTCCTTCCTTTGGCTATCGTATGTAGAGTCTGAAGTTCTATAACTCATTACAGATAAAAATTTTTAATGGCATTAGCCAATTACAACCATAAAACAAACATAAATTTACAGAATGCCCACTCTCTACTATGACCTGCATTTCTTTCTTACATATATATGTTGTAAATAGACACATACATTTTAATTTGTATATATCTATGCATAAAAGTGTAAATATTCATATGCTAAGTTTTTAGCCTTTTAACATTTTAAATTCATTTAATTCATATTTTGAAAACACATGTTTTTACTGAAATATTTTGGTATTGATTTAGATTGTTTTTGATCAATAAAAAGAGTAGATAGCATCTCTCTGGAATGTACTTCATTTGGTTTTGTCTTTTGCTATTCTTTCTGCTGGGGTTACCATTCTCCTTCTTGCCAATCAGACAAGTGCAATAAAAAAGAATGGAATTTTGAGCAAAAGTGTGGGACTTTGAGATCCAATTCTTCCATTTATCCATGCATTCAGCAAATAGTGACCATCTATCATGAACATAAGTGCTATTCAAATTGCTGGCAGTAATTGTTATGATAATCTTCCTGCTCTGGTATAAATAAAATTTTGCTATGCAAGGCCTGCAAAATACATTTAGAAAGTATCCTAATGAATAGCAAAGTAGTAATAAGTGGCTATAAAAAAATAAAAGAGTACAAAAATAGAGTGACTAATACTGAGGGCATTTTAGTTTGCAAATCAGAGATGGCACCTCTGATGAGACAATAGTTGAAATGAGTTTTTGTTGTTTGGTATTGGACATTGAACCCATGGGTGTTCCACTGCTCAACTATACTGCCAGTGCTTTTTCTCTTTAAATTACTGAAGCTGACCTTGTACCTGTGATCGTCCTGCCTCAGTCTCCTGAGTCGCTGGGATTAGAGGCATGTCCCACTGTGCTTGACTTTGAATTGAGATCTTAATGCCAAGCAGAAAGTTGACATTTAATAAGTAAGCGAGGGAAAATCCCAAGAAAAGGAAACATTGATTATAATTGGAAGTATCAGATAAAACAAAACAAAAAAATGAGCTTAAACAAAAGAAGGGTAGATCTTGGTTGATATGAGTAGAAGTCCACAGGAAAGCATAGATGAGGGCTGTTTCAGTAGCCTGGGTCTTCTTACCCTGGCCTACACGGGCCTCAATTCTGAGCAGGTACCACAAGGTCTGCCAAAATCCCAGCTTTGCAAGGCAATCTACAAAAGAGACCATTGCTCTGAGATGTTCCATTTGACAAGCAATACATAAAAATATTTCCTTCCAACAAGCTTTCCGTGTATATCACTGGCTTGAATATGGTCATCTGACTATTGCTGACTCCATCTTTGTGACCAATGAAGGTCTTTGTGTTCCTTGTCATGAGCCTGGGGTCCTGGTTCAACATAACAAAGGAAGGGGGCCATCACAATTGGCTTCAATTACTCTACATTAGCCCTGGAGCAGGAATCAATCTCACAAACCACTGAAATAGGGACACTTAAACAGCCACAAAAAAAAGGGGCAGGGGAGCTAGTATCAGAGAAGGGATGGAAGTAAGTGAAAGTTACTCTCAAAACAACTCATTCAGAACCCTAAATCTATAAAAGGAGTAAAAGGAGGTCAAGGGTGGTGAGGGTGTCATTAGGAAGAGGAGAGTAACATGAGGTGGGATCCTAGGATAGAAAAAGATCACATTCTATAGGTACTAAAGGAATTTGGATTTATTTTAAGTATGATTGAAAGCCATTAGAGTATTTTAAACAGAGAAATAACAGGATCTACCTGACCTGTGAGATAAATGATGCCATGCGGTAGGAGCAGAGGATAGGAGCACATTCTCTCAGGGTACATTTACTTCATCTTTCTAATTTCATTTGCCGCATTTTGAAAGATAAGTGGTTCAACTGAGTACAACATGGTTGTTATAAGTTTGAAAAGTGTGTAAAAGTGCTGGGTGTGGTGTCACACACCTAAAATTCCAGCTGCTCCAGAAACTAAGACAGGAGGATCACAAGTTCAAAACCAGCCTCAGCAACAGTGAGGCGCTAAGCAACTCAGTGAGAACCTGTCTCTAAATAAAATACAGAATAGACCTGAGGATATGGCTCAGTATTTGAGTGCCCCTAAGTTTATTCCATGGTGCTGGCAAAAAAAAAAAAAAAATGTGTAAAATTGTTCTTGAACTCTGTGCTAAACCAAGAGTCATAAATCACTATCACCCTTTTGGTCAGTTGTAGTCTCAGTCTTACCTGTCCAGCATAGTGCCATGCCAATTGTTCTCATCTCTGAACACTTATGATGTTTATGCCTATAAAAATCATTTTACTCTGGTGTTTTATTATTATAGCAGTATAGAGTACACAATACTATGTAGCACATGATAATTTTAAGTTTTTTCAATATACTGATTGTGTGATATTCATGCAATTTCAACCAGATTTTAAGTGAAAAACAAACATCCAGGTTTTTATCACAGTGTTTGGTGTAAAATAGTATTTAATAATTATGAGTTTTCTTTCTTTCTTTGAGGTCCAGCCTTATGCTTATTCTTGTATTATTCCATTACTCTCTTCCATAAGAAACTAAATCAGTTGTGTTAAAAGTGCATAAAAGCAAATGACAAAGGACTTTTACATTAAAATTATAAAATTTTATGCAGAGCAATCATTATCTTGGTACAATTAGTAGATATTAATAAGTTCTTAACTACCATTTTGGCTTTTTCCTGGAAGTTTCCATGAAACAATCTGGAAACAGAATTAACACATGGTCTACAGTAAGTTTTGAGCTTGAGTATGACAGAATAATCAGAAAAGATCCAATATTTTAAATCATCATTTAGAAATACATTTTCAAAAACAAGTGGGTAATGCAAGTTTATGCGCCAAGGAATGAATCATTCAAATGCACACACTGTACCTATTGTGCATGCACAGAAAGTTTTAGCATCTGACTTTCTCACATACACTGGTTAAGATACCAATAACCTAAACATCCCAGATTAAACAGTTCAGACTCTGAATCACTTTAAGCCATGTAAAGCAATAAACCTTCAAGATAAAAGACAAATAAAATGGCAGAGTTCACTAAAAAGCCATGTGCAGACCATATTTATGTTTGATTTATTGAACAAAGAGTGAAAGCTAAAAGCCCCTTTTGTTACCCTTCTTTGGTGATATTAATACAGAGTTAGTAAGATCATATATTGCAGGGTGTTAAGAAATAAACGTTATCAATTTTCCTGACACTGCAGAATGTAACTTAAACTCAATTTAGGATAAGTTTCAATAGAAAAGCTAACATTCACAAAAGGAATAAAATAAGATCAAAATGTAATACAAATATGTTTTATTACTTTACAAGTACAGGCAAGACTGAAGGCTCATAATTACATTATATATAATGCTTAATTTTATTTTCTGTAGTAGCTTTACAAGCCATCAGTCATGAAAAATATTAAGAGGAGATATTTCAATATCACATAATTAAAACAAATGTTGGTAGCTACATTTTGCTTACTTTGCACTTATGATTTATACCTTTTCTTGAATACACAGTTAAAGCAATATGTGTTCAGTAGGAGAAATAGCATCACCCCTCTATGGCCCACAAATCATCTACAAAAGTGTTGCATGTACCACCATTTACTGAAACCAAATGGCTGTTTTTTCTATAAACACATTTTTTATGAGAGCATCAGATACAATTTGCATACTAATATAGTCAATTGCCCACATGGATTAAGTAGTTTTTTCTCTCTCTGTCTATAATCACCAGTTCACTCTACCTCCACTTAGTTCTATCTTCACATAGATCTCCACCATGCAAATATCTGTCTACTAATGGCTAGAATAGTTGAAAACAGCCATGGAAAAATCACTCAAATCATAAAAACATTCTAAGCCCTGAGAATTTCAGATCATCTTTTATTCAATCACTTTATCCCCATAAACAAAAAATTGCAAATAAATAAATAGACCCGTCTCCCTCCAAACAACTGTAAAGACCTAAAGAATAGATCTATACAAACTAAGCTATAAACTGACCTAGACATGGTATAGGCTGTAAAATTCATGAGATGAATAATGATAGTCATATACTTAAGAAAAATTAAAATCTAGAAGTATCCAAATTATGCTATCTCAGATCAGCAAGATACTCTGTTGCTTTTATTTGCTAATATTTATAAGCATAGTATCCTTCAAATAATGAGTTTTAGTGCATATCTTCACCTAAACCCATACAATATATTGTGTGCATAAAACATTTTATCTGCCTTAGACTCATATATTGGAAGAACAGATAGGGAATATAGAGGTTGACATTGTCACAATTTAGTGGTTTGGTGGCAAATTTTGTGACACTAGCTAACATCCTCCCCACCTCACAAAGAACACAACAATACAATGGATGTTTGAGAAGAAATTACAATAAAAATTACATAAAATAAATGACTTTACAAAGACCAAATATATTCATCTGCTTAATATACTATACTGAAGTCCATTACGGATTTTTATAAGCCAACAAAAATGCAATATAACTTGCATTCTGATGACTTGAAAGCCCTTCATTTTCTGATGGCTGTGTAATTTTATATACATTCATCTTAGGGTATTTTATTCCATGAAAACTGTGTTCTCCAATATGTAATACAATGTCATATTAAAATATATTGCAGTAACTTGAATAGTTTTTTAGAGATTAATCAGACATGAGACCTTTCAGCAATTTATTAATCAAGCTGAACTAACTGCAAGAAATCACTAATTTCTCATAATCTGTGTGAGAATTCTTATGAGACTTCTTATGGACTGAATTGTGCCCCTTTCATATGTTGAAGCTCTAATTCTCAATATTTTGGTATTTGCAGATGGGGCCTATAGAATTTAATTTGGTTTATAATGGATTAGTACACCAGAGAGCTTGTTCATTCCACATCTCTTACTCCCTAATGTAAAAACACAGCAAGAAGGCAGTTACTATAAGCTAGGAAGGGAAACTTCTCCAGAACCTGACAATGCTACTACCCTAATTTTGGACTTTGAACATCCAGAACTATGAGAAAATAAATTTCTCTTCTTTAAGTAACCAAGTCTCTGACATTTTATTATGGCAGCCCAAGAAGACTAATACAAGACTTCTATGGAGACATAATTTTTGCAGAATATATGGGAATATCTTCAAAAACGATAAACTATTTTTATCTCCTTGTTTTTGCTATTCATCTTAATACATTCATAATTTTAAGACTGATATTCTTATCACGTTATCTTTATTTTTGTGTTTGACATGAGAGAAACCTTTTCTTTACATACATAATAAAATATTTTAAGTGATATAAATCAAATTTACAATACAGTTAAATTATCTTTAACATTTTTTAAAATATTTTTCTAGTTGTAGTTGGACATGATTCCTTTATTTTATTTATTTTTATGCGATGCTGAGGATCAAACCCAGCACCACACATGCGCTAGAGGAGTGCTCTACTGCTGAGCCAGAACCCCAGTCCCAAATTATCTTTAACATTTAAATTTACTTAACTGAACAAAAATCTTTGCAAGATTTTTAAGACAGGGAGTAATCAATAAGGTGAATTTAAAGACCACAACGGAAACGTCAATGAATGTGTGTGTAAGAACATGGACATTTTAAAAGTATTATTTTTAAAAGAAATTTGCAAGGGCTGGGAATGTAGTTCAGTAGTAGAGCACTTGCCTAGCATGTGTGAAGCCTGGGGTTTGAGCCCCAGTACTGCAAAAACAAAACTAACAAAAAAAAAAAAAAAACCCACCAGACCAGATATAGCAACCAACTAATCATACTATCAATGCAATTCCCTGCCCCAGAAAATCCCTCAGTCCAGGGAAAACCAGGTCATCCTACCACTACATTACTTTGTAATTTTTATAGCAGGGCATGAGGTAGTTATAGTTCTCATTTTCTAAGACCCAAGAGCAAAGAGATTTTCACACTTACATCTATAATCTTTTTCCTATATAAATTTTAGTGTCTTAAAAGAAACCACAGAAACTATATTGCTCAATACTTAGGTTAAAATAAATAAAATATGCAATTTAAAGAGATGAAACTGTATGAACTGACTATAACAAGAATTCTCTTCTAATTTTAGGTTAGTCATTTCTCACAAAAGTTTTTGAGAGTATTCAATTAGAAATAATCCTGATGAAATTGCTTATGGCTCCAAGGTGATGGATAAATTAAAAGGTAATCCACTTTAATAAATAAAATTCAAAAGTACAATCTTATCAAGAAGTCTTTAATTTAGATAAATCTCATAATTCATATGGAGAAATGCTCAATAATTGCCAGGACAATCATGAAAAAGAAGAAACGTGAAAGAGGAATATTTTGTAAGATTTACACACACTAACAAGTCAGTTCTCTATGGTATTGAATTGCTGTATGAATAGGAAAACTGTCCAGTGGAAAATCAATATACAAGCATGGAAAAAACAGGAAATATCCAAGGTTGGTAAAATGACAACTGTGGAACATGGTATGCTGATGTTGTAGACATTGGGGGTAGGAATGGAGAGGAACGAATTTATTTATAAAAATCTGGACATATTGGATGATTCCATCTGTAAACAATGACAGATCATTCATGCATATGCGTGTGCATAAAGAGAGGCCTGAAAGGCTATGGTCACCAAAATAGTGACCTCAGGGTAAAGAGCCTGCTTGTGAACTTTATTTTCTTACACACAGTATTTTTGTTTTGTTTTGTTTTTAATCTATATACTCCAGCCCTATTGTATTGTGGCGTGGAGCTCTCCCGGCGACGGGAGGGGTCACAGGTCAGCGCTGGAGCCACCCACGAGCCAAGGAGCACAGAGTGGGTAAACACAGCAACGGACCAACGCCTTCCCACCCTGAAGGGTGGTTTTCCGTGGGGGGTCACCCGGGACTTCCCAAGAGGTCAATGGCTTCTGGAACTCGCCCCGTTGGTGGCTACCTTAGCAACCCTGCAGGAGTCACTCGAGAGTACAAATTAGTGATGCTGGGTGCTGGTGGTGTGGGGAAGAGCGCCATGACCATGCAGTTCGTCAGCCGCCAGTTCCCAGAAGATCATGACCCCACCATTGAAGACGGCTATAAAATACGGGTTCGTGTTGATAACGAACCTGTCAATCTGGACATTGTGGATACAACGGGACAGGCAAAGTTTACAGCCCTGCGGAATCGCTACCTGAGTGCAGGAGAAGGATTTATCATCTGTTACTCTGTCACAGATCGCCAAAGTTTCGATGCAGTTCGGGAGTTTAAAGAGCTTATTGACCAAGTCGGACACACTAACGATACACCTGTGGTTCTTGTCGGAAACAAGTCTGACCTAAAACAGCTAAGACAGGTCACCAAAGAAGAAGGATTGGCTCTGGCCCAGGAATTCAGCTGTCCATTTTTTGAGACCTCTGCTGCATACCGCTGCTACGTTGACAATGTCTTCCATACACTTGTACAGGAGATCCGAAGGAAAGAAAAGGAGGCAGTGCTGGACGTAAAGAAAAAATCCAAACCCAAAAGCAATATATGGAAGAAGATAAAATCCCCGTTCCAGAAGAACAAAGATTCAGTAGCTTGAAGGGAAGAAGGAAAGTGTTTATCTGTGAACTGCAGTGCTTGATCAAAGCCACCCAGTAACCTGCATTAGTGAACTTGGTGCTTGCTCCTTTCTCCTGCTTTGACCATTATTTTAAAAATAACTATGAAGGGGGCATGGAGTTTTCAATTATATGGTATTTGAAGTATTGTCTCTTAGTTGATTTATTTTTTATTACCCCAGTGATGCACTGTCTGATTTTAAATTGTTACATTAGAATTTGATATAGCTTTGTTTGGGGTTATGGTGTTCATAATTGATGTAATTTGTTTATACTCCGGGAGAATATGTATACCATGTTTATTTGATGAATTTTCCATGAGGAATTTTATGCTGTACACTCCCCATCATCCTTCAACTTCACTTTCCTGGGACTGGCCCAGAGAAGGACTTCAGTCTCCTCTACTCATACTGTGCTTCCTTATCACAGAACAAAAATCATACAAGAAAATCAGTGTTAAAGAGATCAGTGCTGAAGTTCAGCAAATAGCTGTGGAACTGATACTTATTATAGATTATGGAGTGATGATATTTGGGTAAATTGGGTCAGTTGCTTGCAGAACTTGGCTAGAAAAAGGTAGGGTCAGAACATTGTTCGCATTACAAACCTTGCTTTTCTAAGAAGTGCACCTTTGGTCCAGACACTGGAATGGGTAAGGACAGACAGAAGCATATAAAATGCAATGAAGATTTCTTTTGAGGCAGTTTTACATTATTCTTTCCAGGGTTTTTCCTTTCTTTAAAGGTAAGCATTGCTAAATTCTTGTTTGTCTTTAGTCAAGACAGGCATTGCCTTGTACAAATTCATTTTTTTTTTCTCCATAGATGCACACACCTATACATTATCTGTTTTCTAGTGCTTTCCTTTACCTTTTCTGTACTCTTTGGAAGAGCAACACCTGGCAAAATGATTTTTAATTCCTTTATTAGACTGACTGCAGGGTTTGAGTAAAATTATGCATGTGCGTCTTTGACATGAACAATCACTAGATTCTGTGCTCAAAGGAAGTCTATGGTATTTCCACTAAATAGGTCAGTCATAACAATTTAATATTCATGTATGTACATTGGGTGTATAATCCAAAGATGTCCTTACAAGAATCTTACTAAATTTACTCCAGGGTTGTCTAAGCATTGACAAAGTTTAGCCTATCCTCATTTATGAGCTCATGACAGAGTTTAGCTTAACTACTTTTCTCCGAATATATAACTGAGAAAGTATAGTCCTAGAAAGAAACAGCTTTAAATATTGCTAGTGAATTCTCTCTCTTTTTACTTTTTTAGGATCAGAATAATTTAGCTATCCAAACATATGTGTGGAGAGTAATGCAAAAGTTGTAAGAGTAACACATCACATATTGAACATTAAATGTCACCAAAGCACCATTTGTCTAACTCTCAGAGGACAACTTTGTGGAGCAACTCTTTGAAAGATCAACCTATCATTTTTTTCATTGTTATTAGAGGCAGGAGGACAGAGTTATTGTGTTTTCTTTACAAACTAACTGTACATGATCTAGATTTAAAGAAAAGTGACTTTTTTAGCTCTAACTAACGGTCCCTTTTGAAACTCCGGGAAACATCTTTGCTACCAAAATAATCATGCTTTATGGTGCCCTAGCCATCTAAAAGTGAAAAACCCAAAATTTGACTCTGTGCAGGACAAAAATGTCACAAGAACCATAGCATTTTGGAGAAGCATGAAAGTAGAAAAGAAATATGTTACAATTCTATTACAATAATATCTTACCACATTTAAACCTGTTTAGAACCTTTTACGTTTAACGCCTTAGTTTCTCATTACTGTTGAACTAGGGAATTGTCATTAGTATGAAGCAAGAAACTAACAGATATATAATTGTTCAAGACAGTCAAGACAGTGAAGAATATTATCAGAAAAATCTTAAAGAAGAAAATTTGTATTAATATAAGAAAAATAACAGATTTGTGTTTTTAATAATATTTGTGTCAAAATATTACTGACATATTTGATTCTTGGATGAACTAGTCCCTTAATTTTGGTATTAAGAAGTCTTTTCATGGGGCTAGATATTCTGAGGGATACGATATGTATAAGTCATACCTCAATTTTTAGTGGTCATATAGTGTAGATAATTTATGAGCTCCAAATATTTAGCTTTATTCAATTTGAGGGCCTTAAGATAAATTACTGCCTGGAAGTTTAAAGAGAAAAAATTCAGGGACAAATTGAAAGGCACTGGAATAGTTCCTGTCCATACCGAATCCATAAATTAATAGATTGAGAAGCTAGTCTAAAATTAGTTGTTTAGAAATCAAAAATTATGTTTTAGTACATGACATATTAGCAAAATTTGGTCTACTGTGCTGTTTTGAGCATAAAGAGTTTTTTCATTTATGCATTAGTATATGAAGATAGTTTATATAATACAATAGAAAACCTTTTTTAAAAAATTTATAATTGGTTCTTTTTAGTTACACTTGACAGTGGAATCCATTTTGACATTATTATAAAAGCATGAAATATATCTTGTTCTAATTCAGTCCCTAGTACTGCTCCAAAACTCTTTTTAAAATAATAAAAAAGAAATGTAAAAGTTAAGGAATAAATTTTGATTTGTCTTTCGTTATCTGAAGAAGAATGTAAGTTACCCAAAGTCCAGTTGTGCTTTGATTAATTTTTTTTCTGCTTGACAATTGGTCTTTAAACCAAAATATTTGAAATAGATTTAGAATCTATGGTGTCATTCAATCCTGGATTTCCCTAAACATAGGAAAAATTAAAATAATACTTTCTCAATTTGAAAGAAATATACTATAAACATTTGGATAATAATTTTTAAATTAAAAAATAAAAATTATAATTAACACTTTAGTTTGTACCCTTTCCACATGTGTATATAAATATATCTTCATATGCACACATATGTACACAAAAATATTGGCATATATGTGCAGGTGTAAACTTTTCCACTCAATAGTTTATAATAAACACCTTTTATCATTTAATGATTCTTACTCAATATTGTATGTCAAGATTACATGGTACTACATGCTATGAATAAGGTAATTTATTTTACTATCTTTTAGTTTGTGTATATGTAATGTAATTTCACCAATTTCTTACCATTATTAATATAACACCACTAAATATCCTTATAATAATTATTGAGTTGCATCTCTGGATATTTTATGTGACTAAACACTTTTTTACTTTGATTTTATCTAAAAACTATGAATAATTTTAAGACTTTTGAATATATTATGCAAAATTATTTTAGAATGATGCACACTCAAAAATACTAAACATTGTCATTTTTAAAAATGATCTGTGGCACCTCATAATCCCACCAATTATTCTAATATGTATAAATATTTTAAATAAGAAACTACCTTTGCAGTATACTATTAACATAAAATCAACTTCAGCTATTTTTCCTCATAGAAAGATTTTGAAAAAGTCACCATCATCACATCTTGATGATGATCACTTTAGATAGACATTTGAAGTGATTTTTTTTAAAAAAATTCCTACTTATTATCTTTCTAATTTTTTTATTTTAAAAAGGTAGCAGTTTTTAAAAACATTTTATTAAAAATAACTCCATCAAATAAAATCAGGTATTGAAACATATAGACAAGAACTATGACAATTATACTAGTAGTAAGAATAAGCACTCTGGAATTCTGGAATACCATTCACTCAAAAGCATCAATTTATTTAATTTAATTGTTATTTATGATCAAACTATACATTTCCCCTAAGTACAATTTTTACATACATATAAAGACCTGATTCACCTCAACAAAATAAAATAATAATAATAGAAGAATTAATTGGAGCAGCCATTTATTAAGGAAAGAAATGTTTATGTAAATGAAATATTTCTTAACCTTTTATTTTTTTAATAACCTAGCCAATTTCAACTAGTGATTTAGCCAGTTGGCATTTATATTGAGATTACAGTTGAAACTATGCATTCAGAAATGGTGCTGTATCTTTGTGTTATTTGTCAAGTAGCTGAACTATATAAAATTATTTTGTTTCCATCCTGTCCTTTACTCACTATTCCCTCCTTGACAATAGGAAGACAGTCTAGTGGTTAGATGATACCAACCTAATAAACTGTTCTTTTTAAACTGTTGGTTCAATTCAGACTCTTCTCTGCCAAGAACAGAACTTAACTTTATGTAAATTAAGTAAAATATAAAACTGAAGCAAAAGAGATATTATTTTTTTAATAAACCCCCAATGGACCAAAGAGCAATAGGACACTCACTGGGCCCGAGTGTAGAAGGCCAGACATGGTTGGCCAGAACCTATGGAGTCACAAGAAAAGGAAAACAGAGGGTGCTCAAACAATCAAGCCAGCATAATGCCTCTATGATCAGTGAGATCAAGTCTTTCGCCATTTTTTCAATCACTCTCTTAAAACTTAAAGTTCCTAAAAAGGGTGCTATGGGCCAAGCTTAGACCATGTGTTGCCCTTGTCTACAAGGTGAGAGGCAATCAGGGTAAAAGGAAACAACACCCTCCATGAATAACCCAAGTGGAAGAGTGGCAATGTCCAAAATAAAATTAGGGCACAAGTGAAAATGGGACTAGCTGTTGACCAACCAATAATGGCAAATGTTCACTGCAATGGACTGAAGTTAGTCTCTCAGGCCTTTCTTCCTTGCCTCATACCCTAACTCTTTGAGTGGCTGATGATCAAAACATATCAGTGAGCCATAAAATCACTTTTGTAGGCCATAACCACCTCCTTGAAAGAAAAGTTGAATGGTGTAGAAAATATCAGAGCACATTACATACATTTTCTATTTTTCTCTTTTTTATGTGTCTAGGGGATATTTGCTTGGTTGTGTATTTGTGTATTTAGCGTGGTCCACAAAGTTTTAAAAAACTTTGACCACTATTTTTACCAGCATTCTGCAGAACCAACAATACATGTAATCCCTGATCTGGGCTACTTCAGTCTGAAAAGGGCATATGGAATTTCACATAACATACTGTTCCAAGGCTTTCATGATGAATCACTTTAAGTAGCTTATATGACAAAGTGATTTCCTCATTTTTGTCCCCACACATGGTCATTAAATTTTATTTAACTGGGACAAATAATTTGTGTCACAATCTCTATCATCTTTTCTTAAACCTTACAGCACCACAAATGAGAAAATGCCCAATGTGGCAATTTTTCATCTTGAGTGTTTTCATATCATTATAATTCCATTAAATCTTGTTGAATCAGTCAACTCTTGGTTCTTCCACAAAGTTTTGCCAATTCCTGCAACCCACACTGAATGCTTTTCTTTCTCTGAATTCCTTTGACATTAACTCCCAATGTTTCTTCACACAGCTGTATTATCTCACACAAACTAAATACATCTCAAATCTAGATAAAAGACATCTGACCATCCCAAAAAAGTTACAAATCCCATGCACTAAAACCAGTGCCTTGTACTCATGAGAAAATGCTCAAGAAACGTGTCTAAAACTCATTTTCACTACTTTATGATTTCTCTATACACAATTCAAATAAGCATACCTAGCAGTAGGAGCCAATCAATAAACAAACAAACAAACTGGTTTCTAAACCCAAAGAAGCTTAATTGAAAGCAAAATTCAAAAGTGGTGTATGTAACAGACTGAATTGTGTCCCCTTGAAACTCATGCTATAGCCCTTACTCCTAATGTGCCTATTTGAAGTAAGGAAGTGATGAAGGTTAAATGAAGTCATGAGAGTAGAGGCTTAATTCTATAAGGTTTGTGTCCTTATATTAAGCAACCTGAGAGCTCACTCCCTTCCTCTGTATGTCAGTACACAGCAAGAACCAAGCCATCTGCAAGTTAAAAAGAGAGGATCATCACTGGAAAAGGAACCGTGCTAGAAATTTGATCTTTCACTTTTTAACCTCCACAACTGTGAGAAAATATCTGCTGTGTAAGCTCTTTCATGCTACAGTATTTTTTTTTAATTTTTTTTATTGGTTGTTCACAACATTACAAAGCTCTTGACATATTATATTTCATACATTAGATTGAAGTGGGTTATGAACTCCCAATTTAACCCCAAATGCAGATTGCAGAATCACGTCGGTTACACATCCACAATTTTACATAATGCCCTATTAGTAAGTGTTGTATTCTGCTACCTTTCCTATCTCCTACTATCCCCCCTCCCCTCCCCTCCCATCTTCTCTCCCTACCCCATCTACTGTAATTCATTTCTCTCCTTGTTTATTTTCCCATTCCCCTCACAACCTCTTATATGTAATTTTGTATAGCAATGAGGGTCTCCCTTCATTTCCATGCAATTTCCCTTTTCTCTCCCTTTCCCTCCCATCTCATGTCTCTGTTTAATGTTAATCTTTTCTTCCTGCTCTTCCTCCCTGCTCTGTTCATAGTTGCTCTCATTATATCAAAGAAGACATTTGGTATTTGTTTTTTTAGGGATTGGCTAGCGTCACTAAGCATAATCTGCCCTAGTGCCATCCATTTCCCTGCAAATTCTATGATTTTGCCATTTTTTATTGCTGCATAGTACTCCATTGTGTATATATGCCACATTTTTTTTATCCATTCATCTATTGAAGGGCATCTGGGTTGGTTCCACAGTCTAGCTATTATGAAATGTGCTGCTATGAACATCGATGTGGTAGTATCCCTGTAGCATGCTCTTTTAAGGTCTTCAGGGAATAGTCCGAGAAGGGCAATAGCAGGGTCAAATGGTGGTTCCATTCCTAGCTTTCCCAGGAATCTCCAAACTGCTTTCCAAATTGGCCACACCAATTTGCAGTCCCACCAGCAATGTACAAGAGTACCCTTTTCTCCACATCCTAGCCAGCACTTGTTGTTGTTTGACTTCATAGTGGCTGCCAATCTTACTGGAGTGAGATGGTATCTTAGGGTGGATTTGATTTGCATTTCTCTGACTGCTAGAGATGGTGAGCATTTTTTCATGTACTTGTTGATTGATTGTATATCCTCCTCTGAGAAGTGTCTGTTCAGGTCCTTGGCCCATTTGTTGAATGGGTTATTTGTTATCTTCTTGTCTAATTTTTTGAGTTCTTTGTATACTCTGGATATTAGGGCTCTATCTGAAGTGTGAGGAGTAAAGATTTGTTCCCAGGATGTAGGCTCCCTATTTACCTCTCTTATTGTTTCTCTTGCTGAGAAAAAAACTTTTTAGTTTAAGTAAGTCCCATTTGTTTATTCTAGTTATTAACTCTTGTGCTATGGGTGTCCTATTAAGGAATTTGGTGCCTGACCCCACAATATGTAGATCAGAGCCAACTTTTTCTTCTATCAGACGCAGAGTCTCTGATTTGATATCAAGCTCCTTGATCCATTTTGAGTTAACTTTTGTGCATGGCGAGAGAAAGGGATTCAGTTTCATTTTGATGCATATGGATTTCCAGTTTTCCAAGCACCATTTGTTGAAGATGCTATCCTTCCTCCATTGCATGCTCTTAGCCCCTTTATCAAATATAAGATAGTTGTAATTTTGTGGATTAGTCTCTGTGTCCTCTATTCTATACCATTGGTCCACCCGCCTGTTTTGGTACCAGTACCATGCTGTTTTTGTCACTATTGCTCTGTAATATAGTTTGAAATCTGGTATCGCTATACCGCCTGATTCACACTTCCTGCTTAGAATTGCTTTTGCTCTTCTGGGTCTTTTATTTTTCCATATGAATTTCATGATTGCTTTATCTATTTCTACAAGAAATGCCGTTGGGATTTTGATTGGCATTGCATTAAACCTATAGAGAACTTTGGGTAATATCGCCATTTTGATACTGTTACTTCTGCCTATCCATGAACAGGGTATATTTTTCCATCTTCTAAGATCTTCTTCTACCTCTCTCTTTAGGGTTCTGTAGTTTTCATTGTATAAATCTTTCACCTCTTTTGTTAGGTTGATTCCCAAGTATTTTTTTTTTTTTGAGTATATTGTGAATGGAGTGTTTTTCCTCATTTCCATTTCAGAAGTTTTGTCAATGATATACAGAAATGCCTTTGATTTATGCGTGTTGATTTTATATCCTGCCACTTTGCTGAATTCATTTATTAGTTCTAGTAGTTTCTTTGTAGACCCTTTTGGGTCTTCTAGGTATAGAATCATGTCATCTGCAAATAGTGATAATTTAAGTTCTTCTTTTCCTATTTTTATGCCTTTAATTTCTTTCGTCTGTCTAATTGCTCTGGCCAGTGTTTCGAGAACTATATTGAATAGAAGTGGTGATAGGGGGCATCCCTGTCTTGTTCCAGATTTTAGAGGGAATGCCTTTCACTTTTGTCCATTCAGAATGATGCTAGCCTGAGGCTTAGCATAGATAGCTTTTACAATGTCAAGGTAAGTTCCTGTTATCCCTAGTTTTTCTAACGTTTTGAACATAAAGGGATGCTGTACTTTGTCGAATGCTTTCTCTGCATCTATCGAGATGAATGGTTCTTATCTTTAAGTCTATTGATGTGGTGAATAACATTTATTGATTTCCGTATATTGAACCATCCTTGCATCCCAGGGATGAATCCTACTTGATCATGGTGCACAATTTTTTTGATGTGTTTTTGTATTCGATTCGCCAGAATTTTATTGAGGATTTTTGCATCTAGGTTCATTAGAGGTATTGGTCCGTAGTTTTCTTTCTTTGAGGTGTCTTTGTCTGGTTTCGGAATCAGGGTGATGTTGGCCTCATAGAATGAATTTGGAAGAGCTCCCTCTTTTTCTATTTCCTGAAATAACTTGAAAAATATTGGTATTAATTCGTCTTTAAAGGTTTTGTAAAACTCCGCTGTATACCCATCCGGTCCTGGGCTTTTCTTGGTTGGTAGTCTTTTGATGGCTTCTTCAATTTCATCCATTGATATTGGTCTGTTCAAATTGTGTGTATCCTCCTGACTCAGTCTGGGCAAATCATATGACTTAAGAAATTTATCGATGTCTTCACTATCTTCTATTTTATTGGAATATAGGTTTTCAAAATAATTTCTAATTGTCTTCTGTATTTCTGTAGCATCTGTTGTGATATTGCCTTTTTCATCCCGTATGTTAGTAATTTGAGTTCTCTCTCTTCTTCTCTTCATTAGTATGGCTAGGGGTCTGTCGATCTTATTTATTTTTTCAAAGAACCAACTTTTTGTTTTGTTAATTTTTTCAATAGTTTCTTTTGTTTCAATTTCATTGATTTCCGCTCTGATTTTAATTATTTCTTGCCTTCTGCTACATTTGCTGTTGTTTTGCTCTTCCTTTTCTAGGGCTTTGAGATGAAGTGTGAGCTCATTTATTTGTTGGTTTTTTCTTTTTTTGAGGAATGACCACTAGGCGATGAATTTTCCTCTTAAATCTGCTTTCATTGTGTCCCATAGATTCCGATATGTTGTGTCTGTATTTTCATTTATCTCTAAGAATTTTTTGATTTCTTCCTTTATGTCTTCTGTAACCCATTGATCATTCAGTAACATATTGTTCATTTTCCATGTGATGTAGGATTTTTCCTTCCTTCTTTTATCATTGATTTCCAGTTTCATTCCATTATGATCAGATAAAATGCATGATATTATCTCCACCCCTTTATATTTACTGAGGGTTGCCCTATGGCATAATATATGGTCTATTTTTGAGAAGGATCCATGTGCTGCTGAGAAAAAAGTATATCCATTTGATGATGGTTGATATATTCTATATATGTCAGTTAAGTCTAGGTTATTGATTGTGGTATTGAGTTCTATAGTTTCTTTATTCAACTTTTGTTTGGAGGATCTGTCCAATGGTGAGAGAGGTGTGTTGAAGTCACCCATAATATTTTCTCTTTGTTCTGTATATTGGATATCTTCATAACAATGTGTCTTGGCGTTGGTCTACTGTGATTTTGTCTGCTCGGTGTCCTGTATGCATCTTCAATTTGTATATCTGCTTCCTTTTTTATTTCTGGAAAGTTTTCTGTAATTATTTCATTCAGCAGGTTACTCATTCCCTTGGTTTGAATCTCTGTACCTTCTTCTATCCCAATGACTCGTAAGTTTGTTTTTTTTATGTTATCCCATAACTCTTGGATGTTTTTCTCATGATTTTTTACCAGCCTTTCTGAGTTGGCTAGACTCTTTTCAAGATGATATATTTTGTCTTCATTATCTGACGTTCTGGCTTCTACTTGCTCCACTCTGTTAGTGATACTCTCAATTGAGTTTTTAATTTGGTTTATCATTTCCTTCATTTCTAGAATTATTGTTTGATTATTTTTTATAATCTCTATCTCCTGATAAAGATGCTTAACTTCTTCTTTTATCTGTTTATGTAATTCATTCTCAATGTGTTCTTTCGCTGCTTGAATTTGCTGTCTTGTATCCTCTTTAAGGTTCCATTCCATCTGTCTAAAGTGTTCCTTGAGTTCTTTATATGACCATTTTTCTGATGACTCTAGGTCCTCCTGAATATTTAGGCTGTCCTGCATTGTTTGTACTCCTTTTCTTCCTTGCTTTTTGAAGCTGCTCATGTTACTTCTTGTCTGTTTGACTGCTGAGTTACTGTTTACTCCTATAAATTTATTTGATGCTTGGGAGGAAAGGTATTAGAAGGGAAGGGAAGAAGTCACTAAAGAGAATGAGAGTAAGCAGATAGAATTCAAGGAAGGGGGGATAAGATAATTGAAAAGAAATGAAAAGGCAAATGAAGAAAAAATAGGAAATAGAAAAAGAAAATTTTAAAAAAAATAATAATAAAAAATTAAAATTAAAATTAGAAGAAAAAAAATTTAAAAAAATTGTTAAAAAAAATTTAAAAAAACAACAAGAAAAATGAAAATGAAAGAAAAACCCAAATCAAAAAAAAAAGAGAAAAGAAAAAAGAAAAAAAAAACTAATAAATACAGTCTGAGAGTTTGATTAATTTCTCTTCCAGTAGCTGGCACTGTGCCCACCAGGTCAAGTTTCTCTTGTCAACACGCGGGAACCAATCACTGTGCAGCAGCTCCTCCCAGACTGGGCGAGTCTCCAATCCTGAGTGCCTAGGGCCTCCTCTTGTGTCTAGTCACTTCCCACTTTTCCTCTAGCCAGGCCCCTCTCACGGGTGCCGCTCACCACAATACTGGCTACACGCCAGGTCTGCTGCTCCCGGGAGCCCTGTTTTCATGAACGACTGGGCACACTCTCCCAGTTTGCCATTCCCTCAGACCCTAAGTTTGTAGAGCTTGGGGCTGAGAATCCTCAGGGAATTTTACTTGCCCTCCGATAGCCACGCCCCCAGTATCTGGTGCAAGAGACCTCGGCTGTCAGCGCCACCTCTGATTCCCTCGGTCTGGCTATCACGCTCACGGGAGAGCTGGGAGGGGCCCTTAAGGTTTCCCTGATGTGTAGAGAGGGAAGGCTAGGGAATTACACACCTGTAACCACAGGTTTCAATGAAGTTATCTCCTCCACCGCAGTCTGATGACGTCAGTTCTCTGCCATGGTGGTATCTCTTGCAAAAAGCAACAGTTCGTTTCCCTTTTCCAGGTGACCAATGCAACGGGTGGGTCCTTACTGTCTCTCCCAAGCCCCATTTCAAACCTGTGGCCACTACCTATGAAGGCTCGGTTGGCATTTACCTCCGTAGGATCAGAAGGGCTGACCAGTTGTTTCAGCCGGATGGATTAGTGCTGAGTCACAGCTGTTTGTCTGCGGGAAGCAGGCGAACGGGAACTTGAATTCAGCCGATCTGGGCTCAATGTGTGTTCTGAGAGGCCCAGACTGTTCGCCCCAGATCCACGTCAGCTCAGCATTGCCTAGTGATCCTGAGCAAACAGATTTAGGTTGTTTACGACTCCCTATGCCTGCACAGCTGAAGAGGTCAGAGACTTGATCTCTCCGTGCCCGCCGCCATGTTGGAATCCCCTGCTACGGTATTTTGTATGGCAGCCCAAGCTAACTAGGAGCTGGGAAACTAGAGTGAGGCAGGTAGGCAGATATCACATTTTTGTGAAAGGGCTGTCAGGATAAGCACTCATACACCTACACACACACACACACACACACACACACACTGCATGCATGAACACAAAATTCCAAATGTAGCTTGTGATTAAAATTTTAACAAATAGAAAAAAAAAATTTCAACAGAACTTGAGTATCTTATTCAAAGAATAAATGCTTGTTACAGAGCTATTGATTCATTTAAAAGATTGATATATTCAGTATATTTTTATAGCAATAAATGGCAGTATCTTAATTTTTTAATATTTAATTGTTTAGACTTAAATATTTTGTTTCTTCTTGTTAAATTGATGAAATATGGTGTCCCCCCCAAATTTTTCCCCCAAAATTCTTTGTAGTTGAATCTTATTGTTAACAATTCACAAAATATAATTTCACTACTGGGTGACCATAAGCAATTTAAGGGGAGCAATCACCTCTTATACTCATTACTAAATACTCTAGAAATTATTAGTTGAAACAATATCAGAAAACTATAAGTGCCATACATTAGAAATGGATTAATTTATCATTAAATGCTTGAATAAATTTTAAATATCATCTTTATTTAAACAACATTATCAAGAGCAGATGCAATTTTGTAAGTAAAATACAGAATTTATAACATTTGACTTTTTTTCCCCTCTTAGTTTTAAAATATACCTGGACCTTAACCATTTTATAAGGAAGAACAAGTCTATTTTATGGAAACCAGGTGTCAGCAGAAAATAAGCACCTACGTAAGGTGTAGACTTGCTTATGACTAAATTCTGAGACAGACATTCAGGTGCAAATGTTCATCCCTCTTTTAAAGGACCCATATGCCTTATAAACTATATTATAATGAAGAATAGAATTCTATTCCACAGTTTGTTTGCATAGCACCAACTGCTCATTTTCAGGAAAAAATTCATATAAAGTTTTTCACTCCTACAGCATGTGTCCATTTAGATTATGGTCTTAAAAAGACCACTCACCATAGACTTCAAAGAACACAAAGAATAAAATATATGTGAACACAGAAACTTATACGACATTTTTTTTAGTATGTTTGTATACATATGAACTCTACAAGATCAACCTTGGAAAATTTGGGTTTGCCACAATGTTCCTTTTCTTATTCTCCTCCTCCTCCTCCTCCTTTTTCCTTTTTTTAAATTATTTTTTTATTTATATATGACAGTAGAATGCATTATAATTCTTATTTCACATACAGAGCAAAATTTTTCATACTCTGGTTGTTTCAAAGTATAGTCATACCAATTCACGTCCTCCTCCTTTTTTTCTAATAGTATAAATGCTTTATTTAACACTTGCAGGTCATCCCTGCAGGCCAAATGGTAGATATCCAGGACCCAGCAAATACCATTTTTAAGTTTATTATTTAGTTATATTTTAGAATGAAATTGGAAACATTATTAAGGAATATTTGTGGACACTTTAGTTCATCAAAGAGTGAATATTTTAGTCGTCTTCTATATATAAACCATTTTCTAACCCAATACATATAAAGTTAATTAGGAGCAGGATTCAAATACTTCTTAGTTTTGATTTGATTGATTTTTTGCAACAAATGTGTGTGCACATCTCTAAGATGAATCTATTTCAACACCTTTTTTTTAGTTGTTGATGGACTCATATTTATTTTTATTAATTTATATGTGGTCCTGAGAATTGAACCCACTGCCTCACACATGCTAGGCAAGCACTCTACCACTGAGCCACACCTCAGTCCTCAATACACATTTTTAAACTGTAGAAATCATTTAAAGCATAGTAGTCCTGTAAAAATCAAAGAAACTTTTCCCTTTTATATCACAATCTGTTTAAATTTGCTGACAGTAGTAATTTCCAGGGCTTTACCACAAGTATAGATTCTGACAACTCTTTTTCCTACTGTCAAATTCAACAGTGTTGATGTTGAAATAGTAATTCATAGAGAAATTATTTAAATTAAGAGATATTTTAAAATGATACTTATATAAATACACCAACAGGTTTTTTCAAATTGCGGAGGGTATGTTTTCCTTTCAAATGTCCTCAAAAGAATAACAGGTGTGTATAGATGGAACTGCTAAAATTCATCAAAATATAAGATATAATTTTATTAAAATATATAAAAGAGTTTCTGATACTATTTTTTAAATTTTTTGTAGTTATAGATGCAAAGCATGCCTTTATTTTATTTATTTTTATGCGGTGCTGAGAATCAAACCAGTGCCTCACATGTGCTAGTCAAGTGCTCTGCTACTGAGCTACAGCCCCAGCCCTCTGATACTTTTTTACTTATAAAAGCCACAGGAATATTTTCCACAAAATTATCTCACTGAGCATGAAATCATGCAAAATGATTTGCAAGGAAAAGGAGAAAATGCTAATCCAGTGACAGCAGCAGGAACCACAGGGACAAGCAGGGTGACATAAGTGTGCCTCCAGAGGGCAATGAAAATGACCAGAATTGGCATATTTTCCAGCAGGTGACAACCTCTATTAAACCAATTCTGTTCTGCTTTAGCTCAACAATCAAATCAGAAGAAAATATTAATTAACAATTGAATCATCATAAACTGAGCACATCAGAGCATTTGCTGCCCTGTGCTTTCAATCTTTGCCACAGCATGGCACATGAAAGGATGCTGTTTGTACAGCACAGGGGGATAAACAGAGGATATAATTGACTCCACAACTTCAGCCACCTTAGGCTGCCCCAGGGCTAAGGAACAAAAATATCAGTCTCACCATAAAGAATTCTGAGACACATTGATTAGAAACCTGTGTCCTAACCAACTGACAATGGAAACGTGATCTATAACAACATCCCAAATTGACACATATTAGCTACCACGTGCCCAAAAAATTAATAAATATTCATTGAATATCTACTATCCACAAGGCTCTACTTTATTTTAATTTAGTTGTAGTTTTAATCAATGAATGATAATTGCATATTTTATGGTGTACAATGTGTTGTTTTTATAAATGTACACATGGTAGAATGAAAGGGCTATTTTTAATGACTGTACAAGCAGGTGGATTTGAAACTAGACTAAGTTCTAATGTCATCTTGTGGGCAGCAGGGTCCAATGAAAGATATAAGCAAAGGATAAGAATATTTTTAAATATACAAATCTAGAAAATTTCAACACACATTTGAAAAATGAACCTAGAAAGATAGTTCAGTTCAATATTTTTTTTATTCTCTTTAGAAGTGAGTTTGAACTAAATAGTTTAGTAAAAGCATCCCATAATTATTATTAGAAGTGAAAGGAGGAGCAAGAAATTAGGTGGCTTATGGGGTACTTCAAGGAGTTCGATTTGGTATAAAAATGTCCAGATAACTGGAAAGGAGAGAAAATGAAGCCAAGAATCTCAAGGTGTGACAAGTGTGAGAAATTAAGGGCTTCCAGGACAGGAATGAAAAATAAATGAAGATGCAAAAGATATAATAAAGACATTAGCAGCACAACTTCATGACTAACTAATAGTTTTGAATGGACATAAGAAGCGAAACGTAAAAGTCAAGATATTTACAGGTTTCTGATCTGGAACATAGGAAATATGTGACATCATTATTAAAGTAAGTTGGAAGAAAGAAATAACAAATTAGATTTTAGATATTTTAAAAGCTTGAGAGATGATATTGGAAACTATAAATATGAACAAGAGTTCCAAGAGAGAAAAAAAATGGTAAATAATGGTTAGAGGCAACTTATATAGTCATAGTGACAATATTCTTAAAATTTCAAAAGTGTATATAAGTTCATCATACCATATAAAAATTTTTATTCCACAAATCTCTTCCAACTATCCACCAACTATTCATTCAAATAGCATACAGTAGATATTTAAATGCCTAATGTGGTAGGACAGGAACATACTTTGGAGAACAAAATCAACATAGCTCTTGACCTCAAGGAGCTCACAGCACAGTGAGGGAGACTGGCACTAAGCAAAAATTCATATAAATAAATATATAATTTGCCAACTGGGAATAAATGCTGTGAATTCAAATTTTAAATTCCATGGGAAATTATTATTGTTAAGTCATAAATCTCCTTTATACTAAATTCTTAAATTTTTCAAGGAACTATAGTTCATTTTAAATAATTAACATTGGCTTTAATTAGAGTTGTTTTATATTTAGAAATATAATTGCAAAGGAGCACCATAACCGTCTGCCTCTTTGTTCTCCCATAATGCTTTCTGCTCATACATCTGTCTCCCTTCCTTGACCGTAAACTCTTTGAGAACACTCAAGTGGGGCTTATATTATAAAAGGCCTAGCACAATGCCTGGCACATGGCAGGCACCATAAAATGTGTGAATTTATAAGAAAGTGATTATTAGCAGGAAAAAATTATTAGGGAACCTTTCATATTTTTATTTTCACCCTTCATCCCAGTATCACAAATATCTGAATATCTACCATACATTGGGTGCTGTGTTAGTCACTGAATCACCAGGAAATAAAAAATTAGTACTTACACTGAAAGAATTTAAAATCTAAGCACACAGATATACAAATCACATAGCATTTCATGGTTCACAAACTGTGTTCCCATACAGTATCTCTTCTTATTCTCACAATAATCTTGTGATGAGTCTGATAAGCAAAGCAGATGCACTGAGATTAAGTTCCTTACCCATTGCCTGGCAGAGTGAGTGCTGTAACTGAAGAAAGGTACTATCTAATTCAGTTTGGGGTCGAGGGATAGCAGATAATCAGATTTCAGAAAAAGGTAAAGTATAGCTTAGGTATTCAGACTTACAACTTAAAATCAATTCAGCCTCGATTTTTTTTTATCTTAGATGCCAAGAAATAGTTATGTACAAAATAAAAATTAAATCAGTACTAGTAACATAATACATTTAACCTGAGATTTAAAAATATTACTTCAATAACCTTCATAAAAACTAAAGGGTTTATACATTTGAAGAAAAAATATAAGTATTTGTACATGCATTATTTTGTATAATTAGTGAAATTACCATCTATTTAGTGTTATTTTTTAAATAAGAAATAGTGATAGCTCATGATTCTTCGTAATGTAGTCAAAAATTATTTTTCAGTTCCAGGTATCAAGAAAATATGAGGAATGAGGGATAAGTCTTGAGGAGCTGGAATGCCGCAGTCCGGCTGCAGCAAAATAACCGGGGGGTGACGAGCAACTTGTGTACATTGATGCAGCAGGAGTGGGAGCCATTTATTGTAGGACAGGAGGGGTATATATACATTCCACACAGCTTATCTTAATTAACATAAGCTAGATACAGCAGTCAACCAATAAGGAATCTCCACACTTAATGGCTCGCTGGCGTTACTTCACAAACTACTCCCTCTGGCAAAATGCCAGGCGCCATCCTGACTTGTTTCCAGACCCTAACATTTGCCAGGCGCCATCCTGACTTGTTTACAGACCTTAACACTTGAACATCTTATAGTAGATGCCTTTTGTTACCTTCAGTTCTCCTACTGCCTTCTGTCTAGCCTGCACTCTCAGGGCAGATTGAGCCAGAGGTGGGTGGATTACTGATCCAAGCAGGTCAATCATATTTTCTCAGGAGAACTTGAAATAAGAAATGAATAAACTGAGCCTAGGGAACATAATTTCAACAAAAGCATGAAAGGAAAGCCCCCAGATCTCCTTTGCTGAGGACCCAGGAGCTACCCAGGTCTTCCATTTCTGAAGCTTATTTATTCCATCATGTACCCCAGTGGTTTTGAAAATATTTACTAAAAAAAAAAAAAAAAGAAAAAACCCAACAGGGTTGGGAATATCACTCAGTGGTATTTATCCAAAAGAACTAACAGTATACTATAGTAATACAGGTACATCAATGTTTATAACCATGTAATTCACAATAGCCAAGCTATGGAACCAGCCCAGGTGCCATCAACAGATGAATGGATAGAGAAGATGTGGTATATGTACACAATGGCGTTTTATGTATCCATAAAGAAGAATGAAATTATGGCATTTGCTGGTAAATGAATGGAACTAGAGAACATGCTGAGTAAAATAAGCCAGAAAGTTAAGAGACAGACATTTTCTCTCAAATATGGAAGCCGGAGAAAAATAAGGGGGAAAAAAAGAGGGAAAGAAATCCCATCAAAATAAAAGGGTGATTAGTAAGAACAAGACGGAAATTGAGGGGGAAGAAAGAGGGACAGAAAAAGGGAGGAGCTACAGATATTAATTAACTAAATTATGCTATGCATACATATGAATAATACATATGTGTGTGTGTGTGTGTGTGTGTGTGTGTGTGTGTGTGTGTAGAATGGTCATGCAAGCCTATACCTGAGCTATTTTGGAGGCTGAGGCAGGAGAATCTCACGTTTCAGACCAGCCTCTAAAACAAAAACAAAAACAAGAAAAAGACTGGGGATGTAAGCTCAGTGTTAAATCACCTGTAGTTCAGTTGCTCGTCACAGGGAACATAAATTCCAAAAATAAAATATATAAATTGTCTTAAGTATATAAAATTCTTTTATTTAATTTTTTACTTAGACTAGGTAAAAAGGAATAATTTCCTTTTCTAAATGTATTTATTTATTAGGGAATTGGGTGGGACATGGAGGCCTTACTAGTCTTACAGAGTTGATGTAATTAAATCAGAAATAAATAATAGAACAGATATAATAGGGAGGATCTTTAATTTTAATCCAAATTTCTAAATTTATTGAATTCTTATTCCAACAATTAGGAAAATTATCAATTAAAAAAGTTTCTTTGATAAATAAGAAAATATCAATCCAAATTAGCAATGGACACATGACACAATAATGCCAAGTTTGACTTTTGTATGAAGTGTATAAGTCCTGTGACATGCTAATTAAATGGTCCCAAAACAACCATTATTGCTCATCCAAGAAGTTCAGTCTAGATACTAAGAGGATAATTCTACCTCTCAAGTTGCTTTTCTGAAGCCTTAGCTATACCATTTGACAGAGGTTACTTGTGTCAAAGAGTAATACCACAGGATGAGGCGGAGGTGGAACTCATTGAAAAATAAACAAGTCCATTAAAATCATTCTAATTAAGAAAATCATGTGTTTATTCAATTTAGTAGCCCATATGCTTTTCTTTTCAGATTGCTAAACAATTTTATTTATTTATTGAGTACTACAGAGCCTCTGAATTATTAAGTATTTCCTATCTTGTCATTGATTTTAAGAATTATGTTTGGTTTCAAAATTTTTAAGTGCCGTTTTTTAGAGTGTGCTAATGTTTTCAGGTTTCTGTATCTGAAGAATGAATTTCATTTTTCCTCTCTAGATTCTATTCTGGTTGACTAACAATCATTAATGATGGTTTTCAACTTGTGTCCTTATAAGACTACTATGATTTGAATATTGTTTGTCCCCAGAATTCATGCAGGAGTTTAATCCCCAGTCATGTTCATGGTCTTAAGAAGGTTGAACTTAATCTAACTATAAAGTTTATAGGTGGGGCATTGGAAAGTGATCAGGATTAAGTAAGGTCACTAGGATAGAGCCCCTGTGATTGAATCTTGATGGCTTTATAAGAAGAGGAAAAGAAACTATACATCTATTCATGGGCTCCCTGTCTTTTGCATGTGATATGATGTTCTACATTGCTTCAATTATTTGCCAGCAAAAAAACCATGATGGACCTTGTACATCCAGAATCATTAGCCAAAACAAACCTCTTTTCTCTTCAAAGTAGCATGCCTCAGGTATTTCAAAACAGGAAGAAAAAAAAATCAACTAATGAAGTCTTAAAATGCAATGATCCCACTATTGGTAGGTTGGTTCTGATTGTAGATTCACAATTAATAATATCCCTCTCTCAAAATATCTAGTGAAGTCTAAACCAAAAATATTCTCACATCTAAGCGGTTTCATTACTTAGCTTAGAAAATCAGGAAACTAAAAACTTCAGTTAAGGAAATACCCAGATGTTAAATAATTGAGGCATTAGGTCAGCAGTCCTGAAAATTTTAAATCTTTATATATCATTGTTCCATAAAATTTAAACTTAGCCATAAAAATTACTATATACTTGAAATAAAGTATATAGTAATAAAATGAGTAATAGAAAAATTTTATTTGTTAGAATACAGATAAAAAAGCTTCAGTGTCTTCACTTCTCATAAGCATGTGTAAACCAAAGAAAAAACTTTCTCTCCAAATACCTACCTTAAAATTGAATTATATTTAAGGTACCTTTTTGTTATCCCATATATAATTGGTTTTCATGAAATGATGCACAAATGAAAGTAAGAGATCTATAATTAGTATGGTAATTTATCATCTGGAGTTTGAGGTTCAGTATGAACATTAAAATTATTCTAAAATGATTTTATATCTTTTTAAACATCAAATCAACAGTCTTAGAGATCATAACAATATAAAATCCCATTTCATCATTTTTACTCCAAGCAGAATATTTTCCTTTATGTCAAAAACTAAAGTCAATTTGCATTCACAGCTCATAAATCCTTTTCACACAACATTTGTTATCATTTATTCAGCTTTAGCATCAATAACAGCTAAAGTACTGGCTGAGTAAATAAGTATTTTCTTTAAGAAAGACTTAAATTCAGTCTATGGTTGAATTTAAATTAAACTTTAATCAGAACTTAGCCTTTCTGGCCCTTTGTAATTTGAATTTAAGAAGATAAAAATATCTATTACTGACTTTGAAAATACAAACCATTATAATCAGTCATATTTATCCTTCTGATAAAATGCACCATCTCCTATCCAATTTTTAAAAAATCTATGAGAAGGAACTGAATATAATATTATCCTTCCTGGGACTATTTATCTGTATATCAGGCTTTTTTCCATTAGAGGCAAGACGGTGGAAGCATTTTGTCAATGCAGTGGCAAGACAAGTTAGGAGGCATTCACAGTGTGATCTGTCAGGGAAAAAAATGATGTGGGAGACTTAAACATCCAAACAGACAGCTCCATGTTTCCTCCTCTTGGTTCATCCCTGCAGGAAGCAATATATCTATGGAAATACAGAGGTTAAGATCAGATTTTCCCTTTCTCTTCTCTACCTCAAAGTCGTTGAAATAGCTCTGTTTTGTTCTGAAGAAAGTTGTACCATGCTGGACAGCAGGACTCTCCTTGTGTGAGAGAAGCCTTCATTTGAGACAAAGAAAATATTCACAGCTCCCCTACCCACTCTGTCTCTAGCTGAGCTCATGGGCACACAGGGGCCAGTATGTTTCAACATAAGCTAATCAAAGACACTATGAACAAGAAAGGAGAACATTCAGATGTCCTGTCCAACTCACACCCTTCTCAGAAATACCAAGAATACCTCACCTACCAAAACAAAGGACAATCAGTTCCCAAAGGGTCTTTATGTTAGATCTTATAAAGACCAACTACTTTATTCTTAGCTAATAAAAATGTAAGCTCCAAGGCATAAAGGATGTGCCTAAGGTCTCCCAATTCCATGTCCAGTGTTATGTTCACTCTTGCTGTTCTATTGACACCATTACTGATGAATTCCATTTTGGTGCATTATTCTGCTCCTGCCCCGCTGTTAGAATGCAATTGCCACACTCTTCCACTTGGGGACTTTGCTCCTGCCATTTCTTTTCCTGCTCTTGGTTTTTCCTAAGGCTCCTTCTCAGTTCAGCTATTTCTCCTCAGTGATACCTTACCTGACCACCCTAACTAAATTTACCCTGCCTTCTCTTTCCTAGCATACATTTATCAAAATCTAAAATCATTTTCCTAATTTATTTTTATACTCAGTCATTGTCTCTCTTCTAAGCTAGAATATATGTTCCATGATGCAGACACGATAGTAATTTTCTTTGCCATACTGTGACATGTAATCTAACACAATAGTGCACTTCTACCAAACATTGCTATAAATTATGGCAGAAAAAAGAAAAATGAGCCGAGTTTTCCCACTTACCAACTGGGAACCTGTAATTTAATGATAGATGTAAATAACAAGACTTGAGTACACAAGTCTAAGAAGGGCAGAATTGGATAAAAACAATTTTTAAAATAAATCACTTATAAAGAAAGGGGCAACATAAATAACCACAGATGCTTTGTGGCTTATGATGGGATTACATCCTGATAGACCCAATGTAAGTGGGAAAGATCCTGAGTTTAAAATATATTTAGTGTAGCCAAGCTAAGGAACATCATAGCTTAGTCACACAGTACAGTGGAGAGCATCAGTTATTCACCCTTGTGATCACATGGTCAATGGAAAGCTGCAGCTCACTGCCACTATCGAGCATGGGAAGTTTTGTGCCACAAATTGCTAACCTAGGAAAAGATGAAAAATTCAAAATACAATTTCTACTTCATGTGTATTGATCTTACACCATCATAAATCTGTATAAAGCCAGAGGTTTCTTAGAAGAGGTAGTTGTATTTTGTTGTTGTTGTTGTTTTTGTTTATCTGAGGTATAGCTTGACTTTCACAGAGGCTGCAGGAGCATGCACCTGCCAGGAATGGGGAACATCTTGACCAAGATCTTGGAGAAGATAGTCATGACATTTGGAAAACATCTGGTTAGAGCAAAGGAGACAGGGAACCAAGAATATGGACACAGCAAAATAAGAACACTTCAGAGACTACATCTTCTCTTTATCAAGTCCCTCCCTTCAGTTCCACTTCCTTCCAAACCAACCCAGACATCAATTCCTCTCTTCAAGAACCTCAGACTCAGTTCTACCTATCCTTCAAAGTCTCCAAATTCAGTCAAAACATTTGTCTACATTTTTAGTACATGAGCTAGCAAAAATAAGTCCCTGAGCAGATCCATGTCCTAAGTACTCAATAATCCTTGGCATCTCTTTTTGCTATTCCTTATGGTACTTACCTAGAATGTTTTTTTCATTCCATGTTATCCCTTGCTTGTGTAATCCAGAAGGCCTGCAGCTAACGCTGGCTCTGTGTTCCAAACGATGTCCTTCCTGCATTTTGAGCTTCCTTTTGTTGCTCAGCACCCATCACGGTACTATATTCCCTGGATGGCAGAGTTTACCCCTGGACTGTGTGCTCCTAAAGGGCTAGAACTTATGTCTAATAAATTATGTATCTCATTCTAACATTTGTCTCTTGTTCATTTATTTCTTTTAGTTTACCATAACTCAAGATACATTCTAGATGCTGAATATATATTTTCTGATTTTATGAGTAAGTGAAGGAGTAATAGATAAGTAATACATAAGGACAGAATAAGTTGGGGGGAGTTGAAATTCCAAGTTGAACAGTTTGTATTTTTAAGCTTGGAAAATGATGTAAACTTGACATAATCAGATCTGTGTTTCAATACTGATTCTGGCAACGGGTCTCTGGCAATGCCTGAAGACGAAAACAAAGTGCAGAGGAAGAATCATATGGTAAGAAAATCAGTAAGCAGGCCATGACCAGGGTCTGAGTGGGGGTGATATGGGCTGTATTAAGACAGTAGCAGAAGGAAACAGTAAAGAACTCACGTAAGTTGGAAAATGATGGAATCAGTCAAATATGAATTGTAAATGACTCAATTGGCAATTGAAAATATAGGTCTGGAGGGGGATCCAACATGGCCGCCGGCGAGGAAGCAGGGATTCCAATGTCTCCACAGTAAGGGGATCAGAAAGACCCATTGGAACAGCGGCAGTCTACCTACTGAGGAACTTCTAGCCAAAATCTGTGAAGAGGGGACCTGCCGTGAATCGGTACGTTTATTAGAAGTGTCAGTTTGTCCCAAACAAGTGGATCTTGGCCGGCCACGCGGGCGCGGAGGGCCAGCCCCGCAGCCACCAGCCGCTTCAGAAAGCAGCCGGAGGCTCCGAGCGGCACGTCCCGCCGGAACCCGCAGACTGCACCCGCCACCTCGCAGTCCCGAGAGGCTCCGCTCTCGCTCAGCGAACAGGCACTCCACCCTCCCGGATCATAGCCAAGCAGCCGCAGCTGCCCGGCTCTACCGGCGGCCCGGCGCAGCGAGAAGTATCCCCACCTGGCCCAGCAGATAGCCCGTGCCCTCGGGGCCCTACTAACGGCCCCGCCCACCCGGCGAACGGCTCCCCCCCTTGAGACAGCGTGAAGGGAATCTAACCAACCCTTTACGAAATAGCGAACTGGGAACTAAAACCAGAGATTGTGTCAGACCAGAGACAAGCCAGTTCCACCCCTCCCTTCGGACACTCCGGCAAGGAGCCAGGGGCCCGCCTTAGCAGAGAGGGGAAGTCACCAAAGTTCGGACAAAGAGATTCCGTCCCAGCGGAATCTACTTTAGCAGGTGTGTGACTCCCACCCACATCAGATACAAACAACCGGGAAACTTCAAAATCTCTCTGTGGGCGTGACCCTAAGGGCCAAAGGACTCTCGACCCCCAACTCCCCCTACTGCCAGTGACGAGGGCGTGACTGTAGGGGCAGGGGGAAGCAGAGAAGACTCCCCACCCCCAAATCCCCCAACCGCGAACTGAGAGGGTGTGACGGTAGGGGCGGAGGGAAACAGAGGACACTCCAGACCCCCAACTCCTCCTACCGCCAGCAGTGTGGTTGTGACTGTAGGGGCTGAGGGAAGTAGAGGGAATCCTCGACCCCCAACTCCTATTACCACCAGCAGCGACACCAATGGTCCTAGCTGCCAGATTCCGAAGGTGTGCCCACCAAAGGGGTCCGGAAAAATTAAACAATTGACTCCCAGACTACAGCTCCACAGCACTGGGGCTTAGAAGAATGACAACGAGAGTGCTCAGTAGTTAGGGAAATAGAGCACTTGGTGGGGCTGAAAGTGTAACCAAATCCTTGGTGAACTGCCTCCGGTGAGCAGGACCTGGCTGGCTGGCTGGCAGGAGGAAGGGGAGGAGGGGCTGTAGAAGTGAGACGGCTCTGGACCAACAGGATTGAGAGACGTCCAGGAACCGCCTTACAGGGATTGCTGTTGACACATTGAGGGCAAAACTCAGCCCGGAGGGCACAGCTTTGCCTACGGGAAGAGAAAAAAATGGATCTCTAAAACCTAATTTTATTTCCTATTTCATTTTAACTGTTTCTCTCCCTTTTCCCTCTCTCTCTCCCCTTCCAAGTTATACGGCTCTTTCCATTCTACTCTATGCTATCTATCTCCCTCTCCTTCTTTCTTTTCAAGAGCACCTACCTTCCCCTTCCCCCCCCCAACTTTCATCCCAAGCATTACGTCCTCCATTTCGCGTAACTGTCTAAATACAAATAGGGGTGCGCCCTTACCCCGCGCCTGCAAGGTAGCCAGACCTACAACCCACCAGCAGGTCAGGTCCAGCAACCTGGGAGTGGCAGAGCCGCCCCACGCGCATGTAAGGTAGGCGCACCTGCTACCAACCAGCAGAACAGGCCCAGCGGCCTGCCGATGTGGTAGGCACAGCGCCCCAATTGGAGGAGGAGCAGAGCCCCTGCCTGCGCCTGCGCGGGAGACTTTGCAACTATACAAGAGTAATACAAATATATAGGGGGAAAATTCAACAACACAACAGTCTCAGTAAGCAGGAAGAAACGCGAACAGGATGAAGAGACAAGGAAAGAAAGGACCACAAGCAATGCAGGTCAACTCAACGCTAGAAGAGGTAATTTCTGCAGCAGATGGAATGTCAGATAAAGAATTCAGGAGATACATGCTTCAGATGATCTGGAGTCTCAAGGAAGACATTAGACAGCAAAATCAGACAATGAAAGATCTCTTCAACAATGAAATACAGAAACAAATCCAGGAAGCAAAAGATCAACTATACAGGGAGATAGAAGTTATAAAACACAAACAAACAGAAATCCTAGAAAGGCAGGAAGCAATAAACCAACTTAAAAACTCAATTGAGAATACTACCAACAGAGTAGAACACTTAGAAGATAGAACATCAGACAATGAAGACAAAGTATTTCAACTTGAAAAGAACATAGACAGCTCAGCAAGACAGTTAAGAAATCATGAGCAGAACATCCAAGAGATATGGGATAACATAAAGAGACCAAACTTAAGAGTCATTGGGATACAGGAAGGCATGGAGGTCCATACCAAAGGAATAAACCATCTATTCAATGAAATAATACGAGAAAACTTCCCAGACTTGAAGAATGAGACAGAATCCCAAATCCTAGAAGCCTACAGGACGCCGAATGTGCATAATCATAAGAGATCCACACCTAGACACATTATAATGAAGATGCCCAACATACAGAATAAGGAGAGAATTTTAAAAGCTACAAGAGAAAGGAAACAGATTACATTTAGGGGTAAACCAATCAGGATAACAGCTGATCTCTCAACACAGACTTTGAAAGCTAGAAGATCCTGGAATAACATATTTCAAACACTGAAAGAAAATGGGTTCCAACCAAGAATTGTGTATCCAGCAAAATTGAGCTTCAAGATGGAAGATGAAATTAAAACCTTCCACGATAAACAAAAGTTAAAAGAATTTGCAGCTAGAAAACCATCTCTCCAAAAAATCCTCAGCAAAACATTACAGGAAGAGGAAATGGAAAATAACAATGAAAGTCAACAGTGGGAGGTAGGACAGTAAAGGGGGGGAAATAATCAAAGAGGAAAACAAACCATATTCAGTAACATAAATAAACAAATATGGATGGAAGGATAACCCATATCTCAATAATAACCCTAAATGTTAATGGCTTAAACTCACCAATTAAGAGACACAGGCTAGTAGAATGGATCACAAAACATGACCCAACAATATGCTGCCTACAGGAGACGCATTTGATAGAAAAAGACATACATAGACTGAAGGTGAAAGGTTGGGAAAAATCATATCACTCATATGGACTTCGGAAACAAGCAGGAGTGTCCATACTCATATCAAATAAAATAGATTTCAAGCCAAAGTTAATAAAAAGGGATAAAGAGGGACACTACATACTGCTCAAGGGAACCATACACCAACAAGACATAACAATCATAAATATATATGCTCCAAACAATGGTGCAGCTATGTTCATCAAACAAACTCTTCTCAAGTTCAAGAGTCTAATAGACCACCATACAATAATCATGGGAGACTTCAACACACCTCTCTCACCACTGGACAGATCTTCCAAACAAAAGTTGAATAAGGAAACTATAGAACTCAATAACACAATTAACAACCTAGACTTAATTGACATATATAGAATATACCACCCAACATCAAGCAGTTACACTTTTTTCTCAGCAGCACATGGATCCTTCTCAAAAATAGATCATATATTATGTCACAGGGCAACTCTTAGACAATATAAAGGAGTAGAGATAATACCATGCATCTTATCTGATCATAATGGAATGAAACTGAAAATCAACGATAAAAGAAGGAAGGAAAAATCATGCATCACTTGGAGAATGAACAACAGGTTACTGAATGATCAATGGGTTATAGAAGACATTAAGGAGGAAATTAAAAAATTCTTAGAGATAAATGAAAATACAGACACAACATATCGGAATCTATGGGACACATTGAAAGCAGTTCTAAGAGGAAAATTCATTGCATGGAGTTCATTCCTTAAAAAAAGAAAAAACCAACAAATAAATGATCTCATACTTCATCTCAAAATCCTAGAAAAAGAAGAGCAAAATAACAGCAAAAGAAGTAGAAGGCAAGAAATAATTAAAATCAGAGCTGAAATTAATGAAATCGAAACAAAAGAAACAATTGAAAAAATTGATAAAACTAAAAGTTGGTTCTTTGAAAAAATAAATAAGATCGACAGACCCTTAGCCATGCTAACGAAGAGAAGAAGAGAGAGAACTCAAATTACTAGCATACAGGATGAAAAAGGCAATATCACAACAGACACTTCAGAAATACAGAAGATAATCAGAAATTATTTTGAATCCTTATACTCCAATAAAATAGAAAATAGTGAAGGCATCGATAAGTTTCTTAAGTCATATGATCTGCCCAGATTGAGACAGGAGGATATAGATAACCTAAACAGACCAATATCAATTGAGGAAATAGAAGAAACCATCAAAAGATTACCAACTAAGAAAAGCCCAGGACCGGATGGGTATACAGCAGAGTTTTACAAAACCTTTAAAGAGGAACTAATACCAATACTTTTCAAGCTATTTCAGGAAATAGAAAAAGAGGGAGAACTTCCAAATTCATTCTACGAGGCCAACATCACACTGATTCCTAAACCAGACAAAGATACTTCAAAGAAAGAAAACTACAGACCTATATCTCTAATGAACCTAGACGCAAAAGTCCTCAATAAAATTCTGGCGAATCGGATACAAAGCCATATCAAAAAAATTGTACACCATGATCAAGTAGGATTCATCCCTGGGATGCAAGGCTGGTTCAATATACGGAAATCAATAAATGTTATCCACCACATCAATAGACTTAAAAATAAGAACCATATGATCATCTCGATAGATGCAGAAAAAGCATTCGACAAAGTACAGCATCCCTTTTTGTTCAAAACTCTCGAAAAAATAGGGATAACAGGAACATACCTCAACATTGTAAAAGCTATCTATGCTAAGCCTCAGGCTAGCATCATTCTGAATGGAGAAAAATTGAAGGCATTCCCTCTAAATTCGGGAACAAGACAGGGATGCCCTCTCTCACCACTTCTGTTCAACATAGTTCTCGAAACACTGGCCAGAGCAATTAGACAGACGAGAGAAATTAAAGGCATAAAAATAGGAAAAAAAGAACTTAAATTATCACTATTTGCAGATGACATGATTCTATACCTAGCAGACCCAAAAGGGTCTACAAAGAAACTATTAGAGCTAATAAATGAATTCAGCAAAGTGGCAGGATATAAAATCAACACGCATAAATCAAAGGCATTTCTGTATATCCGCGACAAAACTTCTGAAACGGAAATGAGGACAACCACTCCATTCACAATATCCTCAAAAACAATAAAATACTTGGGAATCAACCTAACAAAAGAGGTGAAAGACTTATACAATGAAAACTACAGAACCCTAAAGAGAGAAATTGAAGAAGACCTTAGAAGATGGAAAAATATACCCTGTTCATGGATAGGCAGAACTAACATCATCAAAATGGCGATATTACCAAAAGTTCTCTATAGGTTTAATGCAATACCAATCAAAATCCCAATGGCATTTCTTGTAGAAATAGAGAAAGCAATCATGAAATTCATATGGAAAAACAAAAGACCCAGAATAGCAAAAACAATGCTAAGCAGGAAGTGTGAATCAGGTGGTATAGCGATACCAGACTTCAAACTATACTACAGAGCAATAGTAACAAAAACAGCATGGTATTGGTACCAAAACAGGCGGGTGGACCAATGGTACAGAATAGAGGACACAGAAACCAACCCACAAAACTACAACTTTCTTATATTTGATAAAGGGGCTAAAAGCATGCAATGGAGGAAGGATAGCATCTTCAACAAATGGTGCTGGGAAAACTGGAAATCCATATGCAACAAAATGAAACTGAATCCCTTTCTCTCGCCATGCACAAAAGTTAACTCAAAATGGATCAAGGAGCTTGATATCAAACCAGAGACAAGGCATCTGATAGAAGAAAAAGTTGGCTACGACCTACACACTGTGGGGTCGGGCTCCAAATTCCTCAATAGGACACCCATAGCACAAGAATTAATATCTAGAATCAACAAATGGGACTTGCTCAAACTAAAAAGTTTTTTCTCAGCAAAAGAAACAATAAGAGAGGTAAATAGGGAGCCTACATCCTGGGAACAAATCTTTACTCCTCACACTTCAGATAGAGCCCTAATATCCAGAATATACAAAGAACTCAAAAAATTAGACAATAAGATAACAAATAACCCAATCAACAAATGGGCCAAGGACCTAAACAGACACTTCTCAGAGGAGGACATACAATCAATCAACAAGTACATGAAAAAATGCTCACCATCGCTAGCAGTCAGAGAAATGCAAATCAAAACCACCCTAAGATATCATCTCACTCCAGTAAGATTGGCAGCCATTAAGAAGTCAAACAACAACAAGTGCTGGCGAGGATGTGGGGAAAAGGGTACACTTGTACATTGTTGGTGGGACTGCAAATTGGTGCGGCCAATTTGGAAAGCAGTTTGGAGATTTCTTGGAAAGCTGGGAATGGAGCCACCATTTGATCCAGCTATTCCCCTTCTGGGTCTATTCCCTAAAGACCTAAAAACAGCATGCTACAGGGACACGGCTACATCGATGTTCATAGCAGCACAATTCACAATAGCAAGACTGTGGAAGCAACCTAGATGCCCTTCAACAGACGAATGGATAAAAAAAATGTGGCATTTATACACAATGGAGTATTACTCTGCATTAAAAAATGACAAAATTATAGAATTTGGAGGGAAATGGATGGCATTAGAGCAGATTATGCTAAGTGAAGCTAGCCAATCCCTAAAAAACAAATGCCAAATGGCCTGTTTGATATAAGGAGAGTAACTAAGAACAGAGTAGGGAAGAAGAGCATGAGAAGATGACTAACATTAAACAGGGATGAGAGGTGGGAGGGACAGGGAGAGAGAAGGGAAATTGCTTGGAAATGGAAGGAGACCCTCAGGGTTAACAAAATTATATACAAGAGGAAGTGAGGGGAAAGGGAAAAATACTACAAGGGGGAGAAATGAATTACGGTAGAAGGGGTAGAGAGAGAAGAGGGGAGGGGAAGGGAAGGGAGGGGGGATAGTAGAGGATAGGAAAGGCAGCAGAATACAACAGACACTCATATGGCAATATGTAAATCAATGGAAGTGTAACTGATGTGACTCTGCAATCTGTATACGGGGTAAAAATTGGAGTTCATAACCCACTTGAAACAAAGTGTGAAATATGATATATCAAGAACTATGTAATGTTTTGAACAACCAATAAAAAATTAAAAAAAAAAAGATCAAATGCATGTGCAAATATTAAAAAAAAAAAAGAAAAGAAAATATAGGTCTGGATGTAAAAATGTTTATGAATTACAGAATTCCTATTATTATAGAAATTAGTCATCACTATGTCCCCCATCTCTATTTTAGTTCTTAAAAGTGGTATCAAGGGCAAATATTTCAGTCCAATACAACTGACTAAGCAACCCTGATTTCAGGAATGACTGAATTCAAAGTCAGAGAAGGGCAGTGTTTCCTGCGAACAGGCTATACAGTGAAAGTTTATGAGGCTCAGAAAATTGCTTGTAACTGAGATAAGAACAAGATAAAGGCACTGGACCAGAAACAAGCAAGTGGAATGGCCTAACTTTGAGAGTCTCTTGGTGGTACAATTCTTACTTTTCATGCAGGAGAACTGGATTCCATTCCTCAATGTATTTCATTAACTTTTTTTCAGTATTTACTTAGTGTTAGTTATCACTCTGGACTTGGAATTCACAAAAATTAGTGATAGAATTGTAAAGATTCACACATTTATTATTAGCAAGAAGTCCACATAAGAATCTTGCACATATTTTTCCATATAGTTTTCACTACTACTCTATGGTTTGAGGTCTAGGCCCAGGGGGTTTACAATCTGCTTTTACTTACTATTTGGCTAACTAACCTCTGAGTCCATAGTTCCTGTCCAAAGAAAAATTAGAGTTCAGGATATGGAAGTACATATATTAATTGGAATAAAATAAAGTCAGTGAGGTAATAAATGTTTAAATACAAATGAGAGATTGTGGCAGTGGTGTGGAGATAAAATCCTTTTAAATTTTTTAATGTTTTTTTTAACAGGTCATTATGACTTTCTTTAAAACAATATTATTTGATTCTGTGTAAGTTGTGAAACAGTTTAGTGAGGTTTCTTTGGAAACACACCCCTCAATGGCTTTCTGTAGTAGTTAATCATAGTATCAAGTGTCATCTCATCGTCAGTGAATAGTCAATGCAGACTCTAGCTTCAGTACCCAGAATGTAGGCCTGAGTGGAAAACGTTCCCAAAAGTCATAGAGAAATGGGTTTGAAATAATAAAAGAGAAAAGGAAGTAGAGGATGCCAAAGATAAAAATTAAATTCCCCAGCTTTCCATTAGGCAACATTTGGGCACAACATGTCGTTGTTCGTTTTGCAACATCTTCAAAGGAGTATTAGGTATTTGAGCAATTTATTATATTTTGGCTGAACTTTACTCTCACATTGTCTTTACCCTAGAGAGGTAAGATGTAAGAGATGAGGTAGAAGTTTTCCATCAGAGAGACTGTGACCAAACAACAGTGATTCACTGTAGTTTTCCCCTTTGGGCTTGCTGTTGGTTTGGGTTTGCAGGTAAGAGGTTATAGGGCCTCATGTAACTTTATCATCTCTTCTTCATTCGCTGTATGAGAAATGTCCTTGTAGTCTATCAGAAGAGAAAAAAGCAAATATAATTGAATGCTTTGCTTGGCAACAATATTCAATGAAGCAATTTGTACAATTTGGAGATATATGATTTCCCCTCACAAAAATTACATATGCTTAAAAATAATTTTATGGTATATTTTGGGTGTTTATAACCTGGCATACATTTATTATTAACCAAATCATCCTTGCTTCCAGAAATGAAAGGAATAGTTTAAAGATCATAAATATTAAAAGAATAAAATTATACATGTTTTTCTAAATTGGGGAAATTTTATCTAGGCTTAAATATGAATAGAAAACCATCTGCAGTGTCAGAAAACTTACGAAAATCAATCTATTCAATTTTAGATTTAAATATTTGAAATGATTACTATGTATATAACACAGACTAACAAAATTCAATATAGTTATAATGTTACAAATCCAATATATATTCATAGTGTTTAAATTATGTATACAAACATTTTGGATAAAAATCAGATTCATCCAATTATTTTTCCTCCAATGCCTAGAATTCTTAGTAGCTGCTCTTATTATAGGCATCAATACAAATGATATGTATCATCAATACACATTCCACAATTCTTACCATTTTTATGCATTAGTTTTGTAATAATCTAAAAAAAAAAATGCCTTTCTCGTTCTTTGTATTTAGGATACTTAAATCAAAGACATGAACCATCTTTTGAATTTCATGTATTTATTTTTCAGAACTGAATATTTTAAATCTATAAATTAATTACAATATAAGAAAAATGAAAATAACATCACTAGCTACCAGAGAACTACAAATCAAAACCATAATGAGATATATCTTCTCACTCTTGTGAGAATGGCTATAACCCAAAACAAAAAATAACAAATTTTGATGAAGATATAGCAAAAATGAACTCTTATATACTACAGATGGAAATATAAATTAGTACAGCCATTATGGAGGAGAGTATGGAGGTTTCTCAAAAAGTTAAAATTGGTTTAACATATATCTACCTATCCCACTTCTCTGTATTCAACCTAAGCAAAACCTACACTCCAATATTTATTGCAACATTTTGTACAATAGCCAAGAAATGGAATTAACCAAGTTAGTCACTAGGGATAAAAGGGTAATGGAATGTGGTATATATACATGAGGGAATATTATTTAGTCATAAAAATAATGAAATACTGTAACTTGTAAGGGAATGAATATAAATGGAGGACATTATGTTAAGTGAAATTAACTAAACATAAACACAAATACTACTTCTTTCTCTTACTTTAAAGTAGAAGAGTATAGAATAGGGATTATAAGACTACAGAAAGAGTAGGAGGGAGAGGAATAGAGGGACACTGGATAGCAGTTACCAAATGCAAGTAGATGGGGAATGACTAATTGTATGCTACAGCACAGTAAGGTAACTACAGTTGATAGCAACCTATTATATATTTAAGAAGAGTTGGAAGTTAGAAATTCAAAGTCTCCAAACATAAATGATATGGAGATGAAAATTCTGATGATCATGACTTAATCAGTAGTCACATATTGCTGAGAGCCATTAGCCAAGTAGGTATGACAATTTTCTTGCCAGCGTACCCCATGTTGCTTAGAGGAAGGACTCGTGGAAATGGACTTGCCTTGGACATTTGCAGTGACATTGCATGTATATTTGAGAAAGGTGACCCTGCTCAAGGACCAGGGTGGATCGGAGTTTAGGGAGGATCCTACTGGATTAGGGCGGATCCAGGTTTAGGGTGTATCCTGCTGGGAATAGGGAGTATCCTGCTGCCTCAGGCACGCCCGCTCCTTGAGTTCCCGTTGAGTTCTCGTGGGATTCAAAAAGTATTTGGGATTCGGAGCCTGGTGGAATACATGGATTTGGCCCAGAATGTGGATTTCCTCAGAACGTGTGTAGAGTGCCGGTGTGAATTTGGGAATAAAGAATTGCTATTTGAATCTACAAGGCTGTGAGTGGCTCATGATTTTGTGCCCAGCCAGACTGCAGCAACATATCTGTTGAAATATCACATTGCATCCCATAAATAATCACAATATCACCCATTCAGTTAAAAGAAAAGATGGAATTTTAAAAAAGAAAAATGACACAAAACTTTTATTTTTTTCCTTGGCACTAGGGATCTAACCCAGTGGTGCTTCACCACTGAGCTACATCCTCAGCCCGTTTTATTTTTATTTTGAGACCTACTGAGGATCTCGCTAAGTTGCTAGAGGCTGGCCTCAAACTTGCAAATCTCCTGTCTCAGCTTCCTGAATAGCACAAAACTTTTAATTGATGTTTAAATAAACTTTCTGATAGGAGTAAATAAATATATAAATTGTAGAGGGAAAATAGCTCAAAGAAGATCTTGTAAGTTTCTGTTAGTGTTCAGGGCTTGTGTTCAAGATACACTTATATATATGATCAGGACTAGACATTCTAGGGGCCAAAATCTCATATGCCTACAGGATACAGGCAGCCAGTTAAAGAGAGGAGGTCCCAATATAGACTTTCAAAATCAGTGTAGTACCTCTAACTAGAATATGATAATTCCCCTCTCCACAGGGAAGAACTCCAGAGGATACCTGAAGCCACAGATAGGATTGTGGTAACTCAAAGAACAGCTCGGACTAAAAGGGTACCTACTACAAATTCACCAGATGATAAAGCAGACTCAATGTTATTAGATCATTTTTAAGAAGGAAAATTCATAATAGTTTGTGAAATCATTCAATTATTAATGCTGACATCTACTTTAATTGAATATTGTTCAGGACAAATCTTGACCTCTAAAGATTTTTTTGTTTGTTTAATTTTGTATGTGTGTGTGTGTGTGTGTCTGTGTGTGTGTGTGTCTGTGTGTGTGTGTGACAAAGTCTTGCTACATTGCCCAAGTTAGTATCAAACTTATGAGTCCTGCTGATCTTCCTGCCTCTCAGCCTCTCCAGCAACTAGAACTAATGTAGAATTAAAAATAAGTTATTATAAATGGGGAAGATTGTTATGTTTGGGATGAGTGACGTGTCTTTGTTATATCATAAATGCCCTTTTTGTTTATAAAAAGGTCATTACAGAGGAGAATATAACTTTCCCTCTCTTATAAGCATGCCTGGCTTTTAATTTTTTCTGATCACTAGATTTAATCCTTAAACAACATATGTTACCTTCTGTGAAATTTTAAGTGAATGGGATTTATGTCCATCAATCAAAAGTACTGTACGCTACAAACACTAAAATAATTTCAGAAAAAAAAAGAAACCTATGTGTCTCTCTTTAAATCTGAACAACTCAAAATGTTTCATAGATTCTTAGAGAGAAAGAAAACTTGAGGCTTGCCATGGGTATATAATTCTCTGTCTAAGCAACTATTCATTTTTTAAAAATTGACTGCATTAGAAAGTATTGCCAGATAGCAAATTTCAGTATTTCATTTACAGTGTGAAACAAAGCTACAGATGTCTACCCAAAGGAAGTAGTAAATAGGAAAACATAAAAACCAATCACTTCACCTTCATGTAATTCTGCATACAAAATAAAAACTAACAGAGCAAAACATCTGTAAATGAGTTATTAAAAATAGCACATATCTGTCAATTTGTATACCAATATAATGAATTAAACTAATCATTTCTTATACCACCAAAGTTAAGTTTATGCTCTAAAAAAAAATAGAAAAGAAAGAGAAGGAAAGTTATATTCTCCTCTGTAATGACCTGTTTTAAACAAAAAGGGCATTTATGATATAACAAAGACATGTCACTCATCCCAAACATAACGATCTTCCACATTTATAATAACAACTTATTTTTAATTCTACATTACTTTAAGGGAGTCTTAAATCCTAACTTTGCATTCTAGTGGGATCATGACAAACCACCTCATGTGGTAAAAGGAGAAAGCACCATCTTTAGCACACAATGGAATGGGGAATTTGAGGCACTATCTCAACTCTCTCAAAGGAAATTGCCCTTCAACACCCCTGTGTTAGTCAGCTTTCTGTTGCTGTAACAAGTACCAGAGATAAATCAACTTAAAAAGAAGAAAGGTTTGGTTTTGTTCACATTTGGGGGAATTTCAGCCCATGATCAACTAGTCTATTGCTTTGGGACCTGCAGCAAGACAGAACATCCTGTAAGGAGCACATGGCAGAAGAAGCTACTCAGCCCATTGTGGCTATTGAAAGAGAGGAAGAGGTTGGAGTACTTATAGCCCCTTGAAGAGTAAGCACCAGGGTCCTAACTTCCACCCACAAGGCCCTATGTCTTAAAGATTCTACCACCTGCAAATGGGCATTTGAGAAACACAAATCCAAACTATAGCAAACTCAAACTCCATTTTCTTGGAGGCTCGTGTTTGCACAACCACTTGAAGCAGCCTGGAGAGTTCCATACTCTTTGGCCTTCGCCTTCCACTCAATCTGCCCTCTACTCCCTTATCTCAGAGATCTCATTAATTCACTTCATATTAAGAAATCACCTAGTAAAGATGATGTCAATTCTCCATCCAAACAACTCCTCATTTCTTATACATAATTAGAGACAAAAGCTATCAAACTTCAAGGAAGATCACATACATTCCACAAAGAATCACAAGATTTGCCAATATATTTTCACAGAAACCAGAAGACATGTTTGAAAATGAATTCTACATGTCTTAAACTAAGGAGAATATAAAATTATAGTAAGTTTAAGTTTCTTATAAAATTTAATACATACTGATCATACAACCCAGAAGCACTATTTCTAGATACCTAGGAGAAGTTAAAGTACATATACATGAAAACTTATAAATCAGTGTTCACAGAAGCATTATTCAAAATATACAAAAGTTGAAGACAACTGAAATGTTCATCAAAGTGAATGCCTACACAAGTCATGGTATCATGCAATAAAACACCCAACAATAAAGAAAAGAACAGCTAAAAAAACCAACATTATGCTGAATAAGAGAAGTTCATCAGAAAAAGATCACATTGTGGGATTCTATTTAAATAAAGTTCTAGACAGGCAAAACTAACCTATCATGATAGACATCAGATCAGTGAATCCCTAAGGCAGTTGTGAAGGGGATTAACTGCAAATAGACACAAGGAAAATTGTTTGATTTGCGTACAGTTTCACAGTTGTATGCTTTTGTCAAAAGTCATATCCAAGAAAATGGAGTTTGAGGGGCATGCTCTAGACAACATGTGTGAATTTCATTGTTTTAATTTTAATTTAATAAATTTGATTTTTAACAAATGAATTAGACTGGGTTTGTAGCTCAGTGATAGAGTACTTGCCTAGCATATGCCAGGGCCAGGGGTCAATCCACAGCACTGCAAATGGGCAAAAAGATAAAAGAAAAAGAAAAAAAATCCCAGGCAAAATTACAAGAAAGAATCAAAAAAAAATTTTAAAAATAGATTTATCATATTCAGCCTACCCACACTCACACCTACATCCCAAGAAAGCTCAGAAGACTTTTTACTACGATTTCAAGAAATGCATCAGATAAGTGACCATCATCAGTATCTCAGCATCTATTAAAAGTGACCATCATCACATTATCTCAGCATCTTTTCTGTACTTGGGGTTGCTCTATGGAGTTGAGGTAATACCATTATTGAGACAGCTCCCTATTATCAATAGAGATGGGGATTCCAGAGTGAAAAGCCTCTTAGGCCAGCACTGAACCACCAAAGAAAAGTGGATGCAATCACTGTCATTAACAGCAGGGAAAAGCAATGATCAGAATGACCTAAACTGTAGGAATCCTTACTACATCTAACTGACTAAGGTGTCCTTAAATAGGCTCTCTACTAAAACATTATCTACAGAACATTTCAACTTATATAATATAAAATGCTTCAAGAACTGATAGCCAGAAAACAGAATATAGGGTAATAACTGACCTCTCTCCCAGTTCCCAGATCTAAGTCAGATCCAGCGCTCTTTGACTAAAGGGAAAACCAGGTTCCCATGGTATGGGACCTTACAATATGGACACAAATTGTAGTAAATCTTTTTCCAACCTGTTTTCAAGAAGAAAGAGTATCACTAGAAAATCAATAATCCTCACATTTTGGAAGGATTAACTGATTCGAATTCCCTGGAAAAAATTGGAATGAAGAATTTCTTTTTTTAAAAAAAAAAATAATGTTTGTATATAGCTTTTAAGCCTCATCCTTCTCTGTTCTTAATCTTCCCTACATTTATGCAAATTGTAAAGAAAATATAAGGCATTCACTTCTTTGATGCCAGTAGGAAGTTCACGCCACATATAGGAACCCCACCTATTCCCACAATCTAACCAATATAAAAATTCTGAGTTAATATCGTCATTTGAGAAAACAGTATGAAGGGTCCTTAAAAACTTAAAAATAGTGTGTCCACCATGATAATTCCTTTTTCATCATGAATTTTAGTAATTTGAATTTTCTCTTTGTCTTCGTTAGTGTAGTTAAGGGTTTATCAGTTTTATTTATTTTTTCAAAGAACTAACAATTCATTTTGTCAATATTTTAAATTCCTTATTTTGTTTCAATTTCATTGATTTCGGCTCCAATTTTAATTATTTTTTGGTGTTAGTTTGTTCTTTTTCTAGGGCTTTGAGGTACAAAATAGAGGACACAGAGACAAACTCACATAAATACAGTTATCTCATACTAGACAAACGCATCAAAAACATACATTGGAGAAAAGAGAGCCTCTTCAACAAATGGTGCTGGCAAAACTGGAAATCCATATTAGCAGATTGAAACTAAACCCCTTATCCCTCAACCTGCACAAATCTCAACTCAAAGTGGATCATAGACTTAGGCACTAGAACAGAGGCCCTGTGCCTAACAGGGAAAAAGTAGGCCCAGATCTTCACCATGTCAACTTAGGACCTGACTTCCTTAAAAAGACTCTTAAAGCACAGGAACTAAAATCGAGAATCGGTAAATGGAATGGATTCAAACTCAAAACTTTTTTCTCAGCAAGGGAAACAATCAAGAATATGAAAGAGAACCTACAGAATGGGAGAAAATATTTTCCACACACACCTCAGATACAGCAGTAATCTCCAAGATATATAAAGAACTCAAAAATTTTGACACCATAAAAACAAATAACCCAGTCAATAAATGGGCTAAGGAACTGAAGAGACACTTCACAAAAGAAGAAATACAATCGATCAACAAATATATGAAAAAATGTTGAAGAGCTCTAGCAATTAAAGAAATGCAAATCAAAACTACTCTTAAGATTTCATCTCACTCCAGTCAGAATGACAATTATCAAGAATACAAGGAATAAGAAATGTTGGTGAGAATTGGGGGGAAATGTACACTCATACATTACTAGCAGTAATGCAAATAAATTGGTGCAATCATTATGAAAAGCAGTATTGAGATTCCTCAGAAAACTTGGAATGGGACCACCATTTAACCCAGCTATCCCACTCCTTGGTTTATACTCAAAGGACTTAGAATCAGCATTCTACAGGGACACAGCCACATCAATGTTTATAGCAGCTTAATTCACAATAGCTAAACAATGGAACCAATCTAGATGCCCTTCAACTGATGAATGGATAAAGATATACACAATGGAATATTACTCAGCCTTAAGGAAGAATGAAATTATGGAATTTGTGGGTAAATACATAGAACTGGAGAATGTCATGCTAAGTGAAGTAAGATAAACCCAAAAACCAAAGGCTGAATGTTTTCTCTGATAAGAAGATGCTGATCCATATGGATGGTCGTGGGGAGGGGAGAAACTTTGGATAGGGCAGAGGGGAATGAGGGAGGGAGTGTGGGGGTGGGAAGTATGGTGGAATGAGATGAACATTATTATCCTCTATACATGTAAGATTACATGACCAGTGTGACTGTACCATGTACACCCAGAGAAATGAGAAGTTGTGTTCTATTTGTGTACAGGTGTCGCATTCTATGGTCATATAAACTAATTAGAAAAAAATTTTAAAATTAAAAATAAATAAAAATTAAAAATAGAATTATCATATGATCCAAAAATCCTACTACTGGGTATATGTCCAAAGGAAATGAATTCTGTATATCAAAGAGACATCTGCACTCCCATGTATATTGCAGATTATTCACAATAACCAAAATATGGAATCAACATAACTATCCATCTACAGACAAATGATAAAGAAAAATAAATATATATGTATATATATTTTTTGTACACAGAATAGTATTCAGCTTTGAGAAAGAAGGAAAGCCTGTTATTTGTGATAACATGGATGTTGTGTCCACCTACAACTAAATATATTTTTTAAAGTATACAAATTTCAGTTCAATAGGAGAAAAAAAAGTTCATAGACTCTATTATACAACATGCTGACTAAAATTAATGAGAATGTATGACAATGTACTTGAAAATTACTAAGAGATTGGATTTTAAGAGTTCTTACCACAAATAAATGATAAGTATGGGTGGGTAGATACAGTCTCCTTTCTTTGTTCTCTGAACCCATTTTCAGACCAGTTTGTGAGGGCTGCCATGTTCTCCCCAGAAAACTTCATTATGTAATAAAACTTTCCATTTCCTTTTGATGTGTGTGTACGGTCATTAGTTTCAACATGCAAACAAAATTTTGAGTGTATGGTCTACCTTATTTCTGTTGGACAACTCAATATGCCCTTGTAATTCACCAAAGTTGGAGTTAACTAAGATGGCTGTGATGGATGAAACCATTTTATCATGCATATTTCTCCTCAAATTGATTCATTAGTTCTTCTCTTCATTTCTGCATATACCATTCACTGACTTAACCCATCACATTCAAGGATATTGGCATAAGAAATATTATGATAGAGATGGAATTTTCCTTTATTTTTTTGCTTCCAGTCATCTGTGCATAATGGTATAGAGAGGGGATAATCTGACAAAGTATGAAACACATATAATTTCTGGAACTTTCTTTTCTTATCAGGATAGAAAACCACAAATAATACCCTACATCTGAGGAAGCTAAACACATTAGTGCCACCATTAAAGACTTGTAAAATGCCATCTGTCAATTCATTTATTTATTTACTTACTTATTTTGGTACTGGGAATTAAATTCAGGGGCACTCAACCACTGAACCACATCCCCAGCCCTATTTTGTACTTTATTTAGAGACAGGGTCTCACTGAGTTGCTTAGCACCTTGCCATTGCTGAGGCTGGCTTTGAACTTGCCATCCTCCTGCCTCAGCCTTCCAAGCCTCTGGAATTACAGGCATGTGCCACCACACCCCAGACAATCTGTCAATTTTTATTACATCCTCATTTAATGTGCCTGTTTGGCTTATGCAGCTGATGGATGGATCTTGGAGAATAAAACTTACCTAGGTGTTGACGACTATTGGAGTTCTTTCTCCTATTGGAGTATCTTACTGGTGCAAATTAACACAACCCTGGAACCTGGTACACAGCTATTTTTTGGCAATTTTTTTCTATATCATTTGAAAGTATGATTAGACATAGTTCTTTCTCACCAGAATGGACAAAACTATACCTGTACTCTCACGTTTGTGAGCTATGTCAGCTTTACTGCTCCCTAATCTAATGTAGTCTGAAGGGATCTTAATCATTTTGCATCCCACAGAAAATCTGGTCCATTATATTGATGACATTGTGCTGACTGGAAAATCTAAGGAAAAAATTGCAAGCACCATTATAAGACACACGGATGCTATAAAATGGGAAGTAAACCCACAGAAATGAGGTTTTGTTACTATGAAATTTCTAGGGTGCGTGTAATAGTCTGGAGCATTCTTGGAAAAATTTTCTAAAGTAAAATACCAATTGTTAGACTTTGTGCTGGTTGTTGCTGCAAAGGAGTCACTGGGATCTGTTGTTCTCATGCAATTTTAGAAATAACATGCAATATATTGGAGTTTGCTGCTCCAACTCATACACCATGAAACGTAAGGCTCCTCAATTTTAATGAGCTTAGAGAAAAGGAAGGATGTGCAGTAAGTCTAAGCTGCTTTACAAGCTGCTCTCGCAGCTGGTTCATACACCTCATCAGATGTAATGGTACTTGAGGTGGTTAAAAAACATACTGTTTAGAGCTTTTAACACAACTGAAAAAAAAATAGTTATTGCACAGACACCTAGATTTTGGGAGCACAGTCATATCCTTCTCTTATTAATATTCTCTTTTGAGATAGACTTCATAATTCTGCCCAGAGACAGATAATGGGCCCATTAAGAATCTCTAACTCCCCTGTTTTTGCAAAGGAGAGTCCTAAACCCTCTTATCCAGTAATACGTGGGATATGACTCTGCAACAACTCCAGACTCCTTTGCCAACAGATTCCCATCAAGTTATTTCAATAGAAAAATAAAAGGGAAAATTTGTTAAGTCAGAAACTCCTAATTTACATGATGTCATTCAGAATGGAAAAGTAATTTTTAATGCAATTTTAATTCAGAGTTTGAGTTTATAAAATTTACGTTTTTTGGCATTTGCTCCAAATTATAAGTTGAAAGATAATTTATGAGTTTTATAATGAGACTACATTAAATCAAAATTAAACTCAATATTAAGTATTTTAATATTAGCTATATTGAACTGTTGTGCTGAACGTACATGTACTCAAGAAACACACCAGGGTTACTGGATCTGAATACTTTAAGTAAAACTATTATTTGTCTCCCCAAGAAAAACTTCAAAAGATTTATAATGTTAATAATTTAGTTAAGCCCTCTGTCCCTTAAAAAGCTACTAGATCTCCAAGACTACTCAAACATGTGTCTGGGAAACACACACACAGAGACACACACACACAGTCACACACACACAACACACACACACACACACAGTATTTAAAAACTGAATTTAAAAGTATAATCCTGCCCTTTTAAGTTGCCCAAGGTTCTCATGTTTCTATGAGTGACAAAATTAACAAATCTCTCCAGCATTCCTCTAGAGATTGACTACATATCTTCTCAAGATTTATCGCCCTAGTATGATGGGCTAGTGGAGCAGTCTGCAACATTGGTTTGTAGGATCTTTGTCCTGGGGCTTCAGTGAACTTTGGTGTTTGCCTTGTGGCATGCAGGTGTCCATACAACTTATTTGATTTGGTCCCAAGGGCACTTGGTGTAAAACAAAGGTTAGGAAAAGATATGGTAAACAGTGAGAAAGAAAAGGAAGTTAATTATGCTGGGTGAAAGGCCACAGAATTCTGTTTTAGCACCTGCAGAAGTATGCCAATATTTATATAACAATCTCCTGGGATTTATGGGAGCTGTCAATTTTTAAGACACTCTACCTTTCCTTTATTTTTTTTCTTCCAGCCATCTGTGAGTAATGTGTGTAGAGAGGGGATAATCTGACAAAGTATGAAACACAACAAACTGTAAGACTTTGAACCTTGTATAACAAAATACAAAAACAAAGATCAAAGCCACGAGGCACATTGGATGATTGTTTGGTTTTTTAAAAGAACAGCCCAAAGCAAGGAAAAAAATTCCCCAACTTCTAAACAACCAGAGTATCAGCAAAGCGTAAACACATGCATGTTTATCTTATACCTACCACAGAATCTCCTTGTGTCCCTTTCCTGTTTAAGCCTTTCGCCAGCTGGACGCACAGCAAACTAGGCAGCCTGCTTTAATTTGCTCAGAATGAGAGATTATTTTGAAGTGCTGGGGGTGGTTCTTATGAAGTGAAATCCAAAACAACAAACTCACTTGTGTCAATGTGTAAGTCTACAAAAACTGGATACACAATATGATAAAAATGAATTCCATGAAACATACACACACAAAAAAAAAAAAATCAAAGGAATTCAGATTCTAATGCTGATAAAGGACTTTCAGTCTTTGAAGACAGAAGTTTTTTTTTGTTTGTTTTATTTTGTTTTGTTTTGTTTTGTTTTTTTCTGAGTAGGAAGGCAGCATCTTCACTTAGCCAGACATGAGAGAAACTCATTGTCCAACTCTTCAACATAACTCTCTAAAGGCATAAGGGAATATTTTATCCTATTATTCTTAGATAAAATGTATGAATCTAGTTGATACAGGCTCTTTTCTATCAATTCTATAATAGAAACTTTTAAAAATTTCCCTTGGTATCCAGAGAATTGAGCTCAAAGTCAATATAGTTTCATACTGATTCCTACAAATAAAACTGAAGCAAACACATAAAATGTGACCTGAGGACATAAACAAATTTAATATGTTTTTAAATTCTATAATCATTGCATTTTGTTGCTGGCCATGAATAAGGAATATTTTTGAAGCTCAATTTCATCTTTAAGCCAAATGCCTTTTCAAAAGTGTCTTTTAAATTCCCTTCCTTTCCATTTCAACCCCTCTCTAACCAGGGCTTATAGATCTAGTGGAATTTCTTGATTTCACTAAATCTGTTTTTGACATTTGTGGAGCCTGAACCAAGAATACAAATGAAAATCCATATACATTTGTGTACATATTTATAAGTCATCAATTAAGCTATCAAACCATTAAATAAAATGTATACTGTCTTCCTGTCTTGAAATATATATTTTACAAAAATCAGAAAGGCCAAAATTGAATATAATTTTCGTATTCTTCAAACCTTTGCCTCAGAACTTGATGTCACATGAAGAGCCTGCTACTAACCAGCATCCTATGGTCTACCTTTTTTTTCCTCCTACTATCAACTCCAAACCACACCATAAGATGTCTTGCATGGGCACTTCAGCCTGCATGTCCAAGTGCTGTCCTTCATGCCCAGCACATGCAGTTGTCCATTGTTCTGCCCTTTGGGTGTAGGTGTGACTGGGTTTCTTGACCCATCCTTGTGAGGAAAGACACGAGTAAACGACTTATATAGACCTTCAAAGTGTGTTTGGGGCCAGCCAACCAAAGACTTGGGGATCCTAAGTACCCAGGGGCTAGGATATTTGCTCTAGGTAAAACAATCCCTTCTTTCAGGGAGGGAACACAGATGCAGGGCAGCCCAAAGCTAGTCCTTTCAATGCACAGAACCCTGAACAGGAGCCTTTACTGCCCTGATCTACTGATGATAGATTTTCTATTGCTCTGCCACCTTTAATTTATTCCACATGCAAATGTCATATCAAAAATTACATTCATTATCAGTTCCTGATTATATATTCACTTTCTCCTGAATTCTGAAACTTAGTAAAAAAGTATCACAATCCAAATATTTGTTTAATGTAGAAACTTCATGGTCATCATAGACTCTTCTCTTCCCTCACCATTTGTTTCCGATCCTCTTGATTCTGTAGGTTTTACTGGGGGAGAGGGGAGTTGGTAGAGGGTACTTGGGATTGAACCCAAGAGTACTTTACCATTAAGGTACATCTCCAGACCTTTTCTTTTTTTTTTTTATTGTTGGTTGTTCAAAACATTACATAGTTCTTGACATATCATATTTCACACTTTGATTCAAGTGGGTTATGAACTCCCATTTTTACCCTGTATACAGATTGCAGAGTCACATCAGTTACACTTCCACTGATTTACATATTGACATACTAGTGTCTGTTGTATTCTGCTGCCTTTCCTATCCTCTACTATCCCCCCTCCCCTCCCCTCCCCTCCCCTCTTCTCTCTCTATCCCCTCTACTGTAATTCATTTCTCCCCCTTGTATTATTTTTCCTTTTCCCCTCACTTCCTCTTGTATGTAATTTTGTATAACCCTGAGGGTCTCCTTCCATTTCCATGCAATTTCCCTTCTCTCTCGCTTTCCCTCCCACCTCTCATCCCTGTTTAATGTTAATCTTCTTCTCATGCTCTTCGTCCCTACTCTGTTCTTAGTTACTCTCCTTATATCAAAGAAGACATCTGGCATTTGTTTTTTAGGGATTGGCTGGCTTCACTTAGCATAATCTGCTCTAATGCCATCCATTTCCCTGCAAATTCCATGATTTTGTCATTTTTTAATGCAGAGTAATACTTCATTGTGTATAAATGTCACATTTTTAATCCATTCATCTATTGAAGGGCATCTAGGTTGGTTCCACAGTCTTGCTATTGTGAATTGTGATGCTATGAACATCGATGTAGCAGTGTCCCTGTAGCATGCTCTTTTTAAGTCTTCAGGGAGTAGACCGAGAAGGGGAATAGCTGGGTCAAATGGTGGTTCCATTCCGAGCTTTCCAAGAAATCTCCATACTGCTTTCCAAATTGGTTGCACCAATTTGCAGTCCCACCAACAATGAACAAGTGTACCCTTTTCCCCGCATCCTCGCCAGCACTTGTTTTTGTTTGACTTCATAATGGCTGCCAATCTTACAGGAGTGAAATGGTATCTTAGGGTGGTTTTGATTTGCATTTCTCTGACTGCTAGCGATGTTGAGCATTTTTTCATGTACTTGTTGATTGATTGTATGTCCTCCTCTGAGAAGTGTCTGTTCAGGTCCTTGGCCCATTTATTGATTGGGTTATTTGTTATCTTATTGTCTAATTTTTTGAGTTCTTTGTATACTCTGGATATTAGGGCTCTATCTGAAGTGTGAGGAGTAAAGATTTGTTCCCAGGATGTAGGCTCCCTATCTACCTCTCTTATTGTTTCTTTTGCTGAGAAAAAACTTTTTAGTTTGAGTAAGTCCCATTTGTTGATTTTAGTTATTAACTTTTGTGCTATGGGTGTCCTATTGAGGAATTTGGAGCCTGACCCCACAGTATGTAGGTCTTAGCCAACTTTTTCTTCTATCAGACGCTGTGTCTCTGATTTGATATCAAGCTGCTTGATCCATTTTGAGTTAACTTTTGTGCATGGCGAGAGAAAGGGATTCAGTTTCATTTTGATGCATATGGATTTCCAGTTTTCCCAGCACCATTTGTTGAAGATGCTATCCTTCCTCCATTGCATGCTTTTAGCCCCTTTATCAAATATAAGATAGTTGTAGTTTTGTGGATTGGTTTCTGTGTCCTCTATTCGGTACCATTGGTCCACCCGCCTGTTTTGGTACCAGTACCATGCTGTTTTTGTTACTATTGCTCTGTAGTATAGTTTGACGTCTGGTATCACTGTACCACCTGATTCACACTTCCTGCTTAGCATTGTTTTTGCTATTCTGGGTCTTTTATTTTTCCATATGAATTTCATGATTGCTTTCTCTATTTCTACAAGAAATGCCGTTGGGATTTTGATTGGCATTGCATTAAACCTATAGAGAACTTTGGGTAATATCGCCATTTTGATGATGTTAGTTCTGCTTATCCATGAACAGGGTATATTTTTCCATCTTCTAAGATCTTCTTCAATTTCTCTCTTTAGGGTTCTATAGTTTTCATTGTATAGGTCTTTCACCTCTTTTGTTAGGTTGATTCCCAAGTTTTTTTTTTTTTTTTTGAGGATATTGTGAATGGAGTGTTTTTCCTCATTTCCATTTCAGAGGATTTGTCGCTGATATATAGGAATGCCTTTGATTTATGCTTGTTGATTTTATATCCTGCTACTTTGCTGAATTCATTTATTAGCTCTAATAGTTTCTTTGTAGAACCTTTTGGGTCTGCTAGGTATAGAATCATGTCATCTGCAAATAGTGATAATTTAAATTTTTATGCCTTTAATTTCTTTCGTCTGTCTAATTGCTCTGGCCAGTGTTTCGAGAACTATGTTGGACAGAAGTGGTGAGAGAGGGCATCCCTGTCTTGTTCCAGATTTTAGAGGGAATGCCTTCAATTTTCCTCCATTCAGAATGATGCTAGCCTGAGGCTTAGCATAGATTGCTTTTACAATGTTCCTGTTATCCCTAGTTTTTCTAGAGTTTTGAACATAAAGGGATGCTGTACTTTGTCAAATGCTTTTTCTGCATCTATCGAGATGATCATATGCAGACCTTTTCTTTTAGAGACAGAGTTTCACTAATCCTCTTGATTCATTAGCTAAAACACCCTTTACATCAGCAATTTGTTCCCAATTCAATTAGTCATCATATTAGGTAAAGCCCTCTCTATTTTTTCTATACTATAGCAGTAGCCTCTTTGATGGCTTTTATGCACTTCATGTCTGAAATGTGCATCATGTTATAAATGTGCCCTTTTAAAAGCACATTTGTAATCAAGTCATTGTTATCTATAAGTAGCTCTTATGCCCACCCACTGCCAAAAGAATAAATTCAGCATGTGAGTTCAGGATGGGTGGTCTTTTCCACTGTGGCCACAACCTCATCAGCAGCTATTCATCCCCTGGCCCCATGCTGTCTTTATTTTGGCCACACTGGGCTACTCAACATTCTTAGGATATGTCATGCCTTTTCACTATTTTTTTGTGCATGCTATTTAATTGCCTGGGATACCTTTTATATATATATATATATATATATATATATATATATATATATATATATATTGTGATGAATATAGACTATTTCTCATCTTCCACATCCAGCTCAGATATCTCTATTTCCATACAGATCTCTTTGAGCCCCAGCCAGGTTTAAGAATTATTTCTTCCCTCATCTGTGTCTTGATTGGATTTTATGTCTATTTTACAACATTTATCAAATTTACGTAATTTATATTGAGCTTAGCTAAATGGTAGAGGTGACTGTCCAATTGACATTAATATTCTCTTCATTTGGCAGTCCCCAGGAAGCACACCCAGAAACAAAGATTTGTGTGCAAATAGTTCTTTAAGAAATGCGGGAATCGCTGACATGGAGTAAAAAAGTAAGAAGGAAAGGAAGATAGCCAACAATATTTAAATCAGCAAGCCAGATAACGCTATGTCACTAGAACTTGTGCCATATCTCCTACCAAAATACAGGCATCTAGAATACTCTCTCTCCCACCTCAATGGTTAACTGCTGATCCCAATGAGCATTAGTTTCCCTACACTGTGGAAGCTTTCCTCTTTTGGAGAAAAAACTCTCAGGTATATAAATAGACAGTTGGAGATTATGTAGAACACTGTATTGAGGCCCTTATCAGATCCTACAATCCCATATGTAGAATCCTCTTCTCTCTGTGGCAGTATACAGTAAGCAGGGAATAAGGGTGTATTGTTTTTTTATTACTACCAGTTTGTTCCTTACTAGATAGCTATCAGGGCAAAAATTCTACTTTATTTAATCCTCATGGCACTTAGAGATAGCTATTGTTCCAGTCATTTCACAGAGGAAGAAACTGATGCTCAGAAAATTTAATTCACAGAATTTAGGTGGCAAAGATGTTGATAAGGCATTTTAACCCAGGTACTTAAAAGAAAATTTAAATGCTTACAACAGAGATGATGGCAAAATTTACCTGCTATTAATGCTTACTGTTAGAGTCAAATGTTGATTAAGCTGGACCTATTTTGTCATTTCTGTGACTAATTTAGAAAAGAAACTACTTTTTACCCCAAATTTTGAAATCTAAATATGAGCTTTAGTTATGTATAAATTATTAGTTATGAAAATAATTAGTAAAAATAATGTATTTCTTATTGTTTTCAAAAATCAAAGATAAAAGACATTATAGTGCCACATTAGTAAGTAAAGATACTGAATTTCATTACAAAATACTAGAAATATGCTCTGAATGCCTAAATGTATGTCATTATTAGAAAATAATGGATCTTTAACTCTAAAAATAGGAGCTCCATTTATGGTTAATAGTCTTTTGTTGTTGTTGTTGTTGTTACCAAGGATTGAACCTAAGTTCTCTTGACCACTGAGCCACATCCCTAGTCCTTTATTTTTTATTTTGAGACAGGATCTTGCCAAATTGCTCAGGACTTCACTAAATTGCTGAGGCTGGCTCTGAACTTGCGATCTTCCTGCCTCAGCCTCCCAAGCCACTGGGATTGCGATCTTCCTGCCTCAGCCTCCCAAGCCACTGGGATTGCGATCTTCCTGCCTCAGCCTCCCAAGCCACTGGCCATCGTGGCCAGCTATGGTTAATATTTTTAAAGAAAATAGTAAACATAAAAAAGTAGATAGATGTCTTTGTAGAGTTAATCGCTGAAAACTCCCAACACTTTGAGTTTTTTTTTAATTTACAACATAAATTCTGGTCACTATATATTTGAGTGATGTTTTTCATTCCTCCAAATGTTACAATTTGCTTTCAACCTTTTTGGAAGCAAATGGACCACAAAACATCAAAGCAAGGATCTCAATGTCTATACTGTAAGCACAGCTAGTACCACCACAGTATACCCTGATAAATAATCATTATGCCAGCCTTATTCACTGTCCCTAAAAGAGGGATGAACTCATCAAAGTATTTGGATGCAAATTTTATCTAAATAAGAAAATTGTTCTACAAACATTATTAGAGGCCTGATATGTGTTGATGTAAGTGGGAAATCATCCCGGTGATATAAAAGAATGTTAACTATTTTGCTGAAAAGCTCAGTAGAAAATTAGGGTAAAGTTAGCTTCAATTTAAAATGATGCCAAAAAGCAAATATTCTTGTTCTGCATAGTTGCTAAGCAAAAGTTTCTCTTAAATAAGTTTTAAATATTTTTAAATAAAAATTTAAGATGTAATCAGCAATTTTCATAGTTCACACAGGTGTATGTAATAATTTGTATTGAATGATTCTTATTATCAACTGTATAATAAATATCCTACCCCTAATTTTTTAGGGTAGAGGGAAGGAAACAAAACACACACAAAAAAACCCTGACTTGCTGACCAAATAGAGATCTCCAGAACAGAATATTAAAACAAAATCTCTAGGTAAATAAAAATATCTAGGAACAGACAATTTATGTTTTTGACTAGAAATAAAACATTTGTGGTATAGTCCAAGTGTGTAATTATCAAGCAGAGGTGTGGCACATTTAATGGTGTGTCTCAGCAAAAATAAAGGCAAGGAAGGAAGGGAAGAAGGGAGAAAGACAGGGAGGGAGAGAGGAAGGAAGGAAAAAAGAAAAGGTTAAGCAATGACAAATCTGCCCCTAAATTTTACATTAAAGACGTTGCCATTATTTAGTCATCTAAGCTTTAGTCATATAAGAGTGGCACGCTCTAAAGCATCCATAAAATTCCTTCTCTCTCATTTGTATTCTGCATTTGTAAATTCTGTCTCAGGTAAAATAAGCAATTGGGTGCAACATTTGCAAACTTTTGTAAATACTGTTTTAATTACTCTATACTCCTGAATCCTTGTGTTTGGATTCAAGACAGTGCTGTTAAACATCACGAGAGTGTTTATTGTTTTGGAGAGGGACGGAACACTTGTATGGCACATCTGTGTTTTGGAAGCCTTCTCTATAAAATTCACACACACACCCAGGATTATAGGTCATTTCATTCTTATCAAAATGAGTATCAGCTTTAGTAACTCTAGCACTTTTCAAACTTTCAGCTTAGGCGAAAAATACTACTTTACAATTCGAAATGGTTTCCGAATTCACTATATCCTCAACCTTGGTAACAAGCTTTTAGGAGGAAGAATTATTAAAAGATCATAAACTGGAATTAACCAGTTTTAGTTCTAGCCTTAATTTTATCTACTAATTTGTTAATTTACCCAACAAATACTTCTTGTGTTTCTTCTTTTTTTTTTTTTAAAGAGAGAGGGGAGAGAGAGAGAGAGAGAGAGAGAGAGAGAGAGAGAGAGAGAGAGAGAGAGAATTTTTAATATTTATTTTTTTTTTTAGTTCTCGGCGGACACAACATCTTTGTTGGTATGTGGTGCTGAGGATCGAACCCGGGTCGCATGCATGCCAGGCGAGCGCGCTACCGCTTGAGCCACATCCCCAGCCCCTTCTTGTGTTTCTTCTATGGGCACGGCCTGAGCTGAGCATCAATAACATGAGACACAACCGCAAATAAGCATCTGCCCTAAAGGAATCCCCCACTGAGGGCGTGTATCCTCCTCTCCTTTAAAGGAGGTCCATTATCTCATGTGCAGAGCAAAGTCCCATAAATAGATCCTGTTTTAATTTTGATGACATTCTTCCTATTAAAAACTAAAATTCACACCAATTCACAGAACCTTGATTTATTTCCACTTCCGCCACCCACATCCATATTTAAAAAAAAAAGGTGAAGAGTTCCACTTCTAGAATCAAAAATTTAATTATCTTTTTCTGACCCAAATATCCCATTATTTCACTCTCTCACTATTATTACTTTTATAACAAGTGTCATTTCTTATTATCACCCTCCTACAGTCCCTTTTCTCTCCATTTTATTCACATTATCAGTGTATAATTTTCAAATTTTCTTCACAGATTTCCTATAGTACACTATTCATTTCCCATTACTAGTTCTCACCCCACCCTGAGCCTGACTACATTCTAAGGTTTGTGTTCCTGTTTCTATAACCAGTCAGTCTCTTGGGTACTGAAGGACAGAATTGTACAACCCTGTTGATTTGTTTTATGACAAAGAAAAGGTCTTCAAAGTCATCTGGGTCACCAACTATCCATAACTCTTCGTAACTCATTTCCCTGAGATTACTGTAAATATTAAAGGACTATCTAAGTTCAATAATGCCAGGTGCATTTACCACATCAACAACTTAAAAAAAATTAATCCCTACAGCAAGACTGTTGACAGCTATCATTCTTTGTACTCCAACCCATCCTCCTTGCTCAAGACTAAACTTTCACCCTCCTCCTGCGATTGTACTTCACTAACTTCAGACTTTTCTCCTTCATCCTCTGTTCTCTGCTCACTATCTCATGGTTAACTCTACACCTTCATACAGAACTTTTCCTTGACTTATAGCTGCCATTCTTTTTACTTTTTTAAACACCACATCTCCCCATCATCCTTTATTTTTTAATTAAAGGTAATTCTCAACTGATACATAAAAACACAAAAATTATACATATTAATCAAGTACCATGTGATGTTTCAATATATGTATACACTGTGCAATCAGTTTAAGCATATGTATCTCCTCAAATATAACTGTGGCAAAAAAAACATTCAAAGTTATGGATAGCAATTATTCACTACATATTTCCTCTTATTTTTTATAGTTAAGATTCCCAGATCTTCCTTCTAGTAGCTTTCTCTACTTTTTCATCAACCCAGGACTGTCTACTTCCAACTCATTTCCAATGCTATTGCTCACTAAGGAACTCTGAGTCACCAAATTAGATTGAAATGTTTTGTTAAGCATAACTTGATATTGCTGCTATGCCTGATATTCATAACTTCTGCTTGAAATCTCTTCATCCTTGATTTTCATGAACCCAACTATTTACTGATTTTCTATCCTTCCTTTTAGACCACTCTTTAGTGTGTTTTTAGGGGTGTGAATTTGTGCTCCACCTGACCCTGTCTTTACTACTACTTTTATGCTTGATATTCCATCTGGTCATTTTTAATCACATCCATGGTTTCATCTAGTACACAAATGCTGTTGGCCCCCAATCTGTATAGTTATCTTAGATCTCCCTCCTATGCAACAGACTCATATGTTCTCTACCTAGTGGCCAAACAAATGTCAAATAATGAATTTTTATTAAGCATTCACCATGCAAGTACTGCTTAGAGTAGACACTTCACTAAATAAACATTTAAATATACATATGGATTTATTATTTACAATAATCCTATGAGGGAATGCTATATTGGTTTTTTATTGTTGTTTGTTGGTTTGGTTGGGTTTGGTTTTGGAGCTAGAAATAGAACCCAGGGCCTAAGGCATACTAGGGAAGCACTCTACAACTAAGCCACACTTCTAGCCCCATCCTCATTTTATAGATGAGAAAACTAAAACTAAGAGTGTTCACCTAAGGACACATAGCTGATAGGTGATAAAGCAATCTTAAATAATATGCTAAATTATATCTTCTGAAGTCCAAAGCTGGAGACTTTTAAGCTCTATGAATGCTCTTCTACTTCTACTTCTCTCAACTAGGCTGGAGACCCCTCTTCTGTGTTTCTCTGCTTAGTACATTTTCTAATTTTTTTTCTTTACTCTCCATCTTGCTAACTAGCTGCTTAAGGTTCCTTTATTTATAACCACACAAAACTTAGCATGGTGCTTCCCACATAGTAGGCATTTAATTTTAGTTGGGTGAATTCATTTAAAATTTTTTATCATAATATTTTCTCTCATCATTTGCTTCACTGACCTGTACAATTTTTTTTTTTCAGTACTTGGGATTGAACCCAAGCATGCTTTATAATTAAAATACTTCCCCAACTCCTTTTATTTTTAATTTTAAAACAAGGTCTCTCTAACTTGTTCAGGTTGTCCTTCAACTTGTAATCCTCCTGCTTCAGCTTCCCTAGTCATTGGGAATACAGAAATCTGCCACATGCCCAGCAACACTGCTATATTTTGTATTTTTAAAAAATGTATGTGTATATAAACTCACATATATTATGTAAAGCAAGAAAATAGAGATGTTTTACCTGTTTTACCTGTTCTTTACTACTCTTAATAGTGGTGATTCCTAGGAAGTAACATTGAAAGAAGTTCATTTCCTACATTAAAAATATATTTGTATTTTCCACAAAGAATAATTTTTTATTTTAATTTTTGTAAAGTTTGTTTTTATTTAAAAAATAAATTTTAATGAGAAGCAGAACTTCTGTTTGTAAAGAACAAAAGCACTTCAGAGTGTAATATCACCATAACATTATGAATATAATAAGATTCTTCTCCTAAACAAACAAACTCCCTTACAGAGAGTCCAAGATGAATCTACTATATATCAAATTCTGATAAAATTCCATAAGTTTCAGATGCATTTATTGAATTCCAAAAGATTGCTTCTTTTGACCTATGGCTCACTCACACTAACATTCAAACAATATCTTCAAACTAATGCATTATAATTCATTTTATTTGGGTTCATTTAAAAATTGTTAGTGAAAGGCCTCCTGGGAGAATTTTCTTCCCAGCCATTTCCAAAGCACTTATTTTTAAAATCCAAACAGTGGTTTAGGTTTCCAAATCAGCAACAATGTGTGTTTACACTGAAAAAATTAAAATACATTTCAAACCAAATATTTCAAAATCAATTTCTTTCATGTTTACTCATCAATTGTTCAGTTCCGGGCTCTATGTTTTCCCTGAAACAGTTGACAGTTTTGCTTTTGGTATTAAGTAACATAGGATTAGTCTGCCTGAGGCACCATCTGTTGTTCTCTGCCTTGTCATGACAATTCTGAAGGCTTCAGAACTGTATTCTGTGATTTCTCATTAGGAGAGAAGGGCATTCTCCATCAGGAGCCTAAGCCTCAGAAATACTGTCCATGCCGTATGCATCTGAAAACAACTGAACATGGGTCAAACAAGAAAGACTATTTTAGTTTCATTGTATGTGAACATTACTTGGTGCTCTTACAGATAGAAAGATAAACTTTTTTGTTTATTTGGGTTTCTTTTTCCATCAGGCTAATCCTTACAATGTGAATATTGTATTTAGTACCTTAAGGCGTTTCCTCCACTTTTTTAATGAGTTACTATTGTTATCTATAATTTATTCTTAGGTAAAAACAAAATCTTATTATTTTTAATAAGTTTTATGCACTCAATATTTATGCCCTTTTAAAATCTCAAGTGAGGAAGGCTGTCTTGTCTTCTACCCCAACTTCAAAAATCCATTCACATAGTCTTAGAAATCTCAAAATCATATGAATTAAATACATACACCATAAGGATATAATGAATAAAGATAGACAGATTCATGTCAATTCAGTCAGCAAAGATTAAGAAAACTTTTCCAATAGTCATTTGTACTAAATTGCAAAAGAACTCAGTATTGGCAGAAAACAAAGTATTAAAAACTATTTCCAAGTTACCTTAGAATTCCTCTCTAAGAAAAATCATATTGAATTAATTTAAAATTGTACACTTTTTGATGTGAAGATAACCTCAAGATTTTATTGCTCCCATAATAAAACAAAGGAGGAAGCTTAGAACTGGGGAACTATTTGCTTTCCCTTCCTGCATCCTCCCAGTTTCAAGCTCTTGTGTCTCTTGATAGCCTCAGCACAGTCATTGTAGTTTCTGTCTTTCCCCAGAAAGTTGGCTTAGTCCCACCACAGTCACTCAGCTTCCTGTCATAATGCTGCTTTCCCTAATCACATGGACTGGACAATCCTTGTGCTGGTCCTTCTGGTACTGTGTCAACTCTGGGGTTGGTGCTTGCCAACTTCGTACAGAAAGTTGGGGGTAGGGGTTAGGAACATATATCAAGCTTGCAGAAGCTCTGCTGGGACATTTTTATACATTTGTTTTGTTGTATATGTAATATACTTGTTTCAAAATATACAACAATTAGTATTATTTTATTTATCACATGCTTACATCTATGGTGTGGAAGTCACAACTCATGGGCCATGGCTGAAGGGGGTATGGAAAGATAACAAAGTACAAAAGAAGACTCAATAGGAAATAGAGAATACAGTCATTTCCTGAAGTAGCAAACTGTAAATACTTCCTGTAGATATGTTTAAGGTGAGACCATGATGCCCCCAGATCTCCAGTGAGAAGCCCAGAATGTCTCCAGGAATCAGTTAAGATAACAAATATTCCTTCCAACTCCATTTTAAGTAAATTGACAAATGAAAAAAAAAAAAGAATTAAGCATCTAGCAATTTTACTCTAAGTGTCTGAGATAATTGTTTTTTTTTGTTAAAATAGAAAAACTTATAAATATGAAAAACAAGGGCAAAAAGGATATATTTTGTATATCCAAGACATACAGACCTTGCTTTCAAAGAAAAAAAAATGTCCAGACACCAGATAATTGAAAACTGGAGAAAACCACCACAAGCTTTCCCCCTGGCTGAATGAAATATTCTCACACTTTTTGCTCACAATGTCATAGACCATCCTCTGGTTTCTAATTTTATTTTACTATTTCCTCCACATCTTGAAGGTGGTATACCAGATACAGGACGCAAGTATATCCACATAGCATGTAAGTTAGTCCTGCAACTTATGTAACCTCTGATGTATTCAGGTAGTTTATAATGACCAATTCAACAATGTCCATGGGAAAACCCAGTGCAATTTCCTGAACTGGAAATCATATATCATAAAAAGTAGTTCAAAATGTTCCACCTTCACTCCACTGACTCTGTGTACATATCACCTCTTAAGGCCATTCTCCCACAAAAAGTCATCCAGACAGAGGTCAGCTCAAAGTCTGATAGAGAAGTCAAATGTGTATAATTGATTGTATTATAACACAGAGTGATTAGGGGATCACAGATGCTTGAGATCCAAGAAAGCACAGGAGAAGATTACATTTTACTGAAGGAATAATAGAAGCTTAAATCAGTCAGTCAGGCACCAAAAAAAAAAAAACAAAAAACAAAACTACCAACAATTTTTAGGTGCTTTGACATTGATCCAAGATTTTAATTTTAACAGAGTGAAAGAAAAGGAAAAGCAAAGATTTCCATGAGTAAAGAGTTGCTTACACTTATGTAATTCAGAGGTTGTAATTTGACTGATTTTATAATACATAACAAAGAAGCAGCTGTGCAGATAAGTCAGTTTTAATCTAGACCTGGCTTTCTTAATAAACCAAGCCAAGGAATACAAATTGATAAGCAGCTGGAACAATGTTTCTGAACAATGATACCATTACATTTAAGATCTCTCTCTTCTTCCAGAAGATCACTTTGACAATCAGTAAGGACAGATTTTGTACATAAGAGGCAAGATTTTGGAGGAAGTCATTATGATGGCTGAAGTGAGAGTTTACCAGGACCTGGACTAGCAGGGTACCAACAAGAATAAAAAGAAGTCAAAACATAGGTTATTATTAAATTCAGATGTACTTTGTACTCTCAAATCTTAATATTAAATTATAGCTGTCAGTTACAAAGAACTGAGGATGGTATCAATAAAAAACAATATGATACAATATGTTTATAATCTATTTTTAACCTCAAAAATAGGTATGTAACTGAGCAGTTATCTTCCCTGTTTTATAAAGAAGTAGCTTTAATCAAATTAATTTGATTCTCTCTCAACCGAGAAAGTTGCTGACAATTAAAATACCTAGTCATCCAGAATGACGGCAGGAAGAGCTGAATGCGATAAATATGAAGAGAGAAGTGCTGGTTGCACCGTTATCCTGTGCTGTCTTCTGTCTGTCAAAGAATCTTTACCAAAGGAGGTGAAATGAAACACATGCTCCAAGTCTTGCTTGGAATATCCATTAACTTGCTTATGCACTCACTCATCTGGCCAGAAGTTATTGAGCATTTACCCATGTGTCAGATGAAATATGAAGTCCTGAGTAAATAAAGATGAAGGAAGGCAGAACATACTGCCTTCAAGTAGCTCATAGTCCAGTAAGGGCTGTGGCCAAGAAAACCAAATCAACTCAGTGCTGTGTTGCAGCGGAATAAAGAGCACAACAAGATTATCAAAAAAAGGGAGGAAGGGATGGAGTAATCAGAAAGTTTGCCCAGAAAAAGGGATACCTAAGTAATAATGATGGAAAAGTGATACTCAGTTGGAAAGGGAGAGATGAAAGTTCAGGAAAAGGGAGCAGTAGGCCAGCTGCAAATTGGCCCTCCAGGAAGCTACAAGTGTTTCAGGAAGGCTGGATGTGGTTGCAGATGTTAGGAAAAGAAAGGAGAATTAGGGTGATGAAGGAGGAGGCCTAGTTAATATGAAAGCTCTAATGCATTGTATAGTATAGCATTAGAACTTCAGTACATGAAAACACAATGAAGGTCTCCAAGCAAGGGTTGATATAATCTTAACAGCTTTGCATTTTCATAAAGGGGGATCAAATTTTGCAGTCCCAAAATTTGACTTCACTTCAATAACACAGGTATCTTACCAAAATTTACAAAGAAATTTTTCATTTTCCAAAAGCCTTCAAGTTTTATTAAAGATAATGAAATTCCTTCATATTTAAAAAGCAGGACTTTATAGTCCTTATGCTAATACTTTGAGCTGACTTATCTTAGCATTTAATACATGTATTTATCTTATAGTTTAATACAGCTAAAGATAGTTTGATTTTTCTTTTAATGTTATAGTAAGAAAATTTTCTAGTTATTTTGATTTATCTAAATTATTATTTAATTAAACTTTGGTAAAAGTGATAATTATTAAAGCACTGCATTTCCCACATAAAAGTAAAAACATCATTATTTTCCATAGTGTTTTACCAAGTTAAAAATTTTTGCTTTAATCCAGGACCAGAAAAGGTAATTGTACACAGTACCATATGCTCCCTTGGCTGCTACTCCTGATTTCTCAAATTTATTATGAGCCATGGTCTTCTGTATGTTATTCAGGATTTAAAAAAATGGATTTAATTGAGAGTATTGAAATTTCTCTGTAATCAAAATACAACTGTTAAACTATTTCTAGGGTCAACTGTAGTCTAACCTTCCATGTGTTGCAGTAGAAAGTAAATTGGGGACCAGAGCATTTAAATAGCCCGTATGTTTATGCACTAACCTTTTCAAGAACTAGGGGTAAAGTTCAAGTCTCCTCCACGTACAGTGTTCTTTCTACCTTTGTATTTTCCTAATAGGTTAGCTGCTACTTTGTGGTACCATAAAATAGCTTGGCAAAACCTTGACACAGCTCCACTGTCATCTATTCCTTCTTCTGTAGATCTCATCTTGAACAAAATCACTGCCGCACTGACTTTTCTTTATCCCACATATCAAACTGGTTACTATGTCCTGTTGATTGTGCTTCCAAATAAATTTCTACTTTGTCAGCTTCTTATTCCCCTATCTGAAACTGATTTATCAGTTTTATCCCCCCTTAATGACTATTATAATTTTCTACCTCTAGTCTCTCTTCTTTCAGTCTATTTGTTTTAGAATGAACTTTCAAAAATACAGCTCTGACCATTGTCTACCAGTTTGAAGCAGTCCAATGGCTAATCATTGCCTTAAGGATGAGTTCAGCAGTACTTAATACCACACAATCTAGCCCCTGCTCATGTCTCTCACCATCACCCTATTTTGTACCCTGAGTGCAGTTTCCTGATATGACATGCTGACTCTTGCCTCTTTTGTTACCTCTCCTTAGAATATAGTTTTCTTCCTTATCAGATTGCTAATATCATGTCACCATTCAAGATACTCTCAAATGAAAATTTCTCTGGAGACTCTTTACTGACATTCCTCCAACATCTGAGAGATTAGACGCCTCACTTCTAAGTTTCCAAAGCAACCTGAGCAAAAATCAATCATGGCACCTATCCAATTACAATATAACTAGATTTACATAATATCTCTTCCACTACTCTTAAACTTTTTAATGGTTCATTAAATGGTTCATCTCTGTATCACTAGAATCTAGCACAATAATTAAAACATATTTGCTAAACAAGTGAAGGAATAAATGAAATTTTAAAAAAAGAAAAAGTGAATACATGAGTGGTTGCATATATGACAAATCCATAAAAAATTTAACTATTATATGGTCAGGCACCAGAGAAATTATTTTTGTTACACAAGTCTAAAGCTAAAAGAAAAATGGACAATTCTGAGTATACATTCTACCAAATATACAACAGAAATATATTTACATATACAAAAATACAAGAGAAATATATTTTTTTATGTGTGTAGTTTGTAGTGATCTTCATGTGCATTTTAACTGTTTTGTTCTCTAAAACTAAAAGGCCTTTTGAGGGTACTGAAGTCCTTAACATAAGCATGTTCAGTTTCTGAGCTCAGAGCCAGGAGATCTCACTTCTTACCCTTTTGATAAACTAATGAGATACCTGTTAGAGCTAGACGTCTCATAAATAGACAATGTGGGAAATTATCTTCTGTGACTATTGCTGTAGGCAAGTGCTATAAAATTTTGGTGCAGAAGATCTGAACTAATTCTAAAAGATACTAAGAGAATGCAAAACAATGTGTCCCTCACCATTTAGACCTCTGACTAAATGCCACTGTAAGTCTTCCTCTGATATTTTCTGTGACCTTTTCAAGTACTAATTAGTTTTTGTTAATGTTCTATGAATACAAATACATGATTGTCATTGCCCTTCCTATGATGCATTATAAGGCATTAGCAGAGGAAAATAAATTTGATAGTGAATATTTAATTGCATGGCTTTTGCATACACTTTAATAGGCAATGCAAAACCTTCTCAGCAGGTGCACTATAAAATGAAGAGATTTTTCATGAATAATTCATTTTTATTTTTAAAAAAGCGCTTCTGCTAAGATACAATTTGCAATAATGCTTTTCAAGAGAGATCAGTGAAAATCTGAAGCTGTCATTGCTAATTTGTTTTACTTCAGATTCAAAAGGTCACCCATTTGACACAATGCAAACAAAAAAAGCCCTTTTCTTTTTTCCATGTCAACATGTTATGATCCATATTTCCTTATATCTAAAATATTTTTGAAACCCTAAGAGTAAGGAATTTTATGTTACTAATAAAAATTTATGCTACCTCAGAAAAAATAAAATTTGTAAAACTTTCCCAATAAATCAAATTCAGTAGAATTTTCTAAGAATGTGGAAATCATCTTTGGATCTCCTGATGTAAAATATCCAAGAGAATATATATATAGAAATGTCATCTGACTCTACCATAGACCAGGAAGTTCTGTGATTTAAATAAAGGCTCTGTAAGATTATCATTAAGAATGTTATGGGTTTTTCTTTTCTTTAAAAGAAAAATAGTAGCCTTTCATAAGGAATTTTACATATGTTAAATGATTTATACCCAAGATTATTGAATAAGGAAGCAAAATAGATAATAATTTCATTTTTAAGATAATGTAACTGGCATAATATAAGATTTTGGGACAAAATCAATCCTCAGAATCACAATAAGGATTACATTCTTTCTAAATTTTATTTTAAGGGCAGAATAAAAAGTATGAAATATTTTTGAATACGTATACTCTGAATCTTTTACTCTTAAAGTTTGAATAGACAGACTCTACTTTTACTTCTATTCCTTATCTAATAAAGACTCTGCTACTTATCTAACATTTTTCTTTGAAAACAGCTCATATTGGTACTTTTAATCTCAACTATTACTTAATAGCATCACTTAAAAAAGAAATCAAAGTGTTAATAACTTTTGGCTAAACATAACAAAACCAAAAGAGTAAAGACTATTTTCCAGGGTCCCAAGGGAGAGAATAAACTAAACTTTGCTTTTGTCAAAGAAAAAAATTAAAATAGAAGGGATATCAGTGAAGTAGAGGAAGGCAATTGAGGGGGAAGGAAAAGAGAGGGTAAAGGGAAGAACAGTGGAATGAAATTGACCAGACTACTCTATGTGCATACATTCACCACAATGAATTTCATTATGTTCTATAAAGCACCAATTAAAAAGCTATCAATGAGGGTTGGGCATATGCCTGTAATCCCAGCAGCTCAAGAGGCTGAGACAAGAGGATCACGGATTCAAAGCCAGCCTCAGCAATTGTGAGGTGCTAAGCAACTCAGTGAGAACCTGTCTTGAAATAAAATACAAAATAGGGCTGGGGATATGGCAAAATGGTTGAATGCCTCTGAGTTCAATCCCTAGTACCCTCTCCCAAATTTATCAATGAGGGCTGGGGTTGTGGCTCAGTGGTAGAGTGCTTGCCTAGCATGTGTGATGCACTGTGTTCAATCCTCAGCACCACATAAAACTAAATAAATAAAATAAAAAAGTATAGCATCCATCTACAACTAAAAAATAATTTCTAAAAAAAAAGAAACAAAGAAAGCTATCAGTGAATATAAGAAAGACCAGTAAAATCAGTAGAGTAGGGAAAGGAGAGTGGGAGAAGGGTAGAGAAAGGAGAAGAGGGAAAGTAGTAGTATTGGAGACTTAAATGGAGAAAATTATATTCCTTGCATGCATCAAAATGAACCCAATATTATATAAAACCATAATATGCTAATAAAAACATAAAAAGGAATCAATATCAAGTAATGTGTTAAAACCTGTTATAATGTTCATTACAAGTTTACCTAATTGGCTTGATCAAGGCAAAGGTATTTGAAATTCAGAAGACTTGGAAATGTTCTTAGAAGCTGAGCTGTTCTAAAGGCGGGAGGTTGCTGTGGTTACCTGACACTAACACAAGTGGAAGCTGCAGGGATGCAACAGTTTTTTAACTCCATGTTCTAAATTAGTTTTTCATTATTAGCAATTTCAAGTGATAGTAGTTATCTCCTCCAGAAAATGTTTCCTCCTTCCCTTCAGTTACAGGTTCTCGATTGGATTACTTTGCTTAATTATTCACATTTCCCATAGCCTCAGAAAGAGAGGATGTTCTTCCAACACTGATGCCCAATCTCCCTATTTTTCTTCACCATCATACGTATCATACACCACCTGTGCTGTAGAGGCAGGATCTGAAACTGTCTCCCTTGTTCCCATACATTTCTACCCCTGCTCCATAAGTACTTTCTCCTATGTTTGATTCTTAAGAAACACACAAGCAAATCAAACCAACAATTGAAAAAAATATATATTCATTGGAACCTCAAATTTCTATCTATTCATTTCTTTTTTAACACTTCATATATTTTGGCTTCTTAGAAAAGAAATCTTTAAAAACTGAACCAAAGTTTTTAAAAGCAGTTCCATCAACCTGCTCTTCCACCTGTGCAAACCCAGGTTAGAATTTCGATACAGAACAAAACTAGACCTTACACATGGGTGTTTTCTTTACTCAATACTGCTCATTATTCCTTTCTCATTCATTCTTCTAATTCAGAGTAATTTGTGAATAGAAATCTTCCCCACTGGAATGTTTAGAACAGAATCCACACCTTATTCAACTTTGAGTCTTTGAGTACATAGTTAGTGTTTTCCTGTAGTAGTTATTGGTGGTAAGATGAATAAGAAAATTGAGATGTATGAACATTTACAATATCACTAGCTACAACATACAAAGTATAATCTACAAGTTAGCAGATGTTCCCCTCTGTATTTAAAAACAATGTATGTGAGAAAATAGCAGTTGTACAGATTTCTTGGGTTTCTTCAAAGCTCACACAGCTTTTAATGGCCAATTTCCTAAAACTAAACTTTAGTTTGTCAGCACTCTCTTAAATTATAGTAGCAAGAATTTGACACAATATTGCAAACACTGGCTAACTATATTAATAGTTAAGAGATTACCTCTTCTTAATTCATTCAGATTTAGTACCATCCAGAAAAGAACTGAAAAATTCAAAATAGAAATCACCAAATAATATTTAATTCTTTGCCAATATATCTAAAGGCTTATTTCTATGATTCAATTCATATTGTCAATATAGTTACTCAGCTTATTCAATGATTTCTGAGGAGAGAGGAAACTAAGATTTATTGGGTTACAACTACGTGCCAAGCCTCTCCCTATAATTTTACCAGAATGGTTTCATTTAATGAACACAAAAAGCTTATTATTGTTATGATCTCTACTTAACTCTGAGAAATTTTAGATAACACTTTTGAGAATTCATTCATCATCAGTGTAGCACAAGGATACAACAACCTTTCTAAAAATATAAGTAGATTTCTGTTGCTTGTTTACTTGTTTGTTTTCACCACTATATCATGCTGCATTCAGGACAATGGACAGGGGTTTTACTTTTATGTAATTGATTTTTTTTCCACAGAAGTTAACTTTGAAGAAAAAACTAAGAGTGGAGGGATTCTAACTAGTGTTAACAGAGACCTTGATTTGCTTTTAATGCATAGATGTTATGGCTACCATCTCCACCGTGGTCTCTCTACAACAGATTTTCTTCACCCTGTTCTGTCCTGAACACAGACTCCAAATCAGTATCAATTTGCATTACTTCTTCCCTCTCCAAAATTTACATCTTGGCCTCAGTCATTCTCCAGTTTCATTCATAATGGTAATGCATATGACAATTATGAACAGGCTAACTTGTTGGTGCCCTTTTCTCCTCAATATGTTTTACAAAGTGATAAATTGAATTGTTTTTCACAAACTTGTAAAACTCTCATTTTTTTCCTGCAGTTGCTGGAATTATATACATCAGAATGATGACACATTGGTATCTGTCTTAGTTTTTTCACTGCTGTAAATATCTGACTGGAACACTTTTAGGAGGTAAAGTTTATTTGGGGGCTGACAGTTTCAGAAGTCTCAGTCCACAGAAAGCAGGCTCTATTCCTTGGGACTCCAGGTGAGGCTGCACATTATGGCAAAAAAGTGTAGCAGAGGGAAACAGCTCACATGATGATCAGGAAGCAGAGAGAGACTCTACTCTCCAGCTACAAAATATACACCTCATAGCCCCATTCCCAGTGAACCACTTCCTCCATCCACACCCCACCTGACTCCAGTTACCACTCAGTTACTCCATCAGGGATTAATTCTCTGAATAAGTTAAGGATGTAACCCAATCATCTCTCCTCCAAACCTTCTTGCATTCTCTCACACATGAGCTTTTGGGGGACATTGTATATAAACCATAATACTATCATATCTGCACTGTTTTAAAGAACAAGATTTATCAACTAGAAGACTAAATGCTATACATTTAATTAAAGGACCTGAAGTCATTTCATGTAGTAACTGTTGCCTTGTCCTCTTTATTCAGTTATTTAATCTAGAAAGAAGAAAAAAACAGCATGAGATGTGTCAGGAGAAAACTCCTGTGAGCCAGAGTCTGGGTGATCTTCAGGCCTGAATGAGACAGAATTCTTCAATAGATGGGTGATGAGTCAGAAGGTCACCAAAAGGGAGAGCTAGACTAGAGATGATGGACATGCAGCACTGTTACCCTTCACTGAGCATACACTACTATATGCTAGAAATCATGCTAAGGAATGGTGATAGAGTGGTGACTAAGACAGAAATGGAGATGGTTGTTTCTTGCAATAAGCTTACAGTTTAGCAAAAAAAGAGTATTGACCAAATAATTAAAACAATCTGCGATGAGTGTCCTAGCACAGGAATCAAAAGTGAAACATTCACCAAGACAAACTGCAGTGTAGGTCATGAAACATACCTTTACAAATTTAAACAGTACAAATCATGCAAATTGTGTCTTCAGATCACAGTTAAATTAAACTAAAAATCAAGGACAGAAAATCCCTGAATACTTGAAAATTAAACTAATTCCTCATAAACAACATGTGGGTCAAAGTTAAAGTCTAAGAGAATTTTCTAAATGTTTTTAATTAAATGGAAATAAAAACACAACTTATCTAAATTTGTAGAATGACATGAAAGCAGTATTTAGAGGGAAGTTTGTAGCACTGAATGCATGTATCAGAGAAGAAGAAAGATCTACAATCAATAATCTAAGCTTTCACCTCAAAAAATTAAAGAATCCAGGTACAGTGGTGAATGCCTATAATCTCAGTGACTTGGGAAGCTGAGACAGGAGGATTGCAAGTTTCAGACCAGCCTGAGCAACTTAGCAAGGTCCAAAGGAACTTAGCAAGACCCTGTCTCAAAAATTAAAAAAATAAAAATAAAATAAGGCTGGGGATGTTGTTCAGTGGTTAAGCACCCTAGGGTTCCATTTCTGGTACAAAAAAATAAAAATAAAAAAGGAATGTTTTTTTTAAAGTGAATATACAATTTTATTTAACATTCAAACTTCATTAAGACATGTGAAATATGGCAATTTTACTGGGAGTTTCGCCCTGCCTAGGATATGATTGCTTGCTGGGGCTTCAGTTCACACTGTAGCACTAATTCAATACTTTATTGAATAAATACAATATAAAACAAAATGCATTCAAATGTTTTCTAAAACAATCAATTTTAAAGGCCTTTCTATTCAGGCTAATGACAAACACAATAAAAGAAGATATGCTAGTTTAACATAATTGGCTGATTTTATACAGCACTTATATCTTTTAGTCCACAAGTATATTATTAAATGATAAAGAATATCTAATACAACCATTTTTATAGAATTAGGAAATAAATTTCTAAGAAAGAAAGATTTTACAGACCCCCATCTTTTATACCCACCCCAACAGTCTAAAGAGGATAAAGCCAATGACTTTCCTTACAAGAGCTCACAACTAATGTCACTTTGCTGTCAAAATCTGTATTTCTGATCTGTTATGAGCATTAAGACAAAATTCAAATATTCCCAAAGAAGCACCATGCATGCTGTGATCATCTATTCAGCAACAGAGAGCACTGCATTCAAATATATTTCATCCCAGGAATTAAATATGGTCAGCCACACTCACGGACATTTCCTCCACTGTATATTGTAGAAAGTCTCTATGTTACAAAGAATCCTATTGTCTTCTTCAATAACAAAATTTATAGCCACCTTTCCTCACAAATATCCCCCTTTTCCAATTCTGTGAATATAATTTTCAAGATTGGTAGGTAAATCATAGTTTACAACCAAAGATATTTATTGCACCTCAATCCCATGAGCCAACAAGTCAGTAGTGATCAGAACTCTGCTTGACTCTGATCAGAATTCACTCATGATAACATCTCTCTCCTTCTGGTCCATGTAACCATGAAGAGCAGAAACTGTGAAGTCCCTGGCATGCATTTTCTCAGTGAGCCAGTCCACTTTGTGCCTTGCATTGAAGAAAAATCACAGCCTGTGTAACAGTCAGTGTCTCATACAAGTCACAAAGTGTGCCCAACTTCCATTCTTCTCTTTCAACCTTAATGTAAAACTGTTTGATTCCTTCAAGGGTCAATTCTTTATTCTTCACCAGAATTCAAATTGGATCTCTCATGAATTTTTTGGTCACTTCCAACACATCAATTGGCAATTCAACACAACCTGAATACTTGTATTTAATTTTTGTAAAATCTCATAGATTTGATTCTTAAACTCCAGGCTCCACATTTCATCTGCTTCATCCAAAACAAACATTTTGGTCTATTTTGGAGAAAGATATCTTCTGTTTAACATAGCAAACACACTCCCTGGTGTACCAACAACAATATGTGGTACTTCAGCCTGTAGTTTTTACATTTCATTTTGAACATTTGTTCTACCAATGCAGGCATGACAAGTTGCTCCCATATAGTCTCCAAGTGCCAGAATCACCTTTAGAATCTGTTAAGCCAGTTCTCTGGTGGGGGCCAATACTTGTGCTTGGGTCTCCTTGAACTCAATTTCCAGGATTGCAGGATAGAAATAGCAAATGTGGCTGTCTTGCCAGTACTTGACTGACCTTGAGCAATCACATCATACCCTTTAATACAGCAAATAGTAGCTCTCTGTTGAATTGCTGAAGGCTTCTCAAAACCATAAGCATAGATGCCTGGAAGAAGAGACTCCTTTAAATTCATATCAAAAAAGTTATCAACAATCTCATTCCAGTTTCTCTCGATAACACCTTTGGGGCCCATTCCCTCTGGGCCTCCATGTTCTCTGCTGTTATAATCTGTGGAGCTACCAGACATGATCCGAAGAACCATTCAGACCCATTTGAAAAGAATTTTTTTTCCCATTAAAAGCCAGGTACAGTATACATCTGTAGCCATAGTTCAGGACCCTTATGCAAGAGGGTCATTTATAATAGGGTCATTTATGCAGATAGTCTCTCCTCTGCAAAGTAAAGCACAATTTCCCACTCCTAAGTTCAGGCTGCTTGTAGTATTTCTCCAAAGAATACAGCATGAAGAGCAGGGGGAGGGAAGTAAATTTATAGTGGAGAAATAGACAAATAATATCTCAGCCCAGATAAATCATGTTGAAAGCATGTGACCTGAATGTAATATAATGAAAACAGTACATTTCCTTGGTGGTCTTCCTCCCCAAAACACATAATGCCTGTCTAATCAAAAGAAAAACATCCTACAAATACCAAGTGAGGGACATTCCACAAAATACCTGACCAGCACTTTTCAAAACTGTCAAATATCTAAAAAAATGCAGGAAAATCTTAGAGATTGTGACAGCCAAGAGGAGCATAGGGAGATGTGGCACTAAATATAATATGGTGCCCACAAGATGTAATGAGGTCCTGAACAGAAAAAAAAAAAACCTAAGCATTTGAGTGACACATGGACTCTAGTGATGATGAATCTATTTTGAATCATTAAATGTAACAATTATACCACACAAATGTAATATAAGGATAATTTGGAGGGCTAGATGTAGAGTATACAGCAACCATTTTAATAACAAGTTTTTCATGAGTCTAAAACTCTTCTAAAATTAAAAGTTAACTTAAAATAATTAGCTTCAGGAGATGATAAGGAAACAATTCACTATCTTAGACACTGATAAAAATGGGAATCTGTGCATTTCTCCCATCATTATAGACATACTGCACCCTCAGTGATTTTGATTGCTTTATGATGTACTAACTTGGCTTGATGTGAATTTCATTTCCCAGAATTTCCTTTTTTGTATGTTTTTGTTTAGATAATTTAAGACCCTGCAATGGGAGGCCTTTAGTGTCCCCCATGGCACCAAACAGTTGAGTCTTCCTGAAATCAGGCTGTTTGAGAATCCAGCCCAAAGCACGTAGTAAATAAATTTCCATCCTTCTGTCATCAGGAGACTGATATTTAACAAACTAGTACCATAGGGAAACTGAAAGAGACCTCTGGAGAGAGATAAGGAGCAAGACAGAAGATAGTCTTTTATAATCTAAGTTATGAAATGACATTCTATCATTTCTGCCATGTTCTGCTGTCTGCAGGAGTCACAGGGTCCTGCTCACATTCCAGAGGAGGTGTTCACAAACTGTGGGAACACCAGCAGACAGCGATCACTGGGAAACATTCTGGATGCTGCCTACGTACTGGTTGGCTTTCTGGCCTCCGTTGAGTCACATCCTTCCCACATAGAAAACACACTTCAGCCTTCCCAGAGCTCCCAGAATCTCATCCATTCGCACCATAAGCTCAAAACCTAGAATATATCATGCTCCACATCAAGTTTCTCTGAGTGGGGTTCCTTGGCTGTAACAACTATATTTTCCTTGTTTAAAAATTAAAGATGCTTAATTTCCAAATCTAAAACTTGAAAAACATTATTAACTTTAAGGTAAACAGCTCATCTGTCATTATCAAATCTCACACCATCCATCATACATATTTTCCAAAGTGCATATTTAAATACTAACAAGGAGAAATTTTGGGAGAATTTAATTAACAATTGATGGGTCCATTGGTTAATTTTGACAAATGTCTTTATTAAATGTTAATGAGAATCCAAAAGACTAACAACAATTTGTAAGGTTAGTTGGTAGATCAAGATTCAGATACTTGATTAATCTTAATTCATTCCTGTCCTATTTTTGTGTGTAAAAATGACATCTGTGACATTTTTCAAATACCGTCAAGTAAAAAAGAGAACATTTACCATGCTCCCTAAAGTAGTTGAAACTCTTCTATTTATAAATGATAGAAGCTCACTTCAAATTAGCATAAGCTAAAAGGAACAAGCAATTTTCTGGTTTGTGTACCTGAGAAATGTAAGGTTGGACCAAAGTTGAGGTGCAGATAGTACCTCAAATTATACTAAACTGTGACAAATCTCTTCTTGTGTCTCTTTTCCTCCAGCTCTCAAAACCACTTCTCTGAGAATGTTTACAAACGTTCCTACCTGGGCACTCATCAACTCATCAAATGACCAGAGAGCAGAGAGAGCATGGAGCTCTCTTTTTGAGATTCAATATATAAAACTTTAGAAAAGATTTCTGATTTGTCTACCGCAGATCACTAATATGTTGAGCTGGTTCTTGATCAAGAAGCAAGTACTTTCATTACAAACTCACAAGAACTGGAGTCAGAGAGGGCCAACCCCCTACAGAAAAATGTGTGAAGGGGCAAGGGCGCCTATGGAGAGTTTCTCTAGAGGAGAAAGGAATTGCTGGACCACCCAAAATAAGAGTTTTCTTATACTATCTTAATTTTAAATATAAATTGATTATTACATGAGTTATCTAAGTTCACCTAAAAGTTTTAAACATAACGACATTCGAATTCAAGCTGCTCTACTACACCAAAATTTTCCTACTTTTGAAAATTAATAATTTTCATAAACATTTATATCCATTTTACATTTAAACTTTCAATTTGTGGTATTTAATGCTTTCTATCTTGGTTACCAGAATAATTACATGTGTATGTTTTTATCTGAGCAAAGCTGTAAGTTATATTATTCTGAGTATGTTGTCACAGTAGATAAATGTTAAAATAGTTTTTAGATATGAATCAAATTTAAGATCTTTAGAAATGGGGAAATAGCCTAGTGGTAAAGCACTTATATAGCAAATGCAAGTCTCTGGGTTTAATCCCCAGGACTGCAAGAGAAAAAAAAAAACCTATAAAATAACTCTTGGAATGAAAACATAGTATATGCAAATACAGCATGTTTATGAAAGTAATCTCCTATAAAAAAGTGATAATACTGACTCATATTTAATTATATTTTATTTTAAAATGAAAAAACACAAAACTTACAGATAAAAAGGCAAATAACTAGTTATATTAAGGAGAACTCACTTATAAGTACCACCTACATAAAATAGAATTTTGTGAGCCACCTAGAAGCCCTCCATGTAGCCTATTATAGCATGTTCTACATTTCCCAAATTTACCTAATATTCTGACATTTATAACAATCACTTTCTTGTTATTATTATTATATCAACTAAGAATATTTCCCTGAACATTGGTTTAATCTTGCCTCCTTTTTAAAAAATTGTCTTTTTAATTTTCTTTTAAATCTATAAATTCTTTTTTGATTCTTTTCTTTTCCTTATGATTTATGTAAAAAAAAACAGTAAATTTGAGCAGAAGAATACCTAGAAGATTAGCAGATTCCCTTAGGCACAGTTAATTTTTTTTTTCAGCCTGTTCCTTCAGTTCTCCCAATGATTGTATGAGTTGTTAATAATCTTGAATAAATCCTTTTCTGTTCACAATAGCCAGCATGTGTCCAAAGTGCCCGCAATTAAAAACCCTGATCATAAGATGTGAAAAACATTTTTTAAATTAGAAGATTATTTTCTATATATACTGCTATATAGTGGGATAGAGAAAGTTATATTTAAATTTTTCATTGAAATTTTATTAAAAATAAATCCATATCATACAGTATCACAGCTTAGTTCTTCAATGTCATGTGAACATCAAGACAACAGTCTTTCTAAAAGATCTCGCTTAGAGACTTGTATGGAGCTCTCTGTCAATAGGACTCTTATAGGAGAATGTGCTCTAATAGAGATGAAAAGAGAAGAGTGTCACAAAATTTAGCTTTGCATTATTTCTTACAAAACCCAAATTAGCTATAGAGCTTGAAAAGCAAATACAGTTAGCCTATCATGAGCATAAATATTGTACATGATACCACCAAAACTAAAAGTAATCATGTGTCTGTATGTTTGTTTTGAAATTGTCATATAGTTCAAATAAGACAGAAGACAAAAGACTCAAAACATAGACAATGCCCTCAACAAACAGCAAAATGTGTGTGAAGTTACTTTAAGTGTAAGTATTCTTATACTTAATGTCATAGAGAATAATAAAAATGCAGAAGTATTATTTGAACAGAGCAAGAAATAACAAAGCAAAACATCTTCATTCTACTCAAATACTTTTATTGACTACTCTTATTCTATAGATAGGTACAAAAGAAAAAAGCTGGAAAAGCCTAGACAATAATTTAATAAACTTACCATCCATTTTGTGTATTTTCCATTTAACCAGGCAAGGGTCCAGAAGTGTAATTAATGCTTTGGTCAATACATCTTTGGCATTACCTAGAGTGGTAGAAATCTCTTCAGGAACATTGCCTAATAAAACAGTAAGAAAATACTGTCAAAATATATAATAAAGAATAGCAATGTGTAGGTTATAATATCATAATGATAGATACTATTAGACATAATGCTCAAGAATCTATACATTTACGAATACAAAGTGAATAAAGAGTGACCTATTCTAAACTACCTGGCTTGAAAAAAACATCACTGTCTGTATTCCAAGCATTTGCTTTGCTGATTGTGTTTTACTACAAACTGGAATTTATGTATACTCTAATCAATGTTGTTAGAGCACTGAAAGAGAGCAGCCTATAGCAGATATGAAGTGTGTAGCAAGCACTATGTTGAGTGCAGTAACCCCATGTTTATTTCAGATGTTCCTCTCTAATCATGGTACTCATTATCCATTTTTCTTTTCTTTTTGTATTGGGATTGAACCCAAGGGTGCTTAATCACTGAGCCACATCTTCAGCCTTTTTTGATATTTTTTATTTAGAGACAAGGTCTCACTAAGTTACTTAGGGTCTCATTAAAATTACTGGCTTAGAACTGGCTATTCTTCTGCCTCATTCTCCCAAGATGCTGGAACTATAGACGTGCATCAACATGCCCAGCAGCACTCATTTTTGAGGACCTTGGCAAAGATTCAGAATCTATTTTGGTACCAATACCATGCCATTATTGTTACTATATCTTTGTAGTATAGTTTAAGGTCTGATATTGTGATACCTCCTGCTTCACTCTTCTTGCTAAGGATTGCTTTGGCTACACTGGGTCTCCTATTTTTCCAAATGAAGTTCATGATTGCTTTTTCTATTTCCATAAGGAATAATGTTGAGATTTTAATTGTAATCACATTGGATCTGTATAATGCTTTGGGTAGTATGGAAATTTTGATAATATCAATTTTGCCTATCCAAGAACATAGGAGATCTTTTCATCTTCTAAGTATTCTTCAGTTTCTTTCTTTATTGTTCTGTAGTTTTCATTGTAGAGACATTTCCCCTCTTTTGTTAAATTGATTCCCAAGTGTTGTGGGTTTTTTAAATTTTTTAAATTTTAGGCTAATGTGCATGGGGTAGTTGTCCTAATTTCTCTTTCAGAGGATTCATCACTGATGTGTAGAAATGCATTTGATTTATGGGTATTGATTTTATATCCTGCTACTTTGCTGAATTCATTTATTTATTCTAGAAGTTTTCTGGTGGAGTTCTTTGGATCCTGTAAGTATAGAGTCATGTCTTGGCAAATAATGATAGTTTGAGTTTTTCTTTTTTCTATTCATATCCCTTTAAATTCTTTCATCTAATTGCTCTGGTTAGAGTTTCAAGGACTATGTTGAATAGAAGTGGTGAAAGAGGGCATCCCTGTCTTCTTCCAGATTTTAGAGGGTGTGCTTCCAATTTTTCTCCATTTAGAATGATGTTGGCCTTGGGTTTAGCATAGATAGCTCTTACAATGTTGAGTTATGTTCCTCCTATCCCTAGTTTTTCTAGTGTCCTGAATATGAAAGGGTGCTGTATATTTTGTCAAATGCTTACTCTACATCAATTGATATATTGATATGATTCTTATCTTTAAGTCTATTGATGTGATGAATTACATTTATTGATTTTCATATGTTGAAACAACCCTGCCTCCCTGGGATGAATCTCACTTGATCAAGATGCACTATTTTTAAAATATGTTTTTGTATATGATTTGCCAGAGTTATTAAGAATTTTTGCATCTATGTTCATAAGGGATATTGGTCTGAAATTTTCTTTCCTTGATGTGTCTGGTATGGGAATCAGTATGACACTAGCTTCATAGAATGAGTTTGGAAGGGTTCCTTCCTTTTCTATTTTATGGAATAATTTGAGAAGTATTGGTATTGATTTTTCTTTGTAGGTCTTATGGAACTCAGCTGTGAATCCATCTGGTCTTAGACTTTGCTTGGTTGGTAGTCATTTGATGGCATCTTCTATTTCCTTGCTTGAAATTGATGTTTAAATTGTGTATGACCTCTTGACTCAGTTTGGGTTGATCATATGCATCTAGAAATTTGTCAGTGTCTTCAAGATTTTCTATTTTACTGAAATATAAATTTTAAAAATACTTTCTAATTGCCTTCTGTATTTCAATAGTGTCTGTCTTGATATTTCCTTTTTCATCATTAATTTTAATAATTTGAGTTGCAGTCTAATGGTACCGAGTAGAAGACACCAAGAAAAAAACCACTTTTTATTACAGTTATCTCATACTAGACATAGGCACCAAAATCATGCATTGGTGAAAACATAGCCTCTTCAACAAATGGTGCTGGAAAACTGGAAATCCATATGCAGCAAAATGAAACTAAACCCCTATCTCTTACCATGCACAAAACTCAACTCAAACTGGGTCAAACACCTAGGAATTAGACCACAGACCCTACACCTAATAGAAGAAAAAGTGGCCCAAATCTCCGTCATGTCAGATTATGCCCCAACTTCCTTAACAAGATTCCTAAAGCCCAAGAAATAAAATCAAGAAACAATAAATGGCATGGATTCAAAATAAAAAGCTTCTTCTCAGCAAAAGAAATAATCAATGAGGTGTAGAGAGAGCCTACATTTTGGGAGCAAATTTTCGCCACACACAAGTCAGATAAAGCACTAACCTCCAGGATATGCAAAGAACTCAAAAAACTTACCACCACAAAAACAAACACCCAATCAATAAATGGGCTAAGGAGCTGTATAGCACATCACATCTTTAAAAATATATATGATCAATGTTCAACATCTCTAGTAATTACAGAAATGCAAATCAAAACTACTCTAAGATTTCATCTCATACCAATCAGAATGGCAGTTATCAAGAATACAAACAACAATAATTGTTGGCAAGGATATGGGGGAAAAGGTACACTCATACATTGCTGGTGGGACTGCAAATTGGTGCAACCACTCTGAAAAGCATATGAAGATTCCTTAGAAAACTTGGAATGGAACCACCATTTGACCCAGCTATCCCACTCCTCAGTTTATACACAAAGGACTTAAAATCAGCATACTGTAGTAATGCAGCCACATCAATGTTTATAGCAGCTCAACTCACAATAGCTAAATTAAGGAACCAACCTAGGTGTCCTTCAACAGATGAATGGACAATGAAACTGTGGCACACATACACAATGGAATATTACTCAGCTTTAAAAGAGAATAAAATTATGGCACTTGCAGGTAAACGGATGAAGTTGGAGAATATCATGCTAAGCAAAGTAAACCAATCCCCCAAAAACCAAAAGCCAAATGCTGTCTCTGATAAGTGGATGCTGATCCATAATTGGGGGGGGGGGTGGAGCATAATTGATCTGGCAAAAGGGAAGAAGGGGAGGAGAAGGGGCATGGGGGCAAAAAAGATGGTGGTATGAGATGGGCATCATTACCCTAGGTACATGTGTGATTGTACATATGGTGCAATGCTACAATATGTAGGACCAGAGAAATGAATAGTTGTGCTGCAATTGTATACAATGAATCAAAAATGCATTCTGCTGTCATATATACCTAATTGTAATAAATAAATACATAAATTTTTAAGAAATAAAATAGATAGAAAAGACAAACAATTGTATAACTCCAAGAAATAAAAATTATATTGGGGAACTGATGAGTGATTAACTAGGGTTAATCAGTGGAGAAGATGAACTGAAAAGAGAGTACAAAAAGTTCTATAATTTTGATTGTGGTAATTACTACATGACCACAAACAATTTCCATATATCATAACATAGCTCATTTAAAATTGGTGATATTTATTGTTTGCAAATTATACCCCAATAAAAGGTGTATTTTATTTTAATAAAATAAAAAAAGATACAAAATCTATCTTGATCCAGGGATCCAAGCAAGAACTAGGAATTAAACTGCTATAGATGATCCTTGAGATGATGTTTACTTACTCTCCCTGACCTGAGAAAAAGGCAGGAGGATAACCATATATTATGATAGAAACTAAGCCTCAAAAAATAACTAGTAATAAGCAGTAAGAAAATGTATCATTAAAGTTTTCGTGCAGAATGATGCTTCAGAATGAAAAAGTCATTAACTTTGATTTGAAAAGTCGTGTTTCTTCAAGTGGTATGATATGTAGTCAAATTATTTGTATCCCTTGTTTTCCAAATTACATTCAGCCTAATCTTTTACACTTCATAGGTGCTTGTGGTTCATAAAAGTAATATTCCATAAAATGAGATACTGTGAGCATCTGTTACAATGTATTTTTTGAAGAAAGTACACATGCAAGAGACTAACCATATGCTTCAATAAAAAATATGCACTTTTCAAAATGCAAACTCAGTGTTTATTTATTATTGGAGCTTTTAGCATGGATAATACACTATCGCAGATACTATGTGGTGCTTCAAGAAACAAATTGAGGAATACTAATGTTGAGAGCCAAATCCTGGCCCCACCACTTCTTGACTGTATATATTTGTGGTAAGGAACTTCTCTAAACCTAAGTTTCCCCATCTATAAAATGGAATAGAAATACTAACTATATTATTGTCAAGTTTTATAGACTAATGATACATCATAATGCAGCAATACTATGTCTTCTCTGTCTAGTTATCACTCAACTAAATTATTTTTATTACTGTTGCCATTGTTGCTGTAATACAAAGTTCAGTAAGATTCACTCACTATTCTCAAGTCTTGCTTCAAGAGTCTTGAAGAATAGGATGGGAGAGGAGGTGAAGAGTGGGAAGATGAGAGAAAGAAATACATACATATAACAATAATATTTGCTGTGTGATGTAATAATATTGACACATTCATGTGAAAACTGTGTTTAAATTCAAAGTCGGGTGAAAGAACCAAGAAAGTCTTCAATAGGAAGATGCAACCTGAGAAAGCATACGGGAAGCTGCATATAATTTCAACAGGCAAAGCATCAACATGAACAAGCTGGAAAAGAAACAAAAGGCATGCTTGGAGAACACAGAGTCAGAGGTGACAGCAGTAAGAAAAAATGTAAAAATATTATTTAAATGTAGGCTGGACATATTTCTAAAGGTTAATAATGTCATGCTGAAAGTTTGAACTCAAATAAGACAAAGTTATATATTCAGCACGTCATCCGGAGATTGAAGTCTGTTTATAGTAAGAAATCATAATAAGAGTTCTTCTGTGGCCCTAAAGTCAGAGGTCAGTAAGTGTGCTTTATAAATTCTTTGGATTACAGTAAATATTATTGTGGTTAACATTTTAGAATTACAGAAAAAGTTTTATAACATCTAGTTGAACACATAATTTGCACTTTCTCTAATCTTTCTTTCTCTCAAATAGTAATCAATGAAAACAGACCATGGACAAGGATCATATATCACAGATATTTTGAAGAATATTTATAATACCTGGATAATTGCCCACATTAAAAATAATGTCTTCAAAATCAAAAGATAATCTTCAGATATTCATTTTATATAACAAGTAGTTATGTAGCTCCAAACTTTATGTCCAACTAAATTACACTAGACTTGGTTTTATAAAGACTTGAAAAAGGGACATATAAGTTTCTCTTCTGTCACAGATATCTTCAAGAGGAATTGAGATATACATGCTAAAAAATAATAACAAAACACCAGGATAAATAGAAACAATAAAATTGAATGTGGAGAGATTTAACATTTTTTGGAAGCCATCTATTCTACATTACAAGATACATTCTTGTTTCTCACAGAATTCATGCAGCAGCTCCATTTTTGTAGGTCAAAGAGATTATCAAGGGGTTATCTTCCCCACATGTGTGGCCAAGCCTGAACTCTAGAGCCAGAAGTTCAAAATGGCAAGTGCTGCCTCTTAGAGGCTTTGTGGTCTTAGGTGTTAAGCCTCTTAAAATCTCAGTTGCTTCATCAGTCAAACTGAATAGAACATATTTAATATACACAGGTATTTTGAGGAGAAACTAAAAAGTCTATGATAAATAACAATTCCCTATGATAACATTTTCAAAAGTATTTAGTGAGAAATCCTAGACCTGGAAAATTGCTGTGACCAAAACTGATTCTGTAGACTTAGATTGATCTTGGTAACTCTTCAGTACCAAATTTTAACCTTTGGAGATTTATAGAGTTCAATAAAGACTACAACAACAAAAAAATCTCTTAAACTTTATTTCATCCATAACCTTCTAATTTATTTTGATACAGAATACTGTTTTTCTCTCCTTTACATTTGCTTTTTCTTTTTTGGTTGAATTGCTGTTTGGTTACTTGGTTAGTTTTTATGTAGCATTAAGCCAGGACATTGTATAGGGAGTTTCCTATAATACAAAATTAGCATTCATAGGAAGCATGAAAAATTCAAATAATAAAAAGTTCAAATGAGAATGATAAATACAATGGATTTGGAGCTTTACAAAGGAATTAAACTTGATGCAAAGATACAAATTCAGACAAACAGAAAAGAACATGTTATGTACATAATGAATGAAATCCAAATGGAAAGTTTGTAAAGATAATAACAGTGGAGATACCAGATAAGATGGCTTACCATACACTGAAACATAAATTCACCAGGCACTAAATTCTCACTTAGGATATGAAAAAACTGTGACGAACAAATCTACAAAACTAAGTACAATATCCTATAGTTATCTTTCTGACAAATATTTCTGGGGAACGTAAGTGTTCGGTCATTCAGAAAGCGTTCACAGAAAATCTCCAAAGCAGTATATAATTGTTACATGAGAGAGCAGAGTACTGGCTTATGAAAGAAAATTAGAAAGCAGTGAACTGGAGAAGGAAAATAAACAGAGAGACCAGTGAGTCAGTTACTGTTTGAATCCAGATCTAAAATGATGAGAGCAGTAGAAAACAAAGAAAAAGATTAAATTAGAAGTGAGTTCTGGGTATCAGTGACCAAGGGAGATGATAATCAAGACTAAGAATGGCTTAACTTTGGAAGCAGGTCTTTAAAGTACAAGTTTTGATACATTATGATTTGTGAATCTGATTTAATGGATCAATACCAACATTTTAATGCATGTTCTTGAAAAAGAAATGACAATATCACAGAGTACTTGGGTAACAAGTATTGTTTCATGAAACTTTTAATCCAGAAATATGTATTATAGATTTGTACACTTGGTCATATGCTGTCCTAAACTAGTTTAAGATACTATTCAACTAAGAAATGAAATAAAACACTCAAGTTAGAAAACAGGAGAATTTTAAGGAGAAGATATTATCAATTACCAAATGCAAAAGAATCAAACAATGCTTTCTTAGTAAAATGGTTGGATTTTGCATAAAGTAGACCAATCAGAAAAAAAGCAGACAGTAGACCATTAAAGAATACAATTTTCTATTATTTATTATTTATGGAATATTAACTTGGTAAACCAATACAGTTCAGTAAGATGCAAAGTAAACCAAGCATTTAAATTACTTTCATGTTTCTGATAGACTTTTCTCCTTTTAGCTAAGTCAATTTCACTTCACAATGCATCAGTTTTAAGCCCTTCAGTGTATATTACTAAGAAAATCATTGATTTATGAAACATAATTTTTTAAAACTATGAAACAAATTACTAGCAGTATAAGCAGTAGAAACCATCCTTAAAACAATGAAGGTCTGGGGTACAAATAGCATATGCCTATGATTCCAGAAACTTGGAAGGCTGAGGCAGGAGAATCACAAGTTCAAGGCCAGCCTCTGCAACTTAGGTAGGTCCTGAGCACTTGGCAAGACCTGGGGTCTCAAAATAAAAAATTAAAAGGTCTGGGAATGTTGCTCAGTCGTCAAGCATCCCTGGGATCAATCCCCAATACCCAAAAGATGTGAGGGGATGAAAAAAAAGGTTCCATTTACACCAAAAGCCTTAGGCAAAGCAAAAGCTATGCTATTCTTAGAAAAATTATACCTTGATTTATGCTTGTTTTCCCTTTAATTAAAATACTACATCAATTACAATTATTTAAAAATATTTTTTTAAATATTGCTCTATGTTAAGGTGAGATAGAAGACACAGCTGCTATTGTCAGTTGTCCGTGTATTATTTGACATTCTATACCTGTTATGGGTATATTTCAACAAATGTTAAATTCAAAGAAAATCATTGAGTTTCTAGCATGCCAGGGTTTTGCCCTTGATTTCTTGTACATAAAGAACTAACAATCTTGTAAGAGTTTAATTATGTAATTAACAACATTTAAGGCAGAATGTGCTAGATGTCATGCTAGAGACAGAATCTAGAGTCAAAGGGGTTTCAAAGGATGAAGATCTCATTTTCATTAGGATAATTGCTGAAGGTTTCATTGCTGAGAGTTAGCGGCTTTTTGACAAAAAAAAAAACAATTCTAACGAATAAAAATTAAGAGGAGGGATTTATGATCTAAGGAGAAAATCAAGATGAGGGATAAAGAATCAAAGTTCAGCCAGTCAGAATGTATAATGGCTAAAGAAGAATAGAAAATCCTGTGGTCACTTACCCAGAACCCCTTTCAGGAATAAAGGCTGTTTTCCTCTCACTTTGGGGGATGTTGCCAGCTTACAGCCATTAGATATTAGTCCCCTCCAGAAATATCTTGTGCCTAGAGATGGCCACCTGGATCAATTTTACTCTTTCATTTTGGGTCAGTTCACATTTAATGACTGATTGGTGAGGACATTCAAAGACCCTCACAGCAATGCAGGACAACTCTGAGGCCATCCCAGCTTCAGAGTTCCCAATCAGCTGAGACCTTTATTGAGACTACATCACAGCCCAGCATCTATCTCTGCAAAATTCACCTTCATTTATTTCCCTTACTGCACACTAATATTTCATCTTCGTTCTTTTTAGGGAAGTCAGTCTATGAAAAAGATGAATTGGGAGGGATTTCTGATTTTTAAGATGGAGAACAGAAATTGTTCAATTTATCCTCTAAGATACCTTCCAAACTTCACAAGCACAATAAGAAATAGAAATGTCATTCAATAAAACTAGGAGATCTCTTAATACCTGAATGCAATATAGGAAAAGGAAATAGAGACCAATACATTTAGCAAAATGTGAATGATGAGAACTCAAAATTGAAAAAAGCAATTTAAAAAGGAGAATCCTAAGGAAACAGAAACAACAGAGTATAGCAGCTAGGTTCAAAGAAATCATCTGCAATATCCTCAGAGAGATAAGAGAAGAAATTGTATATTGAAATGAGACATAGATTGCTATAAAAACATAAAAAAACATCAGGGCTGGGGCTGTAGCTCAGTGGTAGAGCTCTGGCCTCACATGTGTGAGGCACTGGGTTCTATCCTCAGCACCATAAAAAGATAAACAAAGATATTGTGTCCATCTACAATTAAAATATATATGTATATATGTAAAACATTAAAACAAGTTCTTGTAAATTAGAAAACAGTTAATACCATTTCAAAAAAAATAAAGTAAAATTTTGAAAATTTCTCTGGAAATAGGTTGAAAAGAAAAGAAATATAGATTAGGGAGGGGAAAAATGCAAGTATTATTAAGGAAAGACAATATGCAAGTAAAAAGGGGAACCATGGGATATTGCTCTAGTCAATGACATGTAAATGAAAGTCCTTAGTTAACACCTTCTGGGAAAATATTTTAAAGGAAAAAATTCAGAAAAACCATGTTTTCTGCCCTTTTCCATCTCTTTTTTTTTTTTCCTGTCTAAAAGTAGAGGAGATACTGGAAAGAAAACATTCATCTTGCAACCTAGAAGTACCCACATGATATCAGAAGCCACATAAGAGGAAATGAGAAATCTGAATGGAGCTTATGACCTTAATGGAGCTTGAACATAAACCTTGAATCCCCTCTCTCTGAACTTCTTACCATATAAGTAAAATCTAAATCCTTTGTATAAGGCACAGTGTAGTTAAGTCTTCTATGATTAGTCAGTGCAACCCTATTTCATTATTATAGCACATTAATTAACTTAGCAAAGAATAACACAACATCACAAGGAAAAAACCTCTAAATATTAATTTCACAGAAAATTGTAATGTAACCTAAAATATTACAGACTAGCAATATAGGGATGTATCGATCAGGTTTCTTCAGAGAAACAAAACCAATAAGAAATATGCATGATTAATAGATAAATATGATAAGTCTGAGAGAGAGAGCATAAATAATTGGCTTATGTGGGTTTGAAGGCTAAGAATTCCAGTGATCTGCCCTCTGCAAGCTGGAGATTCAGGAAGGCCAGTGTGAGTCCCAAGGAATGAAAAGCAAGGAAGCCAATAGAATAAACTTCAGTCTGAGGATAGAAAATGAGATAAGTCCCAGTTCAAACAGTAAAGGGAGAAAAATAATGGGCAAATTTCTCCTTTTGCCTTTTGTTCTCTTGAGGCCCTGGGGGAGTTGGATGATGACCATACACACTGGGGAAGGCAATCTACTTTGCTGAATCCACTGATTCAAATGCTAATCCCAACCAGAAACACCCTCACAGGTACGTGAAGAAATAGTGTTTAATGTATGCAGAAATAGTGTTTAATGTGCATACTCTGTATCCCAATTTGACACATAAAATTAATCATCACAGGGGGAGTTGCAATATAGCATAATTCATTATCTATCACATTGAAGCTTAAATAAATGTCTCAAATTAATGAATTTAGACGGAGCATTACAAGCATATAATTTAAAAATCTGGACATAACTATTAAAAGTACATAGAAAAGTTGAAATTAGATGCCAAAGAAAGGGCTAGGTTGGGGATTAAAAAGGACATGCAGCCAGAGAATGTATTTTTAGTGGTAATCTCTTTAGCACGATTAGACATTATTAAATGTTCTGCATGTATTTGTTTTCAATTTAGAAATTATTTCAAGATAAGGAGTGGTTGCCACTAGTCCTTAACTCTGCCCTTACCCTCAAGTCTTCAAACATTAAAAATTTGGTTGAATACAACTTTCATTTTCTTAAGTGGTCCATGAGTATTTTAAATCAAAGCCCTTCAAGTGACTTCAAGTATAAAATAAGAAAAGTGCAAACCATTTTAAATCTCATAATATTCCTGTAGGGTGGTTGGCAGATAAACATCCACACACTCCACCTTGTAACTCTTCACTGTCCCAGTGTTGAGCATCTCTATTTACTGCTAAGTATAAAGGACTGGTGAAATTCCTAAATTAAATATTAATAGTCTGACAAAATGTCGCAGGCCATCTACTTGGCCATATATCTTACAAATGAGGACCAAACACCATCTATTGTCACCATGATTTCCAAGGAAAAATATGCTACATTCACAATATAAGAAGAGTATAATCTCAGAATAAAAGGAACTTTATAAAATCAAACACAATCAGTTTTATTAAAAATACAAAATAATGTGTTTCTATTTTTCTCACTAGTGAAAATATCATCATGAATGGAATGGCATTTAGGAAAAACTAAATTAAAAAATATCAACTAAATGAAACACTTCAGAAATGCAATTTTATACTATAGCCACAACTGGATTTTGTCTTCAGGGATTCTGCAAAATTCAGCAATGTGCATTTAAAAACATGATCCTCTAATTGCTAACAGTCAAGCACACTAATAGTTAATTTATAAAAGTTAGTAGTCATGTTTTAAAATAATATTCAACTGATATCTAAGAATGAGTCTCCACTGAAAATTCTTCTGAAATGAATTTCACATCATTCTGTTATTAAACCCAAAATCTAGCAAACTTTGTAGAAAACAGAACAAGGGCTTATTTATCTTTTAAAATGTGAGTAATCATAGATAGTCTTAACTGTATGAACATCTAGTCATCTTATTTTAAATTAAATTGACCTTTTCTTCTCTGCCTTAATTTATTGCTAAAGGTAAATCTCACCAACTAATTAATCTGCTTAACTTCATTTTTTTCTATATAAAGACAAGCTAGATATTCAAGATTCATATTCAAAATGAAAAAGTCATTAAAATTATGTTTACATGTTCTCAACTTTAAAAATACAATTTAAAATGGATAAGAAAACCTGCAAAAAAAGGTGACTTCTTAAAATTTAAATATGAAATTTTATTTCCTTCAGCACAACTGTTAGATAATTGTTAAGGCCAATCTTTCTGACTTTTCAAGATAGAGATGAAGAGACACATAAATAGACAAACATGGTGGAAGAGAACAGAAACTTACAGTATATAAATAAATAAGTACATTTTGTGCTAATATAAATTCTGGCTTTTGGATTTTAAAAATTTGGCTAATGTTTACATTTCACATTCACATTTAAATCTTTCATATAAAAGCTACTTTTATTAAAGATTTGAGATTGACAAATTTACCTCCTCAATTTTAATTGTTCAAACTTCCATGTAAAAGTGAAGTTGTTTGAAAAGTTATGTAGTACATAGGATTATTCACACAGAATGGAATTAGTTTTCCATGTACTTTGTATTTCAGAATTATTCATAACACTTGAGAGTCAAACTTGTGACGCTGAATTTTGCGGGTGAACATTCTGCTGTCCCTCCATAATGTCTGTTTTGTCAGAATGCAGAATGATAGATACAAATGCAAATAATTCCATATTGACCATTTTATACTCAACATTTTTAAGATCAAAAAAATAGACTCCCAAGTATACTATGTCTAGGGGGCTGTCATCTCAAAGACACATTTTTAAAAATAACCATAGCATTATATCACCTTTGAGTTCCATTTTAACAGGAACTAGTTGTTGAGCAAAAACTGGAATTCCACCAAGGAATTTCAAATACATGTAGAAAAATTCCTTAAAATTTATCATGCCAATTCTCTGTTTCAGAACACATCTCACCTGCAGTTGTCTGCTATTTAATCTTTATCCATCCCTGTTTTCCCTCTGTCTATTCCCAACACACACCAATATCCAAAGTAGAATTTGTGAAATACAAGCCTAATTTATCTCCTCAGCTTAGAAGTTCATAGTGATCTCCTAGTTCTACTAGTTAAAATACATCTAAAATCACCTATGTCATCTTGCTCTGTCTGCTTTAAAATCTTCATGTCAAGCTACATACCACCTCATTTCATCCATACTGGCTTTCCTTAATTTTCCAACCACACTTTCCTCCTCCTTACTCCAGGGTCTTATAAAAGTTGTTATTTGTGTCTAGAGCATTCTCCTATCTCTTCCTTCTTCCTCTACCTCATTTGTTAACATGGCTGTATCTGAGATCAAGCTGCAATACCTCAGGAATACTTTTCCCAGGCTCCAGCCTATGCACGTTCTGTTATAAACTCTCAGATTTCCTTGCAGTTCTCCATCATTGGAATTTATCATCCTTGACACTTCTTTTCCAACATCCAACTACTCAACAAAATTCTGAAAACAAAAGAGCAAGGATTGTATCTATTTTATTCATTGTTAGCTATCCCAGTACCTCCCATGGGATACAGAGATATTTAATAAATGTCAACAGAATCAATAAATGCAAAGAATTAGGATTTCACGTTACTAAGAATTTACATAATAAACCAAAGTGTTATAATTTGGATCTGCAATGTCCCTGAAAGGCTCATATGTTGAAGACTTGGTCCCCCAACTGGTAGTGTTATTGGAAGATGGTGGAAATTTGAGGAGGTGGGACATAGTTGAAGGAAATAGGGCATTGGAAGGGTGCCCTTGAAGGGTACATAGGACCATGGCTCCTTCCTCTCTTTCTCTTTTCTTCTAGACTGTCTTGAGCAATTTTTATTTACCATACCCTCTCTCCCTTACCACTAGCCCAGAAACACCAGAGCCAAATGACCATGAACTGAAACCTCAGAAGCCATGAGCCAAAATAAATCTTTTCTCCTTTAACTTTGTTTGTGTCAAGTATTTGTGACAGCAACAAAAATCTGTCACAGAAAGCAGTGAGAAGGAGTTAATCAGATCTGAATATGCACATGTGCAGCTGGAATAGGGAAAGTGTCCAAACAAAGAAGAAAAATGGGGAGGGAAACTAATGAGACTGCTTTGAAAACAGCCATAGAAGAGAATATTAAACTGAACTTAGCTGATACAAAGCTACACAGCACACTGGTATGGTTTTGTTGTTGTTGTTGCTAGGTTTTTTGTTTTTGTTTTTGTTTTGTTTTGTTTTGGTTTTGGTTTGTTTGTTTGTTTGAAAGGGAATATTGTGGCAGGAAGTCATTTTGTGAAAGATCACACCTTAGCTGAAAGCAATAGGAAATTTTAAACTCCAGCATCTTCTCACTTCTGGAGATGGCAGAGCAAATTTTGCCATAGGAAAATGACTTTACATTATGTTGTGAGATTAGGGTATGCAAAGGCCACCAAAAGCCCCCTGCCTACTGTTTCACAAGCTGAATTGGGGCAGGGTGCAATCCTTTGCCCAGGCTCACCATGCTTCCCCCTAGTGAAGCACTGACATACCTGGACAAACTCACCTGCCCACTAGCAGAAGATACCCTGTGAGCCTATAGAGGAAGAGGACTGTTCAATGCCTGAACCCATGGTGGAAGCTTCCAGAGCTACCTTTGTAGAACTGAAGAAGGGAAGGTTGAGAACTGTGTTAACAGCACTGGGTGTGACATTTCCCCCTCAGAACTCAACATAGTTATTGCTTGTATCAGGCTTCCAGTCACACAAACTGAGACCATTACATTTGTATCGCCAAAGAATTTTTCATCATCTAAACCTAACAAGGAGCTACTAAGCTGATCAGGATACAGGGATAATAGATGTGGTAAGAAATAAAGGCGCAGTGCCCCATCTCAGCCTGAATCTTGTGGAGTCATTCAGGGCTCTATACCCAGACTTATAGAGAGAACACATTGGAGTTTGAACATTTACCACACCTCCAATAACTCACCAGCTCCTAATTCAGAATTCCCCCAAAGTCTCTCCATCACAAATATCTAACAAGGAGAAAATTTAGTCTTTTCAATTATACTTCTTGATTTTGCTTGCTTAGTTTTCTATGGAGATAAATTTTGATCCTTTTCATTGATTGTGACTATATACTTTAGTTGTAACTGTGTTAAAAAAAAGGTGTTTTTAAATAATTTGTTAATTATATTTACTCTTTTTTATTCTTTCTCATTCTATACTCTTCTCTTTTGTACTTCTTTCTTTTCCTTTTTTCTTCTATTCCTCTTGTCCATTTTTTATTTATTTTGTTTTTATTATATTTTGACTTGTCTACTTATTTTAATATTTTTTTAATTGTAGGCAGACACAATCTCTTTATTCCATTTTTATGTGGTGCTGAGGATCGAACCCAGTCTCACATATGCTAGGTGAGCGCTCTACCACTGAACCACAACCCCAGCCCCAGTTTGTCTATTTTTTGATTTAGCTATTTCATCTTTCCTTTTTTTTTTTTTTTTGAGTTGTATATTTTACATCTTTTTCTGGTTATTTTGTTTTTGTTGTGTTTGAATTTTGCTCTCACCATTTCTTTTTCTCTTATCTTTCCATGTTTGATATACTTTAAAATGAATTTTACATGTTTGGGCCTGTACTGGGGATTGAACTTGGGGTATTCTGCTGCCAAGCTACATCCTTAGACCTTCTTATTTTTGTCTTTTAGATTTAGGGTGTACTCTTGCTAAGAGGTCTAGTGGGTTAGTCAGCTTTTCATCATTGTAAACAAACTAACAGACAAGAATAATTTGAAAGAGAAAAGATTTATTTGGCTTACTGGGTCAGAGTTTCAAGAGTTTCCACCAGTTTCAAGGCAGAAATATCATGGCAGAAGGGTATTGTGGAGGAAAGCTTCTCAAGACATAGCAGCAGAAGGAAGAGAGAATGAGGAAGGAGCAAGGTTTATATATAGTCCCCAAGAACACACCCCAAGTGACCTACTTCCTTCAACCATGCCGACCTGCCTATAATTAACATGGAGTACTCCTTTCAAATTTTAATCTATCAAATGGATTAATCTGCTGATGATGTCAGAGCTCTCATAACCCAATCTTTACATCTCTGAAGATCGCTCTCTTTGTTTAGCACATGTATATCTGGAGGAACATTACAGATCCAAACCACAGCACACACACGGACTGGCCTGAGACTTGTCATTCTCCTATCTTAGCTCCCCACAGTGGATGGGATTACATGGTTGCACTAGTGTGCTCAGCTAATTTTGTATCCTTTATTGCTTTATTTCTTCAGTCTTTTCTGTATACTATTACTCCCCACTTTTTCTCTTCAGTTAGTGGAACTATAGAAAGCATTTTAAATTAGTGTTAGAATATAGTTTGTTGTCAAGCTATCACAGTTACCAGTAATCATTCTCTCCTCTCAAATTGGGGCTGGCAACTAAACACACATAGCACTTTAAGCACATTAAGTAAGAACTTAGACACTGAGATAAACTCCCAATATGAGGAATACCATGATTAAGCAGCCAAGCCTGGTGGCACATGCCTGTAATTGCAGTGACCTGGTAAGCTGAGGCAGGAAGATCACAAGTTCAAGGCCACTTTCGGTAACTTAACGAGACCCTCAGCAATTTAGCAAGACCCTACCTCAAAATGTAAAAGACTGGGGATGTAGCTCAGTGGTAAAGCACTCCTGGGTTCAATCCCCAGTGCTGAAAAGAGAGAGATTGAGAGAGAGAGAGAGATAAAGAGAGAGAGAGAGAGAGAGAGAGAGAGAGAGAGATAAAGAGAGAGAGAGAGAGAGAGAGGAAGCAACTCACTAAAAAAAAAAAAAAAAACCCTCACACAACAGTGGAAGAGATAGGTATCCCAAAAGACACAAATATCAACATAGAAATATAGTAAAAGTGAACAAACAAGCAAAGAATATGCTCCAAAAGTACATGCTTCTTCAATAACTAAATCCATGGATAAGTGGAAGAAATGTCAGACAAAGAAGGCTAAAGGTTTATTGTTAAAATGATCAGTGAACTAGAAGAAGGCCTAAGGAATTAAAACTGTGGGAGGTAATATAGACTACGAAAGACTGTTTCTCTATAGAGATAAAAATTCTGAAAAGGAATAAAACAGAAATCTAGAAAACGAAAGGCCAAGTGTGTCAAATAAAACAAATCATTTGAAAATCTCTCCAACAAAACTAGGTAAGTAAAAGACATAATTTAAGAGCTTGAAGAAAAAGTACATGAATATGCACATGGTAATAAAGAAAAAAAAAGAAAAGAAACTATTATGAGAATACACAACATTAAGAGACCTAACTTAAGTCTCATAGTTATTAAGGAAGGAACAGAGATACAGGCTAATATCATTGATAACTTATTCAGTGAAAGAACAACTGAAAATTTTTCAAACTTTGCAAATCAGATGAACATTCAGATACTAGAGATATTTAGAAGCCCAAAATAGACAAGACCAGAAAAGAACCTGCCTATGATATAGCATACTTAATATGCCAAAAAATTCAGAGAAAAGAAATAATTTTGAAAGCAGAAAGAGAAAAACACCAAGTCATTTATAAAGGCAAACTAATCAGTATAACAGAAGATTTCTTAGCAGGAACCCCAAATGCCAGAAGGACTTCAAATCGGGTATTTCAAGCTCTAAAAGAAAATAACTGCCATCTTTGATTGCTATATCAAGCAAAACTGTCCACCAAAATAGGAGAAAAAATAAAAACCTTTTGAGATAAACATAAACTAAATGAATTCATAATCACAAATCCAATATTATGGAACATAAGGAAAGTAATCCTACACACGGAAGAAATGGTAACAAGAAGATGTAATGATTATAAATACTTATAACCCTGTTTCAGTCCACTTGATTTCATAAAACAACCACCATTTGACATAGAGTCTCAGGCCCTAATATAGTAATAGCAGGTGGCTTCAATATACCTCTTTTACTAAAAGATAGATCATTCTGACCTAAAATCAACAAAGATACTACAGATTTAAAACATACTGTAGATCAAATAGACTTAAAAGACATTTCAAGACTATTTCATCCAATAACAGCTAACTGTACTTTCTTTTCAACTCTATTGAACTTTCTCCAAAATTATGTATTAGGCCACAAATCATATCTTGTTTGTTTGTTTGTTTGTTTGTTTGTTTGTTTGTTTGTTTGTTTTTGTGGTGCTGGGGATTGAACCCAGGGCCTTGTGCATTCAAGGCAAGCACTCTACTAACTGAGGTATATCCCCAGCCTAATCAAATCTTAATGAATACAAAAAATTGAAGTAATTATTTGCAACTTTTTGGATCCTAATGGAATTGCATTAGAATTCAACAGCAAGAAAAACAATTGAAATGATAAAAATACTTGGAAATTGAACAATACCCTCTTAAGTAACAATCAGGTTATCAAAGTAATCAGAGGTGAAATTTAAACATTATTAGAATCAAGCAAAAATAGAAATACAACATACCAAAATCTCTGCAACACAGTGAAGGCAGTTTAATAGAAGAAATGTTGTGGCTTTGAGTGCCAGCACGCACACACCAAAAAAGTCAGAAACATCTCAAATAAATAACCTATTGGCACATCCTAAAGTTTTAGGAAAAGAAGGACAAATCACTTGGAAAATTAGTAGAAAGAAAGAAACAATAAAGAGGAAAACTGAAATTGATGAAATAGAGAGTAACAAAAAAAAAACAATGAAGGGAATCAATAAAACAAAAAGTTGTTTCTTTGAAAAGATAACAGAGATGGATAAATCTATAGGCAAACTGTCCAAGACAAAGGAGTAGAAGATCCAAATTAATAAAATTAAATACAAATAAAGGAGATGTTACAACAGACAACATTGACATTCATAAGACCATTTGGAACTATTTTGAAAACTTATATTTCAATAAATTAGGAAATCTAGAAGAAATTAATAAATCTTTAGACACATGTAACCTACAAGAGTTGAACCAAAAAGATACAGAAAACTTAAACAGTCCAATAACATGCAGTGAGATTGAAACAGTAATAAAAAGCAATATTGAAAAACTAAATTGCCAATATCAAAAAGGAAACAGGTACTTTATCAGATGGATATTGAAGGAGTAAGAAGATATTATGGAAGTTTTATGTCCAGGCATTTAGAAAACTTAGGTGAATACATTTAGAGAATGAATTAACAAATACTGGTATGCTGAAACAATGAAATCCTACATAAAGGTACAAGTAATAAATTATTGCTACTTATATAGATAAAACTCAAAATATTACCTTAAATCTCAAAATATTACAACTTATATGAAGACCAATAAAAATAAAAGTAAACTATGTATATAAACAAAAAATGATTTTAGTTTAAAAGAGGTTTGGAAGTGCTATCAACTAGAAAGAGAAATAAGGGAACTTTAGAGGACATTGTATGGTTTAAGTTTGTCCCCCAAAATTTGTGAGTTAGAAACTTAGTCCATAACACAGTAGTGTTGAGAGGTGAGACCTTCGTGAACTGATTGGATCATGACGAATCTTGCCTTTTGAATGCATTAATCCAGTCATAGGTTAATGGGTGCTCTCAAGGGAGTGGCTTTGTTATAAAAGAATGATCTCTTTGTCTTGCTTGCTCTGTCTCATTATGATGCAGCAAGAAGACCATCAACAGATACTTGAACCATGCTCATGGACTTCCTACCCTCCAGAACCATGAGTTAAACAAATCTTTATTGTCCACAAATTACTCAGTCTTGGGAATTTTGTTACAGCAACAGAAAATGGACAAAGACTGGAAGTCATTCCTAACTGGATATTATGAGAAATTAAGCCTCAGGAAAATGGCTTGAGTGGCTGTTTTCTAATCCTTTTAATGACACATAGCTAATACCATTCTAGGGGCATAGAAGATAAATTAATTCACTATAAATATTGTGTGCATTTAGGCATTAAGATTTAATTCTATCCTAGATCTCCTGTTGAGAAACACTGTCTAGGATTGTGCGATACCACTGTAGCACTAGCCCCATGTAGTCATATGAATTTAAATTTAAATTATTTAAAATTAAATAAAATTTAAAATTCAATTCCTCAGAATACTAGCAACATTTCAAATGCTCAAAAGTCATATGTGGTAATTGGCACCTATACTGGACAATACAGATATAAAACATTACCATCATCATAGATAGCTCTTTTAGACAGTGCTTATCTATAGATCACAGTTTCTTAGGCTTTTATAGATGTCAAAGCTCAATGAACTTAACACTAATAATCTGTGCATATAACCAAGCCTTGTAGTCCATGACTATAATCCCAGCTACTCAGGACACTGAAACAGGAAGATCTCAATTTTGAGGGCAGCCTGGATATCAAATGAGACCCTTTCTCAAAAAAAAAAAAAAACTGGGGACATACATAGCTCAGTGATAAAGGATCCCTGGGTTCAATTACAAATGTGGGTAGGGGCAGAGGCAGGTGTACATCTAACTATATGTCAATTTTACCATAATTTTTTTAAAAATAAGAAACTAATACAAATAAGATTTTGAAGTCCGATTATAATACAGTCTCAATAAACATGAAAAACAAAAAAAATATTTTTTCTGTCAGTTTTCACAACATTAAAAATATCTACTAAACTATAACATTTCATAAGGTTACTAATCTTGAATAATTGTTTCTTATAAAAATGGCAATTTGGAAATGTATATCTGGGATTTAATTCATTTGAAAATATAATTAATACCCCCAGGGCTGGCCATTACTAATTTTGTCTTAAAAGAATTACAAGACCAAGGATATAGCAGTACAATTCACAATGTTCAGGGAATGAAGTCAGGCTCAGTGTACCTCAATGGATGAAGAAAATGTGGACCATATACACAATGGAGTTTTACAAAGCCATAAAGAAGAATGAAATTGTGTTAGCTGCAGGTAAATGAATGGAACTGGAGAAGAGCATGATGACTGAAATAAAAGAAAGTCAAAAGTTGTATGTTTTCTCTCAGATGTGGAATATAGAAAAAAGGGGGGACAGGGATTTTCTTGACCTCTGAAACCATGAACCAAAATAAACTTTTCCTTTTTTATATTATTCTTTTCAGGTCTTTTGGTCACAGTGACAAAAAAGTAACTAAAACAAAAATTGGTACCAAGAGTGGGGTTTTTGCTATGACTAACCTGATCATGTGGTTCAGAAGCCTTTGGAGCTGATTTGCTAGGGGAAGAATTTTTAAATACTTAGAGATGCAAGCTGGAAAAGCTTTAGAATGTTTTAAGCAGAGCTTAATGGATGATTCATGTGAGAGCTGTAAAGACCAGAAGGCTGATAGGATTGTGGACAATAAAGACTGCTCATGAGGTTTCAGAGGAGGAGGAATGTATTAGAAATTGGATTATAAGCCATTCATGTTATATGCTGGCTAAGAAGTTGTCTATATTTTGCCCATGTCCTGAGACTTCTGTGAGGCTCAGTATAAAGATAATAGATTAATTAATCTTGCAGAGAAAATTTCAAGGGAGTAGAGCATTCAGGCATTGGCATGGATATTGTTCGCAGCTATTAGACAAGCTTACTGTGATAATCAGGAATAGAAAGATTTGAAAAACATTTTAGTTTGGCCAGAAAAGTGCAAGTAAAACTGGGTCTAAGAAAATTGCAGTTGATAAAGACATTACAGCCACTAAAGAAATGCTAAACGCTTTACACATACACAATAGGAAAGATAGCTTGAAAGCATCTCAGGAATTGACAAGACTACATCCATCTCAGGTTCAAGGTTAGAAAAGAAAAAATAGCTTTATGAAGAGACCACGGGAAACCTAGAATATTGTTTCACCATGGCACTCAGAGGGTCCAGGAGGCTTAGCTACTGCTCAAGAAGGTGGTGGATCTTGGCATCAAACACATGGTGCTGGTTTTTCAGGAGTACAGAATGCTGGAGTTAGGGTTCATGATTTCCACCAGGGTTTTAAAGGAAGGCCTGGGAGGTCAGGCAAGGTGTAGCAAGGTTAGGGTCTCTGTGGGCAGCCCCTGAGAGGGCACTGCATAATGTGAGAAGAAAACTGAAATTACAATGGAGACCCTAGAGATTAAGAGATGCCAGTACCACGGGACATCTGCTGAGGAAAACTGAAGGAGTACCCAAAAACAAGCCTGAGAGACTACATGGGCTGCAGCCAGCAGGGTCATAGGAGAGGAGCTACACAAGCCCTTTGGAGCAAACATCACAATGCCATGCATCCTATTTAAACTCAAAGACAGAAGAAATTTAGGCTTAAAACTAAAAACTAATGCAGGATTTGCCCTGTGTTTATTTTTGTACTTTTATTTAAGTGTGTTTTGTTTTGTTTTTAATTCAGAGATATTTTGCAACAATTTTTATGGCAAAGGCAAGATGCACTTTCAAAAGAGGACAATATTAGGAAGCACATTTCCATATCAAGGTTCCAGCTAAATATGGTCCACCCTAGAAGCAAAATTAGGTCCACAATCTCTCACCTTGATCAGCTGTGACTTCACTCTCTTAATCCTTCCAAACTCATACTTTACATCATCTTTAAAACTGGCCGATTAATACCAACCAAAAAATTATTAAAACTCTGTTCTTATTGATGCTGAATTCATTGAGCTTTATTCTGAATGACTTTTGAGGTTTGTTACCCTCAAAATATTGGGGAAAATGAAAACCATGTCATCATGGCATGATATTAGCAGACAATGGACCCATAGAAATGAATCAAGAAGCACTACATGATTCTAATGCACGTATATTTGGAAGAAAAATATAAAGTTATTCTTTTCTTTAGATCATCAATTACTATTAATATGTATTCCACAAAATAGATGACATTATTCCAGAAGCAAAGCATTAATATATGGATCCCCAGAGTTAATCAGTTCTTACTAGGTATGTCTGTAACAAAAGATTGTTATATGAAGGGTGAGTTATTCAAAATATATGTTAACAAGAGGATTTCTAAAGAAATGTTTTATTTTAAAATAGCTTATACTCCCTGTTAATATATCAAGGTAGCTAAATAAAATTATCACTGCATAAATACATGATTCTATCTATTTTCATAATTTGTTCTTAAGTATTATACTTCCTATTTGATTATTTACTTTCTAAGTATATTATGATGTGGATATGCCCATGTATAGCCACAACTCACCCAGTAATTACTTCTAACATTATTGTTATTCAAAGAAGAAGATTAAATCACAAATGCCATCTTGCCTAGGCTTCTAAATGAAATTAAATAATTTAATGTGTATTTTTTCCTCTTTCTAGATGATTAATTTATTTCAAAGAAAATAGCACATACAATAAATACAGTCCACGTAGTGCAACAGAGAATGTCAATTACTTAATCTTATTTGAATTGATTTCCTTGAGCTGGGGTTGTGGCTCAGTGGTAGGGGTACTTACTTGCCTAGCATGTGTGAGGTCCTGGGTTCAATCCTCAGCACCACATATAAATAAATAAAATAAAGGTATTTTGTCCATCTATAACTAAAAAACATTAAAAAGAATTGATTACCTTATAATGACATGGAGGGTTTTAGATATTTTTAACCAATAAATAGAAATTTTCCTATTTAAAAATCAAAACATTGTTTTAGAATGAAGTGTTTTTAACTAAATGATATCTGATTCTAATCATTACCCACCCCCCAAACTGCAAAGGTAGTAGGATGCATGTGTCTCTTCTACTTATCTTCTCCATTTAAAGTGCCTATATTTAGTACTTCTCAGTTAAGATACTGAAACAACCCAAATTTCCTCATAAAACCTCTTTTCGTTGTAGACACTTCACCACTGTGGATTAATTAAAGTTCTAGAATTGCTTGTATTAATCATATCAGCGCTGTCTTCAAACTTCTGCTCCTCAGTACCCTTAGAATAAAACTCTGAATTTCAGAACAAGGCATGGAAATGAAGCAAGAATTAAAGATAGGCAGTCAGTATAGATAGGTAAATGGGTCAGACTGAGAAAATGGAGGCATATTTGGAAATTTCAAGACCACCCCTGGGAGATTGGAATGTTAATGCTTCCAGAGCCTTTAGATTACCAGGATTACTTGCCTATGCTGCCCCTCCCAGAGGGGCACCTCTTGAGCAGACAGGGAGCTGGAAATTTATGCCCCCCCTGGGCTGCTGCTCCCTTCCTGCCCTTGCAGACCACCTGCTTCTCACCTTTTGGCCATCTCATCAGCATCACCTGGGCCTAGTCTGGAAGTAGGAAGGAGAGAGATAAGGGGGAAGAGGGAAGAAGAACAAAGAAAGTCTAAAATGTGTAAAAGGTTCAAGGGGCACCCTCTTCTTGGGATACCAGGACACCAGCCATGACCTCTTCTCCCTCCCAGAAGAAGTCTGTGTTAACTATTTTTTAAAATAAAACCTGCTTTCTATGCTTGCCTCAGCACTCCTCTAATGTTCAAACTTCAACATTTGAGGAAGCAGAACTCGTCACAGACAACTGGTGGTTTCAGAAATACATGCAAGCTTGAGTCGTTCTTATTAGGTATTTTGGTCACAGCAATGAAAATCTGACTAAAAGAAGGTTAACTCAATCTGGATTAGTTTTTTCTTCCATATTATCAAACAATTACATTTATTTGTGTGTGTAATTCTAATGCAAGTTTAATTTTAAAATTGCACTTGATTATGCATAAAAATACATATAATACAAAACTGAGCAACAACAACTAACTAACTAACACAACAACTAACTAACTAACAACTAACTAACTAACAAACACAACAACTAATAACGAAAATACAACCTATTTTTTGTTCTCCATCCATTGCCATCCCTTCTAAAAATATTTTCTTAATACTTTTAAATACATTTAAGAGAGAGAAATAGTGAAATCCACATATCATCACTATCCATATTTAATATTTTTAATTTCAAAATCAATAATTTTGAAATTCAAGTTTTTGTTGTTTGCTTCGCCTCTTCCGTTTTCTTCCTTTTAAAAGTGCATTTACTGGAAATGATACGGCCTGTCTATGGATGAAACTATAGTATATCTCGAGTTTTCTGCTCATTCTTGCATCATGAACATTTCTATAGTTGCAAATAATCTGAATCTCAATTCAGAAAATAGGATGTCAGTTCCACAATATTAATCAGTTGTACCTAATGTCTCCGCTTCCCTGGCTCTGTTCTGTTTCAGAGCCAGAAGGACAGAGGGAGTAGGGTTCTTTCCTAATTTTCCAGTCTGTTTTCCTCACCTGAGTCAAGACTTTTGTAGTCCTCTCTGGCTGGTAAGTGGAGAAGGTATTTGACACCATATATACCTGGCTTTGAATTCTCTAAGACTAGCAGGCATTAAACTCTTTGTACCATCAGGACTTTCATAGGATCTTGGAAGTTGTCTTTCAGGTCCCTTCTCTCTAGCATAAACTGCAACCAGGCAGATTATCTGTATTCCAAGTTGTCATTGCAAAACTTCCTCAGCCTCAAAGCAGTCACCACCAGCTTCCTCCTGAAGAAGTGGTCCCTCTACCTTTTCAAAAGACCCTAACAGGTAAGACCCAAGAGGGCTGCATGTCTGCTCTCTGGCATGACCCACAACAGATCCCTAGAAAGTATTCATGCATACCTTAGCTGGGCTAACTCTCAAGTAGGGACTGATCCCAATGTAGGAGCACTCTCTAGGCTCATCTCCCAAAGCAGTTTGCCTTCCAAATCTCAAATTCCAAGTTTCCAGGCAGACATCAAATTCCAATACTCAAAATTCCAATACTGCCCTCTTAAACTCTCCATATGACCCTGGGAAAATACATTCTTTTTAGAGGTAAAGGAGTTTACTCATCCTACCCTCCAAGAATGGGGAATCTGAGCAAATACCAGCCATCTCTTTAAAAAAATTCTCTTTACCAATTCTTCCTCCTGTGAATACTCACAAGTGACTGAATGAAATACTTCAAAGGTCATGAGATGTTTCAATACAGTATCTACTTCTTTCCACAGTGGATATATTTTCAGACCCCCCAGTGGATGGCTGGAACATGAATAAAACCAAACTCTGAATATAAATACAGGGTTTTTTTCCATATATATACATAGATATGATAAAGTTTCACTTATAAATTAGGCACAGTAAGAAATTACAAATAATAGCTAATAATAAAATAGAAAATTATAATAATATATTCTAATAAAAGTTATGTAAATGTGCTCTCAATATCCTATGGTATTTTTACCATTTCACTTCAAGGAAGCACTTTGCAGTTTCTCTTTGGCACATTTGAATTTCCAATATCATTTCTTTTGTGCTTTGGAGCCATTATTAATCAGAGTGAGGGTTTCTTGAATATAAATACTATGATACCACTGTAGGCAATCTGAGATGGCAGGACTACCAAGTGATTAACCAGGACTACCAAGTAACAAGTCAATACCCTAGACAAAGGATGATTGATGTCTCCAACTCAAAAGAGCAGAATGGCAGGAGATTTCATTATACTATTCAGAATGGTCTATAATTTAAAAATTTATGCATTGTTTATTTCTTGAATTTTCCACTTAAAACTTTGTACTGCAATTGAATGTAAGTAACAAACTGTGGATGAGGGAGGGTTACTGTATTACTTATTGTTTCATCTCACTTCTTGACTTCCTACGTATTTTATCTACATAACTAATCAAAATTTTCACTTTAATTTTCTTTAGTTTGAAATCTTCTATCTTTCCATCTCTTTCTTGCTGTCCCTTATGCACATGTACATGCGCGTGCACGTGCGCGCGACACACACACACACATAAAGATACACAAATGACTGGGAATGGTATCATCTTCTGTATACATCATACGGAGAAGACTACAATAGATTGACATCAAGACAAATTATTAGAGAATGTTGAATTTTGGTACAATTTAGAGATTTATAAAAAGACTTTGAAATAAGTAAATAAAAGCAAAAAATAAAGAAGATTCATTTAAGATAATAGAATTCCATGAGAAACTAAAATGGATTCAAGATTTATTGTGAAATTATTAGTGTCTCTGGATAATTGGTTATGCCTATTTAAGAACATTTAATGAATAATATTTCCAATGGCTGAGCACCATCAGACTATTAGCTTTTATAGTGAACATACAGAAGACTAAGTGCCATATTCTGTCTGTTGAATAAATATTGTCTTGTTGTTTAGGCATCAGACTAGATTTATTGACATGGCAATCCCATATTTTCTGAAAAGGATTAAATTTTTTATTATGCCCCCAAACTAGAAGGCAATGTAAATATTGGTGTTGGTCACAAGCATTTATCATGCAATTCATTCAAACAGCAATTTGAGGTTTCCATAAAACTGTTAGCTCTATTTCTCTTTTCATACAAACAGGACAGACAGAGTCATTCATTCTTTTTCAAACCAAAAGGGAACAAAGGACCTCAAGTCTAGACACATTATTTTATCCAGTAACTGCCCCTGAGACTAGCCAGACATATCAGAAGGAAGAGATGAGAATGACACAGCATACTAGGAGTGCAGTCATGTCCTGCCAAGTGAGGGCATGGGGCCATCGCTATCCACTTCTTATGAAGCAAAAGGAAAACAAAAAAGGAGGCCCTGAAATAGAACCTCAAATAATAACCAATAACTGCACTGCCAAGAAAAAAAATAAGGGTATACACTTGATTATACATGAAAAGAATGGAGCCATGTTGAACTTTAGTTTATTTGCTCATTTGTTTGAAATCATATATGCAAAGACTTTACATGGTGCTCAGGGCATTTTAAATATTTAATAAATGACTATTTTATCATTTACATGCTTACAATAAGTTTGTACCAAAGGAATATTTGCAAAGCAAAAACTCTTGATAAAAGCAAGTATGTTCAGAGAAGAAATGACTATTCCTTATTAAAACAATTTTTATTGTCCTCTCGTTGAAAGAGAAGGTGAAGTTGGAGACAGGAACAGTATAATACAATATGTATCTATTATCAGGTAAGACTAAGCTAGAAATAATAAGACAATTTTTACTATTTAGCAATTATGGGCTTTCAACAAAGCCAGATACAAGATATTAAGAAATACATATAGTTGGTTTGATATGCTCCAGATCTGCACATTATTCAACCCAGAAATTAAAAAGAAAAACAAGTATTATTCATTCAGCAATTCTGTCATGGCTTTAATCTCAGAAAGGTAAAGTCTTACATACATCCTGAAAAGAGTAGGTTGATCTTCCTAAGATACCGAAGAAAATACTTTAATGTTACTCTAACAACATAATGACTTACCTACAACACTGCCTGGTATAGAGTAAGTGCTCTGTAAATATTTGTTAATTTAATGAATGAACCAAGGGAATAATATAATTGCATTTGCCAATGATCAATAAGGGTATTATCTTCTGAATGAAATAATTGCATTTAAACATAAAAGCTTCAAAACCAGTCAAGTAAAGCATCCTAACATAGTGTCAAGAAGATGCTCTTTAACCTTAAAAAAATTAGATACTACTGAGCTCTGATTTACTTGTGATATAAGCAGAAGGATCAAAATACCTTTACAAAAGATCCGTAGAATAAAGGAAGGAGACTAGGGGGAGGGAGGAGGGAAGGGAAAGGCAGAGGGAACAGAGACGAAAATGGAGTAAATCAAATTCCATGCATGCATGACTCTGTCAAAATGAGCCCAGTGACTATGTATAACTATAAAGCTCTAAAAAAAAAAGAAAGAAAAGAAAAGAAAAAAGAAACACCTTTACAAAACTCTACATGAGAACACTTTGACTCATTTCTCACCAAATTAAGTCAGATCACGTTGTTTGTATTGTGAAAACTTTTATGTGAACACGTATAGGGAGATGACATGGCTTAATCACTCATTTTGAAAACTGCTCATGACTAGTGAAAAATATTTCTTTCGTCCAGTTTACTACCTACATATTGCCCAATGAAAATACAAACAGATTTTAGATGTTTGGGGGAGAATGTTATTGCTTACTAAGATATTTTTCAGATAATAACAGATGTTGAAGTTTAAAGTTTTATTTGAAACTGAAATTTACACACTTTGAAATTTGGACTGGGGTAATGGCTCAGTGCTAGAGTACATGCCTAGCATGTGTGAGGAACTGGGTTCAATTCTCAGCACCACATATAAATAAATAAATATCCATTGACAACTATTTTTTTTAATTTAAAGAAAAAGAAAATCATTTAAATACAGGTCATCATTTGCTACAAATAAAATAAGGTTAACATTTACCTATGCCCATGTAACATAAAATCTTCAGACTATGACAGTGTAAGTATATATAATAAAACTGTAAGCATACATTAGTGAATGATCAAGAGCAATTTAAAACCTAAATGGAGGTTTTAGGATTACATATATGAAAAGAGCCACATTCATTTTTTCTTCAAAAGTAACTTTAATGGCTTTAATCAGATTAAATCCATTCTGTACAAGTAATCTGCTATTCAAATTATAGTAATTATGTTCTGAAAATATCATTCTTTTAGATCCTAGGGACTGAACCCAGGGCCTTGTACATGCTAAGCACATGTTCTATTACTGAGTTACAACCTTACACCTACATAATTTTTTTTCAAGTGCTGGGGATAGCAGCCATGGCCTTGCACACGGTAAGTAAGTGCTCTAGCACTTAGCTATATATACCCTTTACTCCAAAACACCAATTTTGAATTTGAAACATATATCCCTTTTCTGGAACCACTGCTGCTCTATATTCTACCTTTACAAGAGAAAGTAAATATACAAAGTAAATATACAAAGATCATATAATAATCTGAAGGTCATTTTAAAACAACACACACATACACACACTATCATATTACTAAAAGAGCTAAAAATTAAATCATAAGGATGAAACTCCTTATATTTCAATTTAATATGCATATAATTTCTAGAAGAAGAAAAAGGGCAATATTGTGAAAGTAGTTTCCAGGTAATAGTGATAACCTTTCCTGCCTGGAGTAATCTCAAAACACTATACTTAAATACAATATTTTTGCTAATAACAATATTTTCATATTTCATTGGGTATCGTATATTTCCATATCAATGTTTTGCTATGGTATACAAACCTTAATATATCCATAGCTAAATTTGTTATCTGTCTTTTCCATCTTTAGTCGATTCTCATGTAATCTCCCTCTGAGTTAAGAGCATGGTCCCATTTTTTTCTCCTAATCTATGAACTTTATAGTTTTCCTCAAAGATACCATTTCTGAGGAGGTTCTCATGACTCAGCATGTTCTTTCAAATCCATCTAAAAGTTTCTCTCATATATGGCTGAGCTTCTTGCCTCCATATTTATCAAAATTCCTTCATTATCTCTCAACTAAATTGCCTCTTAATTGCTGCCCCCGCCTCCACTTGCTTCCAATTTGATCCACTCTATAAACTGCTCCCAGAATTATCTTCATTTAAAAGTATTTATTATATAATCGTGTCTCTTCTCTTATTAAAAACTTATTTAAGATCACTCTAGTTTTTAAGAAAAAGTTTCAAAATCTTTAACTTGTGTTATTCTCTTCAAAACTTGACCACATGCTATAGCATCAAACTTCTGCCTTCTGAGCCCCTAGAATTAATAAACCTACTGACTTTCTCATGCATAAGTTATGTAATGCTTACGAATGGTTATATATGCTACTATTTTCTCCCCATGGAATACTCATTTTTTGAAAAATTCTTATGTATTCTCCAAACCAAACAATTTCATTTTTTCTATGGAACATTCCCTCGTTCCTCCAGAGTAAGACACTCTTTCCTATTCATTGTTACAAGGAAGTACCATGAAAAAGGAAGATATGGAATTCTGAAAACAGGAAATTACAGCCTAAGAGAGGCAAAGGGAATTCCCAGAATGATGATGAAAATAATTTCCTAGAAGTCAACTATGCAGTGAGCCAGGAGAACAACCAACAACTATAAAGCTGGAAGATGGACATTAATAGAAGGCAAAGGAAGAAGCATGATACCGGTAAATTACTAGGTGCTTTTGATCAGCTGAGAAGAAATAGTACAGCTTGTTTTCATAGAATTTGGAAAATAATAATAGACATCTAGAACCCTTTCCTCACCCCTGAGGCTACTATTGTCTGCAGGATAAATAAAAATCTATGAAAGAAAGAAAATGCAATCAATTTTTATGAAACTGGGCTCTAAACAATAGTTATAATGATAGCAATGTAAGCCTTGACTACTAAATACAACAATTTTTTAATCACAGTGATATAATTCCTAAACATTGAATCAAATAAATTTATGATATAATTAAAATGATAATATTTTATGACAATTAAGACTTCATCTTCCGTAAGAAGATCCGATGATCTAAGACTGAAAATTCCAGAAGTAGAGGCACAAGTAAATTCTTTAGACATGTGGAGGAGAAGGCCAGAAGAAACTGCAGAAGTGCTGGATATGACTTCCCTGAGGATCCAAGAAAATCTCCGCCCCACAACTCCAGGGTATTGTCCAGGTGGTGTTTTTAGAAAAGGATGCCCCCGAAATGCACACAGAAGACTTAGGATCAAAAGATCAGGAGTAGGTACAGTGAGGCAGAGGAACACTGTTTTCTTTTTTTTCATTACAGACTTGTAGTATTTGACCTCTCACACTGTACATAAGAAAAATTAATGTAGAAGAAAAACAGCAGTGGCATTCAAAATAATGCATCTTTGGGGTTTATCTTAAATATCACTTTTGCACCAATTAATTGTAGGTAAATCTTTTTTATGTATTATCATAACATCTTCAACTGTTCTTTCATAAGAGACAACAATAGAATTATTATTTTTTAAACCTTACTTCTAAAATCATATTCAAATAGCATCAAGTATCTTTCTCAGAAGTTAGGCAGTAATATTAAAACGCATTATTTTAAGAGTCAGTATCAACAAAAACGAATAGACTAGAATAACAGATAGTACTAAATACATTTATAAATTTCAACAAGCTGAACTAAGAAATCCTAGCAATATTTGCAATGAAAATCTCAAACTATAAGTGACATTGGGAAGAACAGATTCAGTTCTCACATCTGACACAATTAGAATATCAGTTAACAAGTGAAGTTAGTTAAAGTGCAGAATAGAAATCATTTTTTAAGTTAAATTCTATGCAGACCATGTTGATTCCTGACCCAAAGGCAACATGTCACTTCTTTCTTAGCTTACCCATAGTAGTTAGGTTTGAGTGGGAATATTTTCGCTGTAGGTAGTCTCCTCTTGAGCTTCAAGATATGAACCAGGATCAGACCAAGTCATTTTAGCAATCCTCCTAGTACTGTCATAATTCAGAGGTAGGCACGTGACCCAGTACTGGACCCAAAAGCAAGAGGAATCTGCTAGGAGTGATGAATGGTCCTTCTCTTTGAAAATTAAGAAGTAAGATGTAGAGAGATGCTGGGTTCCCTTCCATCTGCCTAAGATGATGACACAGAATGTGCATCTGGCACTTTGACCCCCATATTGCTGTCTAGAGAAGCACAGGAATGCAGACTGAAGACTTTATCATCCTTGACATGATATTTTTTAAAAGCCTTAGAATAGACTAAGTATAAAATTCTTCTATAAAAAAGTAAATATTCTTAGTATTTAAGCAATTTTTTATTTGGAAATTCGATTGTTATATGAAACCATCCTAAGGCATATATTTTTAAGTTTTTATTTTCACTGAATACATTACTTAAGCAATAATTTAATCCAAGGTAAAGTCCTTTATTTTAAATACAAGTCTCAAGTTTGGAATTCTGATTAGTCTTTCTTTCAAAGGAAACTAGCACATAATTATTCTTAACACACAGTCTGGTTTTTATACATACTTAACCCAATGACAATATTTTTTTTACTGACTTCCTGAATCATCCTTCCAAAATTTTAATGTGACATTTAATGTTTTTCTTTTTTATAGTTATGAAATATGTTTTACTCAGAAGAATGTATTTGAAATATACTCAATTTAAAAATTAATAATATAACAAAAAACTATATGCATCAAGTCACTGAGCATAAGAAACAGATCGTTAGCAGGAAGTTTGAAGCCTAAGACTAGAATTACTGACTACAAAGATACATATGTACATCATCAACCTTATTACACAATGCCAAGTTGTTTTCCAAAAAGTTTCTAACAGTTTATACTGTCTATCAGCAATATAAGAATGTTCCATATTATTTTGTCAAGATACAATGTTATCCAACATTGTGCTAAGGATATGATATATTATTAGGGGTTTCAACCTAATCTTCATAGAACTACAGATTTCTCCACTTATCTGTTTCTTTTCCATGGCTTTAATTAAATGATGTAATTAGAATAGCAGGTATGATTGGTAGTAAACAGGTTTAGGAAGTAATACTGTAACTTTTGGTAATCACACAACTCAGCTGATGGGAGAAGAGTTGAGTACACTAAAGAACAGCCTAATAGCTACAGGCATTAATCATGTCACAACATCAGGTTCCCAGAAGGAAAGCAGAATCCCATTTAATCATGAATAACTAAGTTGAGATCAGTTCAGAGAGTTTTCATTGCCATTTCCAATGAAAACCTTGCTATAGTTGGTATCTAATTTCTAGGTTGGATTCTGCTTAGATTCAATATGCAACTACATTCACTTTTAAGATCATATTTGTCTTCTACTTCCCCAGAGAATTCACGCTATTTTTTTCATTATTTAAAATGGTGAAATATTTAAAAAATACAAAGAATGACCTTAATATAATGTTATATATTCCATGAATCTTTATTTTTATAAGAACTTACAGTTATATCCAAATCCCCTGTGGAACCTTAATCAATCACATATTTTATGCTTACTTCCTGGTAAATAAAATATGAATTTAGTACTTACTATTCTTTTACTAGTCAGCATCTTTCAAGAAATAGATGACACATTAAGAAGGGTTCATTAAAGAAAGTTTAATGAAGGGGTAATTTACAATGCTGTGGACAGGGTTAAGGGAAAACAATAAAAGATGGGAATCACCCTAAGAAGAGCAAGAGTGTAAAGTCAGTACTACCCAGGCCTGAAAGAAAATTAGAGTTCCTGGGACCCTAATAGAATTGCAGCACCAAAGAAGACTGCCCGAGATAATATGCAATCTGGTTGAGGAAAAAGAGTGACTGGACTTCCAGTGGCCACACCCCACCTAACCAGTGGCAGTATTGTCAAAGTGGAGTATGCAGATGCCAATATTAGAGGTGGAAGAAACAAGAAAGCAGGAAATATCTACTTTTTATTGTTCATATGAGTGTCTAGAGGGTAGAATTAAAATAACTTGATGAAAATCTTTCAAAGAATAGGAACTTCATAGTAAATTTACTAAAAAATTGATCAAAATGCTTATGATACACATGTGATAGTTATGAGCTAAAATAATCCTTTCTATAGTCATTTAGTCATTTTTAATTCAATGACATTAGAACTTTAAAATCAGAAGTTTAATTTTTACTTTAACAAATTATGATATAATTTAAGGGGATTTTTATTGCAATAAAAAATTTAAGCCTACAGTATTTCACTCTGAAAATAAATTTATAATGTCACACATGAATAGCTTTATGTTATATGTATAAATATATACAGCTATGTTATAGCCATGAGTGACTTTTTAGTAACTACTTTATGACAAATAACAGTAAATAAAGAATAAAATAATGTTTCTAAATTTCTGCAATTTGTATTTGGGGTAAAAATGGAAGTTCATAACTCACTTGAATCAAATGTATGAAAGATGATATGTCATGAACTTTGTAATGTTTTGAACAACCAATAAATAAATAAATAAATAAATAACAACTCCCCCCATGCCAACTACCCCAGACACAGCATTTATTAGTATAGATCAGTCCAAAAACAAAATATGAGTCAGACTTAGTTGCAGGTGATTTATTAGAAGAGCTATACCCGAGAAACAGAGGCAATATGAAACCAGGACTGAGAAATAGTGTAGAAAAGATTACCCCCCAAAAAAGGAAAATAACTTGAGGGACTCACACTCACATAGCCCAATTATATAGGACACAAATAGCTCTAAATCATTTAATTTCACATTTTCAGCATTGGCATATTGTCTTCCAAGTTACCAATAAAATAATAATATGCTTGAAGTCAGAAATTTAATTACTTACTTTAACATGAACAGCAATAAAAAGGATATAGTCATTTAAATCAATTAAGAAAAACAATTTTATATAATTAAATGTTCATTTGAAAGAAATTTTATCAAAATAATGATAGAAAACTATTTGTTCAACACGAAAAGCTGTTTTAATCAACAACTTAGGATTGTTAGCATACTAATGGAGAGATTTCTAGAAGCATTTCCTTTAGAATGGAAATGCATGTTCATACTCATGCATAGAAATAATAAAATAATATTTAAAATGTAATGGATTATAAGAAAATTAATAATAAAATATAATAATCCATTATATTTTAAATATTATTTTATTATAATTTTTTCTATTATTCTATTTTTTATATTAAAAAGCAGAGTTCAAACTGTTTTTCTTCAGATGTTTTCATAGTCTACACATAAAATTCAAGAGAATCAACAGATTAATGTGATAACTATAATGCAAGTTCATCAAGGTTGGTGAAACAATCATTAGAATTACTATAAAACAGAAATAGTGCGTTTTAAAAAGTGATATTAATTTATTTAATACGTTTTGAGAACCCACATTGTTTCCACACTCATCTAGCAGTGAGCAAAAGAGACAAAAATGCCTTCTTTCTTGAAGCTTACATTCTAGTTTTAAAAAGAAGAAAGAAAGGAAGAAAAAAAAAGAAAGAAAATATCTAATACACTACAGCAACAACAAAAAAATGAGGTACCTAGCAATAAACCAAACAAAACATTTGTGAAAACTCTTTGGAGAATTATGAAATATTATTGAAAAACATAGAATTTGATTATTAGAGAAATACCTGTGTTCCTGGATTGAAACAGTGTCTTAAAAGATGTCAGTTGGTCTATGTTATGGTTTAGATCTGGAATGTCCCCCAAAGGCTGATGGATTGAAGGCCGGATGCCCATGTTAGAGATGTAGGTAATGATTGGATTATGAGGCTCTGACCTCATCAGTGAATCAAATCTTTGATGAATTTATAATTTGGTGACATTATTGGAAGGTCATAGAAACTATAGGAGATGGTCATTAGGGCATACCACTATGGTCTTATCCCCAGTCCCTTCCTTTCAACCCCTCTGTTTCCTGGATACCGTGAAGTAGGCAGCTTTATTCCACCTCACCCTTGCACCATGATAGCTGCCTCACTACTGGCCCACAGCAGTGGAATCAGCTGATCATGGACTGAACCTTCAGGTACTGTGAACCAAAATATACCTTTCTTCCTTTAAGTTATTTTTTCTCAAGTATTTAGTCACAGTGACATGAAGCTAACACAATCAATAAATTAAATACAATTCAAATTAAAATGCAATAATGAGAGGTGGATTCTTAAATTAATGTGGAAATTTTAAAAACACCAAAAATAAGCAAAATATTTTTGAAGAACAGGAGTCCAGTCTCAAGAAATCTGGACTGTTATAATATTGCAGAGATAGAGCTGTTTTGGTCAAGGATAGAAAAATAAACCAATGAAGGTGAATAAAGCTAAGAAATAGATTCAAGCATACTTAATATATGACTGAGTTTATATTAAAAAATCAAAGGCAGGTCAGGTGCAATGAAACATGCTGTAATCCCAGCTACTCGAGGGGCTGAGACAAGACAATCACAAGTTGAAGGCCAACTGTCTGGGCACTTTAGCAAGATACTGTCTCAAAATAAAAGAATTTAAAAATGACTGGGGTAGTTCAGTGATAGAATACCCCTAGGTTCAATTCCCAGTACCAAAATAAATAAATAAAGTCAAGGGCAGAAGGATTCATTATTCAAAAACTGGATCTGAATGAAATAGACTTATCTGTATGGAAAAAAAAACCTATAGAGATGACATTTTTATGATCTTGGGGTAGGAATGTATTTTTCACACAAGATACTAAATAAGGACAGATAAAATGGGGAAATGGTTGATACAGTTAATTTCATTAAAACTTAAACTTATATAGAACAGTAGAATTATTAAAATAAAAAGACAAGACCACTTGCCAAGAGAATTTATTTACAATGCACATAAACTTCAAATCATTCACACACAGGAATGAGTGAGTACTTAAAGTACACACAAAAATCAACATAAGTAATCTTAAGGAAAAATGAGTAAGTAATGTCCACAGGCAATTCTAAAATGAGGAAGCAGAGATGGCCAATAAAGAAAAACATGTTCACATTAAATAACAGTCAGAGGAAGACAAATAAAATATTCTATCAGATTGATATCAACAAAAATTTAAGTGTCTTTCAATACCAAGAACTGGTGAGTGTAAATTGTGAAATCCACTTTAGAAAGAAATTTGATATTTTTTAGTAAAGTTAAAAATATTCCCATGACCCATGAATTCTAATTTCACATATAAAAAGACACTAGAGAGGTTTATAAGGAATCATTTTAGCATTGGTCATTCAAATTATTTATACCAACTTTGTTCACTTAACATGTTTATACTTTAGATATTTCAACCCAATGTTTGATGAAACTCACTAAGAAGATTTATAAACTTCAAAAATATGAATGCTATCCTGTTTATTATAAAACATGAAATAAAGAATGAATTCTACATATTTTAAGTTTGGATTAGTGAAATTTTAATAATAGCCGTTAGTTCTATCTTAGGCAGTGTTTGAGTCCTCCAAGATTTCTTACAAATGTTTTTAAGTTATTAAATTTTTAATGAAAAATATTGAGTAAACACACTGAATTTTTCCACCTCACATTTTGTAAATAAATCTTAATTACATATAGCTTTATTTATCTCTCTTATTTTGAGTTCACTGGAAGCAAGGCCTCTATTTTTATTGTTTTAATTATTGATATTATTAATAATGTACATATTTGAGATAAAAATAAGTGTTGTTATTAAGAACAATAAATCTTATCTTTATAATATTCAGTTTGTGTTCCCAGAAAAACAAAGTGTTTTAAGCTTAGCAATAAAAAATTAGATTTTTTTCAAACCTAGAGCAATATAGGACTATAGGAAATGTGCCATAAAAGCAGAAAAAAAAAATGTGTCACATACTGATGGTGATTCACATAATGATAAGATAGGGAAAAAATTAAGACATAGTCTTTAATATCCCTTTTTGGTGAGCTCAAAGATAAACTTAGACATCTTATTATTTTTTTTTTTGGCATATTGAAGTTTTAAAGAATTTCTTGGAGCAGACAGTGAACAACAGGTAGCACCAACCATCAGAGGGGCTGGGGGTGAAGAGTGGCTTTTCAAAGATGTTCCTGGAATCAAGACAAAGAAAACAGTTAACTGGTTAATGAGCAACAGTAGCCTTAAAGTTCAAGATTACTTGATGTTTTCTGATTGATTAAGCTAAAATTTTACTTTCCTAGAATACAAGCTGAGTAGCTACTTTAAGTTATTTTGTTTTACTTAGTAAGAACTCAAGGTTCTAGAGTACCTCTGTCTATGCCCCCCAATTATTTCATGAAGAGTTAAATTAAGAAAATAGTTAGCTTTGTATCCAAATAATACAATATGATTCCCCTGTAAACATGTACTTAATAAAAGTAAACAAGCAAAAATGGTGTACTCATATATTGTTAGAAGGACTGTAAATTAGTAGAACCATTTTAGAACACAATGCTCCAAATGTTTATAGCCATGTTTAAAGCAATGCAAGTCACAGTGGCCAAGTTATGGAATCCCAGGTGTCCATCAACAAACTGATAAAGAAAATATGGTAGAGATACACAATGGAATTTTACTCAGCCACAAAGAAAAATGAAATTATGGCATTTACTGGTAAATGAGTGGAACTAGAGATCATGCTAAGTGAAATAAGCTAGACCCAGAAAGTCAAGGGTCGAATTTTTTTTTTCTCATATGCAGAAGCTAGAGCAAAATAAGGAGGAAAAAGGGGTACCCCATGAAAATAGAAGGAAGATCAATGGAATAGACAAAGGGGATCAAGAGGGAGGAGGAAAGATAGGAAAAGGGAGGAAATGAGAAATGAAATTGACCAAACTATACTATGTACATATATTAATATACCACAGTAAATTTCACCTTTATGCATACCTATAAAGTGCCAATTTAAAAAACAAATAAAAGGAAGAAATACCAATAGAATAGCCAGATACGGTGGTACATGCCTATAATCCTAGCAAGTAGGGAGGCTGAGGCAGGAGGATCAAAAGTTTGGGGATGTAGCTCAGTGGTAGAGCACCCCTGAGTTCAATCCTCAGTATCAAGGGGAAAAAAGGGAAAAAAAAAGACCAGTAGAGGAAGGGGAATGGGGGTGGGGGTAAGGGGAGGGAAAAAGGAAGTACTGAGTACTAAAAAGGAGTAAACTATATTTTATGTATGTATGATTATGTCACAGTGAATTTCACTATTACATATAACTATAATGTGCTACCAAAAAATAAATTAAATTTTAAAAAAAAAGATACAATAATACAAGTTCCAGGGCTCTCACAATATTTTCATACTCTTCCCAAGTTAAAATATTAGGTAGAGGACCTTTATTTGCTTAGAAAAATGAATTTAAAGATTGAAAACCAATTTGAAATTGAATCTATAATTTATCTACTTTCAGCAATTTGTATCAATCCAACTGTCAAACTACATGGAAAAAATATTCTAATGTTTAAAAAGCTGAATTTTAAGGAAAATCTCTAAAAATGAATAAAATACTTAATGTCAGTATTAATAATCTGCAAAAAAAATATATTAGAAGGAACAAATAATAAAGAATTTCAGCATAAGTTCCAGTAATTAAAGCTGATTATAAACTAAATCTTATTCTCAAAGTAAAAATTGACCAGAAGTTTAATCATAGTAGCCACCAAGTGGATAAAATTTAGTATTACACTACAAACACCTAACTCCAGTACTTAACTCTAGTACTTACTGACATAACAAAAAGATGTACTCATTACTAAAAACTAAATAACTAAATAACATGCTATACAATCAACTAATCCACCTTCACTGTCAAAATGTTCTGCAGAATAGAGAAAATTGTTAGCAATTTGATAGCCATCAAAATTTAGGACCTACATAAATGAATAAAACATTATAAAAATACATTTTAAATTGATTGAATAAATATTTAAAAAAACAATTGAAATAATAGCAAAGGTAGGCCCTAACCATATAATAGTATCCAATATTTGTAAGTATTAAATGGATCAAGATAGAACAATAAAGTACAATGTACCAAGTTCTATGGAGAATTAAGTATCTCTAAATTAAGGAGAAGGCTTATGTAGTATGAAAATGCTTGTACACATTTACAAATACAACACTAGATAGGGAGAATGTCTTTACATCTTAATATACCTATGCTAGTTGGGGCTGTTAATGGGTTTGTTGTCCAAAGGAGCAAGGATCTTTTTATATGATGGATAGTTGGCCAGGGAATAGATTTCTATGGCAAATATATATAATAACAGTAATACCAGTATCCAATAACATGTTTCTCAATGCTTCTAAATTCTTTATACATACTAATTCATTAATCTAATAATAAATAGTTGTAGTAGACCGAATAATGGCCACCCAAAGACATCAAGTCCTAATTCTTAAAACCTGCAAATTTTACTTTAAGAAGAAAAAAGAGTCTGCTGACATGATGAAGTTAAGGCACTTGAAATGGTGAGGTTATCCTGAACTGTCCAGATATGCTCTAAGTGTAATGAAAATTCTCCTCGAAAGAGGAAAGCTGAGGAAGTTTTGACACAAAGAGACAAGAAGGTGATGTGAATACAAGGGCAGAGACCACAAGACAAAGACTGCCAGAAGCTTCAAGAGGCAAGCAATGAATCTTCTTCTATGACCTTGGAGTCTTGTTTTCAAGCCTGTGATTCTAATTTTAGACTTGTGGTCTCCAGATCTATGAGAGTAAAGCAATCTGTTGTTTTAAGCCAGCAAGTTTGTGAGAATTTGTGGCATCATCCACAGTATGCTAATACAGTTACTATCTTTTTTATTTTTATAGAGGGGAAAACTGAATTGATTGAGCTTCATGTGAAAGCTGTCCTGCCTCTGAATGTTTTGAAGGTGTGAGCCATTAAATTTTCTTCATTGTGTGAGTATTCTATTACCTATATTACCCACCTGAGAGAAACACTGTTTCACAATCTTCTCTGATTATTTCATATGCATGAATCTTAAGTAAATTAGATTAGATTACAAGTAATTTTGATACTTTTACTTTTTATAAAGAGCATATTACTTGTTGTTGGTTTTTATTTTATTTTTTTTTTTTGGAGAGGGGGAATGGGGATTGAACTCAGGGGCACTCAATCACTGAGCCACATCACCAGTCCTATTTTGTATTTTATTTAGAGAAAGGGTCTCACTGAGTTGCTTAGTGCCTCTTTGTTGCTGAGGTTGACTTTGAATTTATAATCCCCCTGTCTCAGCCATCTGAGCCACTGTGATTATAGGCATGTAACACCACATGTGACAAAGAGCAAATTACTTTTGAAATGAAGAAGAATATTTCAATTTAAATAGCTAAATTTCTTTTTGCTTTGTATTTTCTATTAGTATGTATTAAATGTACAATTAATAAAGTTCAACATAATATTTCAATATATTTAAACCGTTATGTACCAATCAAATCCAGCCTCCTCTCATCCACCCTCCCCCTGCCCTTCTCAACCAGTCACTATTCCACATTAGGTCTGACTTTTTTAACTTTCATATATGACAAATAAATATGATACTTCCCCTTCTGTGTCTACCTTATTTCACTTAACATAATGTCCTCCAGTTCCATCCTTTTTGCTACAAATTACAGGATTTCATCTTTCTTTATAACTGAATAATATTCTACTGTATATACATATGTCACATTTTCTTAAAATGTTAAATGTCTAGTAATGGTATCAGAGATACTACCTATCTGGTCATAAACTCTGTTAATGGAGAATAGTATGGTTTTTCAAATAAGTGAAGCAAAATATAAGAAAAACAGAAGCAGTCTTACTATCAGTGAGCAAGGAAGAACGGTGATCATGGGGACTATGGGAAAGTATACACTCATTTCAATAAATAATCCTCAATTCAAAGTAATTCACAAAATGTAAGATACTGCATAAGCCAAGTAAAATATACCTGTGGGTAGAATCTGAGCACTAGGCCCTGATTTGTAAGTACTCTTGGAAAAGCTCAGAAGGAATATAAGGCGCATTTGTGGATATACTGGAAGTAGTGGGTTATTGTGAAAGAAAACAATTAAAGCAGAAATTTGAACATTGGAATCAAGAATCCTAGGTTCTAATTCCAAATATGTAATTCAGCAAAACTCAAAGCATGCTAAATTCTAATGATGATTTTAATTAAAAATTCAAATATTGTGATAAGATTCAATGAGAGCAAGAATCTGCTGTGTAAAAGACATTAACAATTTAGAGGTGAATGAAAGTCAGAGCCCTTGGAATAGAAAACTGAAAACCTAGCCTGGTATGGTGGTGCACACCTATAATCCCAACAACTCAGGAAGACAAGGCTGGAGGATCACAAGTTTGAAGTCATCCTGGGCAATTTAGCAAAACCCTGTCTTTAAAAAATTAAAATAAAAAATTCTAGGGTGTGGTTCAGTGACAGACAGTCTGTGGATTCAATTCCTAGTGCTAAAAGAAAAAAAAAAGCAAATCTTCTCATAGATAAATAAACTCTTGACAGACAGCCAGGGATGCTCACCTTTGACCATCATTCTCCCTGAATTACACTGGGAAGGCACAGACTTGATATGCATCCAAGAAATGGACAACAGACACTGGTAAAATATTCCCCAAGATAAGTAAAAGATCAATTTTTCTTGATATGGGCATTTATGGATAGGCAATGAGAATTTGATTCAAAATAAAGGAGATTTATATTTCTAGTTTCTGATGGCATGTTTGATAGATTTATCAAGAAAATGGAAGAGATTGATAAAAAGCATCATTATTAGCAAATGTATTTTAACAGTATTTAGAAGATAATCTAGAAACCCATTCATATGCTATTTTATCAGTGGCTCCATGGTTCTAAAAAATGCATGCAAATTTTCAAATAATATGTGAAAAATGTGCCCAGCCATAGCTATTACAATAGTGTAAGAGAGACTGAAGAGTGAAACAAATAAATTATCTATAATCCATTGCCTCTAAGTGAGCATTTCTAAGCAGGTATTTTGTCTTGTGGAGAAACATTACATTTGGAAACAAATTAATCAGAATTTTTTACATCTTTTGAAATACACCCTTCCCCATTTAATTATTAAATATGTTTATGTATGATGCCCATCTCTTACAAGTATGACTAACCCCTTTATTGTCCTACATCCATTCCCATTACCATTTTCCCATCCCTCAAATTCACATTTTTCTCTTTAGGAGACTGGCTATCATCTCAGGGAAAAGTTGAAGACATGACATAATCTTACTGAAAGTTTGGTTCTTGTTCCCAGTGCCAATCCAATAATAACAACATGTTTTTTTTTTGTTTTTTTTTTTTTTGAGAAAACGGAGAAAAGTTTTATTGCTTTGCTAACAAAGGAGAAACAGGGGAATCCTGTCTCAGAGGCTGTGTTTCTCCCATCAGGGCAACAGGGGATTTTAAAGAGGTGATTCAAAGGCTATATTCCATGTGTTCTCTGTTTGGAGTTGTAATTCACTTGTTTATTTGGGAAATAGTCATTCCTGAGACCTTCTGGTGCCATTCCCAATTACTTCATTCCTGTACTGGGTGTGTGCTCAAGGACAGATAACTCTGCTAGGATGGGGGAAAAGGTAATACTGTTTCCCCCCCCCCCCCCATAAGGGAAGGGGAGAGATTAAGGAGGAGCAGGAAAAGAGGAAGAGAAAGAAACAAGAAAATAAGTTGCAGTGGCAGAGCAACAAGGGCTATATTCAAAGTATAAAGTGGACCACTGTCACAAATTTAAATGAGATGTGATTGATATGTATCATCAGGCTTCTTATTGAATGTTAATCTGATTTTTCCAAAATATACCTCTGGTTCTTTGGTAATAGTATGATTGTGTACTGTCAGTATCTAGATGGCTTAAGCCTACTTAATAAAAAAAAAAAATCTGGGTTTGAAGTAATTTCTGGATAACTTCAGAAAATTCTGTTAGATGCTCATATCTGTAAAATTGTCAATTACAAAAGCCTAAAAATTCTATGTTTGATAATGATTGTGTATTTTGGACATAAATAATGTGTTGGATACCAATTCTTTGATGCAAAACAACTGTCTACATTTTCATTAGATTTAATTTTTTTAATTTATTTTGTTCAAAACAATTTAAAACACAATTCAATGAAAATACCAACTATATCATATAATTAAGTACCATTTATTAAAATTTTTACGTATTAGACATTCACTCTACTAGGCCCTTTCTTTATAAATATTTATACCCATATCTATATATTTATATGCATGTTTGTGTGTCCAATAACTTGAAGGTAGATTCTTTTCTCTCTCAATGATAATAAACCTGAGGTACTTTCACAAATGTGAAAAATGTGGACCTGAGTAATTTTTCCAGGGTTATATAACCTGTAGATGCAGAATTTGGAGTTAAATCCAGGTTTCTGTTCCTCCTAAACCTGTACTTTTCATAAAAACATAATGAAGGGAAAGTGAGGAACCAGAGACTGGTAAGCCAGAAATGAAAGATGGAGATCAGGCAGAGATACATAGTAGAGTTTATTTGTCAGAGCTGATAAATAAAGGCCATCTCTCTATAGCAAAGAAAGGCAAAACAGGCTTGGGTTTGGGGACTTTTATGGGTAGGCGCAGGAATCAGAGTTGGGTGGGCCTTTCTGCCGGTATTAGGGGTTGGCAGAGCAACAAGGGCTATATTCAAAGTATAAAGTGGACCAGGGGTTGGGTTGGTATGAGAAAGTGGTGAGCCTTTCTCAGAAATGCCCTTGGGCAGAAAAGCAAAACTTTTTCCTTCAAATGGCAGTTGTCACTGGAGATGGCTTTCCAGATGCTAAGCAAGGACCTTATATTACCCCCTTTTTGTGATTTTTATTGGGCCCCTTAGGGAACAGGTTTGCAGGTTGATCTTCTGTAACTGTTTCCTGCTAGGAAGGGGTGGCACTTGAATCCCTTAGGGACATGGGATGGCATTGGAATGATGACAGAGGTTGAGTGGTGGTGGAATACTGTTTGGTGAGGGATTGGTATTCCTGTAACAAAAGTTAGTTTATAGTTTGGTTAGAGACTATTTGGGGTCTGGTCTTGAAAAAATCTAATGTCACAGGGGGCAAGCATTAAAAGAAGGCCTATGACAAGAGAGGGGTCAGGAAAGGAGGGGGGTTACTTAGGTGCCATCCTTCAGCAGAGGATAGCTGTTGTTTTTGACATTCAAGGTCCTGTTGAAGTTGTTTTGTCTTGTCATTTACTATACCAGACGGATTGACATAAAAATAGCATTCCTCCTGTAGGTAAAATGTCCACCTTTTTTGGCCATAAGAACATTATGGCCCCTTTGATTCTTTAGAACCACAGCAGCTAAAGAATCAAGCTGGGATTGTATGGTCAGTATGGTTTGAGCAAGTTGCTGTAAGTCTCCTAGAAATTGAATGATAATTCCTGATAATAGTACCCCTGGGAATGAGTGTAGAATGAGGGAGGAGGGAAAAATGAAAAAGGGAAGGATGGTACTTATGGTTCTGCAGTGTCCTTGTGGTCCTCAGAGACCAAAGGAAGAATGGGGATTCTGGCCTTGGAGAAATGCAGCTTGACAGGGCCTGTGGGTGTCACTGTATAAAAAGACAAAGTTATGAATCCAATATGAGATATCTTTAAGGCAGGCTGACAAGGGAGTGGTAAGAATGACCCAATAGGTATCAATCCATTTTGCAGATAGTTGAGAGAAGGTGGGGAGCCTGTTTGGGGGGTTAAAAAGTACCAGGTCACCAGGAAACAGAGTGGGAGAAGGGGAAGAGGCAGAACTAGGCTTTGCCAGAACAGCATCACTGTATTGCTGTTCCTAATATATGCAAGAAGGGGCTAGAAAAGATGAGGAGCAAGGGGTAGGTAGTGGATAATCAGAGGGTGGTGAGCTGAGCGACGAGATAGGTCGTCCATATAGAAGCTCAAAAGGGGAGATGTTGAGTGGCTTCTTTAGGAGGACCCATAACCTAAGAGCCAAGGGAAGGAGTTTAGTCCAATCAGGAGGAGGCCTAGGTATGTTACCATTGCCAAGGAAAGCTGTACCTTGGATGGAGAAACCCTATGGCCACAGGCAGAAAGGTGTCCTGATGACTGACCTCAAAGGAGGGACTGCAAAGAAGGAGGTCATCAACATATTGTAGCACCATAGGCTGAGTGAGATGTATGAATGCTAGATCCTTAGTCAAGGCCTGTCCGAAGATTAGAGGACTGTCTCAGAACCCTTGGGGGAGAATTGTCCATGTCAACAAAGTGGAGTTACATGACTCAGGGTCTGTCCATGTAAAGGTGAAATGTCTTGAAAGTAAGGATGTATGGGAATAAAGAAGAGGCATCTTTCAGGTCTAGCACTGAGAAGTAAGAGGTCCCAGAAGGAATGGTGGAGAGAAGGGTATAAGGATTGGTTACCATAGGATGGATTGGGATGACCACAGAATTGATGGAATGAAGGTCTTGGACCAAGTGGTAGGAACCACTGGACTATTATTTACTTTCAAGATGTGAGTGTTATAAGGGAAATGAGTAGGTCTAAGGAATCCCTCTTGCAAGAAGTCTTGAATGATAGACTGTAAGCCTAGGAGATTTTGTCTGGAGAGCGAGTATTATGATTGGGCCAGAAAATGGAGGGAGTTTTTGAGATAGATGTGAATGGGTTCATGGTGTGAGGTGATAGAAGGACTTGAAATATCCCAGGCAGTAGGGTCCACCTCAGAAGGGGGTAATGGGAAGCCACTGGCAGACAGAATAGTGGATGATCCTAAGGTAAGGGTGAGGATCAGGGGAGTGTCAGGCAAGTCTGAATGGAAGCATATATGAGGGGAGAAGGAAAGCATAACCCCCAATGTTGTGAGGATGTCCCTTTCCATAAGGGGAACAGGGCCCTGTGGTATGACCAAAAAGAAGTGGGTAAAAATTACAGAGCCAAAAGCACAAACAAGGCTAGGTGTTTGTAAGTGTTGATAAGGTTTACCCTCTACCCAACAATAGAGGTCATAGAATGAGTAGTAAGCCCCAGAACTCTTTGAGGACTGAATATGTAGCCCTGATGTCTAGGAGGAAGGAGATAGGCCTACCTGAAATACGCAGTTACCCTGGGTTCCCATGGAGTGATGGTAGTGATCAGGTTATGGGGACCTGGGCCTTGTCAGTCCTCTGCAGCTGGTCCTAAGAGTTATAAAGGGGAACTAGAAGGGTTGGGTGGCCGGAGACCACTATGGGCTTGGGGACAGTCAAAAGCCCAGTGGCCCTCCTGATGGCATTTAGGACAAGGGCTCAGAGGCTTGTGAGGCTTGGGACATGTACGAGCCTAGTGACCCTTCTGGGGTGTCCCCAGGGGCCCTTCCCCAGGCCAGTGGAACCAGGGACAGATGCTGAGGCTGGGTGGATGGCTTAAGTGAGTATCTGATATTTCTGCTTCCAGGCCTTCTGGTCTCTCCCATTATACACCTTAAAGGCTACTCCCAGAACCTCAGCTTGGGGAGTTTGGGGGCCACCCTCGAGGTGCCTTAGTTTGGCCTTAATATAGGGGAAACTCTTGGAGAAAAAGTAGGTCATTAGTAGTTGTCTCCCACCTGGAATCTCAGGGTCCAGATTAGTATATTGTAATAAAACCTTGGTCAGGCGATCTAAAAATGCTAAAGAGTTTTCATTCTTATCTTGGATGATTTCCTGGAGCTTTTCATAATTGATAGCCTAATGGGCTGCCTTTATATGTCCTGCCATGAGTCAAGTAATGAATTAGTTTCCACTAGATACTCCTCCAGGTGAATTATAATCCTAATCAGGGACGGCTTCAGTGCCAATCAGAAGGGCAGGGGAGGTCTGATGTACCTCATCAGCATAATTTCTAGCTTGCTCCCAAACTTGCCTGCACTCCTTGGGCAGGAGGGTGTTAGACAAGATTATATGGACATTACAGAAGGTCAAATGATATGATTGAGTCAGATATTGAAACTCTTTGATATATGTGGTGGGGCTTGAAGTATAGACCCAAGCCACTTTTCTATCTGTGAAAGATCTGACAAAGAGAAAGGCGTATAAACCCATATTACACCATCTACCCCAGCCACCTCACATAGAGGACATGGAGATGCAGGTTGGGCAGCGGCAGCCCATAAGCAGGTAGCAGGAGGAGAGAGGGGCAAAGGGGCTGAGGGGCAGTTGCTGCGGCGGCTTCATCGAAAAGGGAATTGTGGTATGGTAGGGGTTCATCTGCTGGACACTGGGGAGGTGAGAGGTAAGAGGACTGGTGTGGGAGAGCAAGAGTTGCAGAGAGAAAGCTTAAAACATAGAGAGGAGAAGGCCTGAACATACAGTATCCCTTTCCATTTTCCCGAACACTAACAATAGTTGAGAAGATCCCTGATAATATTGGAATCTAGAGTGTCGTTAATGATCATTTAGAATCATTATCCAAAGGATATTGAGGCCAGATCTGATTGCACAAGCAGATAAGTTTGGGTGGGGTTAGGTTCAGGGTGAGAGAGAGAGACAGAGAGAGACCCTTGGTTAGCCAGGAGAAAGCCTAGGGGACCATGGGAGGGAATGGATGAGGAGCTGCCCATGGTGAGACAGAGGTGATTTAGAGGTGGGGCATCCCCCAGTCTCTCGTATCACCTAGTTGAGAGGATGGTTATGCTCAGGGGCTCATCACCACAGCTGGGTAAGCATTGGAACAGGAGCCCGTAGAGGCACTTGGGCACCTGGCAGGGACTATGCAGTAGGGGCAGAAGCCCATAGAGATTAACCCAAGTCTGAGAGGTAGACTCACCAGGAACAATTCTCAATCACCCTTGGTGTTTTTTTTCTCAAAACCCAGGACCCAAATAAAAGATTACCTATAGACCCAGTCAACAGTAGGGATCAGCCATAGCTGTGAAAGCAGTTGCTAGAGGTAGCCTTGACCACATGTCCCAATGGTCATTTCCTGAGACCCATAGGTCACTTAGGTTGACTAGAGTCAGTGGTCTTACCTAGAATGTCCAGTGGTGGGTACAGAATGGAGGGCTTGGTCCCACAATGGAATTTAGATCAAGGAGGCCGGGGACTCTCAGTGATCCTCAAAGAGGGGAGCGGGCATACCAGAGAACCTGATCCCAGGTTTTGGCACCAAAATAAAGGGAAAGTGAAGAAAGAGAGGTGGGTAAGCAAGAAATGAAAGACGGAGATCAGGCAGAGATACACAGCAGAGTTTATTTGTCAGAGCTGACAAAGGCCATCTCTCTATAGCAAAGAGAGGCAAAACAGGCTTGGGTTTGGGGACTTTTATGGGGCAGGTTCAGAAATCAAAGCTGGGGGGGGGTCCTCATGTGGGCATTAGGGGTTGGGTTGGTATGAGAGAGTGGTGAGCCTTTCTCAGAAATGTCCTTGGGCGGGAAAGCAAAACTTTTTCCTTCAAATGGAGGTTGTCACTTAAGATGGCTGTCCAGATGCTAAGTAAGGACCTTATACATACTTAATCTTCAAAGGAAGCATTTCAAAATGTTCCCATGGATCACAAAGAGGGAGTATAGTTGTGTGAAAATTTCAGGGAGATAACAATAGAAAGGGCTTTAATCAATTGACCTGACTCTATTCTAAACCTGTGTGGCCTGGACAAATAAAAGACTCCGCCTGCTAATTTGACATATTGAAACTATTAATAGATATACACAATAAATATCCATTTCTGAATACATGCTGTGGGTCAAACACTCAAAATACCAGACAAACATTTTGAAATAGGAACTTAGGGATTAAAGAAAGGACTGAGTCTTAAAAGGGAAATGCCTATGAACTCTTAGAAGGCAGGAAACTCCCATGGACCATTGGAATGAAAAACAACTCTCAAGTAACCCACCCCCAACCTGGCCAATGAAAAAGCAACAAAACCGCAAGATAACTAGAAGGCTTCAGGAGTGACTGCTCCTTTAGGAAGTATACCCATTAAAGGCTTTAGTGACCAAGAAGTGACACTAACCTCATCTTAATAGTAAGGCACACATCCCCAGGTGGAGATTTAAGACATTAATGAGGCATGTGGTGCAGCAAATAGCACAATTACAACACACAAGCGCAACGCACAGTGCAAGGAAAACTGGCATGAAATGTTGTAAGCCTTTCCTGACTCCACATCTAGTCCAGCACCGTAGCTACGCTGTAAGTATTGGAACCCCAGGCTGAAACTATGCATGACTCTCTCTGGGGTTGCCTGCACTTTCATTTTTGACTATGTACTTTCCCATTAAAATAAATTCCTTGCTCTGCTACTCTGACCCAACATGTCCTTAAATTCTTTTCTGCAATGAGTCAAGAACCCAAAAATTCCAAGTAAAGGTCTCCTCTGCTCATGAACAAATTGGATTATGACAATTTCATTTAATCTTTGCAAGAATCTCATGAAGTAGATATTCTATTCATTTTGGAGATGTTAAAGCTGAGTTCAAAGAACCTAAGTAAATTGACCAAAGCTATATTTCATAGGCTATTTTTCAGGGGGTTTGTGTAATGTTCATGTGAAGATACTGTAGAGATTCTAAAACTCTAGAGGCAAGGGTACTACCTTCAGATTTTTATTTCATTTTTTTCCATTATTTTTTTCTCCAACTTACATATACTCTGGAAGACACAGTTTCATTAATCTTATAAGAAAAATGGTGTGGTCCTTTGACAAAAGCTTATTCCATCAGCATTTTTTTTCCTCATTGAAATCTCTACTTCCATTCTCAATAGAAGAGAGACATGTAAATTATTCAACAGGGAGGTTAAAAATCAAATTAGATACCTAAACTGAGTGTGCTTTGTTTTTCCACGTTATTTATTTTAAGGGCTTTAGACATTTGTTCTCTCACCTTGCGTTGGTCAAACAAAGAAACATTTATATTTTAAAAATTAAATTCATATTTTTTCATCAATTTTTACAATTGCTTGTTACTACATTTGCTAGAAATAAGAGGTACCTCAAGAAATCAAATGTGCTCAAAAGTGGGCAGGCAAGGCAAAACTTTACTTCTGCAGAAGGGTGTGCTCCCAAAGGGAATCCAGCAAGAAAGCACAAATGGGCAGGTATCCCACCAACATTTATATTTATCTCTAAGGAAGTACTGACCCTAGGAAGAGCTCAAGGTATAATCTACACGATTAGCTAATTTTAGAATTAGGGTGGTCAAGGAAAGGACTACCAATGAATCCAGTTAAGTCTGAATGCTAGATTTTGAAAGTAAACCACCAGATTTTCTATTTCTCACCATCTTAGCAATTTAAAATTGGGATGAGTATTTCAACCTATAGTGTGTCATGGTTTATTGACAATGCTTTTTCTTACTTAGAGGTACATAAATCAATTGTGAAACTTTGAATCAATAGCATCTTAAATATGATCAAAAATAAGAGCATCATTATATTTCTCTCTTCTTTTTACAGTAAAAGCTTATTTCAAAAACAAACCATTCCATCACAGTCTCATCAGGATGGCTACATAGAATTAAGTGCCATTAGTAAAAATTTATCATGAATCACTATAATCTATTGATATTTATTTAATTGTCATAGTCATTCTCTGACATGTTATTATTATCTTTCATTTCTACTTTCAGAAAATTATCATTTTAAGACAAATTTTGAAGTTGTCCCTTAGCAATTAATATTAAAATTCAAACACAAAAATTGTAATGAAATATTGCTTTAAAATATGTTTGAATCTTATGAAGGATCATAATTTCCTTTTTTATCTAGTAGGAACACTTATGAAAAATAGAGCATCCAGGTTCTAATTGTGGCAAATAAAGATGTACCTGACAATTTCTTTGCACTTCATTTTGTGGGCCCTGAAGCATTTGAACACTTATTAAGATTAGGCACTGAGAATTTCAGAAGTTGGGTTTTTCTAGCCACTTTGGTCTGGATGTCCCCTAAAATTTACATGCTGAAACTAATACCTATTGTGGTAGTACTAAGAGATGGGGCCTTCTGGGAAGCGTTTTTGTCATGGGGGCTGTGCCCTCCTGAATGTATTACTCCATCTCTTATAAAAAGAGCTGGAGAGAACTGCCTTTGGCCCTTTTTGCTCTTCTGCTCTTCCCCCTTTGAGAACACAGTGGTCACCTCCTTTTCTTTGCCTTTCTGTCATCATTTGATATGAGGTATCCCCAAAGCTGATGTGTGAAACAATGCAAGAAAATTTAAAGGTGAAATGATTATGTTTGAGAGCTTTAACCTAATCAGTGCATTGATCCACTTGAATGGAATAACTGGGTTGATAACCCTAGGCAGGTAGGGTGTAACTGGAGAAGGAAGGTCACTGGAGCACGCTGTTTGGGTATATTTATTCCTATTGAGGAATCTCTGTCTGCTTCTGGTGACCATGTACTGAGCTGCTTTCCTCCACCACACTCTTCCACCAGGATGTTCTGCCTCACCTCAGGCCAGAGCAATTTTGCCAACTATCTATGGACTGAGACCTCTGAAACCATGAGTACCAAATAAACTTTCCCTCCTCTAAAATTGTTTTTGTCAGATCTTTTGGTTACAAAGATGAAAGAGCTGATTAAAATACCTTGTACCCATTCTACCACATAAAGACATGATATAAGGCCCTCACCAGTCACCAAAGACTAGCAACTTGATTTGGGGCTTCCCAGCTACCAGAAGTGTAAGAAATAGTTGGCACACATCTGTAATCCAAGCTACTCAGGCAGCAAAGGCAGGAAGATCACAAGTTCAAGGCCAGCCTCGGCAACTTAAAAATAAAAAAATAAAAATAAAAAGGACTGGAATGTGATTCAGTGGTAGCACCGTTTCTGGCTTTAATCCCAAGCACCACGCACAAGAGGAGAAGGAGAAGAGGAGAACAGAAAGAGGGGCAAAAAAAAAAAAAGAGAGAGAGAGAGAGCAAGAGAGAGAGATTTCTGCCCTTTATAAATTACCTAGACTGTGGTATGTTACAGCAACACAAACAGTACATTAGAGAAGTTATTTGGAGCTAGAGATGTAGCTCAATAATACAGTGCTTAGTTGGCATGGGTTTGATACCCAGCATTTCAAAAACAAATAAAAAAATTACTACATGTGTGAAACTTCTTCCTTCCTCTCTCTCTCTCCCTCCCTCTCCCTCTCCCTCCCCCCCCCCATCTCTCTCTTTCTTTCTTCATGTTGTCCAGGTTGATCTCAAACCCTGAGTCAAGAGATTCTCCTGCCTAAGTCTCTTGAATAACTAGCCAATAGATGCAAGCTACCATGCCCACTTTAAAACTTTTTTCTTTGGTAAGCATGTATAGAAAACTCTCGTATAAAAGCATGTATAGAAAACTCTCCTATATACAATCTTTATCTAAAAAATATTCTGGGAAACTACACATTGCCCACAAAAGCAGTGTCAAGCCGATATCATCTCATTTAAAGATGATCCCCAAATTATGATGGTTGGACTTAGGAGTCTTTGACTTTACAATGGTGATATGCATTCAGAAAAAAAATGCTTTGATGATATTTTCTGTATGATCTCTCATCATGCTGGACAGTAGCAGCAATTCACATCTCCATCAGTCACTTGATAATGAGAGTAAACAATTGATACTCTGTGTTACTGAGCTATTATGTTCAGTAGGTTAAGTGAATCAAACGCATTTTCAACTTACAGTGGGTTTATAGGGACATAACCTACCTCAAGTTAAGGAATATCTGTATTCCCCATAAAGGGTCCTGAGACATATGTACAAGCATCTTTAAGGAGTTTCAGAGACACTGAGAAATAAGCAGCAGAGGCATCTTTCTATTTACAAAATGACATCCTTTTCCCTAAAATTTCTACTTTTTATAAGAAAGTCTCAAGTAATTAATAAAATAGGAATCTGTGTTCCTAACAATCTATGCATGGAATTTTAATTAGAAAAATATGTCAAATTATTGCAGTTAACCCACTCTGTACACAGTTAACACTAGATTCTCCATTGATTCTCTATTGACTAGGTTTTAGTTTCATTAGAGCAGAAATAGTCACCATCTTAGAGAATACAGATATTTGAAGAAATAGAAACAAGGTAAAATTGAAGAAATTGAAACAAAGTAAAGAATAAATTATCTTATTATTATTGTACTGGTGATTGAATCCAGGGGAGTTCTACCACTGAGCTACAGAACTTTCTATTTTTTATTTTGAGACAGATCCTTACTAAAGCTGGCCTTAAACTTGCAATCCTCCTGTCTCAACCTCCCAAATCACTAGGATTACAGGCATGCACTACACACCTGGCCTGAATATATCATTTTAATATAATACTAGTTAATGCCAGGGATGACTTAAGGTGTCAGAAACAATACATGTTTTGAAACAATACATTTTATGAAAAACCTCTCTTAATGAAGAGAAGTTATACACTGTAAAACAAATCAGGTTTTATCTGAAAATATTATAATAATTAAAGTTGGGAAAAAATAAATGAAGAACCTTAGCATCAAGGCAGTAATTTGGCTATTGAAGTAATACATAAGGTATGAAAACTGTGTGAAACTACTGACAATTTAAGGAAGTAGACTCTAAAATAAGGTTATTATTTCATTTTGTCCATTACTGAATAGGGCTCTAGTTTTCAGAATAAAACAATTTGGAGAATAATCTGATACAAGGGATAGGAAGATCAAATAGTTCAAGAAAAAAAGATGTTTTTATGTATTAATTAAACTAAATAAACACTTAGGATGAATGACCTAGACAAACACATATTTGTTTCAATGAATGTATTTGTGAAAAATAGGTAGAGAATGATAAAGATTTATAAAATTTAACACATCAAAAACATAAAATTTATATATATGTGTGTGTATATGTATATGAGTCAACCCTGTGTAATAAATATCAACCATAAATATGTTTATTTATACTTATATATGTTAGTAAGGCATCATTTAATGTTTGATACAAGCTAATACAGGATAAGCATTATCTATCTCCTCAAATATTTATCATTTTCATTTTCAGGGGAATGAGGGGTACCAGGGATTGAACTCAACGGCATTCAACCACTGAGCCATATCCCTAGCCCTATTTTGTATTTTATTTAGATACAGGGTCTGAGTTGCTTAGTGCCTCATATTTACTGAGGCTGGCTTTGAACTCTCAGTCCTCCTGCCTCAACCTCCCAAGGCGCTAGGATTACAGGTGTGTGCCACCGCACCTGGCTATTTATCAATTTCTTTACAATAAATTTTCAAAATCCTTTCTTCTAGCTCTTTGAAATATATAATGCATTGTTATCTGTTAGAGTGAGTAAAGATTTGCCTTCAGCAGTGTGGGTGGGCATCATACAATCAACTGAAGACCTCCAGAAAAAACAAAAAGACAGAATAAGTGTAAATTCCCTTTCTTCTTGAAGCAAGACATCCATCTTCTACCCATGCACATCAACACTCCTGTTTATTTGGCCTTCACTCTCTGTCCTGTGTACCATTAGATGCCCAGAGTCGTAAGCCTACAGACTTGAACTGAAACCACATCATGGGCTTTCCTGGTTCTCTACCTTGCAGATGGCAGATCATAGGATTTCTCAGCCAATGTAGTCTAGTGAGCCAATCTTGAATAATAAATCTCTTTATATATACCTCCATATATATTCTATTGGCTCTGTTTCCCTGGAGAACCTGCCTAATACATATACAAAAGTAAGAAAAATAAAGCATGGTAGGGTATTTCTTTTAAATCTTTATAGTTTTGGTTGGACCTTGATAATGAAAGCAATTTTAGAGGAACCTTTATAAGATATAGTCTCATATTTTCCCAGTTAACCTATTTTAAAAACTTTAATATAAATGCTTTTCTAACTACTATGACATGTTGAAGTGTTATAATACCCCAAAGCTGCTAATTCACACCTCCTAGTTCAAACTTTACTGAAATTTCTAGACAGAAAGGCAAGAAAGAAAGAAGGAAATTAGGAAGGAAGAAGGAAATAAGTGAGCAAATGTATCAGGTTCTCTCTTTTTTTTTTTTTTTTTTTTTTTTGTACCTGGGATTGAATCCAGGGGCACTCAGCCGCTGAGCCACATTCCCAGCCCTATTTCGTATTTTATTTAGAGACAGGGTCTCACTGAGTTGCTTAGCACTTCGCCGTTTCTGAGGCTGGCTTTGAACTCTAGATCCTCCTATCTCAGCTTCCTGAGCTGCTGGGATTACATTACTGCATGCACCACTGCACCTGGCAGGTTCTAACTCTTAAAAAGCAGTTATGTATAAAAACTGTATTTTTATGATTAAATATAGATATTTTTGAGTATTAAATATTGAAAACAGTATATTTAGAGTGACTTTTTACCTATCTAGTGCTGATTCTTTCAGGCACTTCGTTTTGGGTTAAGGGAAGCTCACTACGATGAGAGCTGGCAGGACCAATTTACATTTGCAATTTTTTTCTGCACTTAAGCCCATGAAAAGGGGTCAAAAGCAATATCCAGAAATCGACTGGTGGGCAAAGATGAGTGGTGCAGCAAAGAGTGTATACAGTCAAGTTGGCTGGATGGACTGCCAAGAGTTCTTTGGAAACAAAACCTAAAGCTAAGCTCACACATCAAAAAGAGGACCAAATCAGGCATGACAGAGAATAGGCTGAAGACTTATGGGCAATATGGGCAGCTGGGCTTCCCACCTTCCTTTGTGAGAAGGAATGGGCAGCAAGTATGAGTTACTTAGATCTTAAAGCCTGCAATCTAGTTGCTGGTCAATGGCCTTTAGACAGATAATTAAAATTTTCTACATTTAATAATAATATAATGTTTATGTATATCTTCAGCTAAAGAAAAAGATATGAAAACTATTAAAATGATGAGTAGTTCTCAAAAGTCAAAATTGAACCAGAGCATAAGATCCATTTCCTCATTTCTAGCATCATTACATCTGCCTGTTATGCTGCTTCCCATCAAAATGATTTAAAGTTATTCTTTTTTCCCCTAATGCTATGCCCCAATGATGACACATAAATCTCAAAGTAATTTTAGAGTTATATTTCTTTTCGGAATGCAAAGGCAATCTCTAGTTGATGGGGGAGAGTGAAACAATACTAAATGAAGGGTTTTTAACTTAAAGAGATGTCTTCTATATTACTTTTGTATCAGAAATTTATATACTTCAAATGTGAGCTCTCACAACAAAATTTTGGTTCCCTGTGTACTCACAAACTAGAAATACGACATAAACATTAACATTGTAGGCTTAAAAGTCAAATACACAAAGGTTTTAATCATGACTTGATAAACTATGTGATCTTGGGCAAATGACTTAACTTCTTAGGTCAATAGATTCTTTATTCATAAGGTAAGGTTAGTAATAGTAGCTCTATCAAAGGACTGTTGTGTAGATTAAGTTAAAAATGCACTTTAGAGCTTAGCCCAATTCCTAGCATAGAGTTAGTGCACAATTAACATGTGCTAATAATAGTAGCAATAGTTCTCCATAGATTTATGGCAGGAAGTTCACATGAGGAAACCCAAGACTTCCTCTTGGTGCTTCAGTTATGCTAGTGTCCATGACAAGGAACTGGTGTCACCTGTGAGGCTTCATCAGGGAGGATGGCGTGCCTCCCAGTGTTTTCCAGGAGCACTGGAGCTGCACCACACACACACAGAGCTCTGAAAATCTAAGCAGATTTCAAAGTTGCTTAAATAGTTTTCTTGGCCAGGAGTTATGTAAGTTGCCAACTGGCAGTGGAATGATTTTCCACTCAAACTTGGCAGCAGCAGGATTTAAACAGAAAACTGGGAGGAGGGCAGAGGAAGTAATATGCTTCCTTCCTCAGGGCAATTTTAGACTATTTAGCACCATGGGAAAAAAATTGTAAAGGAGAAAGACATTCTGTAGAAGGATTGCAGTATTTATATTAATTTATCAAAAAATAAATAGGAAGGAATTTCTAGTTATGATCAGAAAAATGTTCCTTATACCATCGTTTTCATATTCTATGAACTCTCCTCCTACTCCTTCTCCTCCTCCTGTTGCTGCCACTGATGCTGTCTGAGTTTCCTCCAAACTTTGCTCTTCTCATGTGAGTAGAGTGAATTTGGGTATTCTGAATCAAGTAGGAGATGTTTGATTTTGGTGGTCCTCTACAATTTGTTCTTTGTCTTCAAAATATAAAATAGAATCCAATATCAAAATAAGTCAGTTGATATTTCCACCATTCTTGAGAGTAAAATAAATCAGAGTGAATTTGAGTGGATTTTTATATCTTCCCTAGTCAAACTCCAACTCAAATTATTTTGATGGCATTCTAACCAAATTAAGAGACTTGCAGGGATTAATTTTCTATATGCTTCTTCAGAAAACACTAACCCATATCACTAACAGGAAGTGTTTTCTTATTAATACATACATGACTTAAGTCCAAAGATTTTATGCAAGGCATAAAGATATATAAAATATATTTAAAGGGGAGGAAAACAGGTGAGAAATCGGGGGAAAAATTAAGAGCAATTGTAGGAAAAAACTAAAGACACCACTACTAAGTATGTGCCATCAACTTAAATCTCTGCATCATAGAAGTATATGCAAAGAGTTCAATTATTTAATATGTACAAGCTTGACAACAACAACAATCATTTGCACAAGAAAGCTTACATTTAGCTAGTAGAATTTCCTCCTGCTAAGGTTTGTAACAATTTGCTTATTTAAAAAGAGGACAATACTATTGGGCTATGGAAATAAATATACTTATATTTCAGAGATTCCTGCTGATATATTTAGAGAGAAGATGCCATGGTATCAGCAAAAATAAATATAGTTAGCTAAAACAGAGAATAAAGAGATATCCAACGTGTTCTATGATGATATTCCCCTGTGTAATTGTTAGCCACTGGTATTGCTTAAACATATCTTTGAGAAATTTGAATTCTAGTGATGGATTTGATTTACTATAAGATACCTTAGATTACAGATCAGTAGTTTTCTCCTTCATGGAAGTATATGACTTTGGTAGAAAGATTCTTGACCTTCCAAATACATCCATGTCTTAATTCCTGAAACCTGTGACTATGTTACCAAACATGCCAAAAGAGACTTTAGAAATGTAATTAAGTTAAGGACTTCAAGATGGTTAGGATTATTCTGGTTTACTGGAGTGAGTTCAATATAATCACAAGAGTCTCTGGAAGAGGGAGGCAAGCAGCTCAGTGTCAGAAGACATTGATGACAGAAGCAGAGATTGAAGTGATAATGCAGGCAAGGTAGCATGAACTCTGGAAGGCAGGTGGCATCTGAAAGCTGAAAAAGGAATTCTCCCCAGAAGCCTCTGGAAGGAAAACATCCCTGATGTTACCTTGATTGTAGAACTTCTGACCTCCGAAACTATGTAAGATAATAACTTTGTCTTCTTTAAGTCACTGTCACATAATAAGAAATATTTGGTCTCTGCACCTGGTTCCTGACACAGAGCTCCTAAATCCCTTGGAATTTCCTGGGTGGTAGAAGCATCATTTTTTCTAATGAGATTCTTGGTAGGCTCCTGGATAGCCTCAGGATAAGGGTTGTTTGTCAGGGGAAACTAACCATATGATTAAGGATTGAAACTTTCATCCTACCCCTGATTTCCAGTGATGGGAGAAGGGCTAAAAGTTGACTTAATCACCAATGGCCAATGATGTGATTAATTATGCCTAAGTTGTGAAGCCTCTATAAAAACCCAAAAGGCCAGGGTCTGAAGAGCTTCCAGACAGTTGAACACATGGTGGTGCTTGGAGGGCAGAGCACCAGGGATAGGGCATGGAAGCTCCTCGTCCCTTTTCACATACCTTGCTCTAAATGTACTTTGCATCTAGCTATTCATCTGTACCTTTTGTAATACTCTTTATATTAAATGGTAAAATCTAAGTAAAGTGCTTTCCTGAGGCACTCAGGAAATCACTCTAGGAAATTAACTGAATCAGAATAGGGAGTGCAGAAACCTTACTTAAAGCTGGTTGTTCATAAATAAAGGTTGGGGATGGTTAGGAGTAGATCAATTCCATATACATATATACACACACACATATGGAAATGGAAATATCCCATTAATTTGTGCTATTAATTGACTTGTAATTACAATAATAATTACTTTTAAGAGAAGTGTAGGTGACAACCTACTACTTGGCAATTGATATCTCAAGTTGGAGGTATCATTCTTTTAGAATTGAGCCCTTACCCTGTGGCATCTAATGCTATTTCCAGGTAGACAACATCAGAATTGAACTGGATGAGAGGACAACCAGTTGGTATCTTCTAGAAAATTGCTTGGTATATGGGGGGAAATCACACACAATCAGTGTCAGAGTATCATGGTGTGCAAGAGTCAGTAAAACATTTTTTTCTATATTCATCAAATTTGTGGTAATTTGACTAATGTAAATTACTAGGAACTATGTTACTTATTGAACAAATGACTTTCTACCCAGGATCAAAAGCAAATGAATATGTGCAGGTATTTAGAAATTATGCCCATTTGAAAACATATCCTCTCTATTTTACGGCAAAATGAGCCCCAGTTATATTAAGAAACATAACGATTTTCAAACTGGGCTTCATAGCACTCTAATTCAGTGAGTTATTAATAAGTGTTACGTTCCTACCACCCAAAAAGATTCTAAAATCAAGTAATTTGGCAAAACTGTGCTATTTTATTATGAAATAACTAAAATGATTCTTAAAAGTTATCCCAGGAGTCTAAATTTACTAAGAAACTTTGGGAGTTATTTAAAAAAATCCATATGAAATCAACTTCACTCTAAGGGACAGGTGAAAGATGAAATATATGTACTGAAGATATTTTCAATGTTCCAACATACAGAGTACACATATGAACATAACATAATAAAAGTGTCATCCAAGCCTTAGAATTTCTTGTTTATCAACCCTCATCATAATTTCACTATCTCAGCCATGCCCATTTGGCCATATCTGTAGTTACTGCTCATTAAACACAAAGCCTACTCAGCAATAGATTATCAGATAACAGAGCTGGACCCCTAATGTCTCTGCCACCTGCCACTGACCCTAACCATGGGATCATGACTTGGCTTTTATTTGGAGAAGTGACACAAGGACTACTCACCAATCAAAGTGGAGGGTGGGGGGAAGCAAGCCATTTATCTCACTTACTTAATTTAGCTCCTTATAATTCACTCAAGCTACTCCCTCTAGCAAAAGGGGGAAAACACTTGACAAGAATATAAGTTTAGTGAGCCACAAATCTGAAATATGACTATTGCAGAAGTTACAGGTCTCCCCTAAAGAACATGATTATAACACTGTAATCTCAAGTTTCTGGGGCATAAAAAAAAAATGGCTTCAAAGCTGATCAATTACAGCACAAATCTTGGTCTTCATAATAATAACAAAGTGAACATTTTAACATTTTTTTTTACCATAGGACTAATGAGCACCAGGAGGTTTCAAGAGAAAAGAGAAACTATAAAGTGTTTTTCATACATTTAGAACCTAGAAACTTTCTTCTGTGATAATTTGGAAAACAATTCACTAATCACATATGGAAATTTCCTATAAATTAGTCATTATCTTTGAAAATTATTGTTCAAAACCAAAAAAAAAAAGAGTCAATACTAAAAAAAAAATTCTATGTGGGCAATCTGAGAATTCATTTTGGTCAAGTTAAAATAAAGATACTTTTTTTCTATGTGTCAGAGAGGAGCTTTGGGCCCTTCCTGTTGAACAGCTGTAGCCAAGCTATCAAGACAGACAAACAGTATCCAACTGTCAGGAACACAATTAATCAGAAATTGAGGTCATGAGACCATGATAGAGTCAGAATCACAGAAGTCAACATCTGGCATGAAATTGTCACAGTTAATAGAAACTCAGGTCACCCAAAATTGCCCCTACTTGCCAACCCAAATAAAAAGCTCAGAAGCTAAAATAACATGATTCAAAATTATACCTCATCATCATTCAAAGTACTAAAATTTAAATCATAAGTAAAAAATATTGAAAACAAATCAAAAAAATGTATACTAAAAAATAACTGTCATTATTTAAAAGCATCATGGAAAGTCATATATGTCTGACAAAAGAGCAATCACTTATCATCTGAAAACTCCATAAGTCATAGGCTCAGACAAGAATAATTTCCTTGTTCTTATTCCTTGTCCTCCTTCCTTGTTTTTTATAAGAACTGGGAGAAAGAAAAATAAAGCTTCACATAGTGAAACACATCTGTGTTTATAGCTACTCAGGAAGCTGAGGCAGGAGGATTGCAAGTTTGAGGCCAGCCTAGGCCATTTAGAGAGAACTTGTCTCAAAATAAAAATGAAAAGGGCTGGGATTGTAGCTCAGTGGTAGAGCACAAGACTAGCATGTATGAGGCACTGGGTTCAAACCTCAGCACCACATAACAATAAATAAATAAGCCATGCACCATGTTTTGTGCCTGTAATCCCAGTGGCTCAGGAGACTGGAAGATTGCGAGTTCAAAGCCAGCCTCAGCAATGGTTAGGTGCTAAGCAACTCAGTGAGATCCTGTCTCTAAATAAAATAGAACATAGGGCTGGGGATGTGGCTCAATGGTCAAGCGGCCCCTGAGTTCAATTCCCACTCTGTACCTATCTAAATAAATAAATAAAGTATTGTGTTCACCTACAACTTTAAAAAAGAGAAGGGGATCTGGGGATGTATCTCAGTGATAAAATGTTCCTGGGTTCAATCCCCAGTACCAAAACAAAAACAAAACAAAGCAAACCTGAAAAAAAATTCTACTTTTGAGAATGTTTTTTAAAAAATGGCATAAAAGCAGGGAGCAGAAATACATGCCTAGGGGATGGGCTTGTGGCTCAGGGGTAGAGCACTCGCCTAGCATGCATGAAGTACTGGGTTCTATCCTCAGCACCACATAAAGACAAAATCATAGAATTTGCAGGGAAATGGATGGCACTAGAGCAGATTATGCTTAGTGAAGCTAGCCAATCCCTAAAAAACAAATACCAAATGTCTTCTTTGATATAATGAGAGCAACTATGAACAGAGCAGGGAGGAAGAGCAGGAAGAAAAGATTAACATTAAACAGAGACATGAGATGGGAGGGAAAGGGAGAGAAAAGGGAAATCGCATGGAAATGAAGGGAGACCCTCATTGCTATACAAAATTACATATAAGAGGTTGTGAGGGGAATGGGAAAATAAACAAGGAGAGAAATGAATTACAGTAGATGGGGTAGAGAGAGAAGATGGGAGGGGAGGGGAGGGGGATAGTAGGGTAGCAGAATACAACAATTACTAATAGGGCATTATGTAAAATTGTGGATGTGTAACCGATGTGATTCTGCAATCTGCATTTGGGGTAAAATTGGAGGTTCATAACCCACTTCGATCTAATGTATGCAATATGATATGTCAAGAGCTTTGTAATGTTGTGAACAACCAATAAAAAAAAAGTAACAAAAGAATATGGAAAGATGCTCCTAGGGAAAAAAATCTTCAAAAACTCAGAAATGTGCAAAAGATTATTATCATTTGGATATCAACCCTGCCTGGTTATCTGAATCTATACAAGTGTGCACCTTTGATTTTCCTGCATTGTTTAGGCTATTTTATAACTCTGTAAAGGGTAGAGAAATTAAGTTGTAGAAAATGGTTAGAAATGCAAATGATTATTATCCATTGAAAAGCATATGTATTTTATCTGGAAATAGAATAAATTTCTCCCCTATAGAAAGAATCACCTCAAACATTACATCTTATTGTCATACAGAATAGCAATGTCCCATAAAATATATGTACAATGTGATTCTACATTTACTAGTAGCACATTAAAAAGGGTAAAAAGAGAAAGAAAAAAAAAGTAAAATAAAGACACTGTGTCCACCGATAACTAAAAAATAATTAAAAAAAAAACAAATACATGCCTATAATCCCAGCTACTTAGGAGACTGGGGCAGAAATATCACAAGTTCCAGGCCAGCTTTGGCAACTTAATGAGACCTCTATCTTAAAATAAAATTAAAGTGGCCTGGAGTGGTAGAGGGCCTCTGGATTCAGTCTCCAGTAGTGGTGTGATGGGGAGGTCAGGCAAGGGATGGCATAAAATTTGACCATTAACTTATTTTTTTTTTCACCACAGAAAATTATCAACTGAACTTCCCCTATTCCAAAATACTGGAAAAAAGAGAAATTACCTACCTAGGAGTTGGAGGGTGACTCAAAGGTAGAGCAGGTGCATGTATGAGGCCCTAGGTTCAGTCTCCAGCACCAAAACCAAAAAAATAAAATAAAATAACAAGTTATTCACCTGTAAATAAAACCATTATAAACACAGCTTTTATTTTAAACCTGAGAAAGCTTATAAATACTCCCAATTACATACCCTAACACATAAAACCCGATCAGTGTAGCACAGTATTAATCTTTCAGAAAGAAAATTTACAGCACATGGTAGCTAGCGATGAGTTTATTATCTTGGGTGAATTATCTGTCCTTTGATAATAAAAATGCTGTAATTAATTTTGAAAACAAGATACATTTAACGTATAATACTTATGTTTTCACAAAACAAACATTAAGTATAATCACAGTAATAAATATATTTTGTCATTGAAATATATGAACTTATTAATAGATATTTACTGAATGCTTTCTTCAGAACTAACAATTATGATTATTTGTGTCTATCTCATAATTTCATGCATTAAATTACTCTCCCCACAAACACAAAATTCTTTGTGACCAAAAAACTTTTTTTTTAATTCTGTAATTCTGTATCTTTAGTTCTCTGTAGATATCTAAACCTATTTTATCTATAAAGAGAAAGTTTTTAAAATTCTACACTGGAATAAGTCCTTAAATTGTGCATTATGGGGGTACTTGTCATATTTCTTTACAGTTTTGGATGACATGCTTTCTTAAAGTACAGAATTAGTTTACCTTTTTTCTTAGATTTATGAGTTGGTTATAATTTGGACTGACACTTTCTAATAAAAAATAAATTCAAGAGAAAAAGCATTTTAATGTATTTTTTCTTATAGGTACTAATTTTAAAAGTTAGCCATTTCCTAAAAAAAATCAAATTAAATCCTCAGAGATTTTATTTTGTTTAAGAGTATGCCTATTTTCACTTAGTCTTAAAGTTTAATAGCATTTCCACTTGATAAAGTGTTTTAGCAGAAACATGCACAGTAAAAACAGCCATGAAAACTGAAATGATACACTGCAATCTGGAATGTTTTAGAAGAAAATTGCCTAAACAAAAGATTTTTCAATAGCTAGACAAGCAACTATACTTGTAAAAAGAAAATTGTTTCTCAAAGAAAATAATAGGAATGAACTCTAATTTATTGCAATTGCAAATTACTTTTCCAAAAGTGTTGTAGTGATGACCCTGATTTCTTTGTAAATACAGTAACTGATTTTTTAATGGAATCATGCTTCTCACAACCAGTTATCATGTTGTCATATCTTGTATTGCATAAGTAATTGCAGCGCACAAGAGGAGAGCACTGCCATTGTTTATAGGAGAAGTTAAAACATAATATCAGTAATTGAAGCATCATTTTCAGGCAAATCTATTAACAACCTACACAAATACTTTTCACAGCATGATCCACATTATGTTAGGGATGAAAAAAATATAATCTTTACTCCTTCATATGTTAGGTACTAAGGAATTAATGCTAGCAAATTTCGTGTTCGGTTTTTTTCACATGCTGACTTGAAGAAAGTTTACTTTTCACACTTTAGGTAAATAAAATTATCTTTATTAAAAAATTACTAGAAAAAAATTACTATTGCCAAGAACTGAGTCCAGTAGGCATTATTTCCTTAAAAATAATGTTATTCAGAAATGGAATTTATATGAAGAAGTTGGATTATATCTGTGATTAATTCAGTTTACTAACTTACCAACAACATAAGATGTTATGGGGAAAGGATATCATTTTTTTCAATATAATTATTTACATTATACACATGAAGAAATTGAGGCTGAGAAATGTTAAGTAACTAGCCCAAGGTCATATAGTTTATAAATGGTAGAACTGGGCCTTTCTGGACCAATTGGGACCACCAAAATTGCCTGTTTAACCCTCAATTTGAATTTCAAAGTATTCTGTTAAAAAAAACCACAAAATGCATTCTTTAAACCAAATATATTCAGACATGCAAAATTACTATCAAAAGTATTTGTTTTCTTAGTCTACAAATGTGTTCCATAGATCAATTAATGTTGATTTTAGTAAAGCATTTTATGCATGTTTTCTTTCATGACAATATGCACACCCCAATTCACATACATAAGCAAAGCAGATTAAAAGAGCTAAACATACATCCAAAGAAATCCCCCAGGTACAGAATCTCTAGTCCCATTGTTAAGCCTTCCACTAGATGGCTCACCTAAACGTGATTCTTAAGCCTATTGAATGACATCTCCCTGAAGCAAAACCTCTTGGCCATTCTGCATGGGCAATGGAGGCAAGCTCCAAGGCCTATTGCAGGAAAAACCATCATGAATAACGTTCTTGATGGATTTTTCTTTAATAGACACTACGATTGCTGTATGTATATACGTGACTGAACGACCAATGTGATTCAGCAAACTGTACACTCAGAAAAAGGAGTAAGTATACCCCATTTGATTCAAATGTATGATATGCAAGATCATTGAACTGTCATGTGTAACTAATTAAAACAAATAATAAAAAAAGAAAAGTCTAAAAAAAGAAACTGAAAGACATTCCATCTACAAAAAAAAAAAACTTTGCTTTCCTTTTAGTCAGAGGTTTGTCATTTTTATTCTCAGCCCTAAGTAAGCATCCCCATTTTAAAATATTTAAGGCTTAATTTTAAATTCTTTTTTTGTGGTAGTTACTCTATCCAGGTGTTTGCCCTACCCTCAAAGCAACATGAACTCATTCTTAAACCAACTTCTTTGTCTTACAAAGAAAAGCAGAGAAGTTCTGCTTGTGTATATCATAAGATTTTTCTCATAAAGGCTTTTTAAATAAACAAAATAAATTTCTATTTTCTTAGCAATCTGAAAAATTTTTATATAATACTTACTTAAATTTCTAAATAATCAGATGTAAATGTTAGTGTGGGTTCATCAATCTACCCTGGTCTATCTTGCACCTGGCTCAAGTATCTTGTTCCTTAAAGATGTCTCATCACCACCTCCAAAAGGCCTCCAATAACTCCAGGATGGGATAGGTGTGACTCTAATCTCCCACCACAGGTTGTAGAGAAGAGTGCTGTGTTAGAATCATGCAGTGTAATGCCTTTTCAAGTCTGTTTCTGCTTGCAGAATGTAAAAGCAGGAATCCTATCTATCTGTGTGTGTGTGTGTGTGTGTGTGTGTGTGTGTGTGTTTTGTTTGGTTGGTTGGTTTTTGTTTGTTTGTTTGTTTGTTAGTTTTAGTTGTAGATGGACACAATATCTGAGTATTGTGGGGTTTGATCCTCAGTACCACATTCAGTTTGGAGAAAGGAATGCACAACAGTCATTACCATGACTCTTTTGCTTATCTTTTCCTTTCTTTCCCCTTTTTTGGAATGATTCAGACCATTGTTTGTGAGGCAAGACAAGGCAGGTGTCTAGGTCCAAAACTTTAGAAAGGTAAAAAGGCTGACCAACATGGAAATTATCATAAGTGCCTAAGTAGAATGAGGATGGCATTCATGTGAGAGGGCAACCTGAAGAAGGAAGTTGGAAGCCAAGCTAGGGTGACATAGAATAACCCACAGCCTAAGTAGGACCTGAGCAAGTGATGAAGGAGTCTGTGGATTGTGGCAGCCCAGTATAGACATATATCATAGCACAAAGAGCATAAAGATTGGAGGTGACCCACCTCAGGATGACAGAGCCCTAACTGGCTGAGGAGATACACTTGTGTGTGAAGGAAGGACCCAGAGCAGAAGGCTAGAGTCCAGACAGGGTAAGCAAGTCATCCCATGGAGAGGCACCCTGCATGGAGAATGGGAGCTCAATCAGAGCGAGATGTCTGAGCTGCAGTGCATTCATAAGGGGAATCTATGAAAGATTAGTGGCCCTGTGTGGATCAGAGCCTGAGTCAACAAGGAAGGCAGGGGGATATGCTCAGCAAGTCTAAGCCTGAGCACAGGAAGGAGGGACTTCTAAGCAGGGAGGACATAAGAGGGGCTGGCTGGGCAAAATGAGAAGAACATTTGTATGGGGGCCCAAGGTACACTGGCCAGGTGTAAGGTTTCCATACTGAGCAATGAGATCTAGCCTAGAATGTTAATACATGGGTGTAGATAGCAAGGCGTCCACGTAGGGACTAGTGACATTGGTTATGTACAGAAGATTTGAAAAATAACTAAACCTAAGCAAAAAAAAAAAATAGTGGGAACAGAAAATAATTCACAGAATGTGATAGATTCTGGCCTTGGAAGATCTAGGGTGAATCCACCTTCTTCCAATTCCCCCTCCACAGGCCTATTCTCTGCCTTGTGACATAGGGTGGGTCTATCAGTTGGATCCCTCATTTTGTCTAACCCACAGTCCTCCTTACCCAGGAAACCACCCTCTGTTGAGATACTCGAAGGAGGGTGTAAGCCCGTCTACTTCCCATATTGCCCACTGACCATAAGAAGCTCACACACTCCTGCCATTCCAAATCTCAGGAATACAGGCTGACCCCTGCTGCCTCCTGTCTCTGCCCATTGTTTCTCACCAGTTATGCTCAAATAGTCATGGAAACAGGTCAGCTATTCAGCTACGTAAGCAGACTCCAACCTGTTCTTGCAGGAATGCCCATTCTCTATAAGCAATTCTCTTGGAAACCAATATTAACTATTCTTTCCCTACCTTCCCTCTCTCTATGTTCTGAACTTTCTTTTCTTTTTCCCACCCCTCTCTAGAGGTCTCTTGTTCTCTTGCATACACTGGGGGAACCCATAGTTAGAAAAAGGGGCTGGTATATGGTCAGGAATTGTAGATTGAATTTGAGTCCTAAAGGAATTGACATACTATGATCTCTTCAGAATTTAAGTTATTTGCTGTCCCTAAAATTCTAGGTTTTGTCCTCTAGTCCAGAGCAACAGGTCAAGTCCTACTCGATAGTTTAATATATCTGTTAATAAAAAGAAAAATGTTGGGAAAGAACACACCGAACTAATCATCATATTTAAATCTAACAAGAGACTGGTATGGAGAACTGAAAAGAAAGTGCTGTCTGAATCTTTTCCAAAACGACAGTCATGTTATTACTCATATAATTTAAAGTAAATCAAAAGAAAATTTCAAAACCAATGAAATTTTAAGCACTAATCACCAACAGTCAAAAAGAACATAGCAGTGGATATAAATCACAGAATGGGCTTTTTCATCATAAAATTAATGAATAATATTAAAAAATTAATAGATAAACCATATAAGTAAATAATTATATGTATATGCATAACTCAAGACTGTTTTGGGGATGTTGGATATATAAATTTTTTCCTTCTTTTCTAAAATTTCTACAATGAATATATATATCTTTAAAATTGGGGTGGGAGGAGACTCAAAAAGAGCCTCTCTCATCCTTATCTTTCCCCCCCTAAAAGATATGTATGTATTTATATGCCAGATACACATACATTGAGTCTTAGTACTAATAAAATTAAAAGAAATAAAGAAACTCAGAGCCCAGAATGGAAATCTAATGAGTTTTGTGGATTGGTTTCTTTGTCCTCTATTCTATACCATTGGTCCACCTGCCTGTTTTGGTACCAGTACCATGCTGTTTTTGTTACTATTGCCCTGTAGTATAGTTTGAAGTCTGGTATCGCTATACCGCCTGATTCACACTTCCTGCTTAGCATTGTTTTTGCTATTCTGGGTCTTTTATTTTTCCATAAGAATTTCATGATTGCTTTCTCTATTTCTACAAGAAATGCCGTTGGGATTTTGATTGGCATTGCATTGAACTTATAGAGAACTTTTGGTAATATCGCCATTTTGATGATGTTAGTTCTGCCTATCCATGAACAGGGTATATTTTTCCATCTTCTAAGATCTTCTTCTATATCTCTCTTTAGGGTTCTGTAGTTTTCATTGTATAAGTCTTTCACCTCTTTTGTTAGGTTGATTCCCAAGTATTTTATTTTTTTTTGAGGATATTGTGAATGGAGTAGTCGTCCTCATTTCCATTTCAGAGGATTTGTCGTGGATATACAGGAATGCCTTTGATTTATGCATGTTGATTTTATATCCTGCCACTTTGCTGAATTCATTTATTAGCTCTAATAGTTTCTTTGTAGACCCTTTTGGGTCTGTTAGGTATAGAATCATGTCATCTGCAAATAGTGATAATTTAAGTCCTTCTTTTCCTATTTTTATGCCTTTAATTTCTTTCATCTGTCTAATTGCTCTGGCCAGTGTTTTGAGGACTATGTTGAACAGAAGTGGTGAGAGAGGGCATCCCTGTCTTGTTCCAGATTTTGGAGGGAATGCCTTCAATTTTTCTCCATTCAGAATGATGCTAGCCTGTGGCTTAGCATAGATTGCTTTTACTATGTTGAGGTATGATCCTGTTATCCCTAATTTTTCTAGAGTTTTGAACATAACGGGATGCTGTACTTTGTCGAATGCTTTTTCTGCATCTATCGAGATGATCATATGGTTCTTATTTTTAAGTCTATTGATGTGGTGAATAACATTTATTGATTTCCGTATATTGAACCAGCCTTGCATCCCAGGGATGAATCCTACTTGATCATGGTGTACAATTTTTTTGATATGTTTTTGAATCCGGTTCGCCAGAATTTTATTGAGGATTTTTGCATCTAGGTTCATTAGAGATATTGGTCTGTAGTTTTCTTTCTTTGAAGTGTCTTTGTCTGGTTTAGGCATCAGGGTGATGTTGGCCTCATAGAATGAATTTGGAAGTTCTCCCTCTTTTTCTATTTCCTGAAATAGCTTGAAAAGTATTGGTATTAGTTCCTCTTTAAAGGTTTTGTAAAACTCTGCTGTATACCCATCCGGTCCTGGGCTTTTCTTAGTTGGTAGTCTATTGATGGTTTCTTCTAGTTCCTCAATTGATATTGGTCTGTTTAGGTTGTCTATATCCTCCTGACTCAATCTGGGCAGATCATATGACTTAAGAAATTTATCGATGCCTTCACTATCTTCTATTTTATTGGAGTATAAGGATTCAAAATAATTTCTGATTATCTTCTGTATTTCTGAAGTGTCTGTTGTGATATTGCCTTTCTCATCCCATATGCTAGTAATTTGAGTTCTCTCTCTTCTTCTCTTCGTTAGCATGGCTAAGGGCCTGTCTATTTTATTTATTTTTTCAAAGAACCAACTTTTAGTTTTGTCAATTTTTTCAATTGTTTCTTTTGTTTCAATTTCATTAATTTCAGCTCTGATTTTAATTATTTCTTGCCTTCTACTTCTTTTGCTGTTGTTTTGCTCTTCTTTTTCTAGGATTTTGAGATGAAGTATGAGATCATTTATTTGTTGGTTTTTTCTTTTTTTAAGGAATGAACTCCAAGCAATGAATTTTCCTCTTAGAACTGCTTTCAATGTGTCCCATAGATTCCGATATGTTGTGTCTGAGTTTTCATTTAACTCTAAGAATTTTTTAATTTCCTCCTTGATGTCTTCTAAAACCCAGTGATCATTCAGTAACCTATTGTTCATTCTCCAAGTGATGCATGATTTTTCCTCCTTTCTTTTATCGTTGATTTTCAGTTTCATTCCATTATGATCAGATAAGATGCATGGTATTATCTCTACTCCTTTATATTGTCTAAGAGTTGCCCTGTGACATAATATATGATCTATTTTTGAGAAGGATCCATGTGCTGCTGAGAAAAAAGTGTAACTGCTTGATGTTGGGTGGTATATTCTATATATGTCAATTAAGTCTAGGTTGTTAATTGTGTTATTGAGTTCTATAGTTTCCTTATTCAACTTTTGTTTGGAAGATCTGTCCAGTGGTGAGAGAGGTGTGTTGAAGTCTCCCGTGATTATTGTATGGTGGTCTATTAGACTCTTGAACTTGAGAAGAGTTTCCTTGATGAACATAGCTGCTCCATTGTTTGGGGCATATATATTTATGATTGTTATGTCTTGTTGGTGTATGGTTCCCTTGAGCAGTATGTAGTGTCCCTCTTTATCCAGTGTCCCTCTTTATCCCTTTTGATTAACTTTGGCTTGAAATCTATTTTATTTGATATGAGTATGGACACTCCTGCTTGTTTCCGCAGTCCATATGAGTGATATGATTTTTCCCAACCTTTCACCTTCAGTCTATGTATATCTTTTCCTATCAAATGCGTCTCCTGTAGGCAGCATATTGTTGGGTCTTGTTTTGTGATCCATTCAACTAGCCTGTGTCTCTTAATTGGTGAGTTTAAGCCATTAACATTTAGGGTTATTATTGAAATATGGTTTGTTCTTCCAGCCATATTTGTTTATTAATGTTACTAAACCTGATTTGTTTTCTTCTTTGATTATTTCCCCCCCTTTATTGTCCTACCTCCCACTGTTGGTTTTCATTGTTATTTTCCATTTCCTCTTCCTGTAATGTTTTGCCAAGGATTTTTTGAAGAGATGGTTTTCTAGCTGCAAATTCTTTTAACTTTTGTTTATCGTGGAAGGTTTTAATTTCATCTTCTATCCTGAAGCTTAATTTCTCCGGATACATGATTCTTGGCTGGAACCCATTTTCTTTCAGTGTTTGAAATATGTTATTCCAGGATCTTCTAGCTTTCAGAGTCTGTGTTGAAAGATCCGCTGTTATCCTGATTGGTTTACCCCTAAATGTAATCTGCTTACTTTCTCTTGTAGCTTTTAAAATTCTCTCCTTATTCTGTATGTTGGGCATCTTCATTATAATGTGTCTAGGTGTGGATCTCTTATGATTTTGCACATTCAGCATCCTGTAGGCTTCTAGGATTTGGGATTCTGTCTCATTCTTCAAGTCTGGGAAGTTTTTTCATATTATTTCATTGAATAGATTGTTTATTCCTTTGGTATGGACCTCCATGCCTTCCTGTATCCCAATGACTCTTAAGTTAGGTCTCTTTATGTTATCCCATATCTCTTGGATGTTCTGCTCATGGTTTCTTAACTGTCTTGCTGAGCTGTCTATGTTCTTTTCAAGTTGAAATACTTTGTCTTCATTGTCTGATGTTCTATCTTCTAAGTGTTCTACTCTGCTGGTAGTATTCTCAATTGAGTTTTTAAGTTGGTTTATTGCTTCCTGCATTTCTAGGATTTCTATTTGTTTGTTTTTTATTACCTCTATCTCCCTGTATAATTGATCCTTTGCTTCTTGGATTTGTTTATGTAATTCCTTGTCAAAGTGATCTTTCATTGTCTGATTTTGCTGTCTCATGTCTTCCTTGAGACTCCAGATCATCTGAAGCATGTATATCTTGAATTCTTTATCTGACATTCCATCTGTTGCAGCTATTACCTCTTCAAAAGTTGAGTTGACCTGCGTTGCTTGTGGTCCTTTCTTGCCTTGTCTTTTCATACTGCTCGCGTTTCTTTCTGCTTGGTAAAACTGTTGTGTTTTTGAAATTTTCCCCCTATTTATTTATATTGGTCTTGTATAGTTGGAAAATCTCCCTTGCAGGGCGGGTAGTGGCTGTGCTCCTCCTCCAATTGGGGTGATTTGTGTATTACGCTGGCGTGCCGCTAGGCCTGCTCTGCCGGTCAGTCGCAGGTCTGCCCACCCTGCGGGCACGGGTGGCGGCTCTGCTCTGGCCCCACACCAATTGTGGTGACGTGACTACCACGCCCACGGGTCGTTGGGCCTGATCCGGATGCAGGCGGCAGCTCTGCTCGGCCCCTACTCCAATTGGTGTGATGTGTCTACCACACTGGCAGGCCTCTGGGCCTGTTCCGCCGGTGGGTTGCAGGTCTGCCTACCTTGCGGGCTCGGGCGGCAGCTCTGCTCGGCCCCCACTCCAAATGGGGCTACCTGACTGCCACTCCGGCGGGTCTCTGGGCCTTTTCCGGACACGGGTGGCGGCTCTGCTCCGCCTCCACTCCGACCAGTGTGACTTGTCTGTCTTGCCGGCCGGCCACTGGGCCCGTTCCACCTGTGGGCCGCCGGTCTGCCTACCTTGCGAGCTCGGGCGGCGGCTCTGCTCGGCCCCCACTCCAAATGGGGTGACTTGACTGCCACGCTGGTGGGTCGCTGGGCCTTTTCCGGGCACAGGCAGTGGCCCCGCTCAGCCCCCACTCCAATCGGTGTGACGTGTCCACCACGCTGGCAGGCCACCGGGCCTGTCCCCCCGGTGGGTCACAGATCTGCCTACCTTGCAGGCTCGGGTGGTGGCTCTGCTCGGCCCCTACTCCAAATGGGGTGACTTGACTACCACGCCATCAGGTCACTGGACCTGATCCAGGCGTGGGCGGCTGCTCTCTTCGGCCCCAGCTGCAGTTGGGGTGACGTGATACCACGCTGGCGGGTCGCTTGGCCTGTTCTGGGTGCAGGCGGCAGTTCCACTCTGCCCCTCTGGCCCCCACAGCACCCAGCAGGACCCGGACCGAGAAGTAGTTTCCGCGGGATCCCCAGCCCAGGGCCAAAGCAGCTCCGGGAGCCAGAACCCGGCTGCCCCGAGCTCGGTGCACACTCTGCTGGGATCGGGCTCCAAGAAGCAGTCTCCATGGGTTCCCCAGCCCCAGACCAAAGCAGCTCCGGGAACCAGAACCTGGCTGCTCAGAGCTCGGAGCATGCTCTGCTAGGGGCGAGCTCCAAGAAGCCATCTCCGCGGGTTCTCTAGCCCTGAGCCTGAGCTATCTGTCTGCAAGACGCAGGCAAATAACAGCCTGAAATCACCTGTTCTGTAGCTGAATGAGCTGAGATCAGTAGAAAAAAGGGATGATTACGTCAGCTCTCCAAGATGGCGGCCGCTGGCCTCCTCTGTGGACTGACCGGTGTGGAGAACCAAACTGGACTGCTTCCCTCCTCCGTCTCAAACCCAGAACTAAGCACTGAACGCAGCCATTCCACCGCTGGCAGAAGCCCACAGAATCTGCAGCGCTGCACCTCCTCGCCGCCACCTCGCCGCTTCCCAGCGCGCGCCGCAGACTCCGGCCATGGGGCAATCCGCCGAACAAGCCGTGCGACCCTCCGTGTGGAGAAATCGCCCGCGACCAAGCCCCCGCCGCCGATCCTCACGCGATGAAAATCCCTCCACTAGATTCTGGCGCACCTCAATTTCGCTGGAAATTCCCAACAAGACAGCCTTCAGCTGTTTTAACTCCTCATTCTCCCGCACAGTGACGCGGCACACGGGGGTGATGCACTCCCTTCACCGCCATCTTCCTGCCTTCTTGATTTTATATTTAAAAAAAAAAAAAGAAACCAAGTGTGGTGGTGCACACCTGTAATCCCAGCTACCTGGAAGACTGAGGCAGGAAGAAATCACAAATTTGAGGCCAGCCTGAGCAGCTGAGCAAGATCTTGTTTCAAAATAATAAGGTCTGAGGGGTATCATGCAGTAGGAGAACACTTGTCTAGCATGCCTAGATTCAATCTCCAGCCCCATAAATAAAGAAATAGAATAAAGGAGTCAACTAAGACTATTTTTTTTTTTTTTTGGTACTAGGGATTGATCCCAGGGGAACTTTACCACTGAGCTACATCTCCAGTTCTTTTTTATTTTGAGGCAGAGTCTGACTAAATTGTTGAGGCTGGCCTTGAACTTGAAATTCTTCTGTCTTGGCCTTTTGAATTGCTGGGATTACAGGCATGCTCCACTGCATCCTGCTCAATTGAATCTTTAATATAACAATCTTTAAAGAAGTATCAACACAAATTTCAAAATTCTTGAGTTAACTAATAAGTATTTTTTTATTATTCTAGAACTTTCTATGAACAATTTTCCACAGCTTGCTGACTTTTTATTTCCTTTTACGAAGAAAAATTCATGATAAAAATCTTCCTCAGTGGGCTGGGGTTGTGGCTCAGTAGTATAGCACATGCCTAGCCTGTATGAGGCACTAGGTTTGATTCTAAGCACCACTTATAAATAAAGAAAGATCCACCAACAACTAAAAAAATATTTTTAAAAAATCTTCCTCAGTGAAAAAGAAAATGTGTTTCCTCTGGCCTTTAATGATTCTGATATTTAATATAACTCTTTAATTTTGAAACTTCTATTTTTTCTGTCTTTACTTAATTAGTATATGAGAAGACAGATTACCAAAACCAAAATAAATTCCAAAATTTAAAATGTCAACCTATATATGAAATAATTATAATAAAATATCAACATAATATAATATAATAATATAATAAAATATAATTATTAGTTATAGTCATGAAACATGAAAAACTTTATATAGTATATTTCCCTCAAAATAAGAGTGTATGTGTGTGTATATGTGTGTGTATATATATATATATGATATACAAACATATATATAAATATATTGTGTGTGTGTGTGTGTGTGTGTGTGTGTGTGTGCGTGCCAAGAATTGACACCAGGGGCACTTAACCACTGAGCCACATCCTCAGCCTTTTTTTTATTTTTTGTTTTGAGAAAGGGTCTCTCCAAGTTGCTTAGGGCCTTGTTAAATTGCTGAGGCTGGATCTTCCTGCCTCAGCCTCCCAGGCCACTATGATTACAAGTGTGTGCCACCATATTTGGCTACAGTTTATAACTTTTAAAGCAAAAGTTTTTTAACTTTTAAAACAAAGTTTTAACTTTCATAATGTACTTTCTTTCTCTCGAGGAGAAAAATGAACAATACTTGTAGAGCGAGCCTTATGTCAAAATTAACCTGGAATCAACTAGCCAAATATCTCATTATGGTCTACACCCATGAGAGAAATTTTTCTTCAAGAAACTAACTAACCCATAATAATTAAACAATAAGACACTTGCCACATTCATGCCAGCTCCTTGCTCTAACCAAGGAGAGCTAGAAATGAAGGAGGAAATGATCAAACCAGACAGGGGAGCACTATTATGATGTACTCACTCCCTAAGGCAGTCTGAAAATTCAAGGACACGAAAACTGACAGTTTAGTCTTTCTATCCCTACAGGTTGGTAAAACACTATGAATTGAAAAAAGGAACTATAAATAACATAATTTCTTATGCAAAGAAGAAAATCAATGAGAAGCATGTGTTTATAAGATATAGTTTTGATAATTTAAACCAATCTTGATCTAATTAATTCCTACTAATTAAAACAAAAGGACAAAGAATTCTTTTTGCCTAACCAAAAAGCACAAAGATTTTCTTTCATCAAAGATGAAGTTAAATACTATGTAACAGATATACCAACACAAATATTCACTATTTTAAAGAGTGGAAAAATTTACTACTTTTTTCACATTTGATAGTTTACTTTTGTTATTCTATTGTGAAGTCTACTTCAGTAACAGTGAAAAGGATGAACAGGTTAGAATTAAGTAAAATCTTAGTGAACTGGTGAATAGCTCATCCAATCCTACTGAGAGCCTGTTAAAGGGGAGTTGGGATTTTAGCAAGTCAGAAGTTTGTCACACAGAAAATGGAAGACAACCTTTACTAGAGATCTGTGGTCCCTGGACACTTATGCAAGTGAGCAGCATGTCCCTGATCACAGCGGGAAGGCTCTCAAACATGACACATTGAGTGACAAAGCAAGGTCTCTAATTAGCAAAAGGTTCTGGTCTGACAGTAAAGGGCTTAACCTTCTTTGGCAAATAATGAGCCAGACAATGTTTTAAGCCTCTGTGTAAGTTTAGAGAAGAATGGTGGATGCTGAGAACTGCCTTACATGTGCAAACTAACAGACACAGGTGACCGAACAATGAACTGTACACTTGGCAAAGAATGAGAAAATACTTGGTATATGCTGGCGTCCTCCAGAGCAGCATTCCCTTCTGTCCCTGAATTAAAATGAAACAATCTGATAGGTCACATTATTTAGTTGAGTTGCTTTAAATAAAATACAAAACTTTGTGGAGGAGATAAATTTTTAAAAACTTTTTCTAAATACCAACATTTATGATAAGGCAACACCTGGCAACTTCACCGAAAATCAGAGCCAAATCTCAATTTAAAGGCTAAAAGTTCATTAGCAAATACATTTAGTGTTTAGAATTACCTAGTATGATATCCAAGCCAGGGGTCCAAAAACTAAGTACCTATCCTTTTTGTCTTCTAATGCAAAAAGATACTAGTGCTCCCAAAAGTTGTTTGTATATATGATTAGTGTTTTCTTTTGTTTTGTTTTGTTTTTTACTTTCATAGCAAAAACTCTATAAAGAGTAAAAAAAAAAGAAGTGTGCCTACCTTCTTATTAATGTCATTAAGTCTGGGGAAAATATTTTTATTATATACCAAAACAACATACATTCTTTAATAAATGAAATAAATAACTATTAAATTAATTTCTCCTACTTCACCCACTCAACTTATTTGTACACCAAAAATAGCTGTCTTCTTAGATATTTATAAGTAAGTTGACATATATATTGATGTATATATGTACATAAATATATATGTATATATATAATTACATATACATGTATATACACACACTCTGTATATGAAAATACTAATGCTTTGTACATTCTAGCAATGCTGAGTTGTCTTTCAGTATTTATTTAGGGTTTAAAATTACTGGATTAGTAAAAAATACCAATCGTGTTTGCCAAAATATGCATCTTTAGGATCATAAACCATAAGTAAATAAAGTTAATTAATACCAATAATAATCTTAAAGGACAATCATTGGGGTTGGAAATTTTAAATGAAGAGCACAGCAAAACAAATATCTAGTGGAGGTATTTAATGCATTACCTTCATAAATTTTGAAAATGCTGAATTCTGAAATACATCTGTCTCAAGCATTTCAGCTTTATGGAACTGAGGGATTGTTAATTTGTACATTTGTTTTTCCAATCAGGACACTGAGAATTCTGTTTGTTCTTTTCCCTAATAGAAATATTTCAAAATAGCAAGCGTACATCAATTATGGAGAAAGAGAGAGAGAGAGAGAGAGGACTCACATAAACTATAGTATATAGTATTATTTACTTTTTCTTCCCTTGTTGCAACCATCTCATCTTGGGACAGAATAGGTAAGGCTCTGCTTTATCAGGATCCCAGGAAAAAACAAAGGCACTTTACCGGTTCCATTGCTTTTGGGGTGAAGGGGTAAAATTCTGCCCTCAAAAGAGCCCTGAGCCTTCCAGTAGGAATGAATGTTCAAAGATCAGATAGAACACAGTTCAGGTTAACCAGTATGGTGAGTAAATGACTTAGTGATTAACAAAATTGTGCTAATGAATGTGAGCTATTTTATCTGGGAGAAAGTTACTGAATTTGAAAATCAGTTGAATGTAGGTAATAAATATAAATGTTGAAAAGCATCATAAAATTTTAATTACTCATGGTTATAAAACCATTTGCTATAACTTTATACCATAGATTTTACTTGCTGACATACTCTTCCAAAATAGTTTTATATCTGAAAAATAAAAAGCGCACCCAATTGTGACCAAAGAAAGATGATTATACTTATTACTTTCTAGTAGACTACAGACTACATTTTTTGTTGTTGTTGTTTTTGCTGTTAAATTGTTTTCTTTATGATAGCAGAATGCATGTAATATATGTAACAATTCTCATTACATATATAGAGCACAATTGTTCATATCTCTGGTTGTATACATAGTATATTCACACCAGTTCATGTCTTCATACCTGTACTTTGGATAATAATGATCATCACATTCCACCATCATTAATTACCCCATGTCCCTTCCCTCCCCCTCCAACCCCTCTGCCCGATCTAGAGTTCATCTATTCCACCCATGCTCCCTCTCCCTATCCCACTAAATGAATAGAGTTAGAGAAGATAATACTAAGTGAAGTTAACCAATCCCAAAAAACCAAATGCCAATGTTTTCTTTGATATAAGAATATTCAGTATCCTGATTGGAAAAACAAATGTTCAAATTCACAATCCCTCAATTCCATAAAGCCGAAATTCTTGAGAGAGATGTATTTCAGAATTCAGCATTTTCAAAATTTATAAAGGTAATGCATTAAATACCTACACTAGATACATTGTTTTCTTATTTGTTATACTATATATTAAAGTAAGTACTTACATGTTAATTACTATAGTTAAACTATGTTAATTTATATTACTGGCTATCATTTGTCTCCCCAGCTAGAATGTAAGCCTCCACTTTAGCAGAGGTTCACCAAGTACATAGAACAATGCCTACTAAATTCCACAAATAGTTGCCGAATGTCTGACTAAAATATAAAGTCAAAATTAAAATAAATAAATAATTTCATTTAAGTACTTTACTGTAAAACAGAATCAGGTATTAATTTCTAAAAATAATCTCCAGGAAGAGCTAATCTGTTTTCATTAAAGAAAAGGCCCATGTAACAGGCCTTCTGGCATCATCCTCAGCAGAAGAAAATCATGTCCACAGTGGACAAGTCTCAGCACATAGGTCTCCTCTCCATGCATTCCTTGGCTCCAGATCACCTCTGAGTAGTAATATTCTATCTGCCTTTGGCACTTTGTATCTGAACTGATTCTACACAAATTTATACCACTACTTGTTCAAGGAAATAAACATAAACTAAGTGTTTGGCCCCAAGGTTCTGAGAACAGATTTGAACAAATCTTGGAGCCAAAAATTAGACATAGATTGAAAATATAAGGATTTATATGTTCTCTCTGTTTACCCAAGCATTGAATATTGAGGTAACCAATAAAAAGCACAAGTGTAGCTTTTGGATTACTCACAGTTGAGAATCATTCAATTTTATTTAAAATATGAGCTATAGCTTATTAAAAGCTAAACATTAAAAAAACCTAAACATTAATTCAAAATGTTTGGTAAGCTATAGATGACAGATGAGTATGTTACATTGTAGAAGAAACTTGAGATGGTTATGAATTTTGTAAAGGATAAAATTGAGCATCTTCTTCCCAATTACAGCACCTATATATCTCAAAATATATTGACTATGATTCCCACCTTCTCTACCACTATTACCATACAAGAAAGTATTGCTCTGAGACATCAATGGCCTCCTTCTTGCCAAATCCTCTTCTCAATCATTCTTTGGCCAGCATTTCATGATGACTACCCTCTTAGTTTAGATGATAATTCACAATCCTAGGTATCTTCCTGTTCTCATAAATAGTTCTTCTGAGACATTTTATACCTCTGTTTACTGAGGTCCTACCAGAGGGCTGAATTTTCCCTTTTGTTCTTTTGCTTACATTTCCATTGACAGCTCCTGTATTCTTATAATTTCAACTACTAGAGGGTATGGTTTCTTGCAATAGGTACTATGTTGATGCTCAGTGTTTGTTGAATGAACTATTCACATTATGGCCTATTTTCAAGATTATTTGTCTTGTCACATAGGATTATGAGATGTTTATTAGAATACATCAAAAGGCAAAGTTAATATACAATTGTTTAATGAGCAAAAAATATGAAAACCTATAGAGACAGATACACAAAATAGAAAACAATATAGCATATTTCCTAAAAAAAAAAAAAAAAAAAAGAATGGTCTTTCTATGTTCCCAAGTCCCCAAGAGAACAAATAGTGCCAGTAAATGTTCCACCAAAGAAAAGAGGTTCAGCCTTGCCATCTTCATTGCTCTCTGAAGCCCCACATGGTACTTCTCTCTGTACTACTCAACTCTTTTAGGGTAGTGTCTGGTGTAAAATAATCCCAGTCCATTCCCCAAGGTTCACGGTGAGACTGAGAGAAAAAAAAAAGTTATTAATATTCCTCAGGAGGCTTGGGTGTAGACCTGACCTAGACTCATTTCTGCAGGTCTCCATTACCATCTCCTCATAGAACACTTTCACATCCTGACAGTGTCTTAGAATTAACAGGTTCAAATACATCTTCCTATATAAAACAAGGTGTTTCCCTAATGTCTTCTTTTTCTATCATAAATGTTCAAAAAATATAAGTGCATCTATCTTGCATTCCCAAAAACCCATCTTAATGATTCTTTTTTATTATCTAGTCTATTCTCTGTTCCCACAGCCACCATATTAGACTAGGTTTGTGACAAACTTGAAGGAAACATGTCTGTTATGGAGTGAGTTGTATCCTCTCCAAATTTGTATGTTGAAGACCTAACTCCTCATACCTCATAAGGTAACCATATAAAGAAATAAGACACCTAAAAAAGTTATCAAAGTAAAAGGAAGCCCCTAGAGAGCTCTAATCCAATATGACTGGGTCCTTACCAGAAAAGATCAGAACACAGACACACAGAGAAGGAAGACCACAGGAAGACACAGGGAGAAGAGAGCCACTTACAAGACAAAGAGGGAGGCCCTCAGAAGAAATCAACACTGCTGATTCCTTGATTTTGGATTTCTTTCTGCTAAAAGTGTGATGAAATATATTCTTATTGTTTAAGCCACTCAGTCTTTGGCATATTGTTATGGCAGTCCTAGAAAATTCATGTGATATTCATATCTATATTTGATCTGTTCCAATGATCCCTTGTCCTCTGGCCACAGCAAATATCTCACATATTTTTCTCTTATTGTGCTTTTCCCCACATTTTTCAATTTCCCTGATGAACAGCAACATTAGGTGCCACCCTTCAGATGCTCTTCCCACCCTTTTCACATCTTGTCATGTCCATTACATCCAGAATCTTTTGCATCTTTCCTCTTCAGTAGTGCCACTCGAATTCACACCAATTTCCATCTTTGAGTTAAAGCTTCCTCTATAAATCCACTCTTACAATTAAACTAAATTATTTGTCTCTTTCTATTCCATACATTAATAATCAATCCTCCTTATTCAACATGTATTCCACTTCCTTTTGTACGAATAGCCAAACTTCATTTTGAAACTCATATATTGAAAATATGTACCACGTGTGCCACAAATTCTATGGTATTTTCTTAAGAAGACTCATCAACAACAACAACAAATCCTAAAACATCATATGTAAATTTTATTCACCCAAAAATTACTTTTAAGTTTTTATATAAGTGGAAGTATTTTTTCTGTGAATTGGATTCAAGTCAGCTTTAAGCTGCTAAAATACTATTTAAAATACCCTCATAGAAGGGTTTACTCAGATGGCACAAGTTGAAGAAGACCAGTGAGGTCTGTTGTCAAAACTCCATTCTGTGGGCTGGGGTTGTGGCTCAGGGGTAGAGCACTCAATAAAATGTGTGAGGCCTTGAGTTTGATCCTCTGCACCACCTAAAAATAAATGAATAGGGTATTATGTCCAACTACAACTAAAAAAAAGTATTAAAAAAAAAGACTGCCTTCTGGGGAAACTAATATCTTCAAGTAAAAGAAAAGGCCTTAAAGCTAAAAAGCAAGTAAAACACACACATACACACACACACACACACACACACACACAAAATAAAATTTTCAATAAACACATAATTGAAATACACATATTTCAAAGGTGTTTTATTTATTTATTAAAAAGTCATTATATCATGGAGTCTGTTCACTCCTGCTAGTAAAATTATAATTATAAGCAGGTACTGAATATTAATTTTAATAATACAAACCAATTGTTTTCATCTTTACACAGGACAAATATTAATTACTGTTTTTCACACACAACTAACTTCAACATGTTTCTGTCAACAGAGTTATAGGCAATTATAATGGCAATTAATGAGAGTTATATAGTTTATATTTTCATTAGCTTGAAACAAAACATTTAACAAAATGGGGTTTCACTCTGTTGACAGAATTTCTGGAAACAAATTTAGACAAAACCAACAGCGATTAAGATTCTTCAAATATAGGAATATTGTGAAAGACATGATGCCTCTTTTTCTGGATGTATAAAAAGATTTAATATAAGAACAATAGTTATTATAATACCTTATTATAATACTTTCACCAATTACTATCTTTACATGTTAAAAACTAGACAAAAACAAAAGAAAACAAGTCTAAATGATGAGAGTTGAAAGAAGAAGAAAGATACTATGAAAGTCAAAGAGATAATGAGTGATTATTGGTTTGGACTTTCTTCAATAGGAAGAAGCATAACCTCAGTGCAAAGAGGCTTAAACAAAAATATTTTTAAGACAGAAAATTTATTGGCTCGTGGAAATGAATAGTCAATGATTGCGTTTACATTCACACACATTTTAATACAAAACTATAATCCGTTTCCTAATTTTGCTTCCTCTGGGTTGCTTGACTTTTAGGCATATCCTGGCAGCCTCTGAGAAACTCTAGGCTCTCCTTCAAATATTCAATCTCTATAAATCTCATATTCACATCACCAGGCTCAGAGAAGAAAGAGTATATATCTTAATATTCCTACCAAAATTCTTTTGAGATTTATTCTGATTAAATCAGCTTTGGCCACATGCCCTATCTTAGCCTGGTACATTCTAAATAGCTTGAGCTAACTGTCTCACATTTAGAATTAGGCATGAGGTCAACCCATTAGGGAACGTTGCCAGGAGAAGGGAGCATGGACACTGGCCAGCAAAACAGCACTATAATAGGATACACTAATCCCCATATGTTGAATATTATTTCTTCATATTTGATCATATGACAGCTTTCACTTTTCAGGTCAATTCTTTAAACATGATGTTAAAAGAATTTACTTAACTTATACTGGTTTTCTATTGCTGCATAACAATAAACTTAAAGACTTAAAACAGTACCTGTTTATTATCTTACTAGTGGGTAGGTCAAAACTCTACACTTGGCTTAGGGTGTCAGAAAGACAAAATCAAAGATGTCTGGACTTCATGACCATAAAGATATTGTGTCCATCTACAACTAAAAATATCTTTTAAAAAAAGAGTATGTGTACTGTACACATAGCTCTAGTGCTGTAATAACTGCAGACAAATGTCTCGTATATGTAAAACTACATACTTTAAGAAAAACTAAAAACTTCCCTTCCTCTGAAACAAATCTGTATTACATAACGACACTTCCAAGCTCACTTGACTCTGGTGGAATTCAGTTTCTTGGGTTATAAAATTGAGGTTTTCTTGCTGGTCATCAACTGTGGACACTTTCAGCCACAAGAGGCCACTCTCAATTTTTTGCTCCATGGCTCCAGTCTATCTCACACCACCAAAGGAGAACCTCTCTTGAGATGAATCCCTCTCACATTTCTGTCAGGTTCTGTCTGTGATCTCTAGACACAAATTTAAATGGCTCTTGTGATTTAGGTCAGGCCCACACCCCCCAAAATTTCCTACTTTAACTATTTAGGATCTTACTTCGCCTGTAAAAATTCTTTCACTGCAGTAGCTATATTAGTGTTTCACAGAACAACTTAGTGAACATGCACATTTATACCAAGGGCCAGATAGATTGAGGACTATCTTAGAACTCTGCCTACTGCATTAGTATATTTTGGTTTTGATTCCAAGGATAATGAAGTGATGGTTGGTTGACACGTATGGAAAAGACATTTGTTCTCCTAATAAAACCATTAGTTTTGTTAAAAATATCACCAAAAAAAAGAAAAAAGAAAAAGAAAAAAGATGATGAAGAAGACAATGATGATTGTGGCACAAGGGAAATCACTTAAATTTTTAAATAGCACGATAAACATAAATTTTTAAAAAAAGTAGACCAGTGAGGTCTGTTGTCAAAACTACATTCTGGGGAAACTAAAAAAAGTAGACCCAGAGAGTTTCAAATAGTTTCAAACTGTTTCCTCCTCCTCCCCCTCCTCTTCCTCCCCCTCCTTCCCCTCCTCCCCCTCCTCCTCCTCATTCTCCTTCCTTTTCTTTTTTTTGGGGGGGTGGGGGGGTGGGGGGGCATGCTATTCTTGTTTTGATTGGCTTTGGAGGTTTGTTTTGGTTTTTAGCAAGTCTAGTGACAAATCTGGAACTTTAAATCAAAAGGTTTTTAAGGAGAAAAGAAAATTTATTTCATAAAAAAAGAACTCAGTTATACCTAAATTTAGAGCACAGGTCAAGCTCTTTTTATGCTTTCTTAGAAAATAAAAAAAGAAAAGCCAAAGAAATCTTCCCTAAAAATCCAAATCAAATATTAGTTTATGGAAGTTCTAATTATCTTGGATATTTTCTGGTAAAACACATGCCTGTTAAATGCCTTGGCTATACAATATATTTCTTGAAAGAGAGAATGAGAATAAACCACTTCTAGTCTCCTAAGGAAGAAGGCTGTTCTCAACGTTCCTCTGGGTTACAGATGTGAAAGTGAAGCATTGCCCCCTAGAGGAGCAAGGGCTTATGCAGCAGGCAGCTGCTTCACCGTAATGAAGTGCTGCTTTACACAAGGTAATGTCCTAATTTCAAGTAGATAATCTTTAGGGCATTGAGAAGAAACATAAAATATATTCAGCGTAGGAAGTGTTAAAATTTTATAAGAAATTTGGTGTTTGTTTCAAGAGTTTGGTAAACTAATTTTGAGGAACCATTATTTTATAAACTTTTTAAGCCTTTGCACTGTCATTAGATAATGCAGACTTGTTTCAGAAAAAGGGAAGTTTTTAGTTTTTTTTTTAAGTATGTAGTTTTACATATACCAAACATTTGTCCCCAGTTATTATAGCAATAAAGCTATGTGTACAGTACACATACTCTTTTTATAAAAATTTTTAGCTGTAGATGGACATAATATCTTTATTTTATTTATTTACTTTTATATGGTACTTTTATATGGATCAAAACCAGTGCCTCACACTTGCTAAGCAAGCACTCTATCAATGAACCACAACCCCAGAGATACAGAAAGAAACAAAATTGACACATATAATTTTGCTACCACATCGACACTTAATATTGAAAGTTTTTTAGAAAGAAAGAAATGGGGAGATAATTTCAAACTTCAATGACGAGATGAGGCATTCCATGTCAAGAATTTCCCCATCACCAAAAAGTCCCATGTGCTCATTGTCTCAACAGCCAAAATCAGAAATTGAAGCAAGTCAATTTTATGTCTTTTTTTTTCTATTAATAGAACCAAACAAATGTTCTTTAAGGTATTTCCTCATGACCACAACCAGGACGATGGGCACTGCCTCATCCATGCATCCTGGAGAGCAGCCTTCATCTTGTCTTCCTGTGGGTTTCCATAGAAACCCTCCACAGAAGAAATGGCTTTATAAGTTAAGAAAGGAAGGAAGAAGAAATGGAAGATGGAAATAAAGAACAAAGGGAGGAAGGGAGAGAGAAGAAAGGAAGGAGTGTGGGAAGGAACAAAGATGTGATGGAAGGAAGGAGAAAAGGAAGGGAAAGGAGAGGAGGAAGGAAGAGAAAAGGAGGGAGGGAGGGCAGAAAGGGAGAAAGAAGTTGGGGCAAGAAAGGAGAGAGGAAGAAAAGGAAAGAGAAAGAAAAAGTTGCTTGAAAACTGTTGGAGATGGTCTCTTGAAATTCTCTTCTTACATCGTATAACTCTATTTCCTTTATTTTTCTTACTCCAGGGATGGCAGCAGTAAAAGTCTGGTTGCCTCCAGACAGCTCCTATAAATGACAGAGCATACTAAATGCAAACTGAAGCCTGAGGCAAAGGCAAAGGCAAAGGGATACAATCTGGGCAGGCCATCATATGTTCTTTTTTTAAAAAATATATATATTTTTTGAGTTATACATGGATGCAGTATTTTTATATTATTTACTTTTGTGTGGTGTTAAGGATTGAACCCAGTGCCTCACACATGGGAGGCAAGTGCTCTACCACTGAGCCACACCCCAGCTGCCCATCATATGTTCTTAATGAAGACTCTACACTATGGAAGATTCTTGGGTAAATAAAAACAAAACAAACAAACAAAAAATATCTATAGAATGGCATTTACAAATAGAGGTCAAAGAAACTATTGGATGCACATGACATGGAATTTTTCTTCTTAAGCACATCATATACCTGTCAGTGATCTCACACCAACTTGCAATTAGACATTTTCTTCTTACTTCCTATCTCACTCCAAAGTGTCACGGTATATTTACAGAAGTACAAATATGTTTCAAAATAGCTGGGTGAGAAGTTCTAATGAACTATTAAGGGAAATTGCCAACAGACATTTCTTGTTTGCTCTGATGTTTTTCCACAACCACAGGATTAAACTACTCAGGACAGGATCTGGAAAGCAGTCTTTTCTGCATCATGGTAATCAATCATACTCTAAAAATCTCAGCCTTGTTTTAGCAAAGATTCTTTTACCAAGGCATGAGGAATTATAGGACACAAATGTTTTGTACTCATTTAGTCATGAAATCCAAATTGGCCAGGCTTACCACACAATCCTGGCTTGTCTTTACCTCCTTTCCAAGAGGCAGTTACCACAAGGGGCAACACCATCACAGAATAAACCAAACTCCTCTTGGATAAGTCTAGGATATCGGCTCCACTTTGTCCTAACACTCAAGAATTGCTTACTACTCTGAACTTTGGAAAGATTGGCATAAAATTCAGAAGCTCTTCTATTTCCTTACCCCTCCAGTCAGCCAAATTCTATCACTGTTCCACCTCTTTGGCCTCCAACCTCTCCCAACCTCTTCAGTCCCACCTGATAGGCCATAAATTCCCTCCTTCCCCAACTCAATCATTGCATCTGTAGGTACTGCAAAATAATGTGACTTCATATAACAGGGTTTAAAAACGACCCTCCCACTTAAAACAATGTCTGATATAGTGAAGCAGAGGTACAGGTATTAGAATATATAGAGAATTAAAGAATCTGATTTCATCCCAGAAATTTCTACAAAAACCAGCTGATAATTAGCATCATAATCCAGCTCTCAATTCAAATCCTACACATAATTTTCTCTTACTAAAACTAGGAAGACATATTATGTTAACCATCTTGAATAAATAATTTTCATAATGTAATCATGTTTTCTTAAGGTCCCCCTAAATAAGATCAAAGTCTCTATATTGTGTCTGGCTGCATGACCAATAGGACACTATATAACATACAAAGTGGACTTCAATTTTCCAAAAACATCCAAAGCCTCCTGGAGGGGAATATGACTGCTATGGCCTAAAGGTTTGTGCTCCCCCATAATTTAGATGTTGAAACTTAGTCTTCCATATGATGGTAGTAAGAAGTGGGGTCTCTAAAAGATTAAATACGTCATAGAATTAATGCCTTATAAAAGAGGACCAAGAGCTAAGAAATTCAGTGAGATCCTGTCTCTAAATAAAATACAACATAGGGCTGGGGATGTGGCTCAGTGGTCAAGTGCCCCTGAGTTCAATCCATGGTACCCTAAGAATAAAATAAATAAATAAATGAGGCCCAATGGATCTTTGTCACCCCTTCCACCATATGAAGATGCTGCATAAAAAGCACTATCTATGAGGCAGAGAATGAGGTGTCAACAAGCACCAAATCTGCCACAGCACCTTGATCTTGAGTTTTCTATCTCTGTTGCTTATAAATTTCTAGTCTAAAATATTTATAGTAGCCCTCACAGACTAGGACAAAGCCTGCATTCATCCCCCTTGTTGAAAACCAAGTGCCCCCAAATTATTATTATTGCACCATTATAATAACAACTCTCATCTATTTTGTTGTTTACTATGAACTTGCTATGGTTTGGATGTATACCCCAAAGACCAGGCTTGGAAATTTAATCCCCAATACAATAGTGTTGGGAGCTATGACCTAATAAGATATTATCAGATTATGAAGACCCTGCCCTCATGCACAGATTAATGCTGTTATAAAGGAAGTGTGTTTGTTATCTGGACAGTGGATTTGTTATAAAAGTAAATTGGTCCTATTTTGAGATCCCTGCCCCACCCCACTCCCCTCTGTGATGCATGTGTTCTTTTACTCTTCCACCTTCCATCATGGGATAATGTAATAACAAAACCCTCACCAGATACAGGTCCCTTGACCTTGAACTTCACATTCTCCAGAACTATAAGAAATAATTTTCTTTATAAATTACCCAGTCTCAGGTATTGTGTTAAAGCAACACAAAACAGATAAAGTCGGTGTTACATAAGAAAAGCATTTGTTTACATATTAACATTATTAGCATCTGACAAAAAAGAAAGAGAAGCACAAACAGATTAAATGATCTCTATAAATTCACTAGGTCAATAAGTGGCATAGCCAGGATTGAAACTCAAGAGTATAGTTTCAGACCCCAACTAATAGTAATTATGTTGAATGCCTCCAAAAAACCCTGTGAGGAGATAATATATGCCTAGATTCTTATCAATACTACTGATATTTCCCCCACCTAAGAATTGTATACTACCAGGTTAGTTTGCTTTAGAATGACAATAAATATTTTGTTTTAAAAAATGAGAAAAGATACAGGTAAAATGCCATGATTAGAAATTCTTTCACTAATAATAAAAGAAAAATAATTCTTTAAAGACATAGATTGTCTATGAACATTCTTAATATAAGTTTTAAAATGGAAAAATAATTCTTAGAACTGTGTGTATATGTGTGTGAGAGAGAGAAACAGAGAGAGAGAGAGAGAGAGAGAGAGAGAGAGAGATTTAATTCAGGGCCTTGCACATGGTAAGGACGTGCTCTACCACTGAGGAGTTACGCTCCTACCCATAGAACTCTGTCGTTACAGGGGCTTTTTGTTTGTTTCTTGTTTATTTTGTGTGTGTGTGATACTGGGGCTTGAACCCAGGAGTGTTTTACCACTGAGATACATCCTCATCTCTTTATATCTTGTTGTTTCGAGACAAGGTCTCCCTAAGTTGCTGAGGTTGGCCTCAAACTTCAGATCCTTCTGCCTCAGCCTTCTGAGGCACTGGGATTACAGGTGTGTTCCAATATACTTGGTGCACTCTGTCTTTTCAAAATGAATCTAGTTCTTCTGCATTTTTTGAAATTTTTTTATGCTCTGAAAGTAGGCTTTTTTGAAAATTGTTTACATTCTGAAAGTAAGCCTTTTCATTCTGAATTTTTTTTAATTTTGTTTTAGTGAGATTTTTGTCACTGTGACCAAAAAAAACTGACAAGAACAATTTGAGGAGGAAATGTTCATTTTGGCTCATGGTTTCAAAGGTTTGGCTCAGCCAACTTCAGGGGCCTGAACTAAGGCAGAGCATCATGGCAAAGGGCCTGGTGGAGGAAAACAGTTCAGGACATGGCAGTCATGAAGGAGAAAGAGCTCTTCTCACCATGGACATATATAAACCCCAAAGTCACACACCCAGTCACCCGTCTCCTCCAGCCACACCCTACTTGCCTACAGCTATTTCCCAGTTAATTCAGTGAATTAATCCACTGCTTACATTACCCCTCTTATGATATAATCATTTCACCTCTGAAAATCCTTGCATTTTCTCACACATCAGTTTGGTGGGATACCTCATATCTAAACCATTACAAACTCAAACAACTGAAAAAATTAAAGAGCTATTATAAGAAGATAAAGAAACTTAGTGTTAAATCACAGAAAATATCATTATTAATTAGCAAAACAAAAATCTTACCTTTAGGGCTAGGGCTGGAGCTCAATGGTAGAACACTTATTTTGCACATGTGAGGCACTGGGTTTGATGCTCAGCACCACATACAAATAAATAAATAAAGGTATTGTGTCCATCTACAATTAAATTTTTTTTAAATTTACCTTCAGAAAAACAAAACAAAACAAAACAAATATATATATATATATCTCCATATTAGGAAAAGTAGTACACAAACCTGAAGCTGCAATATGAAATTATTCATTCCATTAATTTTCTATAAGAGATATGTTTCATGGTGATATCATAATAAGAGATTGACTTAAAATGACTCATCTACCACTGCAGTGGATAACTAAAATTCACAAAAATTCAACTGTGGAAAAATGAAAGTAATGCCTTATGAAAATATGACTATTACATTATTTTCAAATTACCACATAAAAGCAAAGATACTTCTTTGGGCTGAGATCTTGGAAAGCTGGAAGTTTTATAATATGGGGCTCCTCTTTAACAAAAAGAGTGACAAGCAGGGTGCAGTGGCGCTCACTAGTAATCCCAGAATCTTGGGAGGCTGAGACAAGAGGATTGTAAGTTCAAGGCCAACCTCAGCAATTTAGTGAGGCCCTAAATAACTTAGTGAAACCTGTCTCAAAATTTAAAAAAAAATTAAAATTGCGGGGGATGTAGCTCAGTGATAAAGCACCCTTGGGTTAAATCCCCAGTACCAAAATAAAGAAAGAGTGACAATATAAAATTTTGTATGAAAGTACACACTTGTTTAGAATGAGAAATAACAACAAATTACAGATTTTAATAAACTGAAAGATACCATGCATATCACAAAAATCGCAAAAAAAAATAATTTGACCTGACAATTGTATTTTTTCTGTGTTTTTTCACTGCATATTCTCTCACCACTTCTTTAAATATAATTATTTAAAATATCACTTTCTATAGTGACAAGATAGATAAGTTAAGTCTTTCTTCAAGTGAATAGTATTATGGTTTGGAATTAGGAATATCCCCCAGAAAGCTCATGTATTAAGCAACATAGCAATGTTCAGGTGAAAATATTGGGTAATGACAGTTCTGATCTCATCATATTATTACTCCACTTGATGGAATAATAATATGAATGGGATACTGGAGGTTAACTATAGGCAGGTAAGTGATGGCTAGAGGAAGTAGGTCAATGGGGACATGGCCTTGGACTGCATCTTATTCCTGGATTCTTATATGTGGTCCCTTCCTTCCTTCCTCCCTCCCTCCCTCCCTCCCTCCCTCTCTCTCCATCTCTCTCTCCCTGCCCCCCTTTCTGTCTGCCATCTTCTGAGAAGCTTTCCTCTGCCCTTCTACAGTGATTTTTCTGCCTTGGACCTGGCTGACCATGAACCAAATCCTCTGAAACCACAAACCAAGATAAATCTTTCTTTCTCTAAGTTGTTCTTGTCAGGTGTGTGAGTCATCACAACAATGAAAAGCTGAATAACACAGGGGTCATGAAAATTAAACTTCCCTATTTTCATACTAAATCCACTTTGACTTTGTATAAATGTCAGCTGACTTTGAGGAGTATAAAATGCAAAAGAAACATTTTTGATACATAATAGAAACTGCATAGAGCTTCTTGTTAGAACTCTGATTTCTAATTAAGTTATTCCTTTTAACTCTTTTTCAAGCAAATTTCTTCTTACATTAGGAATTTGAGTCTGGATTAGGGTTTTTCATACTAAATTATTTTCATTTCCATTCCGTGGAGAATTTTAAAAATCAAGTATATTCTGGTCATTAACCTCACAGTAAGCCAAAAACTTTCTAACTCTTTTCTTAAAAGCAAAAGCAAAAGTGATGCTTTATTACCATCATCTTTTCATGAAAACATTATAGATATTTGAAAAAATAAAAAGTAACATATTATAATCTGTATAATATTCCAGTAATGGTTATTAGCAAAAATAGATTTTAAAAGATCTAATTTTATTTTATTTATTTTCTAAATATTGAGGTTCTGACACGTCTTTAGTTTCATTAAAAAACTAAAGAAAAGGGCTAGAGTTGTGACTCAGCAGTAGAGCGCTTGTCTAGCACATGCAAGGCCCTGGGTTTGATCCTCAGCCACACATAAAAATAAATAAATAAAATAAAGGTATTGTGTCCAACTAGTAAATAAGAAATAAAATATTTTTTAAAAATACCTAAAGGAAAGTTAATCATCTGGAGTTCTTAATATTACATTAAAATTTGTTCAGAGCTCTTAAAAATATTGCCATCACCAGAGTAATTTCAGATTTATATTATTTGTGCTTATATTATTTAATTTGTCATCTATCTTATTTAAAATAGTAAACATAGCTATCAATTTTCCCTCCAAGTAACTCAAATAACTTGCCCCCTCCAAATTTAAATTTATAAATGCAAAAAATATGCATAAATTTATTGAAGGCAGACAATATGAAATTTAATTATTGAAAACATTATCTGAAATCCTAATTTTTCAGATTTAATAGCAGAATAAAAGATTCTATCATCAGATAGATGTTGATTAAAGGCACATTTCTTATTCCTTTCAATCTTTACCCACCAAAAAGATGTAAAAAACATGCAAAAGAAGAAAAATAACTCTGAGATAAGTGACATTTGATTAAAGTTCAAATAATACATAATTTTAATATAATATTTAAAATTGTGATTTAACTATTCAACTTGATAATAGTGCCTAAAATAAAATGTTAAGAAAAAATATCTGAAGTCACAGACAATTAAATGTTCTTTTAAGAATATTTTTAAGTGTTATCAGTAGGACAATTAAACACAAATTTTGGCTCAGGAATTATAGGAATATTTAAAAATCATTTAGGGAAATAAAGAAAGTCAAAATTAAATTGAAACCAAAAAAATGTATGTAATTGAATAAGAAATAAAATTAGTATTATGCAGATACATTTCAAGAAAAGTATAATAGTATCCAAATAATATTTCTAATTACTTTTGTATTCCTATATATTTATTACACACTTAATGCTTAACTTTTTAGTTGTACTGAGAAAAGTAAATGGCTTTTTTTTTTTTACTGTGTGGTTAATGTAATGAATAGAATGTGTTCCATGTGCACAAAACCAGATTCAAATATTTAATGAGCAGTTGCCAAAACTATCTTAAGTTATTTTTCTCAAAAACTGCAAGTCAGGTTTTTTTAAAATGGAGATTTTGTGGTCATTCATTTTGATTACTAATGTAAATTTAAATTGCAAGGCTCTATAAGAAACTGGCAACTGGAGCTGGTTTTCACAAGTCAGTACACAAATATTGACATATAGCTCTATCTCATTTGACTTGTGAAATTCTTCCATTTCTGACTCCCAACTTACCATAATAGGCTTACAAAAGCTTTCCTGATTATTTTGCCCTCACGTAAAAAAATCAAATGTTTAATGTTAATCTTTTCTTCCTGCTCTTCCTCCCTGCTCTGTTCATAGTTGCTCTCATTATATCAAAGAAGACATTTGGTATTTGTTTTTTAGGGATTGGCTAGCTTCACTAAGCATAATCTGCTCTAGTGTCATCCATTTCCCTGCAAATTCTATGATTTTGTCATTTTTTATTGCTCATAGTACTCCATTGTGTATAGATGCCACATTTTTTTTATCCATTCATCTATTGAAGGGCATCTGGGTTGGTTCCACAGTCTAGCTATTGTGAATTGTGCTGCTATGAACATCGATGTGGCAGTATCCCTGTACCATGCTCTTTTAAGGTCTTCAGGGAATAGTCCGAGAAGGGCAATAGCAGGGTCAAATGGTGGTTCCATTCCCAGCTTTCCCAGGAATCTCCAAACTGCTTTCCAAATTGGCCGCACCAATTTGCAGTCCCACCAGCAATGTACAAGTGTACCCTTTTCTCCACATCCTCGCCAGCACTTGTTGTTGTTTGACTTCATAGTGGCTGCCAATCTTACTGGAGTGAGATGGTATCTTAGGGTGGTTTTGATTTGCATTTCTCTGACTGCTAGAGATGGTGAGCATTTTTTCATGTACTTGTTGATTGATTGTATATCCTCCTCTGAGAAGTGTCTGTTCAGGTCCTTGGCCCATTTGTTGATTGGGTTATTTGTTATCTTATTGTCTAATTTTTTGAGTTCTTTGTATACTCTGGATATTAGGGCTCTATCTGAAGTGTGAGGAGTAAAAATTTGTTCCCAGGATGTAGGCTCCCTATTTACCTCTCTTATTGTTTCTCTTGCTGAGAAAAAACTTTTTAGTTTAAGTAAGTCCCATTTGTTGATTCTTGTTATTAACATTAAACAGAGACATGAGATGGGAGGGAAAGGGAGAGAAAAGGGAAATTGCATGGAAATGAAGGGAGACCCTCATTGCTATACAAAATTACATATAAGAGGTTGTGAGGGGAATGGGAAAATAAACAAGGAGAGAAATGAATTACAGTAGATGGGCTAGAGAGAGAAGATGGGAGGGGAGGGGAGGGGGGATAGTAGGGGATAGGAAAGGTAGCAAAATACAACAATTACTAATAGGGCATTATGTAAAATTGTGGATGTGTAACCGACGTGATTCTGCAATCTGCATTTGGGGTAAAATTGGGGGTTCATAACCCACTTTAATCTAATGTATGAAATATGATATGTCAACAGCTTTGTAATGTTGTGAACAACCAATAAAAAAAGACAAAAAAAGAGTATAAATTAGTGTAACTACTTTGAAAGACAATTCAGCATTATCAAGAAAATAAAAAGCCTGCTGTAAACCTAGCATATCCATTATTAGATAAATATATGCTCTTGAGAACCAGAAAAAAAAATAAATAAATAAATCAAATGAGAGTCACATTTTACTGCCAGATCAATGGGATGATTTAGGTTTCTTGGTAAAGATTATGGACATTTTTTTCAAGAAAAGTCCTAAGGGCTGGGGACGTGGCTTAGTGGTAGAGCACTTGCCTGGCATGTGTGAGGCACAGGGTTCGATTCTCAGCACCACATATAAATAAATAAAGATCCATTGACAACTAAAAAATATTAAAAAAAAAGAAAAGTCCTAAATAGGAAACAAACCATTCATATTACCCAAAACAGTATTTATCTTTTTTATTTACCATAAATGAATAAACACAGGTCTGCTCTACAAATATGATCCCAGTGTTGTTTACTAGGCCAAACATACCCTCATAAAATTCTATGATCCTAGAGTTCTTTTCTAGCATTAAATTCTCAGTTTATTAAAATGCATGAATTTGTCACTTACATCTTTCGTGGATCAAATGTTTTTCATTTGCATCTTTGCAAAGTATTAGGAATTAATAGGCTTTAGAAAGCACACATCATAAAATAGAAAATCAGTATAATATGAATACTCTCTGTTAGAAAATGTAGCCCCAGAACAAAGCATTTGCCAAGAAAACACTCTAATTTTACCACTCCTTTGTAGCTATTTCTCTCTTCTTCAGAGGATGTATGCAGGCAACATAACAAAGACAATTGACATTCCTTTTCCACTAATAAATCTGTATTCACTTCTAGCAGACTATGCAATACAGTGACTACCAGTGACAGATCACAAGGCTTTTAAGAATGAGATCAAGGGCTGGGGCTGTAGCTCAGTGGCAGAGTGCCCAGACTGGCTTCCTGCTTGTCTCCGGAGGTGTTGATTAGCAAATCTGCAGCCACACTCTCCTCTACCCTATTCCGTGGATCCCCTCACTGGACAAGAGAGAGCCCACTCAATGGCTCCTTCTGCAAATTTTATATCCTTTTTACCATTTTATTATCAAAAGAAACCACTATCTGATGGATTCCCCAATTTTGTTTTGAAATTTTATTCATACAATTTCTGGTTTTCCTTTTATACATTGTGCATTGATCATGTTCATCCACTCTTCTATCCTCATTTTTCACACCCTCTGCCCCACCAGCACCATTCCACTTCCCTAGTAATCCCTCTTCTACTTTTAGGTCAACTTTTTCCCCCCTTAGTTCCCACATATGATTTTATCATGAAGCAGTGTTGAAAGTTATCAAATGCTTTTTCTGCATCTTTTGAGATGATCATGTGATTTTTATTTTTCATTCCATTTATTACATTTATTGATTTGGGTCATTATTTGGGTCATCATTGCATCCCCGGATTGAAACCAGCTTGATTTGTGTGTGATCTTTTTGAAATGCCATTGAATCTGATTTATTGGTAGTTTGGTCAAAATTTGCATCTATATTCATCAGGGATATTGATCTATAGTTTTGTGTTGTTTTTGTTGTGTCCTTGTCAGGTTTTGGTAACAAGGTAATTACAGATTGAGTTTGAAACTTTCCTCCCGCCTTTTAATTCTACAAACTACCTTGGGAAGCATTGCCATTAGTTCTTCTTTAAAAGTTTGATAAAATTCTGCAGTAAAACTATCCAGTCCTTGGCTTTTCTTTGCTGGGAAATATTTTACTCCTGATCATATCTGATTACTTGCTAGTGGTCTATTCTGTTTTTTTATACTCTCCTGGTTTAATTTTGGTTAAAAAGTTTGCCCATTCTTCTAAGTTTTGCAATTTGCGGGTCATTTTTCAAAACAATTTCTAATGATCCTTTAAATGTCTCTGGTATCAATTGTAATATCTGCTTTCTCATTTATAATTTTATTTATTTGGGTCTTCTCTTTCTGTTTTTGTTTGTTCATTTGTTTAACTAAAGATTTGTCAATTTGTTTCTTTTCAAAGAACCAACTGTTTGATCCTTAGTATAGTTCTGTTAGACTTTATTTATTTCTGCTCTGATATTTTTTATTTCTTTTCTTCTATTAATTTTGGATATGGCTTGATTTTTTTTCTTGCTTTTGAACTTGAGACACATGATTATGTTGGTTATTTGAACTCTTTCTATATCTTTGATGTAGGCCAATGTCATTTCCTTTCTTTTAAATTTTTTTGTAGTTGCATATGGACAGAATGCCTTTATTTTATTTGTTTATTTTTATGTGGTGCTGAGGATCGAACCCAGTGCCTCATACACTCTAGGCAAGTGCTCTGTCACTGAGCTACAGCCCCAACCCTAGGCCCATGTTATTTCTATAAACTTCCTTCTCAGTATTGCTTTTGCTGTGCCACACAGGTTTTTATATGTTGTATTTCCATTTTATTTTATCTCAAGTAATTTTTAAATATCTCTTCTGGTTTCCACAATGATGCACCACTCATTCAAAAGTGTGTTGTTCTGTCTCTATGTATTTATGTAATTTATAATATTTCCCTTAGAATTGATTTCTGGTTTAATTCCACTGGGGTGAGAAAAAGTATAGAATATGATTTCAATTTTTTTTTAATTTGTTAAGACTTTTTTGGTTACCTAATATATAGTTGATTCTAGAGAGATTTCTGTGTGCTGATGAAAACAATGTGTATTCTACAGCTATTGGATGGAGTATCCTGTAAATGACTTTTAAGCCTATTTGCTCCATAGTGTAGTTTAACTCTGGTGCTTCTTTGGTGATTTCAGGGGAGATTCAGTTGATCTATCAGTAGTGAAACATAGGTATTAGAACCCACCACCACCATTGTATTGGAGCCTATCTCACCCTTTAGATATGAGTGCTTGTTTTATAACTGGATGCTCTGATATTAAGTCCATATAAACTTGTAATTGTTATGTCATCTTGATGAATTCCTCTCTTGATCATTACATAATGACCTTGTTTGTTTCTTCTTACCATTTTTGTCTGAAAGTCTATTTAGTCAAATATAAGTATAGCTATCCCTGCTTCTTTTCAGATTCCACTTTCTTGGGATAACATGTTCGACTCTTTCACTTTCAATATGTGAAGTGAGTTTCTTCATTATGAAGAAGTTTATCACATTATGAAGTGAGTTTCTTTTGAGATTTTTTTTAAGAGAGAGAGAGAGAGAAGAGAGAGAGAGAATTTTTTAATATTTATTTTTCAGTTTTCGGTGGACACAACATCTTTATTTTATTTTTTTTCTTAGTTGCTCAAGACATTTATTTTATTTTTTTATGTGGTGCTGAGGATCAAACCCAGTGCCCCGCACATGCCAGGCAAGTGCGTTACCACTTGAGCCACATCCCCAGCCCCTGAAATTTTTAATCCATTGAAGAATTAATATCATTTATATTTTATAGTTATTAATAAAAGTAAGGATTTATACCTGTCACTTTGTTAATTTTATTCTGGTTGTTTTGAATACTTTCTGTTTATTTCTTCCTCTCTTATTCATCTTTGTGCTTGATAGTTTACTGTACTAATAATGTTTGATTCTTTACTAATTCTCTTTATATGTCTACTTTTCTAGTGGGACTTATACTTTCAGATGCTATCATGATAGTAGTTATATTTTCTTCAATTTCTGGGTGTCTGACTCTATTTAGCATCTTTTGTAAAACTGGTCTGGTGGTCGTGAATTCCCTTACAACTTATCTTGTAAGCTGAGGAAAGATATCTAAATAAAAATTGGTAGTTACCAGACAACCTCCAAAAGTAAAGGTATTTTATCTTCTTGATAATATCTGAATTGAATATGTGTTTTATGTAAATATACTTTATATCAAAAGATTTTTTCAAGAAAGAGTATATTCCATAATAAGGCTGTTAGTTAATTTGCTTTAAAAAATGGAGTAAAAATTAAGGAAGAAAAGAATCTGAGAGAAAAAATAGAAAAAGGAAAAAGAAGGAGGGTGGGGAGAAAGGATCTACTCTTAACCCTATTTCATTTTTTCACTCACTCCTCAAACTTTCTATAATCTGATTTCTACTCAAAAGGCTACAAAATATTCTCTTATCAAATAAATGAACTTGTTCTTTAGGTTTTTAAAGTTCTTATCCCGCTTGAAGTCCCAGCAGCATGTGATCTACTTATTTTTCTCTATTTCTTAACATTGTTTCCTTGACCTCTAGGACAATTCCCTTTCCACAGCTGTATTCCTGGATGTTTCTTTTTTATCTGTGCCTTAAATATTCATATCACCTATAAAGGATAAAGCTGTTTATAATAAAATTAACTAATTCCCAAAACAAAGCTTGAGAGTATATATAGAAATTCAAAAATATATAGCAACCAACAAACTAAAACTACAATGTCAGGCATCTAATACTAGACATACAAAGATGCAGAAAAGTGCAGTCCATAATGATTAGAAAAATCAGTCATTGAAACTAATCCATAATTAACATATAGGTTAGATTTAAGAGACAATGTTAAAATGATCACCATTATTCTGGTCCATATAAAAAGAGGTGAGAGGAAAAATTTAGCATCTCACACATAGATATAAAAGACATACTAAAAATTTAAATTAAATATATAAGTATGAAAACTGTAAGTGTCTGAAATGAGAAATACATTGGATATGACTAATAGTAATTAGTACAGAAGAAAAGATTATTGAACCCAAAGACATAGCATAGAAACAATTCAAAATAAAACGCAAACAGAAAAAGACTAAAAATGAAAACAGTGTCAGTGAGCTACAGGGTACCAACTTTGGTTAGACCAGTATACATGTAGAGTCTCTAAATAGGAAGACAATGAGGAGACAATGGAAACATTTGAAGAAAAAACACCTGGAATTTTTTTGAACTTGATGAAAACTCAAAATTTACAGATCCAAAAAGTGTAATAAGCCCCAAGCAGAAGAAACACAAACTAGTCCCAAGCATATCATATCAAATTGATTAAAACCAACAATAAAGAGAAAATCTTTAAAGCATTTCAAAGTAAAATTTGAGAAAAGATAGATTCTCATGGCCCTGTTTCCTTTAAAACCAATGTATATTTCTGCTGTCATACGTCTTCCAATTAGGACCGATATTTTATGTTTAAGTTAAAGTTTGTTTATGTGAAGCAGGACAGTAAGTATAGTGGGGCAAAAAGAGCTACTATAATATAAATCTTGGAAAAGTACTTCCTTACTCTGAGAGCAAGTGTCTCCTAAAATTTTTAAACTAGGAGCCTCTTTTGATTCAACTGAGTCCCACTCTGTTCTGCAGCAATCAGAGAATCTCTCCTAATGAGTATCACTGACGAATATTTGAACCTCCTAATGATCCAATTATTCTTGGAGATTTCCTTATATTACAAAATATATAATTTTTAGGCAACATTTAAATTTTCACCTGGTTTATCAACAAATATAATTTTGGTATTTTTAAAATTCAACACTATTGAATTTCTTGAGTATACAATATAATACAAGATCCATACCTCAAAATATTCATTTCTAGAAAGGAAAATTATCAAATAAACACCATTAAAAATGGTTAGGTCCTAAAGGGAGTGTGTACTGAGCATTATGGGTACTATGAGGGCAGTAAGAAGAAGCCAAACACTGAAGATTGGGGGTAAGGCTATAGGGAAAGAAAGCAACTCATAACTACATACCAAATACAAAAAAAAAAAAAAGACAGTACATACACAATGATAAATGGCAATTGAAACTACATGTCCGTATCCAAGAAGGAAAGGGAATTGTTAGAACTATGAGAAACTGGAGTATGTTCCAAAGGTACCACTTACTCAACCCAGTTAAATGTTGCTTTGTGGGAAGGCAGTTTCACCATGGTCACATATTCCAATTTTTCAGAAGTTAAAATCTGAATTTTTGTGTAAAAATTCTAAGCTATTAAACACTTGCCATTAACTCCCACTTTTCAAAAATACCATGTAGTCCAAACAAAATATATCTGTAGGCTAGATCAGCACATAAAGTAGCTGTTTAAAATCTCCCCCTGTAGTTCTCTCTGACCCCTCCAGATCCAAGCATATAGGTTAAAACAAACTTCACAATCCATAATGATACTCAATTGTTTCTTTTCTTAATCCTTGACTTTGGTAGGTTTAAAAGTCTTTATGCAACACATGCAAAAAGTGTCCTTCAACCTCCATCCTATGATTTTTCCATTATTATCATATGTTCTCAGAAACATTAAATTACAAGTGCTTCCAGTTGTAAACTATTCTGAAAGATCAAAGATATAAATACTCTATTAGAAATATCCCCTCAGAATTGTGCATCTGGATGACGTCAAAACCTAAATGCTCAAAATATCTGTTGTAATGGTGTAGGACAGAGGAGGCTAGACACTGAAGAATTAGCAGGAAGCAGGTTTATTGGCTGCAGCTGGTCCAGAGCGGGGCTTTCCCCTAAATCACTTCATCCCTCTGAACCCCAAGTCCAGAAATTTTTAGAACTTTATACCCAGTGTGTGGTGGGGGCTGGGGGGCTCAAAGGTTCATAATTTGCAAAAGTCTATATAAGTAGAGTTTGGGGATTTTTTAATTTTATTTATTTATTTTTAATTTTTTATTATTTCTTACATACATCACAATAGAGAAGTGCATTACATTCATAATTTTTTGCATTGCAATTCTTAATATGCCTTTATACCACAATTTAAGTTGTTTTTTTTAAGAGAGAGAGAGAATTTTTTTAGTATTTATTTTTTAGTTTTCAGTGGACACAACATCTTTAGTTTTTACTTTTTATGTGGTGTTGAGGATCAAACCCAGCACCGCGCACATGCCAGAGGAGCACGCTACCACTTAAGCCACATCCCCAGCCTTGTTTGTTTTTTTAATGTACTGGGTAACTAACCCAGTCCTGAATACAAAAATAAACCAAGGAAGCTCTCTGAAAATTAGTATTTAGAAAAGGGAGGGTTTCCCTCCCTTTGCATGTCATCTTGTTTTAAGGAACCTAATTAACACCATTCACTCTTACCTTTTGGATGGTAAAGGACTTTCCCTAGGATCTAGCTACTTTTCTTTGAAGCATAAACCTTTCTGTGAAGGCTCCAGGCCCAAGGCTAGAGGCCTTGTAAGAAAAGCCCATGGTCCTTAACCACTCTGCTTTTGTAAACACACTTCCCACCTGAAAACTCTTACAAACAGTCATATATAAGTTTTTTTTGAAAACTGTGCACAACTATTTTTAGTTTTAGACTAGATAATTTATGACACTAGATAGTCTATAAATGATGTGAAAAACTAGTAAGGGGTGCTCTGATTCGAGAGTGCTTATCTCCTCTGTGGCTATGGCCAAATTTAGTTATTGTGAGATAGAGCAACAGGAAATAGGAAACCTAATCACATTTGAACTTTTTTATCAAAATTCTTACTGATAGTCTAAGAACAATTATGGTGTATATCCCTGGAGAAGCTTAGTTAAGATTTCCTATGGAGGAAGGGGTGGCACTACAGTAAGGTCTTTACTTTATTAATAAAATATTATTTTAAAAGGATTTTTAAGACTCATAATCTCCAAAGGAAATGGAACTTGAATAGATTATGATCATGCAAATACAAGCAGAAAAGAAAAATAGCCCAGAATCTCAATTACTCAGAGCTGATGATGAATGCCTTAGTTTTACTTCCTGTTACTTATCTTTCATTCATCATAAAAATACAGCTATTTATGAAATACAGAAACATCAAGTTATTCTGAAAATATATAAGATTATCATTTAGCACAAACTGGGATACCACGTTGAAATGAAAATCAAGAATTCTTTATTCAATCCTAAATTTATTCAATTTCTAGATTTGTCAGAATTCATTTATACATAAGACTTGGTCACAATCCACAAAGAGTGAAAATATTAACATTGTAGTAGTTTAATGAAAGTAATTTAAATACTCAAGGTCGCATTATTAAATAAATAATGTATTACAAAGTGTTTGAACAGAGCAATATGCAAATGACCTAAAAATGACAAAGGTATGTATTTTTGGCTAAATTCGGTATTTCAAAAATTCAAGCTACCTTTCAGTTGCTTATAACATTATATATAACTAACTTTTACTCTCACCATAGTAGAATAAAATAGATCATAAACAACTTATTTTGCTGTTGTTTTGACTTTTCCTTTTGACTCAGACTGCAAAGGGTCAAGAAAGTGAAAAGAAAAAATTTTGCAGGGGGCAGGTGATGGGAAGCATTAGACCATATAACCCTGATGACACCATCTGAAAAAGCAAAATTTAGCCATGTTTTCCAAAACAATATAAAAATTAAAAGTTACCAAAATATTTTCTATTTTCAGTGATGATGCAAAATGCCAGAGGTAAGGGTGGGAAAAATTAAGTGAAGAAGAGAATAGAGTTCTGAATCTTTGATGTTGCATCTCTTTCTCAGTAGACTATAAGCTCCTTAAGGGTAGGAGCCATTATCTATTGTATTCATGTCATACCTAGTACTTAGCACATAGATAACAAGTACTTTAATAAATGAATGAAATATATAAGTATATTGTGTGCTAATAATTACACTATAAACTTTCCTAAATATTTTATTCAATATGGTCATTGAAAAAGATTTCTCATTAAATAATACTGTTAATAGAGAAATTCCCTTTTCACATACAGATAGATTTTTATAAAAGAAAAAAAGAGGAACTCTTTAAATTCAGTCTGACAAACTTAGTTCCTAGGTTTTCCATTTATCATTATTTAGCTTCTCTCTGAGTTTCCGTTTTCTCATCTATAAAGTGGGAGTAACACTGCTGCTGTGATTTGGATCTGGTTTATCCCCTCTAAAACTCATGTTGAGCAGGAGCCCAGGCTCAGCTCAGATCTGTCCACACCAGCCTGCCCAGGACCCAGGCTGAGAGTACGCCTGGGTCCACCCCTTTACCAGCAGTAGAGATACCCGCTGGAACACAGCCTTCAGCTCAGGACCACCTCTTCTGACCAGCAGATTACCACAGGACCCCAAACCCAGCCCAAATTCACCCACACTGACTTATGCAGGGCCCAGATCTAGGGTAGGTCTGAGATCACCCCACACACACACTGGGAGCCTAAGCCTAACCCACTTCCATCTTAGGACACTGCAGTCATCAGTATAGCCTTCCCCACACAGTAGCCCCTAACTTTTGACAGTAGACAGGTCCTGGAAGCAGCTGCATCTCAGAGCAGGCATCCCAAGGAGAGAATAAGGTTCACCCTTTCAGTCCCATCTTTGTAAGACATTGCTTCCATCTTGGGGCACCTTAACTATTATCTCTAGTTACTTCTGCTATTGCTGCCACCATCTTTAGATGCAGTAGCATACACTGAGGAACACCAGCAGGGTCTGGAAGCCTAACATCAAGGTGAGGTTCAGACAATCCCTATGGGTACTACAAGAATATAGGGAAGAAACTGTAACATATTATAGCTACACTGCAAGAAAGGAAGACACATAGACAAAATGAAAAAAAAAGGGGGGGGGGAGAAAAGTGCCCCAAACAAACCAGGACACTATAATAACAGAACCCATGGACAGCGAAGTTGATGAAATATCAGAGAAGGAATTCAGAAGGCTCATAATTAAAATGATCTGTGAATTAAAGAATGACCTAAATGAGCAAATACAGACAAAAATTGATCACTCCTACAAAGAGATGAGAGCAAATATGGGTATAAAAAGATTACTTCAGAGAGCTAGAGACTCTGAAAAAAACCAGAAATCCTTGAAATGAAGGATACAATAAATAAAATAAAAAACTCAATAGAAAGCATACCCACCAGACTATATCACTTGGAAGAAAGAATGTCAGATAATAAAGACAAAGTACACAATATGGAAAATAAAGTTTATCACACAGTGAAGATAGTAAGAAACCAGGAACAGAACATCCAAAAATTATGGGACAGCATCAAAAGACCAAATATAAGGGTTATTGGGATACAAGAAGGCACAGAGGATACAAGGTTGGTTCAACATACAGAAAGCAATAAATATAATTAATCATATCAATAGACTTAAAGATAAGAATCATATGATCATCTCAATTGACACAGAAAAAGCATTTGACAAAATACAGCACTCTTTCATGTTTAAAACACTAGAAAAATTAGGAATAACAGAAACATCTCAATATCATAAACACTAACTATGATAAGCCCCAGGCCAACTTTATTCTAAATGGAGAAAAATTGAAAACATTCCCTCTAAAAACTGGAACAAGACAGAGATGCCCTCTTTCACCACTTGAAACACTGGCCAGAACAATTAGACGAAAGAAATTAAAGGGATACACATAGGAAAAGAACAACTCAAAATGGCAGTATTTGCTGATGACATGATTCTCTACCTGGAAGACCCTAAAAGTTCCACCAGAAAACTTCTAGAACTAGTAAATGAATTCAGCAAAGTCGCAGGACATAAATCAACACCCATAAATCAAAGGCATTTCTGTATATCAGTGGCAAATCCTCTGAAAGGGAAATGAGAAAAACTACCCCATTTACAATAGTCTCAAAAAAATAATAATAAATACTTGGGAATCAACTTAACGAAAGAGGTAAGAGATCTATACAATGAAACTACAGAACCCTAAAGAAAGAAGTCAAAGATGACCTTAGAAGATGGAAAGATCTACCTTGCTCTTGGATAGGCAGAATTAATGTCATCAAATTTTGACCATACTACCAAAAAAGCACTATACAGATTTAATGCAATTCCAATCAAAATCCCAATGACATTCCTCACAGAAATAAAAAAAAAAGCAGTCATGAAACTCATCTAGAAAAATAAGAGACCCAGAATAGCTAAAGCAATCCTTAGCAGGAAAAGTGAAGCAGGTGGCATCAGTATACCAGACCTTAAACTGTACTACAGAGCAATAGTAATAAAACAGCATGGTATTGGCACCAAAACAGACTGGTAGACCAATGGTACAGAATAGAGGACACAGAGACTAACCTACAACATTACAATTATCTTATATTAGACAAAGGTGCCAAAAATATGCATTGGAGAAAAGATAGCCTCCCCAACAAATTGTGCTGGGAAAACTGGAAATCCATATGCAACAATATGAAATTAAACCCCTATCTTTCTCCATACACAAAACTCAATTCAAAATGGATCAAGGACCTAGGAATAAAACTAAAGACCCTACATCTAATAGAAGAAAAAGTGGGCCCTAATATCCATCACATGGGATTAGGCCCTAAATTCCTTAATAAGACTCCTTTGACACAAGAATTAAAATCAAGAATCAATAAATAGAATAGGCTCAAACTAAGTTTCTTCTCAGCTAAAAAAAAAAAAAAAAAAAAAAAAACAATATGTGAGGCGAATAGAGAGCCTACATCTTGAGAGCAAATCTTTACCCCTCACACATCAGATAGATCACTAATATCTAGGGTACATAAAGAACTTAAAAATCTAAGCACCAAAAAAAAAAAAAAACAACCCAATCAATAAATGGGCCAAGGACCTGAACATACACTTCTCAGAAGATGATATACAATCAATCAAGAAATATATGAAAAAATGTTTATCATCGCTGGCAATTAGAGAAATGCAAATCAAAACTACTCTAAGATTTTATCTCACTCCAGTCAGAATGGCAGCTATTATGAAAACAAACAACAATAAGTGTTGGTGAGGATGTGGGGGGAAAGGTACACTCATACACTGCTGGTAGGACTGCAAATTGGTGCAGCAAATATGGAAAGCAGTATGAAGATTCCTTGGAAAACTTGAAATGGAACCACCATTTGACCCAGCTATCTCTCTCCTGGGACTATACCCAAAGGACTTAAAAACAGCATACTACAAGGACACAGCCACATCAATGTTTATAGCAACATAATTCACAATAGCTAAACTATGGAACCAACCTAGATGCCCATCAATAGAGGAAAGGATAAAAAAGTGTGCATCTATACACAATGTAATATTACTCAGCAATAAAAGAGAATAAAATCATGGCATTTGCAGATAAATGGATGGAATTAGAGAAGATAATGCTAAGTGAAGTTAGCCAATCCAAAAAAACCAAAAGCCGAATGTTTTCTCTGATATAAGGAGGTTGATTCATAGTCGGGTAGGGAAGGGGAGCATGGGAAGAATACACAAACTCTAGATAGGGCAGAGGGGTGGGAAGGGAAGGGAGGGGTTAGAAATGAAGGTGGAATGTGATGGACATTATTATCCAAAGTACATATATGAAGACAGGAATTGGTGTGAATATACTTTGTATACAATCAGAGATGTAAAAAAAAAAAAATGTGCTCTATATGTGTAATAAGAATTGTAATGCATTCCACTGTCGTATATAAAATAAAATAATAATTTAAATAAAAGAAATGAGTAGAGAAACTTCAGGCCAAGGTAAATAGTTAAGAATATTGAAACCAAGCAAGGACTTGCTGCATAGTTGCATAGAAATGTCATAGACATTGCATAGAGTTGCATAGAAGACAATACTGTGACATCAAGTTTTGCAAAAGAAACAGTGATGGACAAGAAGACGAGAGGCAGCTCAAATTTGTCTTCCAGTTGGCCAAGTGTGGGAAGCCATTCTGACACGTGATTGGGTGACTCCCGTTAAGGGCCTGAGGCGCTTTGGCTCTGTCGAAGCTTTCCTGTCCCTTTCCTGATGAGAGAGCCCATCCGTGTGGGGGTGTGCCTGACCACTGACCCCGGGGACCCAATCACTGACCCTGACCTTGGAGTGCAGCGCCCCCTCAACCTTCATTGGATGGAATTCTCCCCTGAATCTCTTGTTCCCCAATAAAGGGCTACTCCCAGGCGTGTTCGCGCTCTCTCTCTCCTGCTAGCCCTGAGTAATCCTCGCTGCCCTGCTGGGCGGCTAGAGGTGGGAACCAGAGAGGTGAGCCGTCTCGGACCTAGCAATATAAATAAGGTAACTGGTCTGTGTGTTTTATTTCGATCTCTTCTAACTAACTTTATGCCTAGAACCTCATTAATGAAACCACTGCGCAGGCCGCGTGGTAGAGCCAAGAGTGAAGGGATTTCAGGATCCTGGGGCAAATGGAAATAGAAACTGATGGATTAATCCTGAGAGTGTTGATGGTACATTAAGTCCACACCAGTTTGCTGGTCCAGATGGAGATCATGGAGATGAACTTACATACACTTAGTACATAGTCTCTCCACTATTCTAATCCCTTTGCTACTGTTGATAGCACCCTAACTTGTAATATACATCTGTGAGGGCCTGTTTTTATTCATCAGGTTCACTTTTCCCAGACTTTTGATTCCACCAGGTTCTCAAAATCATTTTAGATCAGGTTCTAGGTTTCTAAGCCTATGGCCTGGAAATCAGATTGAACAATTTCCCGTTTAGTAAAAAGGTAAGTTGCCATTTTATGGCCCAGTTTCAATAGTGTGAATTGGACAATGAAGTCCTGAAACATTGCTAATATCATTAGAAACAAAATAATAAAATAGTGATTGGGAAAAAAACAAAACTCATGTTGAGGCTTGGTTCCTGAAGGATGTGGAGTAATAACCCCAGGGAGGAAGAAGGCAAATAATGAATGGGCTCTGGGCTCTGGACTTTCATTCCAGTAACAATGGGTTTCGAACTTTTGCAACTGTTCAGACTTTGAACCTGCACAACTAGTTTCCTGAGGACCCAACCTCATGCTCTGAGTTTTTAATGATTAAGTCACACTAAACGTTCTACTATGATTAACTCTCATTTAAAATCTATTAAAAAAATGCACCCCTCTTGCAGTCAGTTGCCATTTTCTCCCCTGAAACTGTGCCATTCCACCGCAGCTTAATAAAGAAAGCTTGCTGATCTATTGAGGTCTGTTTCCGTTTTCATTATTTTTGCTTGCAGTTCCCAATAAAAATAATGGTGTTGAGAGGTGATAGAACATTTGAAAGTTAATTAGGTCATAGAACAAATCCTCATGAATGAATTCATGCTGTCTTGCCAGGAAGGATGAGTTCTTACTCTTGCAGGACTGGATTACTTACTACAAGGCCAAGTTATGTTAAAGCAGGGCCATGTCTCTCTCATTTCTTCTCTTACGTATATATTTTTCTCATATGCGTCCTTTCTCCTTCTACTTCTCCATCATGTTGAGATACAGGATGAGGCCCTTGCCAGAGCCAACTAGATGCCAGGACCATGTTATTGGACCTCAGAAACAATGAGCTAAATAGACCACTTTTCTTCACAAATACCCAGAATCTAGTATTTTGTTATAGCAATACAAAATGAACTAAGAAGCCTGCCAATCTCAATAAAGATAGTGAGAAGACTTACAGAAAATAGGTAAGTATGTGGTATAGCATTTGATTAAAAAAAGGGTAGCTATTATCATTCCACATAAACAATATTTTTAAAAATAACTAAACCATAAAAATCCATACCAGTGTTTGGGGTTTGTTTGTTTATTTGTTTGTTTGCTCAGTAGGTCAAACTTCAAGATCTTTCAGAATTCTTAGTTTGAATTCCTGAAAACAACAAAATAATAGCAGAAAGGCAATTAGTAAAGAACTAACAGCTAAAATTCAAGACCCTTCTAATGCATGAACTACTGTATACAAGACATCTGCATGACAATCCTATGAAAAAACAAAAACTCCTTAAAGATTTTATTGTTTGATGGGGGCAGACAATTAACAAAAAAAAAAAAACATAAATATTTAATATATGGTATGCCATCAAAGAACAAGTGTTACCAAAAGATAGAGCATAGATTGTGAAGATTGAGCATACAGGGAGGTTGAGAGGGAGAGTATAATTTCAAATTGGGTAATCATAGTAAGTCTCATTAAGAAAAGGATTTTTAGGAAAAGATTTAAAGGAACCAAGGAACTTGGCCATGTGGATATCACTCTAAAAACATGCATATTTTTTTTTATTTTGAGAATTAATTCTCTAATTATTTATACTGTTTTTAATCATGAAAAAATCTTTGCAATAACAGACGAAAAACAATGATCAAAAAAATTCAAGCCAGTTATGATGGTCTGTGCCTATAGTCCTAGCTACCCAGGAGACTCAGATAAGGGGATCATTTAAGGCCAACCTAAATAACATAGCAAGTTCACATCATTTTTTTTTTAATTTTAATTTTTCCCCATATTTTAACTGGTACATTACAGTTGTACATAATGGTGAGATATATTGTTAACATACTCACACATGCACACGATATAATATCATTTGGCCCATATAATTCCCCAGTATTTCCCTTTGCTTTCCTCTCTTCACTTCCACTGGCGTAAGTCTACATCTCTTTAAAAAATCAAATGAAAAACATTGTCAATTAGTGGCACTCAATAAATATTTCAATGCATTTTTAATAAATATCTTTTATGGGGCAAATTAAATTAGCATGCTTGAATTTCAGAGATCACCCTTCACCAACTTAAATGTCTTTTTTAAATAATTCATTGGTGGTGTGTCTCTAAAATCACTTAAATATGTAACTGATATTTTTTAACATAACATACAAATATGATTATCATTCTTGATAAACTAGCAGACTCGTGGCTCTTGTGGAGCAAGATAACCATATACTATGCATGTTTCTAAACAATAAAAAGAAACTGGACATAGTGCCACATGCTTGTATTCCTAGGTACTCAGGAGGCTGAAGCAGGAGGATCAAAAGTTCAAGGCCAGCCTTGGCAACTTAGTGACATCCTGCCGGCCTAAAAATAAAAACTAAAAGAGGGCTGAGGATGTAGCTCAATGGTAAAGCATCTCTGGGTTCAATCCCCAGTACCAAGGGGGAAAATAAGAGTAAAAAAGAACTGACAAATATTCTTGGGTATAATTAAACAGATTTTTTTTTTTTGAATTTTTAATATTTTTATTTTTAGTTCTCGGCAGACACAACATCTTTGTATGTGGTGCTGAGGATCGAACCCGGGCCGCACGCATGCCAGGCGAGCGCGCTACCGCTTGAGCCACATCCCCAGCCCAATTAAACAGATTTTTAAGAACTCATATCTCTGTGTGTGTTCCAAAAAGAATTACACAACCAGATTAAGTAAATAATTTTAAAAATTCAAGACAACAGAAAAACAAAAAAAAACATACAAGATTAGAAATGTTCAACAGAAAAATGAATTATATAACAGAGCAATGAACTCTACCACTTCTGAAAAATGTTCACACTGAATTGTAAAATAAGTGTAAAATTATATATTTTAATATCCTCCCCAGCACATTTTAGTAATTCCCTGAACCAATTTTCTGTATATGTAATTTATTTTCCTATGTCAAACACCTGCATGTTATAAATATATTAGCACAAAAACCTATTTTGAGAATTTTATTAAATCAGAAGTATGTACTAGTGTGCTTCCATTCAGTTGAAGAAGTTAATACAAGACTTGTGGGCTAGTTATGGTACAAAATGGAGCCAGGAAAAACATTCATTTATTTATATACTGTAGCACCTGAAAATGTCTCATTTACCCTGTGCCCAGAACCACAAAATTTATCAAATAAATTTCCAGACTCTCCCATCCAAGTAGAGCTTACATTTCCAAAGACACTGCAAAATTTAGGTTAACTTAAAAATAAAAAATTACAACTACATAATTGTATCTAAAGACACAAAGAAAAAAAATGAAGAAATAATATTCAAAAATTGATAAAAGGAACAATGTACAGAAGATATTACGAAATCAGTATTTTATGAAGATACTGGAAAAATAATGATCCTAAGAACATCTTATGTGATATACATATACCAAGGCTTCATATGATAGACCTGAAAAAGCAGGACATTAGTTAATGTTGTTTTAACAAACATATAGTATTTGAAATTTTTTATTTTTAAATTATTTATTTATAGTACAATCAGCTTTTAATGTAGCATGGAGAAACAATGGCATCCAAATGTTCATATCAAGTCTATCCCCATCTACATAGCCAGAACCAAGATAGAAAAATATATATATCATCACCATACTTCAGTGGTTTTCAACTTGTCTTCCCCAGAGAGCATTTGAAAATATCCAGAGAAAGTTTGGGTTCTCACAATTTGGGGTGGAATGGAGAGAGACTGTATAATATGTCATGTATAATATAATGTATAATGTGTATGTATAATATAACATGATTTGCCTGTATAATATGCCAAGATGACAAAGAGCACCCTCTTTTTGACCATTAACCAATTGCTTTCATATTTCTGTCCCACTTCCCCAGGACCTCTACTTGACTGGAAATTAATATGTTCAAATTTTATATGTGTCTTTCTTGCTTTCTATTATTGCAATATGCATATATACACAAAACAGAATGAAATAGCCATCATTCGGCTTTAACAAGTATTAACTTGTGTCTTTTTAATTTTTTTCGTCTGTGCTTCTGTCAATTTATTGGTTTTTCTGAGTTCTACAAGTAAATTCCAAACAACATAGTATTTCACCAATTAATAGTTCAGTTTTACTTTATTTACCCCTGAAGAAAGACAAAAAGGAAAAAAATGGGTAAAATCAGCCTGAGATATGGGCAACAATAGAGACTATTAATTAGATGAAGTGAGGAGATAGAATGAGGGTGGGGGTAGTATGCAAGATGAAGGAAGAATAGGCAAAGAAATAGTAGCATCTATACCACAGCATTGTAATTTCTAACCTGAAAGCTGAAGTAATAAAAACTGGTGTAGAAACAAAGCTTCCATGTAAAAGTTATGAGAATCTAGGAGGCAAAATCAAGGAAGTCAACATCATTGAAATGCAAAGCCACATTAAAAGATGGTCTCCTCCTTAGCATCCTACCTGTTCTCTGTTGAATGTGGTAGCCCTATTAGCACAAGTGTTTTCAAATAATACCAAGAAACTAGGGCTGCATGCCTTGTTACACATGTGCTATGCCTATGTCAAAATAAAAATGGGAAGCTGAAACTCCACCTGTACTCATAGGAAAAACTTAAACCATTGGTTTAAATTTTAAAAATGCTCAATTCAAATATATAACCCAGAGGAAAGAACATGAACCCTCAATTCTCTGATATCCAATCTTCAAATAGCTAAATATTCTTTCAAAATACAAATTTGATTACATCATATCTTGCTGAACACCCTTCAATGATTTCTACTTTAATCTGGAATAGAGTAAAAATGCTAATAGGCTGATCTTCCCCTTGTCTATCTGAGTATCTAGAAGATAACTTAGTCATAAGAATACAATTAACTTAATCATAAGAATACAATAATGCTTCCACTTAATCTTAGTCAAACTTCTGCGTATCTATAGCTTCTAATGGCATAGAATGCACTTCTTCAACACACTGGTTTTCTCTTCCTTTCCTAGATAAGAATTACTGTGCACTTTATGCTCCAAGTACATTATAAGCCCTTTACATAAACATTCTATTCAATCCCTTCAAAACGTTGTGGGATTGATCCAGCTATTGTTTACACAAGAGAAGCAAACACCTTGCCATGGAAGAGCCAAATATGCTGTTTAGTAAAAGGATTTACTACAGGTACTTTAATTACAGCCTTCTGCAATTGAGATTAGCCAAAAATGTAAGAAAGTTGTTTTTAGATCACAAGCAAGCAGTAGTCTCAAATCATTGGGTAATATCCTTTTAATTAACTTAGTTATAAGAATATAATAATGCTTCCACTTAATCTTTGTCAAACTTCTGACAATCTATAGCCTTGAACTAAAAGCTGGTTAAAAATAAAATGTCTGAAAGCCCTATAAACACTATCATGAAATTATATGATATGTCAAGTAGAATTTCCAACAAACAGATGGGCCATGACATCATGATTCTATGTGGATAAAAGAACCAGTGAGAAAGAAGGGCTGGTAGGCAACTTACAAAGATCAGAGCTTTTCTCTTTCTCCTTCTTCTCTCTTTTGTTTCTTTTTCTTTCTACTCCTACTCCTTCTCCTCCTTCCTTCTTCTCCTTCCTCTTCTCTTTTTCTCCTCCTTTTCTTCTTCTTCTCCTCTTCCTCTTTCTCGTTTCTTCTGTATAATCTAAAATCATTCAATTTGTGATGGAATGATGACCCAAATTTTGATACAGATTTGTTTTTGTTATTTCTAAATGCTATATAATCTCTATAAAAAATCAAAATTTTAATAAATTTTTAAGCTTGTTTTTTAATTATATATTATCTCTATAATCTGAGTTAGGTGAGTGGTGTTGTACAATATATTGGTCAGCAATATAAACAATAGACAAAGAATCATTTATATGGGAAGTCGCCACCCTATAAATATGGGTATAAGTCTGATCTCTTAATGGAGACAGATATGAGGTTTGCATCTGTTTAAATGAGTAAGTGTAAAGTAAAACACTAAGCATGAGGAATTAGAAGTTTTACAAGTCTCAGAAAGTGAACAAATCTTGGAAATTTTAGATTCATTTATTCAGAACAAAATTAATTGACTTTCTTTACTTCGTGCTGTTTCTATTTTCTCTTTATTTTTAATAATTCTATGATATATATGTTTTTAATACTTACTGTTTTTCTAATTGTAAAAGTAATGAACATACACTTTGTAAACTTTTGAAAACATAAAAAGGGACAACAAAAAACCTTTAACCCCACAACTGAAAGATGATTACCCCTGTGAAAATTGGTTTATTTAGTTTTTCTTTCAAAAAACTAAAAACTTTATATTTTAGAAGGTCTTATGCACTTTTTTAATGTAGAAATTGCCTTTTTCAAGTGCTAAAATATTTTTTCTAGAATATGGCTTTTAAATAACTGTGTGTTTGAGTTGTTACCTAACTCAAAAGTTTTTAGAACACTGGTAGAATATAAAATATATATTAACACTATTACCCTAACATCAGTTTAACCTTATTTTTATCATTATAAAAAGGCAAAATAATCTACATTATAGATTATAATAAATTGAAATAGTGTCTTGAATTTAAATATATGTTCAGATTTTTTATTGGATCAAAAGCTCTGTGACCTTCAGATTGTTCAACCAAATAATATGATTTCTGCAATCATGAGAACAAAAGCATGTTGTTATAGGTTTTAAAGCATAATGGTTGGATTGATAAGGATTATAGACTGCTCCTTTTAAATAGGAAAAGCAAATAAATAGCCCACAAGGCAATTAGCATTATTTTGCATGAATTCTTTTTGAGAGATCAAAATTCACCCAAAAAACATAAAATAATAAATAACAGAACAGAAAAATTATATGAAGTTTAAAATTTTTGGCTTTGAAATAATTTTAGATTTGTAGGAGTGTTATATGAAGCTTCCCTTAATCTCTCAATCTTAACATTTTGCATAATGATATAGACTTATCTAAAATTAAGAAATTAAAAGTCGTACAACACTGTTAATCAGAGTTCAGATTCGATTTTACCAGTTTTTCCAGTAATGACTTTTTTTTGTCTCCAGGATCCAAATCAAGATACCATTTTACACTTGGACTGGACACTATCTCCTTAATCTTCTCCAGTCTCTAAGACTTCATGTTGCTTATGCGTTCTAAAATCTTGTTGAATTCATTTATTAATTTTGACAGTTTTTCTCTCTGTACATTCTTCAGAATTTTCTTTATACAAAATCAAATGTCACCTGTGAATAAAGATAATTTTACTTCCTCCTTTCTAGTCTAGGTGCCTTATATTTCTTTTACTTGTTTAATTACTGGAGCTTGTGTTTTTTTTTTGTTGTTGTTGTTGTTGTTTGTTTGTTTTGTTTTGTTTTTTAAATATTTATATTAGTTGTTGATGAAATTTTTATTTTATTTATTTATTTGCATGTGGTGCTGAGAATCGAAACTAGTGTCTCATACATGCTAAACAGGTACTCTACCACTGAGCCATAATCCCAGCCCCTCAAATGCTTTCAATCATGAAAAAGTATTGAACTTTTTCTACATCTTTTCAGATGATCATGTGATTTTTATCCTTTATTAGTATGCTCTAGTTTACCAGTTTCTTTTATATTAAGCCAATTTTGCTTTTCTAGGATAAACCCCAGTTGATTATAGTATACAATCCTTTTCATATATCACTGAGTTCAGTTTGCTAATACTCTGATGAGATATTTTAGTTTTATGTTCATAAAGTATATTGGTCTGTAGTTTTCTCTTTTGTGATATTTTTATCTGATTTTGGCATAGGGTCTTAGAATAATTTGGGAAGTATTCCCTCTTCTTCTAGCACTTATAAAAACAACCTTTATTAAAAGAAAGGAAAAAAGAAAGCTTTGTAAGATTGTATATAATCATTTAGAACTCAGATTTTGAGTGAAAAGAAATGGGAATTGTGGAAAGGATTTGTATTTTTCTTAGAAATAAAAGCAATAAAAATAGCAGAATTTTCATTTCATCTCACTTCCTTTTAACCACTACTTTGAGTGACAGAGATAGTGAAATGCTCAGAGCAGGAACTAAAAAGGAAAAATCCAAAATGCAGACTCAATTTATTCACAAACTGAATAATCAGTTGCTCCAGTGACTATAAAATACCATGTGTTAAGTACTAGAACATACTACCACTAATATTTATAGAAATAGTGAAAGTTCCCAAAATTGCCAGTCAACAGGTTATTTTTGGCTAAACTACACTGTGCAAGCTTTATTCCATACAGGCTTAACATATGTTAGATATGCTTCAGAGCAAAATCATCTCAACATAAGTTGGTATTTGGATGGCAACTACAGATCAATTAATGCCAACCTCTGACTTCCTTGACAAGAACACCCTAGGTTAGGGCTGGGGATGTGGCTCAAGCGGTAGCGCACTCGCCTGGCATGCGTGCGGCCCGGTTCGATCCTCAGCACCACATACAAACAAAGATGTTGTGTTCGCCGATAACTAAAAAATAAATATCAAAAAAATATTCTCTCTCTCTCTCTCTCTCTCTAAAAAAAAAAAAAAAAACCCTAGGTTAATAAATGAGTTTGGAATATCGGGTAATTGTGACTATGGTAACCACAGTCACTGCTTTCAAGAATAACTTCAATATTTTCCAATGTCTTCTGACTTTGGATGGCAGCTTAATAAAATTGAGAATTCAAAGAAAACAAATAATTTTATCCTTGAGAGACTTGTTTGAAAAGGGACACCTGTATTAATAAAAGGAGAGCCATTTGAACACGTCTTGAGAAGGGGTGGGGGTCCCAAAACTAGCATGAAAGAAGCTTGTATATAAAATTCCCAGTGCATGTTGGGCTTTCAGCAAGCATTCTGAGGTATTTATAAATTTACCTATGGACAAGAATTTATAGTATTTGGAGACCTGGCATGGTTACTGCCTTTCATTAAACTTAACTAGAACCCATTTTTGCAATTTGGAACTTAAAGAAGAATATATTTTTGGACCATCATATACAGTTACATACAAAATTAAAGTTTTTCCATAGATTATTATTTATAATAAGGTTTCCACTGATAAACACAAGTGACTAAGTGACTACATTTTCATGTTTGTTAGTTTTAAGTCAACAGACATTTTTAAGTACTCTTCAGCTAATTAAACCACCATTCCACCTTTTGAACACCTCATTTTTAATATTCTCTATTTATTTGACCACTTCCTACTGAAAGTTTAATACCACATTTTACATAAAGACTACTTTCATGAGAACTCCTTTTGAGCAAGTAATGTTTTCATGTTAAAGAGCACATTAAGCCACGTAAAAGGGACATAGTACGAATGTTTAACCAAGTTTGGAAGTCAGGCAGTAGCTTAGGTTTAAAATGCTGTCCAAATGGTGAGAAGTTAAAAATCTCATAGTTTAGAGAATATTATTAAAGCCAAGATTCATTATCCAAAGAAAAAAATCATAAAATTTTGTAAAACTTAATGTGTATATGCATTTAAAATTCTAGCATTTGACAGAATACCTGGAATAATATGCTAAGAATATGTTGAGGGTCAAAAGTTCTGTTACAAAAGAATCTCTTAAAGAGCTATGGAATTATTTTTCAATTCGTATAAATGAAGATATAACAACAACAATAGCAAACTCAGGACTAAAACAGGCAAACTCATTCAAGTTAGGAAATAAAGTAACAAACAAAAAAAATCTGAAACAAGTCATTTAATTTCTAAATGAAGCCACACAAAAAGAAAACACCTAAAAAGAGGGAAAACTTTAAGAAGCTTACTTATTACCCAATGCAGAACTCACAAACAAATAGAATCTTAAAGCTCAAAAATGCCTCAGAGTTTGTGCCAATATCCAGCTCCTGCCTCTTACCTTCAAACTCAGACTTCTACACTCCACTCACTGATACAAGGGCTAGGATCCAGTAAACTACATTTCTTTGCCCACTAGCTCCATGTCAGACTCTGCCAAAAAGGAGTCCTACAAGGAAGCATCAACTTGGTCCTTGGGTTGTTTCCACCAAACTTCCTGTGTATTTGCTGGGTATTTTTAGCATCATTCAACACCTTTTCTCCCAGCAGGAGCAGAGTCTTCCCATAGCATCAGAAGAATCTAGTTGACAATTTTTCCAAATTTTTGAAAAACGCTTATCCTATCCTCCTGCTCCAGCAATATTTGCACCAGTATGGTAGTGCCCCCTTCTCAAAGGTCTGGGTTTCAGGTCTATGAGGACTCTATTTTAAGCATCTAACTTTAAATAATTTCAACTTCTTATTGTTTGTTCCTCTCATCTGAGTAGTGGTAGCTGTCCTTTACCCTTTTCAGTTATCTAGTTAATTTTATGCCTAATTATAATTCTTAATATTAAATTCTCTATCTAAATAACCAATATATTTTCTAACTTAATTAGACCCAGACGGATCACCTGTCCTGTGATTGTTTAGGTGAGTGATGCTATTGAAATCACCAAGGATTTGAGGCAAACTTTTTGAAAATGAATAATTTTCAAATAATAGAAAATTAAAAATGTTTTCATAACATATAACTTAACCAAATATTCTTTATTTTTAAGTGAAAATCACAGTTATATACATTTGTGGGTATAATGTGATACACACACACACACACACACACACACACACAGAGATTGATTAAATCAAGCTAACATCAGTCACCTTGCTTTTATAAATTTTTTGTGGTAAGATATTTGAAATTCACTGTTAGTTGTTTTGAAATATATAATACATATTGTGCATCCTGCTTTGCAATAGACTTCAAAACATATTTCTTCAATCTATCTGAAACTTTGTATCCTTTGACCAACAATTCCCCTATCTTTCCTTCCCCCTGCCTCTCAGCCTCTAGTAACTATTATTGTACTCTCTTTTTCTATGAGTTCAACTTTTTTTATAGTCCACATGTAAGTGAGATGTAGTATTTGTCCTTCTGTGCCTGGCTTATTACAATTAGCATAATGCATTCCAGGTTTGTCCACATTGTCACAAATAACAAGTTTTGCTTCTGTTTTAAGGATGAATTTTTTTTTTACCATGTATGGTATGGTTTCAGTACATCTCCTAAACTCATGTGCTGAAAGCTTGGTTCTCAGCATGATGGTGCTGGGGGTGTTGTTTAAGGGTGTTGGCCACACAGGTCATTGGGGGTCCTGCTCTCAGAAGAAATTATGGTTGTTCTCATGGAATCCATGCTAGTTCCACAAGAATGGATTATTGTAAAATAGTAAGCATGACCCCTGATTGTCTCTAGCTTTCTGTTTCTCCATATGACCTCTGCCTGATATGACTGTACCATTGTAATGTCATCTACCATGAGATCCTCATCAAAGCAGAGCAGAAGCCAATGTCATATTCTTAAGCCTCCAGAACTGTGAGCCAAATCAATCACTTTACTTCACAGAGTATCCAGACTCAGGTATTCTGTTACAGCAATGGGAAAATTATATAAAACATGTTTAAATCCCACATATTCTTTACTCATTCATCTATTGATGGAAACTTAGATTGATTGCATAGTTTGACTATTGTTAACAATGTTTCAATAAGCATGGGAGTGTAGATATTTCTTGAACAAATGGATTGCAAATTTTTTGATTATAGACCTAGAAGTAGTTGGATGGATCATAACAACATTCTCTTTTTTATATTTTGAGTAACACTCATTCAGTTTTCCATAATGGCCTTACTAATTTACATTACCATGAACAATACACAAGAATTCCCTTTTCTCTGCATCTTCTTGAACACTTGTTACCTTTCATCACTTTTATAAAAGGTTCCCAAAAGATGTGAGGTAATAACATATTGTTAATTTGCATTTTCCTAATGATTAGATATGTTAAGTGCTTGCTCATGTACCTAGTGGCCATCTGTATGTCTACTTTTGAGAAATGTCTGTTCATGTTCTTTGTTCATTTTATTTTAATCAGGTTATTTTTTTCCTTGCTACTGAGTTAAGCTTTTTAAATAGTTTGGATTTTAGATCCTCATCAAATATGTGGTTTGAAAATATTTTTCCCATTCTGTTAAGCATTTATTTTGTTGTAAAGAAATCTTTAGTTTAATGAAATTCAATTTGTCTATGTTTGGCTTTGTTGCCTGTGCTTTTGGAGTCATATCCAAAAACAATTGCTGTCCAGACCAATGTCATGGAGCGTTCCATGTTTTCTTCTATTGACCTTATATAGAAGTCCTTAATCCATTTTGAGTTGAAGATTTATACAGTGTGAGATCAGAACCAATTTCAATCCTGTGCATGTGGATAACAAGTTACCCAACATAATTTATTGAAGATACTATCTTTTCCCTGATGCAATTTCTTGATATTTTTATCAAAAATAAACTGACCATAAATGCATGTATTTATTTCTAGATTTTATATCCTGTTCCATTGGTTGATTTTTTTTTTTTGCCAGTACTATGATGCCTTTATTACAGTCATTTTACATTTTTTAGATCAGGGTGTGTGATACCTCCAAATTTATTCTTTTTGCTCAAATTGTTTGAGATACTCAGTTAACCAAAGAAAGAAACACAGAAGAAAATGAACATAACCAGATAGGAATGCAGGTGACTTGAAATGGGGATTTAACAAGAGGTTTAGAAACATTAATTCAGGCCCAATTCCTTCATGACAGAAATAAAGAAACTAATATCCATTAGATCTATAAGCTCCCTGATGAAATTAATTGATATTTGTCTTAACAAAAAACATTATTCAGTAAACATTAAAAATGGAAATTTTTATGAATGAGGTAAGTTGAATTTTCCCACAGTCAAAATGTTCGTTAGTGACAGGATTTAAGCCAACTACCTATCTTTCAGTTAGAGGTCTTATCCTGACCATCCCACTCCCTTGGAAGGGTCCCATTAACACTAGGCTAAGAGTTCAGGAAAAAAAAAAAAAAAAACCACTGGAAATGGTTGATTTCCCCAGAAAGCGGACTTTGTACTGGAGATTAGTGTGTAGGAGTACAAGATGGAGTGCTCTTATTACCAATCCTTGGAGGACAGCAGGGAAATAAGTAGGATTGAGAAAAAAAAATCAAAAAAAAAAAAGAGGTTGAAATGTGATGCAGTACCAAAGGAGGCTTCGGTTGACTCTACAGGGAATTGTGAAGACAGCAGGATCCTTTGAAATTATGCTGCATTGGGACAAATGTGTCCTTGAGATGATCACATCAATCAGTCATTTCATGCATCTAAGTAAGCCCCAAATGGAAGTATGATCTTAGGTGAGCTGGCTCCTTTCAGCATAGGCAATCAAAGTAAAAACTGTGTGGTACAAGGAACAATCAGTATAATCAGGTACTATATGACATTTCAGGCAATGATGAACTGTATAAATGACAGTGGTCCCACAGGATTTAAATGAAGCTGAAAAATCCTTTCACCTAGTAAATACATAGCTAAAGAAGATGCAAATGAAAACTGAAGATGAATATAAAGAACCCCCAAGAAAATTCCCAGTAAAGAGTATAGAAAGAGCTTTTATAGACCTCCACAAGCTCCTAATAATTTGAAAACTTAGACAACAACATCAAGACTTTCTATGAGAGCAATATTCAAGGTATGTTATCTGCTTACAAGTAAATCTGCAATTATAAACAAACAAATAAGCAAACCACCAAGGACATATTTGTGAAAAGAGTGACAGCTTCTCACTAACAGCCTGCTTCAGGTTCCTCAGGAAGTATGCCAAAAGACTGTGACCAGAGGAGATACTACCTCCATGGTGTTATTCACCTGAAGATCTTCAGTGGGATAAAATGTGGAGTGGAAGACAGTGAAACTTGATCTTGACACTGTGTGTGCAGAAACAATATATGTGTTTGTGTCTTAGTTTTGCTTTGTTTTTTGAGAAAACGAAAAAAAAGGTTTATTGCTTTGCTAGCATGAAAGAAGCACAAGGGACTCCTGTCCCAAAAGCTATGATTCTACCCATGAGCAGGAACAGAGAAATTTTAAAGTGGTGATTCAAAGGCTACAATCCACAAGTTCTCTGTTGCAATTGTAATTCACTTGATAATTTTGGAGCTAGTCATTTCTGAGATCTTCTGGTACCATCACCAAAGTCTGGATTACTTTAAAGCATAAAGTGAACCACTGGTAACATTTCCCCTACATTCCTTTTCTATGGAAAAATGGGTGACAACATCGCCAAACTGCTTCCTGTTGAAAGAGGGCAAAGTTGGAGAAAGTAACCCAAAGTTCTTATTCTATATTATGTGGGGCATGGACAGCTAAGGGCATTCAGCATCAGAACAGTTCAGAGGTCCACAGTGGCAGATGGCAGGTGACTGGATAAGGCATACATAGGGCAGGGATCATTCTAAGACAACAATAAAGACAGCAAAACCTTATTTTTTGTAAATAATTAGCACAAAAACAATTAGTATGTCTTCCAGTCTCTGAAAACCATGAGGATGGTAATTCATAACCTTATCAGTGAAAAGCAGATCATGTTCATCAATGTAGAAGGTTAGAAAAATTTGTAGGTCTATGAAATCAGACTCAAATTAACTCAGGACAAATTTGTGACTCTTGTGATCATTATTATTAGGCACTTTCACACAAAAACCCTTCTTTTATAGCCTCCTGCTTTACTTGTGATAGGGCTGACACAAGTATACATCTTAAGTTACATTTTTAAAAACCTTTGTTTTTCCTTTTAAATGTCCACACATAGGAGTGTGCTTTTACGCCACACTCTACAGCCACAACATGCCATTAAATCAGTCAGGGTCACTCCAGGTGAATTAGGTTGGCATTAAATAATCACACAGAGACAGAGAAAATACCTTTTCCTTGGGGTTCAGAAATGGCTCCTCATCCCCAGCTCCTGCAGGGAATCAAGAGAGGCAGACAAAACACACAGAGAGAGAGGGAGGAGAGAGAGACAGACAGACACACCTGAAGCCCTATATATTGAAGGGAAGACACTCAAGAAAGTTCCTCCCAAATGAAGCAAGGAATTAGATTTCGGGGGTGGGGAGGTATAGCCCAGTCTCATCAGATTAGATGAGACCCCAGAGCTTCATTCCCCTCCTGAGGGTGGGGTGAGGCCCACCTGCCTTTTTTTTTTTTTTTTTTTGGTGGTAGTGGTGGTGCTAGGGATTGAACCCAGAGCCTTGTGCATGTGAGGAAAGTACTCTACCAACTGAGCTATATCCCCAGCCACCTGCTTTTGGGTGCTGTGGAAGCCATTCCAACCTCTGTCGTTCAAGGCTAAGGGTACATGTCCATCTCCTGTGTGGCAGTTCCCAACACTCTATTGCCAGGTGTTAAGACCAAGTTGGTCAAAACCTATCTACTCTTAAGAGTCAGCTAAGATACCTCAGAGATCATTCTTGGGGACATGTGGGAATCCTCCTGGCTCCTTTTACTTTCTTCTACCAGAGTGCCACTTGCCAGGATGAGTCAAGGTTATATATATATATATATAACACAACAGGTCACTTTATCCAGCTATAAAACAATCAAACGACATGAATAAATACCAACCAAGTTTGTTATTTCTACACAAATCCAAGACTTTTGCTACACATAATTTTAGTTTTTGAGAACACCAACTTGGCAAAGTGTTCTCCTAAACTTTATATTTAACATTTAAAGTACAATTTAGAATTCAGAGTGTATGGTAACAATAATCACGGTTCTGCATGGGTTAACAAAAATCAAAAGATAGCCTTAAACCTCTTACAAATTTAGGAAACAGTGTTAATAATCAGAAATTGAGTTAGTCAAAGCAAACATGTAAGACAGGTCTTCAAATGACAGTGTGGCCCTTCTATGGCAGATACAATGTATAAAAGAAAGCACTTATTGGTTATCTTGCCAGTAAACTTACATAAACTTTCATTTTATAATCTTTTACATAACACTTAGAAAAGATTAAGTTCTCAGATATACTAAGTCACATATATTTAAGATGTCAACTATATTGTTATAAACTAAGTGAAAGTTGTTTGTTTAACTAGACACAAAGTCCCTAATTCCTTTAAGACTTGGTTTCCACAAGTAATAAAATCTAACAAATACCAGAAAATTCTCTTGATAGATAAGACCAGATCAGTGTTTCAGACTTTGCTTCATATCAATACATTAAAGTGAAGTAACTTTAACTGACTGTGATAATGACAACCAATGTAATCACAAACACAAACTTTTTGAGATTTACCTTTCACAAACCTTCTGCTACCTTGCACACCAGAGGCAGTGCCTTTTGGCACCTTCATATTAGTTCCTGATGGTTCAGACTCCTTATCATGCAACTGCATAAGTGCCTGTACATACAGAATCTCTTTCATATACTTTACCTCTGACAGACCAACTTCAACATAAAGATTGTATAATAATCCAGAAAAAACATTTAAAGACCAGACTGTATTACAGTAAACTCTGTTTCTCTTAGGCATATCCCTATAGGTGGCCCATGTAATCAAAATCTCTCTGATCAAGAAACTACCAGTAACATCAATGCAGCATGGTCCATGAATTAAAGGACCAGTAACAGACAAAACAAACAAACAAATCCCAGAAAAGACAGGATCATCAAAACGAGGCCTGACAGACAGGAACCTTTAAAACACAGAGACTTGCACGTACAAATTTCTTTCACTTACTTTACCTTTGACAGACCAGACCAAATCCAATTTTGATACAATAATCCAGAAAATTATTTAAAAGCCAGATCATCATAGTAAAACATTATCTTAGACTTATAGGTGGCCCTTTCTTCAATTCACTTCACCTCTGACAGACCAACTCCAATTGCAAGATTGTACAAAAAAGAAACACAGATAGAGAGACAACCAGAGAGGAGCCCATGGCCAAGAGATGAGTACTTTTAAATTGACTAGCAAAGATGTTTCCCAAGAGACTACCTATATAATCAATGCAGTACTGACAATGTCTTAAAAGGGTCAGTAGCAGATATAAATAGAACAGACAACCAGAGGGAATTCCCAAGCCCAAGGTCAACATGAGAACCTAGAACAGATCAGAAAGGGAGTACATATCCCTAGGTTCTCAAGTCCTGCTTAACTGTGACTCCTACAGCAATGGCACCACAGATGTCCCCAGAAAGAGGGACCAGATGTTCCCCAGAAAGAAATCAGGTGTGTGGAATCAAGGGTCTTGTTGTGCACCCAGAGGACTTACAAAATGACCAAGGATGTTGCGACTTTATTGAGTTCAGTTTCCTTTTTCTCAAAGTGGTCCACAAAGGAGCAATCTGTACTGTTCAGGGAGAGAAGGCTGGAGTTCCCTGAAGCAAAAGGAGTTTCAGCAGCTGCTGGGATGGTCCCTCAGTCCCTTCCTTTACTCACAGGAACAGCTTCTCTGGTTCAACTGGCAGCAAATTCACCTATTTTCAAACTCCCCTGCGGTTGGCTCTCAACAAGTTTGACAGCACCATGAATCCTCAGCATGGAAGTGTGGTTCCTTAGAGAGCCAGGCCTGTCCAGGAAAAAAAGAGCAGGGGCTACTTTCAGGTAGTTGTCAGTTGGGTCGTCAAATTTGTTGCCGAAATCTCAGTCCTTGTCCCCAATGCCAATCCAATAATGAGGACATGGTTTTGAGTAAAAGGGAAAAGAAGGTTTACTGTTTTGCTAGCAAAGGAGAGAAACACAAGATACTCCTGACCTTGTCTTAATTTTTAACAAGTTTAAAAATTTTCAAACAAATAGAAAAAAACTTATAGAATAAGAATACAAAGAAAGTATTTTTGTACAACTGTACAATGTATGTTTTAAAATATATTATTATCAGAGTCAAAATTTTTAAAAATTAAAAAGCTTACAAAGTAAAACTTTAAAGTAAACTAAGAGTAATTATTGAAGAAATAAGAAGTGTTTAAAGTAAATTTAGTGTAGCTTAGTGTATTGTGTTTATAAAGTCTACAGCAGTGTAGTAACATTCTGGGCCTTTGCCTTCATTCACTCACTGACTTACCCAGAGCAATTTCCATCCCTAAAATCTCCATTCATGGTAAATACTCTGTACATATGTACCAGTTTTTAACTTTTTTTTACTGTATCTTTATAGTAACTTTTCTATGTTTAGATACAGAAATACTTACTATTATGTTACAATTGCCTACAGTAATATATTATATGGTTTTGTAGTCTGAGAGCTATACAATATTGCCTAGGTGTGTAATAAGATCTCAGTTTGTGCGAGTACATTCTATGATGTTCACAGAAAGATGAAATTGCCTAATGGTGCATTCCTTGGAAATAGCCCCATCATGAAGCAACACCTGACTATATTTTAAAATGGGTCTTTTTTATGATTACTCCTGGTGCAGACATGGAATACCACTACACAGAGGTGTACAACTATGAAAGTAGTTTATTACACTCACACTTTCTAGAATAGAAGGGCACAGAACTGCATGCAGGGAGCAATAAGACAAGAGTGCCAAGGAGTATCCTTAAACATGCTGGTGAGGAACTGAGAGAAAAAGTGAGGAGCCCCAGGTAAACATATTTATTCAGAGTCAAGGAATACACTAGCAAAAGAGTATTTGGATATCACTAGGTCACAGCCAGGGGAGGAAAAGACAGAGAACTTATAGCAGGGCCAGCGTTGAGCACACTGGTGCATCTAGTCACTGGGTGGGGTACTTACAAGCTGTTTGTGGGGATATTGAGGTAGTAGGAAAATATGAAGTTTTTCATAACACAGGCTATAACACAGGCTGCCAGCTAAGCACTTTCTGTTGGCAGCACTCCCGGTAGTGGGGGGAGCTAAATCCTGCATTCCTGAAAAGGGTTTTCTGGGTTTTATGTCACAGTGTGTACCAGAGTCCAACCTTGTGCTGCTTGGATCCATGCTTTGTTTAAATTCTGCAAGCAACTACTTCAGAATTCCAGTGAGTATCTATCTCTTCCTGGGGGTAATCTTTAAAAAGTAAGGAAAATTAAATGAACCATATCCCCCATCACTATAGCAGGCTTAGCCTAAAATTGATACTAATAATAACTCTTAGATGCTCTCTATTCTAAATTCCTCTCACCCTAAGCTGGTATGCTGCCAATCCCTTTGATTTGTCTAGCAGTATAATCTCAATCTTTATTCCAAAATCTTCTTGCCTTCTCATCATGAAACAAGATGTCAGCCATAGATTATTGTTCAACTGAATTTTGGCTATGTCCCTTGGTGGAAATATTCTCATTTGAAAAACAACACTCTAAAACCTCTGAGCCTAGAGTTGCTGAGATAAAAATTCCCCCAGTGGATCATTGAGAATGATAGCAGCTAAAGCCAATACTATGTCTACTCTTGATCTTACTCATATAGTCAGCTTGTTGGGGACCATATAAAACTCAAAAGTATTACCTTAAACAGGTATTTCCTTCAACAGCCTGTGGCATCTTCCATCATGCTGCTTCTAGTAGTGTAGTGTGGGATATAAGCAGGGAATCCTATAGTAACGTGTATTCTTCTGTACATATTTTGATATATAGACACATGCTATTACATGCTGTTAAAGCAAACATTTTATAAGACTTAAGGTACTGACACAACTAAGCCCCTATAGACTGGAATAGTAAACCCATGGCAATATTATTTATATACACACAAAGTCAATGCTGGTGAGGATTGTCAATGCTGGTGAGGATTGATGACTCAAGAGATGGCATCATACTGGAAACTCAGCATTGGTGTCTATTAAAGGCAGACTGAGTGTTCAGGAACAGCAGTTGGTAATTCAGCCATGGTAAGTTGTAGCCCATGTAGTCAGGCCTGTGCCTACCAACCTCCATCCTGGCTATAATCACAAATTCACTTGTGTACCCCGTGTACCTTCACTGTGAGGGAAGACCCCAATGACAGAGGATAACTGTTGTTAACTAGACACGATTTTGATCTATCTGGTTATTTAGTGTCTTTTCTCTGTTAGATGCTTTCTGATGGGTGTTATCCAAAGATCTTCCTATTTCTTGTTCACTCCCATAGACCTCTTATACATCTCTATCTTGGACTTCCTTGTCCCCAATCTACCATTTTTTTCTGTTTAATGTAACTGGCCAGCTACCCAAGCTATTCACCTTTGATCCAGAGATCACGTATATTTTAAACTTGAGCTATTTCTCTTGCTACACAAGTGGATGACCAGGAACACCTCTGAAAGACCTTCCCCTTAGAAAGATATTCTATGCCTACCGAAAGTAATTCTTCCCATGACCTGGCTCTGCTAAACTCTATAAAACCCGACCTTCATGATGACCCCCTGCCATTCCCCCACCCACAAAGATGTGCTGAATAAAGCATTGCTGATCCATGAGGTCTCCCTCCATTTTCGTTTTCTTTTGGTGTTTTCCTTGATGTGCTTTCAACCCATGTAGACATGAGCTGAGGGAGAGATCAGTAGTGGCTGCCATGCAGTTTGCTTGAGCTCAATATTAAATGTACTATCGTCATCTTATGAAGGATAGTTGCTGACTTGCCTGTCTTTATAACAATGGTTGATTTGACAAAATCCAGTGTCTGAAGGATAATTGTGGTCAGTGTTATTTGATACCTCCAATGCTAAGCACACCATCTGTTCCAAGACTTTGTAGCAAGGCCAGGAGCTGTTTTAAAAAGGTATGTAATTTTCTGTTGCATTGTCTGTGGTTCTCCCAAAACTTTACAACTCTGCATTGTGACTCTCTCCTTGGAACTTTCCATAAACTCCACACATCCGTAGATTACATATTGTGTTATTTCTCATTATTGATATATTATGGCACTACCACTCATATGTAGAAAAATCAACTGTAATTTTTCTGAGTTTATGTTATTATAGTATCTTAAACATAAATGTGCGATTTTTATTTTCCTGTTTAATCTCCTTATTCAAACTTTTCCGTAATTAACCTGATTTATGGGAAAGTAGAGGAAGTTAAAAAGCAAACAGAATCATTAAAGATAATAGACTACAGATTAGAGGAGGGAATATTCACTTACTTCTGAGGATATTATAAAGTGAATAATGACCCCCCAAAAAAAGGTATTCACATTCTAATCCTTAAGCTGATGAATTTACCATATATTAAACAAACAAAAGAATATTTGGGGGCTGGGTTGTGGCTCAGTGGTAGAGCGCTTGCCTAGCACATGCGAGGCCCTGGGTTCGATCCTCAGCACCACATAAAAAGAAAGAAAGAAAGAAAGAAACACCAATTTAAAAAAAAAAAAAGAATATTTTGCAGATGTAATTAAGGGTTTAGATGAGCAGTAAGTGCAGTTATATGTGTTTTTATAGGATAGAGAGAGAAGAAAAACTACACATACCCAAAAGTAGAAAAGGCAATAATGTGACTATAGAGACAGAGACAGAAGTGATACACCACAAGCTAAAGGAATATCATCAGTCTCCAAATGCTGGCAGAAGCTGAAAGAGATAAGCAATAGATTCTCCCCTGAGCTTCTGCAGAGAACATGGTCCCACCAACACCTGGATTTTGACCTAGTAAAAATTATTTCATATTTCTAGCCTTTAGAGCTACAACAGAATAAACTTCTATTGTTTTCAGCCACCAATGTTGTGGTAATTTGTTACAGGAAATAAACAGAAATAGAAACAATAAAGAAAAGTGTTATGGGGTGTGTAGAGTTGAAAACTAGTACATAAACTTACCTATATGGTGATTGTAAAAAGAAATAAGGGTAGAGAAGATGAGTATTACAGAAGAAGAATAAAGGTAGCAGGAAAAAAATTTTAAGGAAGTTATACAAGGGGAAAAAAACAGTTCACTTAGATAAGAATATGCACTACTTCAAAGGTAACGATACAACTTTGCAAAGATCTTGAATGGCAGCCTAAGAAGTTTGAACTTTACTATGTAGACAGTCCTCTGTTGCCTGTAAGGTCTGGGTGTGCATGTGTGTGATTACAATGGAGAGATCTGGAGAAAATAACGTAAGTCCTTTGGGCTTCTGTCACATACTCTGTATTTATTTATCTCCTTCTACCATAGGTGGAAATGATAGTTTCCCCAGAACCTAGCAAAATGTTTGACATACATCTTTGATAAATGGTAAAAAAAAAAAAGTGAATGAAGAACGCTGTGTATTTATTGTTTTAGTCTTACTAAGCATCGTATTTTGGAGCAGAAAAGAATACCAGACTGAACTTGAATCCCTTTTATTCCTAAATGCCCTGATTATTAAAGTGATTTTACTATAAAAAATATTGAAAGTTTAATCTGGGATCCAATGTGATTATCCATAGGGTATACTCAAGAACTAGATGGCAATTCTAGCCAAATCTATTCAATTAGTGGTAGCTGTCTGTAAGGATTGTGCCATAACAGACTAGCAATGTTTGCTAAAGGGCTGTATTGAAGAGTTCACCCAAATGATTTGTGCTTGCTATTCCATTCTTGCTCCAGAAATTAGTCACTTGGTTTCTTTAAAAAGTTTTAATTTTTACATATTCTTGTGTGAAGTACAGAAAGAGCATTTCCATTTAAATGGAGATGTCCATTAGTTGAGCATAGTTAATCAAAGAATGCTACATTCAAGTAAAAAGAAGTCAAAGGTTGGGGCAGAGAAGACAGAAGGCTGATCTTATTTTTCCATTCTATGATTTCATAGTACCAACTATCTTAGCTGGAAAGGCAGGACAGATTGTAGTCTGTACCTGTCTCCAAAATCCAGCCCGTTTTACGAATGGACCAACTCTTTGTATGGAGCAACATACTCGAAATGGGTCTGAAAGGAAAATCAACACATTGATCTGTGAAAACCTAGAGGGGAAAAATGGAACTTTCGAAGTAACTAAATTCCAACGTTTACACTGAAAGTTTTGAGTAAGGACCCAGAAAGAGGTGAAACATCAGTAACTAGAAATGAGGTCAAGGCTGAAGTGGACCACAATCTTGTATGACAATATATAGCACGCACACTTTAGGTACCAAAAATATGTGCTTGTTAAATGTTTAAAGTGTAGTTCGTGAAACAAAACACAAATGCAAATAGTATCATACAAGCTTTATTGTTATCCAGTTGCTGCTGTTGTGGCGAAGTTATGGTAGAGTAAACATTCGCGTGGGTGCAAGATGTTTACAGTCCTAAACCGGATGGTAAGGAGAGGAGTTGCAGACGCAGGGTGGGTAGCTCTCCTAAAGACCTTAAATCGCTCCCGGACCTTGAAAGTGCTACCAGCATAGGTCCACCTGAAAACTACTAGATGCATACCATTTTTTTCTGTAAACGGATGCAGAATAACGCAGAGGAGCCACGCTTCCACGTGTTACTTAACCCCGCCCAATCTCAGTGACTCCGAATCCTCTAGCGTCAACCAAAGCCAGGTACTGATCAAGTGCCACCGAGCTCTCTTTAACCTTATCTTCACGTGCCTAGAGCAGGCGTGGTTGCGTAACTAGTAACTACTGTCGTTTTTATCTTTATCTACCTTGGATGCCTAGAATCTAGATCAGGGTCTTTTCCCCGGCTTCCACTGTCAAAAAGTCATTTTACAAAAAGCAGAAGTTGCAATTTGGGTACAAAAATTGCTCCTCCCTTTAGTTACCAGACTTACTCTCTGAGCCTGCGCATCAAGTCTTGACAGATATAAAAAATAAAACGGTATATTTTAGAGAACATTTACAGTCTGACAACTGAGTCACATGACAGAGTCACTTAAAGATAGAACTTTCTATGTTCCATATGTTGGGCTTCATAAGACATAGAAGATGGTTCGTTTTCCCATGCAAGTGAAAATATCATTTTTATCTAGTAACAGGACCTGTAGTGACGCGGCGCATGCGCACGGCGGTGGCTACAACGCACGCGAGATTACCCAGCAGCTTTGCGCGGTCTGGCTGTCTTGGGAGAGGTTTCTGGGGCTTGCCGCCATGGGGAAGGTGAATGTGGCTAAGTTGCGTTACATGAGCCGGGATGACTTCAGGGTCTTGACCGCGGTAAGAAACGCGTTTCACCTTCTCCCTTGTCTCTCCACAACATGCGTCCTTCTTCCTGTTCCTTTAGGTTTGTTGGGAACTGAGTGGGCGCCCTCGGGTCCTTGGGACTTAGCAGAGACTGGGTAGGGGGAACAGAGTACCATGGAATCGGACTTTTAAAAAAGCTTTTCTTGGGCTGGGGATGTGGCTAAAGCAGTAACGCACTCGCCTGCTTTTCTTAAGGTGCTTATCTTTCGCTAAATAGAGCAGAAGCCCCCCTCTTCTAATTTTTTCTTTCCTGTCCCCTTCTTGAGCTCGAGACACTTGCATCTCTGGCTTGGGAAACTTTTCTGATTGTTGGCATCCGACCCAGCTGAGAAAGGTTTAAGTCCTCTCCTGAAAGGATTCGTTAGACTTAGAGCATTGTCTTTCCCACTCACAGACTCAGTCACAAAGCGTTCCTTATAGTTAATTCAGAAAACATTTGTCAAATTTTTAGTAGCAATTTTAGGATACAAAACAGACAAGAACGGAAGGATATACTCTTCATCATCAAGTAAATGAATAAATAAGCAAGATAACATCAGATAATAAATACTATGAAGATGACAAAGGATAACAAAATGCAGCTGGTGGAAGCTGGGGGCAAGTACAATCTGAAATGTTTTCCGGAAAGACAACTTGAATACAAGAATCTGTAACCGCCATCTATAAGGGTTTTTGTTCAAATTCGGCCTTTGGTAGGCATTGAACAGAGTAGTGTGGCAGGAGCCACTGAATGTTTTTTAATCAGAGTGATAAAATGTGATTTTATTATTAGTCTTATGACACAAAGATCAATACATAGATCTCGGCATTTGCAGAATAAATTAGTGTATTGATTTAGGATCCATTATCTTTTGGTAGGAATAAGCACCATGATAAGGGTTCTATATTGTAATTATGTATTAGAATGTGATGTGACTCACTGATTCTTGTATTATTTTAAGGCTTCATGTTTTGGGTTTTTGAAATTAGTCTTAAATAAGCAATACTTAAGGATTAGACTATCCAATGCAAGATCAGTATGAAAGTTGGGAGGCACCTTCCTTTCTCATGTAGATTCTTAAATTCCTCTGGGCTTTCTTTAAATACCTACTGTCACCTCTGAAAGATACCTTCTTTCTGCTTCTTCAGAACACATACTCATTTCTCAGTGCCTCTGACAGAAATAAGGGAGTCAAAGAGTGTTGGATGCTAGCAGCAGCAGGGACAAAGCATGGGAAAAGAGTAAAGTTTAAGTATGACTTTTTGTGGGTTACTGAAATTATGCCAGATTTATTTAGGTCTGCAGTATTTAAATTATTTTTTTAATCTCACCAAAGAGACCTAATCATTAAGGTAACATCTCAATCTCAGTTGAATCTTATCAGTGTTGTTACCTTTCCTTGACCTCCCCTTCCCCTTAATATCTTTGGTTCCTTCTGTATCAATTATGATTGTTTAACTCACCTTAACTTTCAGTATAAATTTTCCCCCAAATTCTGTCCCATAGTCCTCCTTTTTTTATCCATTTATCTCTTGCTGGTGATTGCATCCACCTCACAGGTTCATTTTTCATCTCTGGAGAATTTAAGTAATATTTCCCTCAGTTTAAGACTTCATTCCTAAGAATAGACCCTTAGTTTTCCTTTAAACATCTTCATTTGACTGTTCAAGGCAGTTTCATCAACTGTCTTCCTCCTTTCTTTAACTCCACCAAAAATATATCTAATTTTAAAGCTTTCTCTGTCTTCATCTCCAACTTCGATTCTTCATTCCTTTTACCCTCTCATCCATTTGCCAAGCTATGCCATAATGCCATACTATTTCCTAAAGGTCTTCCATTTCTTCCTTTCATTACCACTGCCATTTAACCTGTTCTGGTTGCTATTTCCTCTGAGCTGGAAAGCTATCTTAATTTTCCAGTCTATCTCCTCCAGTTTTTGCCCTCTAAACTACTTGCATATTCCTGCTAATTAAGGTCCCCAAAATAACTGTTCATGTATTTCCTGCGCCTAACCATTTTCAAGAGTTTCCTTCTTTCCTCAGTATAAAATATAAAACTCTAGGGTAAAATGTTTTCTCTCATATGAGGAAGCTAGAGACAAAAGAAGGAATGAAAAAAAGCGGTGGGGGTGGGGAATTTGTGAAAATAGAAGGGAGATAGTAGAGTATAAAGTGGGGACAGGAAGAGGGAGGAGGGGAGAGAAAAGGAAAGTTAATTATATTATGCTATATGCATGTATGAGTATATCACAATGCATCCCAATTGTTTATGTAACTATAGTGCGCTGAAGAATTAATAGAAGACCAATAGAGGAAAGCGAGTGGGGGAGGGAAATAGAATTACTGGGAATTGAATGGAGAAAACTATTATATGCTTTTATGAATATGTCAAAATGAACCCCACCATTATGTGTAATTATAATGCACATATTACATATATGTTTGTGTGTATGCGTATATATGTTCTGTTCTTTTCTCCTCCACCCCACCTCCTCCTCCTCCTCCTCTTCCTCTCTTTTCTTGGTCTACATTTCAGGGCCCTCTGTATTTTAGCATTTTCTAGCCTTATTTGCATGAACTCCACAATTCATTGTACAAGCTTTGTTTATTTCTGCTATCCTGCTGTCTGCTTTCTCTTATGCCCTCAAAGTCAATTTCAAGTATTCCTTCCTTAAAAGTGATCCCTCAGCTAGAACTATTCTCAATCTGCCCCAAGCTGCTACTTTTGAGTCACCAGGGGTAAATAGTACTTTTCTATTCCTTTTATTCTCTATGTTGCATAATACAATGCCTACATCTTATACTATACTACTACAAGTATTTTGGTATTTGCTATGTGTCATTAACTTTGTCCAGCACTCACAATTCCTGTCCATAAAGCAAAGTACGGTAAAAGTGAATATCAGTGATTACTGTGTATGTCAAGTTGTAATTGAAAATATTAAGAAAAGAGAATAATAATGTAGAATTACAGTTATGTGATACATGACAACATTCAGTCAACCATAGACCACTTGTATGCTATCCCATAAGATTATATCACCTATTGACATCAAAACTGTCTTTGTGAAAGTATGTTCTATCATGTTTGCACAAGGAGAAAATTGCCTAATCAGACATTTCTCAGAATGTATGCTTATTATTAAACTATGTGACACCTAACTGTAGCTGGAGAACTGTGTGGTCAGGAGAATTTCAAGAAGTTAATTTCTTAGCAAGGTTTTGATATTCAAGACTTGGTGATGATTATAATTTCATAACATTTCCTTTAATTTCAGGTTGAAATGGGTATGAAGAACCATGAAATAGTTCCCTGCAGTTTGATTGCTTCTATAGCCAGCCTGAAACATGGTGGCTGTAATAAAGTTTTAAGAGAATTAGTGAAACATAAACTCATAGCTTGGGAGCGTACCAAAAGTAAGTATTTTGAGGCAACATTTGTGAATTTTCCAATAATTGGTTCCCCCAGAGCAAGTGTTTGAAAGGCAAGAAATGAGAATTGCCAGACAAGTAAAGCACTAGACTAAGAACTGATCATTCTTTTGTGACATATTCTGTTGGTCAGAAATAGTCACAGAACTGTGCAGATCAAAGGAAGTAGACAAAGAAGTAGCAAAATTATACTGCAGAAGAGCAAGTAGAATAGAGATACTATTGTTACCATTTTTGTAAATTCATTCTGCCACAGGACTCCAGAGCATTAGTTCTCAAACTTTTTGGTGAAGGATTTTTTTTTTTTTTTAACCTGTAATAAGGCAGATAACAGGTGTATACAAAAGTACAAATTATTGGTCAAATCAACATAAAAATTTCTGAGCTCAAAACATTTATCTTTTTATAGATGCTTACAGACTGTTGTCTGTATATGGGGCACACTTTGAGTAACTGCACAGTAGAGAAAAAATGAAAATTACAGAAAAAAAATTAAACTTATAAATCTAGATAGTTTATCTTATTCCAACTAAAGCTTCCTAACTTTAAGTTTCTTCTTAAGACTTGAACTGATGTGACTTATTAATACAATGCAACTAAAATATAATCTTTCTCATTTGATGTTTTTGTCTAGCTGTCCAGGGCTATCGATTGACAAATGCAGGCTATGATTATCTAGCTTTGAAAACACTTTCCTCCAGACAGGTAGTTGAGTCTGTTGGAAACCAGATGGGTGTTGGCAAAGAATCAGGTAAGTGCTAATTGTACTGATAACAGCTTTTTTTTTTCTTTAGTCTATATTTTCCCTTGAGAAACATTTCTTTTTCATGTTTCCATATTTTCCAACAAAATAGTAAATTGTAAAGTTGGTTAGGAGCAGTGCAGATTAGAAACATCCTTAGTTTGGTTTAGTTATTGTTATTTCCATAGGTCTTTCTCTGAAAAGTCATTTGAAGAATTAATTTTTCTCTAATGACTCAAATCTTTGGCACATATTTTATTTGCTCTTATTTTGTATTTGATAAATTGTACATTTACATCAGTTAAAAATATGTACCACATAGATGTAGTAGAAGACAATTAACATCTGAAACCATAAACTTATTTTTCCATCGCAAAATTCTGACCATTAAAGGAACGATGAGTATGTGTAAAATGCAGGCAAAAAAAAAGCATTCTAAGATAGCATTGAACAAATACTTGTGTGTTTATTTATTTTGTATGTGGAAGACAGGAATAAAAAGATGATTTTTTTCATAGCATACCCTCTTATTACCATTATTTTACCCTATGTAGTTTATTCTAGTTCCATTATTTGTCTAAATTGTGGGAGCAGAATTAAACTTGGAGCGAGCCAGATGCAGTGGCACACGCTTGTAATCCAAGCCACTTGGGAGGCTGAGGCAGGAGGATCATGAGTTCAAAGCCAGACTCAGCAACATAATGAGGCCTTAAACAACTCAGCAAGACCCTCTCTCTAAATAAAATATAAAAAAAGGCTGGAGATGTTGGTTAGTGGTTACGCGCCTCTGGATTCAATCCCTGGTACCAAAATTTAAAGAAAACAAAAATTAGAAGTAAAGGAATTATTAGGAAATCTCCACCAAAGAAGGTTCATATGATTTGTATGTCCTCTCTATATCTAGATTATGGTATATATTTAAAAGTGATATAAGATTACTAAATACAGTCTGTGTGTGTAATATATAAACAGAAGTAATGAAATACTTTGGAGGCAGGGGAATGTGGCTCAGTGTTAGAACACTTACCTAGCATGCACAAGGCCCTGGGTTCAATCCCAGCACCGCAAATAAATAAATAAATAAATTGATAGATAAACTTTGGGGCAGGCTTCCCATTAACTCTTAAAAAGTGTTCATTTTTTGATTTTTAAGAAATTTATTGCTTGGCAAAATAATGAATGTACAAAAGAGAATACAATAAAAACTAATCTTACTCCTAACTCAAGTCTTTGTCTCCTATTATTGTAACCTGAAGCTAACACACTTAGTTAACCCTCTAGAAATGTTCTGTATAAATACCAGTATATTATATGTATTAAAAATAATATGTATATACATTCACATACCAATTTTAATCACAAATGACAGCAAACGGTATTATTTCACATATTGATTTAAGTTACTTTCATTTTTGTGAGTAGTAATATAATTAACACCCTTATATAGATGCCTCTATATGTATATACAAATAAATTTGTAAATATATTCTTGAAATTGAATTATCAGGGCATTTATTAGCTTGCTAGGGCTTCTTCTATAGCTAAATACAATAGGTAGCTTAAATGGGAATTTATTTTCTCACAGTTTTGAAGGCTAGAAGTCTAAGATCAGTGTTTGGTTTCTCCTAAAACCTCACGGTAGCTTGCAAATACAAGCCTTCTTGCTGTGTCTTCTCATGGCTTTTGTTCTGTCCTTTACATCTCATCCTCTTCTGATATGGTCACCAGTTCTAATAGATGAGGACCCCACTCTTATGACTTCATTTAACTTTAATTATCTCTTTAAATGCCCTATGCCCAGATAGTTACATTGGAGGTTATGATTTCAACAAAGGAATTTTGGAGAGTACACAACTCAGTCCATAACAGGGCAAAAGGCATTGAAAATTAATAGGCATTTAAATTTGTGTATTATCAAATTTTCCTCCAAAAAGCTTGTACCAATTTATACTCTATTCAACAGTGTATAACAGAGCCTATTTCTTAACAGAAATAAGTTAAATTACCTCATGAATAATTAGAACATGCTCTAAATGTCAACATTGCAAATAGCAAGTTGTTTGATAGTTGATAAAACTATTAGGTCTTTATTATAGGATTGTATTCTCACACAATTGAAGAATTGAAGTTTATATTTTTGAAAGGGAAGATATTAAGTAACTTCTACAAGGGGACATTTAAGGAACAATTAAATGTTTCCCCACTACATTGATTGTTCTGACATAGGGTAGATATGGGCATTGAGCATCTTTGAAAACAATCACCTTTAATACATTGCATCTCTGCTTTCTTTTGTAGTAGATATGAATATATGTTGGCTTGTCATTTTGTATTATATAGTAAAATGGTGAATGCATGGTCATGAAAAGTTTTGTCAAGTAAGTTACTACTTAGTGACAAGTGATAGATGTAAATAGATAAGTTACTACTAAGGGGAAAGATGACATACAAATAAAGTCAGGTAAAGTTAGAATTATTTTATCTTATTGCAATAAAAGTAATAAGATATTATTTTTAAATCTGGGTCTAGATATTTACATTGTTGCAAATGAAGAAGGACAGCAGTTTGCATTAAAGCTTCACAGACTAGGAAGAACCTCTTTTCGAAATCTGAAAAACAAGCGGGATTACCATAAACACAGGCATAATGTTTCTTGGCTGTATTTATCTCGTCTCTCTGCCATGAAAGAATTTGCCTACATGAAGGTAATTTCTAGATGATTTTATATTTTTTAACCAAATAATATAAAGACCTTAATGGTAAGCATTTCATTAACCTCAAACTCCATTTCTATAGAAAGTCACTTCTAACTTTGTTGCTTGTTATTTTTCTAGTGATTTCCTCCTAGTAAAGGTACTTTTAATTGTTGTTAATGCAAATTTGTATGTGTTTAATATATCTGTTCAACATATAGCTATCTATATATTTATCTGTTTTTAATTGAAAACATCAGATAATTACCATTGAAACCAAAACCAAGTTAACTAGTATTTTTTTAACATAAAAAGGGATGTTTACAAAATCTTTAATTTTTAATCTTTCACTTTCAAAAGCTCAGCATATTCATTAAATATCTTTAATAATACTCAAATATCTTCAATAACTAAACAGAAAATGAGATGGGTTTTATTATTTTTTTCAATAGAGACATTTTCCCAAAACTGTATTAGTGTTTTTTCAGAGTATTTATTTATTTTATTTTATTTTTTTATTAAAGGTACAGAAGTGGAACTTGTTTGCACATAATATAAATAACACTCCTTAAATGCACTAGTATTTTCCTAAAAGGGAAAGAATAAGACATAAAGATTAAGCTATAGGTTGAGAGTTACACTAAATCACAAGTTCTGTGCAAATATTGATAATCCTTAAGGTTATCATTTCTGTTAAACTGCCAAAGCGTGTTCAAAATGATCTGCATTTGGAAAATAACTTTAAAAACAAGCAGAAGTCTCTAGTGAGTTGGAAGTAATTTAAATCCTGTCTATCAAAGGTGGGAGGTAGAATAGACAATCTTTCAAAATTAAGTACTGGTGTCGGGGTGGGGTAACAGTGGATACTAAAGGGAATAACTAGTATAGTCTGTGGTGTGTTAAAGTTGGTACTGTAACACACACAGAAAATGAAGAACACATTTTTAAAAACAAATCATATGATAAATTTAGAGAAAATTTGGTAGAATAGAATAATTGATGAAAGTGTTCTCATGAAGTGATTAGGAGTTAGATTCATAAAACTTAGATATGATTTGACTATGAGAAGACAATGGATTAATGAGTATTTGAAAACCAGAAAAAGGTGTTCAAACTGAAGTCAATATTTATATGTCCATTGAAGATTTTTTAAAATGGAGCATTGGTGTAAGCATCTTGATTTGGTGTTAATTCATAGAATGAGTTAGGTTCGGTGGCAAGAGAGAGAATTCTAGCAGAGTAATCTGGCATAAATGACAAAGATTTGCTTAGAAATGTTCCCTTTTAAATGCCAGAGAGCACAGATGTATTTTGAAAGAAGTAACAGGACTTTGATAGAAGAAATTATGCATAGGGGAAAATAGATGTGTGAATGATTTGGAGTAACATTTGATTCAGATGACTACAGTCTACATATTTGTTACATATATAAATAGATTTTTATTGCATATTGTGCTCTGGAAAAAAAAGTTTAGTGATCTGTAAACCAAGATGCCTGACCTTTAGAATGCATTATTTCCTAATAAGCTAGATGACAGAGCATGTCCTATATCACAATTTGTTTTCATTGAAATATTTTAAGCACATGTTGACAAATAGTAGAGACAAAATAGGGAAATGTCTTAATAGACCATGAGCTTCTTGAGAGCCAAATTTTTACTATCATTTTTATAACCCTAGCACAGTGCATGATATTTAGTAAACATTGATTTTAAGAGGAAAAGCTAATACAAAAAGACCTCTTCGTTAATGTATTTGTTTGCTATGTTTTAGGCATTATATGAGAGAAAATTTCCAGTTCCAAAACCAATTGATTATAATCGCCATGCAGTGGTCATGGAGCTCATAAATGGTTATCCTCTGTAAGTATTCATCATTCTTGAAATCATAGGTCCTAATAAATGAGTTCAAAGTTCAGTTATTTTTTTAATTAGTGAAATACTGCTTTTGGGAAATTAGAAATTGACTTGAAGGAGTAGACTCTAAGACAAGTTGAAAACTCAATTTCATTCTGACATTTTGGTTTTGTAATCTCTGATTCATTCAGTATGTCTGTTATGTGACAGGTACTTATAACTCAGCCATGAACAAAATAAAATTCCTGCCTTTGTGGAACTTATATTCTGATGGAAGAAGACATACAATAAGTAACTAAACAAGGAAATATATATGGGGCATATCAGTAAACTGTGGATAAAAATAAGAAGGATAAAAGGAATAGAAATACTAAGGTGGGAATAAAGAATTGCTATCATACATAGGGCCATCAGGAAGAGTCTCATTAATAAGGTGAAACCTGGGTACAGAAACTTGGAGAGGATATCATGCATTTATCTAAGAATGTTATAGACATGTTTGCAGCCATGCCTGGAGTGAGAACAGGGCAGTGCAACAGAGGCAAGTAACTAAGAGAGGTGGGAGCATTTTAAGGAGTAACATCAGATAGGTGAGCAAGCGGCTAGTTAACTTAGGATTTGTAGACCCTTGTAAGGGATTTTTAATTTTTATTTAGATAGGATGCCATTGCAGTGTTTTGAGCAGAGAAGAAATGTGATCACTCTGGCTACTCTGTATTAAAAGTATACTTAACAAAACACAAAAACATATTAGAAAAATAAATTAGAAGACATAATTTAGGCAAGAAGTGATAGTAGCTCTGCTTAGTGATAATCATGAAAGTGATTAAAAGTGGTCAGATTCTGTATATGTTTTGCAGGGAGAACCAACATGACTTGTTTCAGGTTGAATTTGGATGTGAAGGAAGCAAGGAGTCAATGATTACAGCAAGTTTTTTGGCCTGAGTACTGATTAATGAGGAAAACCTGAATATCATGGTGCCCCAAGTAAAAAAAAAAAAAAAAAGTATTTCAAGGAGGAGAAAGAAGTTGACTAATTAGAAATGATGACAACTAGGAACTTGAACTTAGAATTTGGACACTGAAATTTTGATAAGAGCTACTTATTGGAATGAAGTAGATGCTAGTTTGTTTGAAGTGGGTTCATTAGAAAGTGGGAGGAAAGCCGGGGACAGTGGTGCACACCTATAATCCCAGCAGCTAGGAGGTTGAGGCAGGAGAATCTCAAGTTCAAAGCCAGCCTCAGCAACTTAGCAAGGCCCTAAGCAACTTGGTCAGACCCTGTCTCTAAATAAAAATGTAAAAGAAGGGCTGATGATATGGCTCAGTGGTAAGTGGCCCTGGACACTAAAAAGGAAGGGGGGGAAAAGGAATTGAAAAAGTCTCATGTAAAAAGAATTTGGCTCTAAGGAATGTCCAAAGAAAGGAGGTTGTCATGGAAAGAGCATATGGAATTGAAGTAGGCTGTGGCTTTTTGTTTTAATAGCTGGAACATATTGTACCTGATCTTGGAATGATCAGATAATCTTAAAAACTAGGAAGATAGGGAATGGAAATAATATATATGTACACACACTTTAATAATTAATTTCATTAAAATCATGAATGTATACAAATAACCTGTTATTGTTACTTCAGATGTCAGATACACCATGTTGAAGATCCTGCATCAGTATATGATGAAGCTATGGAATTAATTGTGAAACTTGCAAATCATGGACTGATTCATGGAGATTTCAATGAATTCAATCTCATATTGGATAAAGATGACCATATTACCATGATTGATTTTCCACAAATGGTATCAACTTCTCATCCCAATGCTGAATGGTATGTTCTGAAATTGATTATACAGAAGGATGTGTTTGTGCATGAATGAAATTATTTTTTATGTATAATTTTCCAATTTTGGAACACTATTATTTAGGTCAATAACTGGTTTGAAATGGCTGGTTATATTGATACAAAAAAGATAACAAACATTAGAAAGATAAATAGATTCCTATTTATTGAAGGTTATTCAACTACTAGAATTTTCCCCATAAGATAATCTCTTTTATTTCTTAGTATTTTGAAGGGAAAAATGTGCTTTGATCCAGTTTTCAAATCCTATTCTTAAAACTTATGTACATATTGGAAAGCTAAAGAAATTGAGGCTTTTATGTATATAAACTACAATGAAGTAATTGTAATTTGACAGATATTCAAGTTAGATTTTCTTAGCCATGAAAACTTTTGTTCAAACAGACTTTTTAGGAGCAGTTTTTTAAACATAAAAGACTACTCAGAAGAAATAGAGACATACATGAAGGGGGGAACCCTAGAACCACCACGTAACTTTTTTAACTTTCCCCTTTTCTCTCTCCTGTGGTTAGCTTCAAGAGAACTTCACCAAACATAACTCAATAATGTTGGACAGCCCTAAGTAAAAGTTGTAGTTTTGAACTGGACTCAATTACCAGACCAATAATAATTATCTCTTATGTCATTTTTAGCTTTTGTTGGAATTCATATAATATTTCTTCCCTGGCACAAGGCAGAATCAATTTAAATGCTGCAATAATCATATTCTTTATATTACCTAACCATCTAAAAAGCCAGCCAAGTTGTGAAATATGACCTTTTCCTTTATTTACATGTATTTCATGATGCAGTTCAGTGTAATCTAATTAAGGTTAAGTGTGTTTTTTCTCTTCTGTTCCAAGTTTTATGAGAAACATCTTTTTCATAAAATAATTGCTGGTACCACTTATGTAGTAGGGTATATTCATTTTTTGCAAAGTTTGAGCTTGAAGCAGTTTACGTTAAGTGAAGCTTATCTTCCTCCTGGTTTCCATTAGAAAATGTCTATACATATGCTAGAGGAAGAAGTATCATTTAAAAAATATTTCCAAGAAAACAATACTAGAAGATTAATGGCTTACATTTGGATGGTCAGTACTCTTTGGTTATTAACTAAACCATTTTTATTATATGGAATAGCATATAGTCATACAATAAAGGAACATGTGGGAACCACCATTTAGAGAAGGAATTGATGACTATGTTCTAAGTTTAAGCTGCATTATTTTTTAGGGAGACATTGTGATTTAATTCAAATTTTTATGGAAGAATACTGGGGCAAAGGACTTGGGCTAAGTACTAGAGATTTCAGTATAAATAAGTCCAGTTTCTGCTTTTGAAAAATTTATTGTCTATTGGGTGAAATGTGAACATGTATAAAATGATAACTTAAAAATTTATTAAGGTTTTACCTAGGATACCCTGACAGCAAGTAATAGTGGCATTGTCTTCCTACTCCGAGACTTCATTGTTCTCAAAATAACTTAGTTAATCCCTAGGTCCTTGATCCACTTTGAGTTTAGTGCATGGTGAGAGAGAGGGGTTTAATTTCATTTTGTTGCATATGGATTTCCAGTTTTCCCAGCACCATTTGTTGGGGAGGCTATCTTTTCTCCAATGCATGTTTTTGGCTCCTTTGTCTAACAGAAGATAATTGTAATGTTGTGGGTTAGTCTCTGTGTCCTCTATTCTGTATCGTTGGTCTACCAGTCTGTTTTGGTGCCAGTACCATGCTGTTTTTGTTACTATTGCTCTGTAGTATAGTTTAAATGTCTGGTATAGTGATGCCACGTGCTTTGCTCTTCCTGCTAAGGATTGCTTTAGCTATTCTGGGTCTTTTATTTTTCCAGATGAATTTCATGATTGCTTTCTCTCTTTCTATGAGGAATGCCATTGGGATTTTGATCAGAATGGCATTAAATATGATAGTACTTTTGGTAGTATGGTCATTTTGATAATATTAATTCTGCCTATCCAAGAGCAAGGTAGATCTTTCCATCTTCTGAGGTCTAGTTTTCATTATATAGATTTTTCACCTCTTTCATTGATTCCCAAGTTTTTTTTGTTATTGTTGTTTTGGTTTGTTTGTTTGTTTGTTTTTTGAGGCTATTGTAAATTGGGTAGTTTTCCTCGTTTCCCTTTCTGAGGATTTGTCACTGATATACAGAAATGCCTTTGACTAATGGGTGTTGACTTTATATCCTGTTACTTTGCTGAATTCATTTACTAGTTCTAGAAGTTTTCTGGTGGAGCTTTTTGGGTCTTCTAGGTATAGAATCATTTCGTCAGCAGATAGTGCTAATTGAAGTTGTTCTTTTCTTATGTGTATCCCTTTAATTTCTTTCATCTGTCTAATTGCTCTGGCCAGTGTTTCAAGAACTATGTTCAATAGAAGTGGTAAAAGAGGGCATCCCTGGTGTCCAATAGAAGAACGAGTAGGCCCTAATCTTCATCATGTGGGATTAGGTTCCATTTTCCTTAATAAGGCTTCTATAGCACAAGAATTAAAACCAAGAATCAATAAATGGGATGGACTCAAACTAAAAAGTTTCTTCTCAGCAAAAGAAACGGTCTATGAGGTGAATTGAGAGCCTACATCTTGGGAGCCAATTTTTACCCCTCACACATCAGATAGAGCACTAATCTCTAGGGTATATAAAGAACTCAAAAAGCTAAGCACCAAAAAACCAAATAGCCCATTCAGTAAATGGGCCAAGGACATGAACAGACACTTCTCAGAAGGAGATATACAATCAGTTAACAAATATATGAAAAAATGTTCATCATCTCTCACAATTAGAGAAATGCAAATCAAAACTACTCTAAGATATCATCTCAGTCCAGTCAGAATGGCAGCTATTATGAAGACAAACAACAATGAATGTTGGCGAGGATATGGGGGAAAAGGCACACTCATACTATGCTGGTGGGACTGCAAATTGGTGCAACCAAAATGGAAAGCAGTATGGAAAATCCTTGGAAAATTGGGAATGGAACCACCATTTGACCTCTCATGGGTCTATACCCAAAGGACTTAAAAACAGCATACTATAGGGACACAGCCACATCATTGTTTATAGCAGCACAATTCACAATAGCTCAACTGTGGAACCAACCTAGATGCCCCTTGGTAGATGAATGGATTAAAAAAATGTGACATATATACACAATGGAATACTACTCAGTAATGAAAGAGAATAAAATCATAGCATTTGCAAGTAAATGGATGGAGTTGGAGAATATAATACTAAGTGAAATTAGCCAATCCCAAACAAATGCCAAATGTTTTCTCTGATATAAGGTGACTGACCCATAATGGGTACGGAGGGGGAGCATGGAATAGACCAATAGGCAGAGGGGTGGGAGGGAAAAGGAAGGGGCAGGAGGTTAGCAATGATGGTGGAATGTGATAGATATCATTATCCAAAGTACATGTATGAAAACATGAATTGGTATGAACATATCTTATATTACAGAGATATGAAAAATTATGCTTTATATGTGTAATAAGAATGTAATGCATTCCACTGTCATGCATTTAAAAATAAAATCAATTAAAAAATAGTTAAGATCCAAGAAGATGGTCAATTCCATGTCATCCTGTCCTTAATTCTGCATTATCTGGAAATTGTCTAGAGAAGTGAATCAATTTTTGCAGCATACTGGTGACCAAAAAACAACCTAAACTGCTCTCAGTTCAGATTAACATGTCTTCAGATCATTATTTATAAGCTACAGCGTGATTTATCCCTTTGGGTATTACTATAGTTTAGCTAATGGATAGCAAAGATATATAAACTTAATTCAGTAGTCTCTAAACTTTTCCTTGAATCATTAATCTCTTTTTTTATCTTTAGCTTTCCCAGTTGGCAAGGGATTCTAGTGGGTATTGCTAATGGGTACATTACCAGACAGATCGGGGATTAAAGAGGATAAGTGGAAACCTCCCAACCTGTAGACCCATGGTCTTCTTCACTCATTAGTTCATGCTCAATCCCCCAACCCCCAATGTATCTTACTGCATATTAAGTAACAATGTGAGAAAACCCTGATTTTTCTAATCATAGGAACTGTATTGACAAGCTTATATCTCTAAAGAGTTCCTCCTATTTTCATTTTTTCAAATGTAATGTCACTGATTTATATTTCTTTCATGTAACATTTTTCTCCTTTATGCTTGGAGCACAAATATCATAACTAATGTTATTGACATTGGCTAATTAGGAAAATGGCAAGTGATGAGGCAATATAAAAAAGTGATTTTTTGCTTTTGCAGGTATTTCAACAGAGATGTTAAATGCATTAGAGATTTCTTCATGAAACGTTTTGGCTATGAAAGTGAACTTTACCCTGCCTTTAGTGATATCAGGTTTGTCCTCAACATGGCTTAAAATGCAATGCTAGGGTTCACTAAATATCTGATTTATGTAATTCTAAAGGTTAATACTTTAAAAGATGTCAAATAGTAATGTTTGACACTTTGTGTTTGCTTTTGAATTTCATTGCCCTACAGTATAACAATGGAACTTAAAAAATTGAAAATACCTGCCTTTGATCTATTAAGGCATTGCTTAAATTTTGAAATGGAATAGATATATAGTTTCTTACAAATTCAAGAACCTTTATTCTATTTTGAAGGCTGTGTGAATAACCTATTCATAAGAAATCTAACAAAATACTTTCTTAAATTTTTGTTTTTTCCTTTATTCAGAGTACAAACTGTCTTTAATTCACTCTTGAGACATAATCATGTACACTCTCTAAGTTTCCTCATTTGTTTTGTGTACTTAAGATATTCTTGATTTGGGATACCTTACATAAGTTAAAAGAAATCTTTAGCTGTTTTTGAAAGCTAATTTACTAAGTTAAATACCAGCTGAAGTTTTTGGTTTTGTGTTTTTTAAAGAATTGAACTATCCATCCATCCATCCATCTATCTATCTATCTATTTATTTATTTATTTATTATGGTGCAAAGGGTCAAATCCAGTGCCTCACCTGTGCTAGGCAAGCACTCTATCACTGAGCTACAACAGCAGTCCCCCAACTAAAATTTTTACAACTTTGTTATTAATATGTGTTGCTTTTTTCTTATTATATTTTATTCTTAAAGTGACACCATGTATCTTTTTTGTGTACTTAAGTAATTTAAGTATTATATTTTAGGCAAGGAAAAATATTGTAGACTATTGAACTCACTTGAATCATAGCTTATTAGAGGAGTTGATATTTATCCATCTCATCCCCCCCCCCCTTCAGTGTTTGACACTTTTTTTTTTTTCTTCGTAGGAGAGAGGATTCTCTTGATGTTGAGGTTTCTGCCAGTGGTTACACAAAGGAAATGCAGGCAGATGATGAGCTGCTACATCCAGTAGGTCCAGATGATGAAAATACTGAAACTGGGGAGGGATCTGATTTCTCATTTTCTGATGAAGAAGTATCAGAAAAAGCAGAGGATTGTAGGTCAGAAATTGAAAGGGAACAGAACTTTGAAGATGAATCAGGTGGCTGCTGTTGCAGCTTATCTGGAGAATCTGAACAAACAAAAAAAGACAGTTTGTCAGAGGAGAGTGCTGAGGCACACACACTTGAAATGACTGAATTCAGTCAAGCTTTGGAAGAAATAAATGGATGGGAATGTGAACACAAGTCAGTAACTGAATTTTCTGAGGAGAAGAACCAAAATGATATCAAGCAAGATGGTCAGACAGGTCAAGAAGAAATTCCTGCTGGCTCTGAAGAGTATGAAGATGAATGCCCTCATCTGATTGCTTTGTCATCATTAAACAAAGATTTCATGCCTTTCAGGTATATATTTTTGTTGATTGCTTTTTTTTTTTTTTTTCTTCTTCTTCTTCTGGTAAATGAATGTTTTTGAAGAGAAACCAAATAGTATGACAGTTGTAGTCTGCCATCATTATGTGTAAAATGAAAGCCAAATAACCTTTTTGTTGTAGAACTTCAAAATACCTTCCTTTTCATTTAGCCTGATTTGAGGCAATCTGTTCACTAAATTTCAAATAATTCTGGCTTAAAGTACAAATTGATGACTTTCAACAAATTAATATAGGTATCTTGGTAAATTGATTGCATTTTAGATGGATGAGTTCTTTTGTTTTCATAGTTACATGTATAATGTGTATGTTTGAGCTAGATAAAAGCATGTAAGTATATGCAATGTGTAGTAAATGTGCTTTCTATATAAAATGACTACAGTGAATTTTCTTGGACTTTGAACCCTTTCTTTTTTATTCATATTAGTTAAAATTATATGATAGTATTGTTTTCCTCTAGATTTGGGAAGCATATTCAGAATCAAACTATAGTTCAATAAATACTGGTTTTGTTTATCTAAAAATAATAATAGAGCGAAATTAAATCAGCTCTACACTTACTAAATGATTGGGCTTGCATCTCAAAGCTGCCTTTATCTTTATACTTTTATTTATGAAGCACAACTTGAGAATTTTGTTCCTTTTCCACATAGCTCTGTGTCTTCAGTCTCATGGCTATTGCCATTTAAATAATAAACTTAAAATTTAAAGCATAAGCATTTAAGGAAAAAAGTCCAGCTTATCAGTGGTTCAGAATTTTGAGTGAATGTGTTGGTCTGGGTTCTCCATAGAAAAAACTAATAGATTTATTATAGATGCTCTTCAACTTACCATGGGGCTACATTCTGATAAAACTCATAAGTAGATTATATTGTAAGTCAAAATGCATTTAATACACTTAACCTGTTGAACATCATTGCTTCGTAACACAGTACACTGTATAGTATGTATTATTTACCCCCATGATTCCTTGGTTGACTAGTAGCTGCAACTTCACTGTCATTGTCCAGTACCTTGAGAAAGTAAAATATTATATCACTAGCCTGAGGAAAGGTCAAAATTAAAAATATTGTTTTTAGTAAATACATACCTCTTTTGCTCGTTGTGAAGTTAAAAAAAAAAAAAAGTAAAATCATAATTGAAAACAGTCTGTATAAGGAATTGATTCATGTGGTAATATAGGCTGAGAAGTCCCAGGATCTGCTGGAGACCCAGGAGATCTAGTAATATAATACTAACCCAAATCTGAAGGCCTAACAACCAGGAGAGTCAATAGTGTAGGTTCCAGTCTGAGGTCAAAAGCAGAAGACTAATAATGTCCCAGCTCTGAGACAAGCAAAGAAAGCAGTTTCTCTTTATTCTGCCTTTTTGTTCTAACCAAACCTTCAATGGATTGTATGAGGCCTAGCTACATGGGGGAGGTCCATCTCCTTTACTTTGTCTACCTATTCAAAAACAGTCTCACTAGATACACCCTGCATAATGTTCAAACAAATATCTGGCACCCTGTGGTGCAGTGAAGTTATACATAAAATTAACTATCACAGTGATAGTAAAAAAAAAAAAAAAAAAACCTACATAGCTTTAAGTAGTTTTCTAAGCAGGGAATGGAAGTAATTGTTTTCACTCTGAACACGTGCTGGGCAAAACTTATTATTTGCAATAGAAGCCAAATAGGTGTTGCTGAAAAATATCACCCATTAATATTGTCTGAGTTTTTTATGCAAAGTGAAAAACAAGTTAGACAGTTCCCATGCTTATAGGGTTATTTGTTGTTGTTTTGGTTTTTTTTGGGGGGGGGGGGGATTTTTTTTTTTTTTTTTTTTGGTATCGGGAATTGAACCCAGGAGTGCTTGACCACTGAGCTACATCCCCAGCCATTGTTTATTTTTATGTTGAGACAGGGTCTTGCTGAATTTCTTAGGGCCTCCATAAGTTGCTGACGCTGGCTTTGAACTTGTAATCTTCCTGTTTCAGCTTCCCAATTTGCTTGGGTTTTAAGCATGCATCACCATGCCCAGCTCCATGCTTATAGTTTTTTCTGCCTTAGCAGAGCAGAATCATGCACTACTATCTCTGTTCCCATTCTATCTACTATTGTTTGCTACAAGGAAGGAAAAAAAGTAAAGCAGAGATTTAGATTGTGAGAGGAAGATTTGTATAGTGCAGTGAAAGAGGAGGAAAAGAGACATGAAGAGAAGCAATGTTAATTTTGATAACTGACAATCTGCCATTTTGGATTTTCAATAGTGACTATGAGAATGTTGAAAAATTGTTAATATGTTGGGCTGAATTTTAGGTAGTTTTACCTTCATAGAAATTCTAACTATAATTGATCTTGAGGTATTTTATGTCTAAGCTTTATTTTTAGGTAAAAAGTAATATAAATTAATCAAGTATGACTAGTTACATTATAAGAATTAACTGAAGAAATTGTGTGGATTTTTTTATTTTAGAGATGAAGAAAATATGACAAATATTAATCAGAAAAGAACAAGAACTCTGAGTGTTACTTCTGCAGGCAGTATTGTTAGCTGTTCAACAATTCCTCCGGTAAGCATTCACATAGCATTTACCAAATGTTGATTTGATCACTACTGTGGACAGATTAATAAGCTCAGTTACTGTGAGGATTTCAAGACACCTTTGGACATTTGGACTTCACACATTTTATAAAATTATAGCAGGTATAAATATAGTAATATAAGATATAGTGTTCACTTTAAGTGGAATGTGCAAAGCTTTCCAGAAAAAAAAAGTGATATAAATTAGCTTGAACTTAAAGGATAAAGTCATAGATATTTTAGGTCCAAAATTCACATGTGGTTTAGTTACTTCATTTTAACAATGAGTAAGATTTCGGCCAAGATAGGTTATGTAACTTTGTTCAATTATCTAGAGAAACAACTAATAGCAGTGAGAATAAAGCATAAAGATGCATCTCCTTTACTAGCTAGTTTGTTTTTGAATTTTCAAAGAGAAAAATAGGTTAATTTAAAAAATTTGAAATCTCAGATTTTTGTTACATCCTTTGAACATTTAGCAGCAATTATCCAAAGAAATTACAAAAGGGACACAGGACAGGACAATGAACAAAAATATTCTAGCTCCTACTGAGGAATTCTTTTGCTTGCCAGCTTTTTCAGAGCTGATCAGAAGGAAGAGTCAGTTTAGAACTAATTATATCCCACAGAGCAAAGCCATTCTCATTGTCTGTGGAGATAGTGTCTGTCCTACACTCTGACATCAATATTATAAAGCTGTATGTGACTCTTACTTGCCATTTAGGAATTATATGAATTTATAGGTATCATAATTCTTCTGATAACTGAGATATACTCACTCCTGGTTTTCTATCAAAACCAAATCTGAATCCTTTGGTAGTCAACAAAAACTAGTGTTTAAGTCTATAGCATACTATGTTATTTCCTAGCCTTCTTTAAAGACTATGCAGTGTTTTGAAAATTGTAGTTTGAATGTTCTAAGATTCTTTTGTAACATTAGAAAGTAAAGCAACATACTAATTTGTCAGGTTTTTTCTTTCGTATATGAAAAGTACATAATTGATTTATTGGCTTTTTCCCATTTACGTTAAGTACTATCAAAGCCAGTTTTTAATGATAACTTTTTTTAAATGAGCAAAAGAATAAAATTAGTTTAGAAACTAAGAAAGGAAGAAATAAAATGAGCAGTTGGAAAGTAAATTTATTAAAAAAAGAAAATAACTTCTTTTTTCTGAACTTATTCCAAGTTCAGAAATATTGTCAATAAATTAAAATACATGTCCTGTGAGGAATAATATGGGATATTTGCAAAAGTCAATTAGAGCCATTAAAAACAAGGTAAAAATAACACTATTATTTATAATATAGCACACTTTTAGCTCTGGAACCTTTACTTGATATCAGAAACATCTTATCATTAAAAATGTAAAGTCCTAGTAATCTTATGGGTTCCCTATTCTCTTTATGATGGTCTGGCAATTTATCTATTTTCTGAACATAAAATTGAAATCTATGAAGCATCTATTATATTCAAAAGTTTTCCTTTTAAATATCATCAACCTACTTTATTAGATATTTCTCATAATTATTCTGCCAGTCCACTCTTGGCTTTAGTATTTTCTATAATTATTGGGATTTATTTACCCTTCTTTCTTTGATTTCTCAGAATTAAAGCATAATTTTTAATTAGTTATTGAATATGAAAAAAAAGATTCTTAATTTATACTACATCTTTAAATTCTAACTTATGCTTTCTTCCATATGGAAAGATGATGGCATTGACATTGTCAGAAGCCAGGTTAAAATTGTGTTTGCGTGTTTTAAGCATTATTTTTACTGCTCTGATATTCTTATACCATCTCTCTTACTAGCCAGCATCATGAACATTTAGAATGGAGTTTAGAGTGGAGTCAGGCCTATAACTGTTATATCTTGAGTTTTATGAGTTACATTATGAAAAACAAATTTGCTTTCTCAGGAGGGGATAAAATATCTCTTCTACCTAGCTTGATCAATAAAGGTTTCTTCTGATCATTTGAAACAAACTTATTATCTTAATTCTACATTTTCTTAAAATTTTTGTCACACGCTTTTCTTTGGGGGTAACATTTCATTTTGTTAAAGGACCAGGAGAAAACAAACTTTGTTACTTCCATTAACTTGATATTTGTTGTTTTGTTACCTGCACAAAGGTAAAAGGTTTTGTGTGTGTGGCTTAAAATTTAATTATAAAATCTGTTTTCTTCCTTAAAATAGTTTTATGATTTCTATTTCTTGGCCATTTATAAACCCTATTCTTAATAATATATAGCAAAATTAAATTAGAGAAATTGCTTTGTAATAAATACATGTATAGCTACCACCGAGTAGAACAATATTTTTGCTTTAACAACAACAAAGGGAGATGATTTTTCATTAGTTTTTTTATACTCCCTAATATAACACACAAGTATTTTTACACAGTTTTTAAGTGGAGTTTTCTTAACATCAAGAAAAAATAACTTTGTATCATCTGTAAGTTATTCTGAATTTGAGAGGAGACACATGGAAATCTCTTCAAAATAAATAAGGGAAAATTCAAACAGAATAATTAGGAACAAAGGTGTTTTTTTCCCCCACTTGGAAATATTATGTAGGCCTCTGTCTGGTTTTCGAATTTAAACACGGCACATAATCTACTGACTTCCTGTGACTTTCCATCTTCTCTCTGCTGGATGCTTTCTTTTCTAGTCCCATTTTTTTCTTTAGTTTCTATTTGGCAATATAGGTACCAGTGATTTTTTGAATGATATTTTCTGGGTCTGTTATTACTAAGACTATTTTTATTTTGTTATCAAACATGATTGGAAATTTGGTTACCTGTTAGCCTGTGATTAGGAAATAATTTTCCTCCAGGATTCTGAAATTATTGTTTCTGTCTTCAAGCTTACAGTATTAGTATTGTAGTTAAGAATATGCAGAAGAGCTTCAGATTCTGTTCTCCAGTTGGGAAAGAGTGGTATTCATAGTTTCTGGGGTAAGGGAATACTCCTGAAACTTAGCTAATTCTGCTTTTAGTCTTGAAACTTCTGGAATGGCAGGTTATTTTGTCTCCCACCTTCCTGGGTTTAAGAGGCTGCATCATTTGGAGCCATCAGACTCTGTAGAAACCTCTCTCTCTCTTTTTTTTTTTTTTTTTTTTTAGGCTCTGATTCTTCCTATCTTTTTTTCTCTTTCTTGTCTCATACCTTTCCTTCTATGAAGAATCATTAAACAACAACAAAAGGATAGCTTTAAAGCTTGTTGTTAATTGATTGGAACTAAACTGCATTTAACTTACCTGGTTTACAGTTTATTATACCTATGACTGAAGAAACAGTCCAGTAAGCCAACTAGTTCATCTAGCCTCATTTTACCTGTCTAATCCATTGTTATTTAACTTTTTAACTTAGCAGATTTTTTTTTTAATAAATGCTACTTGGTAAGGCATATGACCCTTGCTTCTATCTTTGCAATTTTTTCTTCTGTTTTAGGAGACAAGTTGAACGGTGCAAGGTTATGTACTAGTAAACAGCAGGGTCTGCTGCTGCAGAAAAAGAAAAAGTCATTGTGGACTAAGTATTTCAGATTTCTTTTTTCATTATTTACGTCATGGAACATGCAGCCTATCTTAACAAGCAATTTTGGATTTTTAATCATTTACTGTGAGAAAACATTCTAACAATTATAGAGAAACTTTTCTATGAGTAGCTGCTGCCATATGTCATTCCAACAACTGAAATTGTGAAGGCATTCTTGGATATATTGTCAACAGTTAATGCTTTCAAAAATAATTTCCCAGCTATTTCTAGCCGGGTGTGTTGGCACTCGCCTGTAATCCCAGCAACTCGGGAGACTGTAGCAGGAGGATCACCAATTCAAAGCTAGCCTTAGCAACTTAGCAAAACCCTGTCTCAATAAAACAAAAAAAGTGGGGGCTAGGAATGTGGATCAGTAGTAAGCACCTGTGGGTTCAATTTCTAATACCAGAAAAACAAAACAAAACCATGTCTACTTTTACGTAGAAAGCAAGATAGTTTTCTCGTTTGTTGGTGGTATTTAAATAATTGTTGCTACTGGTATATATAATAATAAGTTTTAGGTATATAATCTATATTTCTGTTAGGAATTTGATTTTTCATTTTTGTTTTTGGCACTGGGAATTGAACCCAGGGACTCTTTACTACTGAGCTACAGTCATTTAAATCTTTATTTTTTATTTAGAGACACGGTCTCATTAAATTTTTTAGGGTTTTACTAAGTTGTGGAGGCTGGCCTCAAACTGCTTTAGCCTCATGAGTCATTGGGATTATAACATGTGCCACCATGTCGAGCAGGAATTTTAGTTTTAGGGTTTTTTTTTTAGTTTTTTTAATCTTCGTAACAGTTTCTACTATTTTATTGCTGGTTATATAGTACTGTGGAATTTTAAAAACTCATGCTCTTAAAAGATATAAATGTATAAGGTATTAGCAATGTACATCTTTATATTAGTGAATTTGTGCTCCTTATCAAAATGGTTATCAATAATACTAATATGTGAAATCTTTCCAGGAATTGGTGAAACAGAAGGTTAAACGTCAGTTGACAAAACAGCAAAAATCAGCTGTCAGACGTCGATTACAGAAAGGAGAAGCAAATATTTTTACCAAGCAGCGGAGAGAAAACATGCAAAATATTAAATCAAGTTTGGAAGCAGCTGGCTTTTGGGGAGAATAATAAAAATGATGGATATTTTTAACGTATATTTTTAAGTTATCATAACCCTATTTACAGTTACTTGTACTCTTTATTGGACCAAAGCCAATAAATAAATAGATAAATAAACCCTCTTTCATCTATCAGTTTGACTCATTCTCAATATATCTTCCAAAGAAAAAGTAATTCTGCTAAAACAACCATTTTTTTCAAGTAATTTATACGATTTTAGTATACTAAAATAAAGTTTTCAAAAAAACTTTGTTAGAGGCATTTGCATATCTTTAAAAGTCTCAATATCATCATTTTTGTTTTATTTTGTTTGGTCTCTACCAAGAACAGTTAGATTACTTGGTTACAAATCCCAGCCTTTTCACTTAATAACAAATAATTTAAAGCAAGTCATATTTCTTTCTCTTGTCCTGACTTTTCTTACTTTTAAAATTGGATTTATACCTATTTTGTACAGTTGTTTTGAGGAATACATGAGACAATGTGCATAAGGCATTTAGAATAATGCCTGACACATTATAAACATTTAATAAAGCATAGCTGTTAGAATTATACTGACATTCATCTTAAATTTTGCTGACAAACTGGTTGCCTTTTATTTATTTGGGAGACTTCACTGCCTTTTACTCTTTCGGATAAGCTAGTAATACATATTAATTTGTTAAAAACTTAACTCATTATTGGTGTTATTTACATTGACATGTGATCATGGGAACAAAACCTTGAGACAAGTTCTACAAAGATTTTTACAGTTGGCAACTTTTATGAAGGACCAAACGAAAAGTAGGGGATGAGAGGAGTCAGAAAGAATGAGCGATTTTTTTTTTTTTTTTAATTTTTCATTTTCTTACATAGGTGAGTCGAGAACATGTTCTTACTTCAATGTTAACAAGTAGTTATCTCAGGAAATAAATATATAATCCATAGTTCCTTCCTCAAGAACTTCATAATTCAGTGAGATATGAAGGTGGGGTGCAGTGCATAAGGTGGGTATATGTTCCTGCTATGATCAAGTCTCCAGCAGCCCCAAGTAGTCTGGGAGAGGAAGAGCACCTGCAGTGGAAATGGCCACTAGATGGCAGTGTTACCCCACAGTCGCCAACAGGATGTCTCCATGCATCTTGATTATGATCTACTGGAGGGAATATAGTAGTAAATTGCTTTTCAGTATTGATAGACATCACATTCCCTTTTACCTTTGTAAAATTAATGTTGCCTATGTTCAACATCCTTTATTATTTAATAAATTTGTTTCAATATACAGGCACAAGAAAATGTCAAATTCCATTTCTTCAAAATTAAAATTTGGATGTGTTTACATAGCCCTACTTTAAATTTGAGGTATGTCTTAAGTTCAAATATTCATTTTTTTGTATTCTGTCAAAAGCATTTTTATACCAGTGTTGAAGACAGCTCAATAGAGTCACAGAATATTTATTTTGGAATACATTTTCTTTCAGAGTATAGAAAGCAAAATTAGGAACAAAATTACGTGACCTCATCTTACTTGGCTATACCCAGCTGACTGAGTTGATCTACATAAAATGTTAATTACTATTTGAGAAACAGAAGACAAATGTATATGGTTCTGAACCTTCAGAGTCTAGGATTTCATGGGGCAACAGGACAAATTAAATCAGAAATGGAAGCCTCATCTCATTTGAACAAAGATTAGTGTTAGCTACTAAAGATTCAGCAATAAGTGGTATGATAAGGTCTTTGTTTCTTGTGGGCTTTATTTGTTAAAAACCAGTTCAATCATAATAGTTTAAAATTTTGGAGGATAGCCATCAATTAGAGAATTTGTCCTCTCAGAGAAGCTGTAATCCTCAAATTTTAAAACATTCATAGTAAACAATAAACAACAAAAATTTCCCCCAAAAAAAGTTTTATTGTCATTTAAAACACTTTTGGAGGGACTAGGGGTTTAGTTCTGTGTTAATGTTACCTAGCATGGGTAAGGCAAGCATATGATCCTGGGGGTCTGATTCGCAGCACCACACTGAAGAAAAGCAAAACTTGCATCTGTGTATTCCAAATTTGAATTTTGGTTCTACCACAAATCTCAAGTACCTTCTATAGCCTCTCTAACCTTAGTTTTTCAATTTTCAAAATGGGGTCATTTCATAATGCCTATCACAGAGTTGTTAATGCCTATTACAGACTAATAAAAATAACACTTTTTAGAGTATCAGTGTGTGATACATAATTATATAGTAAATTAAAATGTCTTCTTGAGGTTATCAAAAAGAATCCACAGACTAACCATCTTTTCTGTTTTCAAAGTCATATTTAAACTCTATGAATCTTTGTTGTGTATTTATGAACACACGACTGGAGGCATAGCCCAATGGAACAGTACATACTTAGTATGTGCAAGGCCTCGTTCAATCCCCTGCTGTCCTCCCTCTCTAAAAATAAGATGCTTTACTTGTCCTTGCATAGTCTACTTACTGTTCCCATTAAATAAGCATTTCCTACAAAATAAATGTGAGGCCACAGCAGAGGATACGGTGAGGAGTTCATTAGTTTCTCAGAGCACTTCCTCATGTGTAGGTTTATTTTGTTGCCACATATGCAATACTTTGGGTGGCAAAGGCTCACCTTCTTCAGACCATCTCCCTAGAGAGCATCAGGTCACATCTTGGTTTGTACTCTGTTTGCTTTATGAAGTACTAGAGCCATCTTATATATAAAACTGTAGGACTCTGGAGGTTATAAAGTTCAGAACATCCCTGAGTTACACAATGATATGATTTTCAGGAACATGGGGATGACTCCAAAACCTACATCACTTTTATAGAAAGCCTACCATTCACAAAGACATATTTCTTATATCTTTAAAACTAAATTTTTCTCTTAATAGAACATTTAGAATCACATTAATATTGGTTTAGTTTCTTAATGCCTCATAATACAAATAAAATATATTATTTGAGCCATTTATCACAATATTATGTTCTTTTCTTTTCACTTTTATGAAAAAGAAAAAGTAACCACTTGAAATAAATGAATTTTTAAAGAACTGCTTACATCCTGCCATTGACAGAAGAGATGTGACTAGATTGGGGAGAAAAATGTGTTTTTCCCATATTGGTTTTCCAAATGTTTATATGTGTACAGTGTTATCAAGGGGAAGGGTACACAAATTTCTGAGATATAACTTTTGCTGGTTGACAACCTCCAATATGTGTGGAGAGGCAGGAATAAGCACACAGAATAACTACATGACAGTATAAAGCAGATTCTAAGAGTCTGGTATCACTCTTGCTGCTGAGGAAGTTCCAAGGACAGTCTGAGTGAAAGAAGTTGGGGAGTGGTTTGTAGAAGAGGGATTTGGTACAGTATGTAGACTGAAAAAGAACTTACAAAAGAGGAAATCATGCAGAAAATCCAAATGACAGAAGTGAAAATAGTATGCTTGCTCTGCTATGGTTGGGGAAAGGTTGTTATACAGTAAAGAACCAAGTCAAGGATGATTTGAAATTAAAAGAAAAAAGAAGAAAGTTGATATATTGGGGGCGGGAGGCTACCAGGTTTTGAGTAGTGCAGCAACTTGATTTTAAAAGATGGGGAAAGGGTTAAGGGAAATTTGTCAATGTTAGAATTGATTGGAGGGAACCTGTAATAGAATCTTAAAGGTTGCCCAGTTCACCTAAGTCTTAAAGTTGAACACTCCTGAATATGTTCTATTCTATTCTACTATAGTAACAGAGATCTCTATGACCTTGTTTCTACTGTAGAGATAAGAAAACATTTTTAGATGTAAAATTTCTTGCCCAACTCACAGAGTGAGTAAGCTTGAGAAGGAGTAGGAGGGAAGGATGGAATTGATAAATAATGAAAGGTGAGAGGTGACAAAACCAGCATACTCAGGTGGTTTAGAGCTTATACTCAGCAAAGTCACTGAGATCCACAGTGACTTGTCTTCTTGTCACTGTAGACATATTTCACAACCAGGTTTTAAGTTCTATCCTCCACAAAGTTTCCTCGCTTTAAAAAAAAAAAAAGTGGAATTGTTTTTGTTTTTCTATAAGCCTTATCACTTATAAACTAAGAACTTATAAGTTCTTATCACATGTCCAAGAAAACCCATCTCACTAGACAGAAGCACACAGTAGAAATTCCTAATATTTTTATTGGTGGGGGGAATTCATGCTGAAGGGAGGGAATACCTTCTCCTTGAGCTCCAGGCTACTGAGGTACCTAGAGAGGATCAGAAGAATTCATTATTCTATAACTTGGTATTTCTCCAGTTTTCAATATGTGGAAACCATTCATCCTTTCTATTAATTTTCCTATCCCTCCTTCTTTAAAAAATTTTTGCAAAGAAATAATGCTTTATCTTTGTCAGCAGGATGCATGCTAAGTGCAGTGCTCTGGTCGTAAATGCATAGGAAGTGAAGTGGAAATTGTAGTTTACAGTGTGAAATGGATGGGCACCAGGCTTTTATGTTAATGTAAGCATATCCATAAGTGTAGTTGAGATTGAATTAAGAATATACTGACGACACAGTCTTTACAGGAAGCTTCATCTAAAATACATGGAGCTGTGAAATTACTGGTTGCTAGAACCCAACACCATCAACTAATCTCAGACTTAAGTCATTTGTTTATATCCAATAAACATTCTCACTCAGCTTGTTTAAATCTAATACTTGTTTCTTAGTCTAGATTTTCATTTTAATTTACTCTTTATTTTTTTAAAAGATTTAAACACTCTAAACAACTTATACCTCCAGAAGCATAACTTTACAGAAGAAAGAAAAAGGCAGGTCCAGTTAATCCGTAAGTGAGGTGCTCACCCCCACCCCCCAGCACTCTTTTTATAGAAGACCTCAACCTCTTCATTTGAGAAGTGGTTCCTAGACGTTGCTGAAGTTCAGACACCTCTTTTAGGATCAGTCTGAATACATGATAGACAAATCTTCTATCAAGTTTTTCCCCAAGCAGCCAACAATATAAATTCCTGTTCTGGAAGGGGTGTCTAAGAAAATGGAAGGAAAGGAACCAATAATTAAATCAACTATTTTTTTTAAAGAAAGAGTGAGAGTGAGAGAGAGAATTTTTTAATATTTATTTTTTAGTTCTCAGCGAACACAACATCTTTGTTTGTTTGTGGTGCTGAGGATCGAACCCGGGCCACACGCATGCCAGGTAAACACGCTACCGCTTGAGCCACATCCCCAGCCCATTAAAGCAACTTTTATGAAAGAGAAGATATTGTTAGGAAAGACACTGACAAAATCCACCCCCCCCCAAAAAAAAAAAAACAAATCAAAAAAATTAAAGGTGTCCTTTTTATAATATATATATAACTTTGGAAGTCAGCCACCTATAGGTAAAGTAATCAGTTCAGTTTTCATGGACATACTTCTGATGTTCCAAGGGCTTGACATTATTATCACCAATCTTATACATTTGAGCATCTAAATTATCACAGTTTTAATTAATTCCAAGTTTATCCTAAATGTATTGTTCTGTGAACTAGCAAAGCCTCCCTCAGGGATATCTTTGGCCTTTAAATGTATTTCTTGAAGAATCAATTTTGCTTCTCTTGAAGACGAAATACCAAGACAGGACTAGGCAATTGGTTGTGTAAGCCCACCTGTATAGACTCATGGGGGAGTCCCAAATATATACACCAATCAGAAGGCTCAGCTTACTTTCATGGTATTTTTTTGGTTATAAGGGTTGATCCTGACTGTTCTGGCAAAGATAAAGGGCAATTTACCAGTGTTCTTTTAATAATTTTCTATAAAAAGAAATGTACATTTCCTTAATCTATAAGTTGATTATTAATCATTTTCCTAATTTTTTTCATGTAATTTAACAGATTTGTTTTTAATGATGATTTCCTAAATTTAGTGAAATATCAATGAACAAACGCCTGGGATAAAGTTCTTTTATGTTACTTGTGTTTTTAAACTTTTGTCTAGAAACCATCTGTAGTTGCCTTTCCAACTGACCCTCTCATAAATACTTTGATTCAAACATCTCATTGGTCCCTTCCCAGGAGAGAGTAAATAAATGAACACTGAGCAGCAATTCATGCCTTTAACTTGTTCCTTCCCAGTTGATAGCAGCATTGATGCTAACCAGCCATTCATTCCTTCTACTGCTCTCTTCTAGTGGAGGCCAAACAAAGCTGAAGCTAAACAGTCATTAGTCATTGCCTCTGCGGAGTCAGCTTCTTTCTGGCCCTTCCCTTTCTTCAGCCTCCCAAATACCCTCAGAAACACTCTGGAACACGCTTTGACCCCCTTTAGCTAAATTCTGCATCTAGACCTTTCAGTCCTTTCCTCAACTGGAATCTGGAAGGAATTCCTGTCAGTAATTTCCCATTGTTTCTATAAACAATTTTCTCTCATTATTAAGTATTTCTAACTGCATGACTTTGATTCTTTTTCAGTTTATCTATTTTATCTTAAGTTGTAAATTTTTAAGAATGAAGGTAAATCATATTTGAAAAATAATTAAAAATTATATATTCAAGTTAGAAAGGAGGCAATTAATTTCTGGAAAAACAAAAAGTTGCACAAGAAACGAAATACAATGAGAATATGACACTTAGCTTGACACAGTACTTATCTAGCTGTAATTTTGAAATCCAACTACAAAAATAAACAAAAGTATGTGAAAACTACATTAGAAGAATGGGAAGAAAATTGTGTGTGAGTGTGGGATGGTCAGGAGAATCAAACTCATTTTCCTTGGGTAGCAGAAGAAAATAGATAGTTACTAACAATATCTAAAAATTATCAGTAGAATCTTCCTGAAGAATAGCAAAAAAAAAAAATTTAACATTGCCGGCATTGGGGAGTAGGAACTAGCCACTTGTCTGGCTAAGCCAGGGAACCACCCATGTTATAAGCTTTGTAGTATTGTTTTGGCTCTGAAAACCATGAATACCTATTGCTATAATAAAAGATAAGCCGTACGCAGTGGCACACACCTGTAATCCCAGAGGCTCTAGAGACTGATTCAGGAGGATCTTGAGTTCAAAGCCAGCCTCAGCAAAAAAGCAAGGTTTCTCACAATTCAGTGAGACCCTGTCTTTAAATAAAAAATATAAAATAGGGCTGGGGATGTGGCTCAAGCGGTAGCGCGCTCGCCTGACATGCGTGCGGCCCGGGTTCGATCCTCAGCACCACATACCAACAAAGATGTGTCCGCCGAGAACTAAAAAATAAATATTAAAAAAAAAAATTAAAAAAAAAAAATATATATATAAAATAGAGCTGGGGATGTGGGTCAGTGGTCAAGTGCCCCTGAGTTCAATCCCGAATGCCCAAACACATAATACACACACACACACACACACACACACACACACACACCATTTAATTAAAAAGTAATTTAAAAAAGAATCAAGGCATAAACAAATAATTGAAAAAATTATCTCAGGCAAGATCATCTTCCTAAATTGAAATCAAGATCCTCTCCCTCAGTCACCTGACTCCCTAGAGTCAGGTCAGGCTGTTACCACAGGTGTAGTCACTGGAGCCTGCATGCCTTGGAATGAAATCTTTCTGGACCTGGAGTCTCACCAGCTTCACCTGCAGGCTCACCAACAGGCCCCCTCTTCTGCTGGCCAACCCTAGTCTCTTCCTCCAGAGTAGAGCACATCATAACACTGGTAGTAGTGATGGTGGTGGTAGTGGTGGTGGTGGTGCTGGTGGTGGTCAGTTAGGTCCTTCCTGTGATTCTCAGATACATCTACATTCTTGATACTATTTTAATTGGTACTCCCCTTGTGGTTTTTATAACTGCAATCAGCTATCTACCAAAAATGTTTATGGAATGAGAGGCATCAATTCTCCTTACCATTAAAACTATTATTTCCATAGACTTTTTTTTGTTGTTGTTGCACAGTCCATGAACTGTGCAAAAAATGCCACCTTGATTTCTCATTTTCTCAAAGAGCTCTGTACTCCATGAAGCTTGGTACACATGTTGTTGCACACGGCTGCCCTCTGTCATCATGGCGTAGTGAGTTCTGATCACTGAGACTGTGTCAGGTGCCAATACTCATCCTTCAGATTAGTGCTCTACCAAGAATTTTAAGAACATCATTTCGGTTTTACTGCAGTCATCTACCCTTGTTTCTGAAGTTTAGTTGTGCTGTTGGCATGTGTGTTTAGGTTAATGTCACGGTGAAATCCAATGTGTGAACATGGGGCTGTACTAAAATGGGCACATTACTCAGAGGGTTTTTCAGGCTCTTCCATCTCCACCAGTTGCTTTTTACATCAAAGGGAGAGAATAGTAAGAAACCACATAGTTGGTTTTCTGACTGTTTTACAATAGCACTTTAAAGTCAGGACTCTTTATAAGCATTCAAGGAAGAAATGCATAAGCAAAGTTTTAAGAAAAATTTATTGAAAGATTGGACTTACTGAAGAAACTATGCTAACTGGAATGTTGTATAATCTACATTAGAATTCCTGTTTTCATTTCATAAAATGTAACTAATTAAAGATCAAAATGTTTATATGAATTAGTCTATGCAAAGCTGCTTTGGTGTTCTCTATGAAGATGTTCATAGTTTTGCTTTCTTTATAAAAACCTTATGGAGATTGGAGATTATTTTTCTTAAAAATTCTTAACCTTTCATTCTATTTAGCATTAGCAGTAAGCATCTTTGTATTCATCATATTGATTTATATCTTTCAGATTGATAAATGGCTATGACGTCAACTATGGGAATAGCAGTGATTTGTTTGAAGATCAGTCCAACTTTTAGGAAATAAATACAGGGCTTTTCAGAGGGCTAGAAAATCTGTGATAATACTTGTGCTCATTTATAATATAGTCATAGAATCAAAGATGTTAGAACTGAAAGAGAGCATTCCGGCTTAATTTTATGGATGAGAACTATGAGCTCAGAGATGAGTGGCTTTTCAAGGTTAAATAGAGAGCAAATATCAAATCTTAAGTCTCATTGATCCCAAATTCATCATTTCTTCCACCATGTTATACTATCAAAATATTTTTAAGTCTTGCTAGAATTCTATTTAAGCCCACAGAAATGCCCATTTACTAACTGAAATCCAAGCACCAATAATTTCTAATTGTTCTCAGGTTTTATATTATCAGTATATATTTATATATCATATTATATTCAGAAATCCATATTATTTTTCTAGTTCTCTAATGGCAACATTAATTATCTTGGCTTCCAATGCAGGATCACACTGCAAGTGCTTGCATTCATTTACAGTTTGTGTCTAATCACTGTATAATAGCTTTTTGGTCCACAAACCATTTGTTTTAAAGCATAAACTCCTGCATCCAAAATTTTTTTTTACAATTATAAATACCTGGACTGCAAGGACATTAATGATTTTCCTAGGCTGGAAGTGTTGCTTAGTGGTAGATTCTCACCTAGCATGCAAAAGGCCGTGGGTTTATTACTCAACAACAACAACAACAATACACACACACACACACACACACACACACACACACACATACACTTTCCTAATGTGTACAGGCTGCATAAAGTGTGCTTTTTTTAAGAGAGAGAGAATTTTATATTTATTTTTGAGAGAGAATTTTAATATTTATTTTTTAGTTTTCGGCGGACACAACATCTTTGTTTGTATGTGGTGCTGAGAATCGAACCCAGGCCGAACGCATGTCAGGCAAGCGCGCTACCACTTGAGCCACATCCCCAACCCCATAAAATGCACGTTGATACCCTAAATAAGTATCTTAACATGAAGTGCGAGGGATTTCTTTCAAGTTCATGTTTGTGTGTTTGTGTGTGTGTGTGTAAAATCTGAATCAATGTCTTGGTGCCCTGGGGCAGTTCCACGTTTGTATTTTGTGTGGCCTACATGCCCTATGGGCATTTGCCAGGTGATAGTGATTAAAATAAGCATTATTGTTACAGTCCTATTCCTTTCTTTTCCTTTTATTAAGGCCACACTTCTACAAAATAGCTGAAGAAGCTGATCACATGGAAGACATTTTATTTTTATATAGTCTTTAAAGGACTGGTTTCAGTTCATCATAAAATACAACATAATTATGGAATCTGAAAATTGAAAGGAACATTGGAAAACAACCTCTTATGTCTACTGTGAAAAAATATTTTTTAAAAAAGCAAAGAAATCCTCCACAACTCTTCAATAGCTAGCTAGCATAGCTCATAACCATTAAAATCAGTTATCTTATTACTTTTATAATTCCTTATTTTTGTAATGGGATCACATAACATATTTATGTCTGCTGTCAAAAGATTATTTAGATTATTTACTGGTGGTATAGATCACAGATTTTTAGAAAGTCTTGATTTTCTTAAGATCTTCTTAATAACTACCTATATTCTTTGAAAAGCATATTTTAATTTCTGAGATTTTTTTAACAGAATGCTCATGAAATGAAAAGAAGTGACTGTTATCAGAACAAATTGAAGTCTACCTTGGGAATGATTTTCCTTGAAGATAAATAGAAAAATAAATATTCCCAGGCAAGCTATACAACAGCTCACCAGGTTTGGCCCATCAGAAGTGGCTATATTTGGGGGTTGTGTGGGTACTAAACTGTGGTTTCCAAAGAGATGTTCCTGAATTCAGCACAAAGCACAATCTGGCTGCAGTCACTGTCTCTATAGCACTCTTTCACCAAAGGAGAATTTAGGTCGTGTTGATTATACTGATTATATACCTCAAGCAGTCCTGAGCTGCTCCTTTGTTATTTAGGAAATTTTCTTGAGAAATAAGTTTCTTGATTTCATATTCCTGGGTGCAGTGCGGTTGAAGAAAAAAAAAATCAAGCGAGAAAGCTGCACAGCATTCAGGCAAAATCTGGTTGGAGAGGAAATCTGTTCCCATGATTAGTGAGCGAGTTTCCCCAGCTAGCCTGTAGGTGGGTGTGTTTAACAGAAGGAAGCAATGGGGACCGCCTGTCAGCCAGCCTTTCGAGCTAATTAGCTCAGCATACAACAAAGATAAGTGAGCCTGAGAGGAGGGCCCCCTGAGGGGTCTTTAGATTCTGGGAAATGTCTGATTGGCAGATGTTAAAAGCGATTCTTTGGTAATCCAGTGCATCAATGAGCTGCACAAATTCAGTCCAGGACTGCAAGAATTCAGGCATGAGGACACTGTGCAGCAGGCTCACACAGACAGACCCGAGATGGACAGAACCTTGGAATCTCTGAGACACATCATTGCCCAAGTCTTGCCTCACAGAGACCCAGCTCTAGTCTTCAAAGACCGTAAGTATTGAACGGGAAAGAAGTTTTTTTTTTTTTGACTTTAGAAAATAGTTCTAAACGTCTAGTCACATCCCATTTAAGTATGAATTCTTCTAAATCTCTGTAGTCGTGTTCTGTGTCCTAAATGATGTCTAACTTGTTCCTGACTCCAGTCAGAAGAATGATTTCATTTCATCTACTGGCAAGAGGCGCTGGGTGATTTTGCAGTGACACATCTTGCAGGACTGTTTAGAAGTTCCTTTCTTCTAAAAATCTAAAACCCGCCAAATCTTAATGAACTTTTCCAGATGCTCTTTAAATAAAGCAGGACTGACTGGAACTGAGATTAAAACTAAAAATAAGTTGGAAATGATAATACAATATACCTGTATTTGTTAACCTGTTTAATTCTCCACAGCATATATTAGTTTTGGTAGACCAAGTATTGTGTTTCTATAAAATTTTGTTGCAAAATTTAATAATGAATCACCACTGAGCTCTTTAATTTTGATAACAAATTATAACACTTCAGGTAAAAATAAAATGAGAATCACCCCCCCCACCACCAATCTCAGCAAAACCCCATCCTTTGGTATAGGTGTTATTTAAAAATCTTTTAAAAAATAATTATGAAAAATAATTAAATCAAGCTTTCCAATTGTAGCAATACTATTAAACTATTTGTCATATAACTTTGTTTCTGGAACCAATTTGATTTCCTGCTGCTGCAAAACAGACTATCTTCACGTTGTATCTTATCTACAGTGGGTTTCATATTACAAAGGGCTTCTGAAATAGAACTTTGCTTTGGAACTGCCCAAAAGGTAAAATGCATATGGATTTTTTTTTTTTAACTTCAATCGGTTACAGCTTTCCTCCTTGTGAATCTAGTTATGCTTGTCTCCATCAAAACATCAATGGTTTGGATTTTTGCTTTCTGATTACTGAATAACGTTCCTTTCCAGATGTCCTTTTAGTTTATATTTCTCATATGTGTGATGAAAAAAAGAGAAATGTTGGGCCATTTTATTCTATAAATTTTTCCTCTTAGAAATTAAATTGTAACCAATCTACCCTCTAAGGCATAAAGTGAAAGCCTTTTCTTCTTCTTCTTTTTCTTTTTAATATTGTCTGCAAGCATTTGTCAATAGCTATGTTAGAGCTAATAAAAATCACTCCATCCCCTAGCCTAGCCTGGAGTCTATTCAGGCGTGGTATGTTTCTTTAAGTGAAAAGAGAAGGAAAGAATGTCTCTCTCCTACAAAGGCTCTGAATTACTAGTGAAGGATAAAAGGGCTTTTCGGCTGCCCAAAGCTTTGGATAAATTATATAGGACCAGGGGACTTATGCTGAGAGTGGAGGCAGTAAAAAGAAATAGAAGATTTTTCCCTAAGCTCACTGTAAATTTAAGAAGTTTAAATTTGAGATTGTATGGCCCACTTTTTAAGCTGATCTAAATTCCAGAAAATGCTTACAGTTTAGAAGAGAGAATAGAATTCTTTAGAGGGAGTAATAATGAAGCTTATATTAATTTCTATCATCCGGACTTTTTCAGGAAGTCTTTTATATCCAAAAACAAAAGCATCCCATTTTATATATTTCATTCATGGATACAGAACCTAGATTTGATCCCGTAGCATTGCCTGCTTACCCTAGCATGGGCTGCCACTCTGCAGTTGCTTGCCTGGCTTAATGGGTGTGAATATTAAGCTACTGACCCTCTTCCTTCTGGTTTTTATAATGTGAAAAATGACTCCGTGAAAGAGAGTCAAATAGTATATTTCTGGACCAGGAGTTTCCATAGCATTTAAACATCTTATCACTCACCATCCTGTGGAATAGTGGAAATGGGTTAACTTGCTTTCTGGTGCAGAATCTCAAGCCTGTTTGAGGTCTAAGCCATGCCTTGGCAACCTGTAGGTGCTACACATGCCAGAGTTTGGCACGTGGACCTCCTTTCTTTGGCACACTCATAAGTTGCTGCCACCACACTTTTGCTGGCAGCCTGTAAAAAAAACTGCCACTAGCCTTGAATGGCAGGTTCTGAGAAGCTCCCCCTCCTCCTGTTCACTCCTGACTCCTCCTCCTCTGCCACCCCTTCCAACCTCTTTCTGCCAGAAGGGAAGGGATGAATACTTGAGCACATTACTGCCAATTAAGAACAATGGTCACCTTGCTTTTCTGCAAGCTGAAAAGCTGATCCAAGAATTTTTAACACCCAGCCCAGTTGAACAAAGAAGCATTAAAAAAAAAAGACTTTCAGTTTTTCTAATTTTTTCTTCTGTGAATGCAAAAACAGCATTTGCTCTCTTCACTATTTGGACACACAGAAGGCCGAGAGTGTAAATGGTCACTCTATTCATTCATTGCCCTCCTCCGTTGGCTTTGGATTTGCTTTAAAACAAGCAATTGGTCAGAAAAAGCACCCAGTACGTTTTCTGGTCTGAGACAGATGCACATGGGAACAGTTACATTCATTGAAGGAAATGAACTTCTCAAGTTTTTTTTTCTCAGGCAAGGAGGTCCTTCAAATTTTACAATATGTTAAATCTGTCATTTTATTTTAGAGGAGGTGTTCATCTGGGAGTATTTGTGATTTGTTTTTTATTTTCTCTACTGAAAGGAAATTAATTCCATAACACGTTTTTTGTTCTTTATTCCCTATTTCACATTTCAAATAAAAAATAATGGAAAGAGGTTTTAAACAAGGCAGGCTCTCAATTTGAAGTTTGCTTGTCTAGGCTGACACTGGACTGTTCTTCACTACATCAATTTCACTTCTTTGTAACAAGTAGCACTGGATAGTTCCATACTACCAGACAGGATGTCTTTGCAGAGAAATTATGGAATATGTCCATGCTGCAATATCTATTCCCAGCTTTGTGCAATATCCAGGTTCTCTTCACACATCATACATCACAACCAAAGATGAGCTCTCATGAAGGTGGCCCTGGTGCTCTTTCAGGGGAGTATATGTGCTTACTGTTTGTTTGCCACTGTCTGCCATGTCCTCAGTTGCTTTCTCAAAAGATATCATCACATGACTATAAGAGGATTGCACTTGCAGATCCTGATCTGAGTGTTAACTCTTCAAATTGAAGGAGTGTAATATACTTATCAGCCATTTTGGAGCTCTTCCTTCATCCATTTAATAGTAACATGAGGATAGCAAGTCCTGGTCATGTGACAGGCACTGTGCTAGAAACATTGTCCACAGCAATCCCGCAATACATATCGTTGTTATTTATAGGTAAGGGAACTGAGTTTCATGGAGGTTAAGATAATGTAGCTAATAAGGGATGGAGGCACAGGATACAAACTCCTCATCTTTTGTTCTTTAGTCTTCCAACTCCTCACCTTTAGTAATTAAAAGACTCAGGTGTTGGTTACCATGTCCTTGCATTATAATAGCAGTATCTATTAGGAAAACATGGAGGGGAAAGAAATAGGCTTCTCTAGAAGTTTGAAGAGAGCCTATTGGTTACATCTGAGCAAGAGTATGTTGAGAAAGTGAGAAGAAAGGGCATATATTTTGGGGGTGAGGGTACCAGGTATTGAACTCAGGGGTACTTGACAACTGAGCCATATCCTCAGCCCTATTTTATATTTTTAATTAAAAGAAAAAAAAGATCTCACTGAGTTGCATAGCACCTCATTTTTTGCTGAGTCTGGATTTGAACTTGTAAACCTCTTGCCTCAGACTTCCAAACTCCTGGATTTACAGGTGTGGACCACTGCACCCAGCAGGAAGGGCATTTTTGAGGAGAGAAATATCTTGTCCAATAGAAATGCAAGAAGCATGCCCTGGGAGGATGCAAGTTGGGTCTGACTGACATTCAGGCAAAAGGGAGCCATTGGAGTTAACCATGATCCTAGATAAATTCAGGGAATTTATGGCTTTATAGTACATTGGGGAAAAGCTTATATGGACATCTGTTGGAGGTACACTTTCTAATACCTAAGTTAGGGGGAATCACAGCTTTTTCTCAGCAAGAAACAATTCACTAGCTCAGGCAAGATGTAAGATTTGTGAATGTCAAATGTGCTTATGGGGAGAAACCACTTTCATTGACTGAAGGCCAAAATCAAGACATACTTTCTTTAAAAAAAATTGTTTAAAATCTGGCATAATTATCAATATGAAAATGAGGGGTTTTTTTTTCTAGCATTGACTTTATAAAGTGACAGGTATATTTCCCTCTATCTCACAGTTAAAAAGTAAGATGGAACTTGTACTAAACGTTGCTCAACTGGAAGAAAATTTCTCACATATTTGAGGTGCATTAACTCTTTTATTTAGAAAAACATTTTTCTGCATGAAAGGTTTTATTTATATCAGATAGGTGAATACTTTACTTCAAAGAGTATATTTTTACCCTTTGGAAAAATTGAACCAGACGATAGAGCTATTAAAAACATCTTAGTAATCATGACTCTGGCTATATGCAGCAGAGGAGAGCAAAACCCTCAAGAGTCAAGTATTTTTTCCATCCCATGCTTTTTAGTGTAGTTACTTGAAATCTATAAATTTGATGATATATTTATAGTTTTCACATTTCACAAAAAGGAATGGAGTAGGAGGGAAGGGATGGAGGTCCTTGTGGGGTAAAATCCCTACACACATTGCACAATAGAAATCATGCCTGAAAGAATATACAACTCAGAAACAAACAAAAACTTCACTGTTTGCTCTCTCATTTTAGAATAATGACTACATCTTAATTATAATAATTTAAGCTCTGATAATTTTAGCATTAAACTGGAGATGTGTGTTTTATAGAAGCCTATTCAAATAGTAGTTTTACTTTATTATGGATGTTGCTATTTTTATTTGAATTTATACGAAGAAAAATGTAGATTTCAATTCAGCCATCAGTGACAGAAGAGCTGTTTGACATGTGACAGAGTTTAAATACTGAAAGTCTCAGCACCAGAGAAAAATTTTTCAAAATGAGGGTGGGGGGAGTGGCTTCTTGATCACAAAGCCCTATCTGTCCTGATACTTTTATTTCTTATGTATAAAAAAGACTTAACAGATCAAAATAAAATATGATAGAAACCCATCCTATGAGGCCAAGCTATCTCATCTCACCAGAGAGGTTTTTTTTTTAAGAAAAAAAAACAGTTAAGATTTGTAGCCTGAACTCAATTTTAACAACTTCTGAAACTCATGTGTTAAGTTACAGCCCATAATAGGATACAGCTGCCTAAGGGTGAGTTTCTAAGTTACGATCTTTCTGTTTAAATGATACGGTTTTACTGATTATGTGCTACAGATTGATTTAAGAAATGTAAGACAACTTTAGAAGCCCTTCATAAAAGAATCTTCTCTTTTTTAATACATTTCATATTGAAGTTTTAACCCCAAAGGCTCTTAATTTCTTTTCTTCCATGTTCAAATGCCCATTTAAGTTTAGTCTGTAGAAGTAGTTAAAATACTTATATTCTAAAAGAAAAAAAAGAATTTTATTGTTAAGTTTATTATTATGTAATTTTTTACATTTTCTCTCTAGTATCCACAGGATGTTGTTTGACTTAGGGTTTTGCCCTTTTTTCCTGGTGGGATGATAATCAGTTGATCCCTAGTTTGAGCTCCTCTTGTTAAGCAGCTGTGGAACCCATCATTTAGTCACCACTCCATTGGCACTCATGGCCCATCCTATTTAGTTTACATTGTCTCCTGTGTGGCACTGCACAACCTATTATCACTTCACTGGGGTGTTTTTGTCCACGCCTAAGTTGTAAGTCCCAGAGCAGAGCTGGACCTTGTACTTTTTTGAAACCCCAAATTGCCTCCCACAGAGATAGACATCTGAACAGGTGCACAACAGATGGTTTTTGATTGCTGATTGGTGATCTTTCTTCCTCACGATAAGAGGGGCAGATTTTTGCCTCTGGCAGGTGCTCTCCTTTGTGATGAAAGGACCTTTCTAATCCATGCATCCACAGGCACCCGTTATCACAGGCTAACCTCATGTAGGGATAAGTTGACAAATACACAGGAGCAAGCTTAGAGCACAAAGGGGCCATACAGGTAAACATAGTCACATCAGGCAGCTCAGCCAGAGAGATGCTTCCAGCTGGCCTTAGAGTAGCTCAGCATCATCCCCACCGGAGCACAGAGCTTTACCTAACCCATCCTATGTTCATCCTTGGCATGTACCAACAACTGTGGGTCACCAAGGGCCATGCACATGCTCTTCAGGATCAAATTCTATCTGTGCCTTGTATATACACACTGCTTAGACAGCTGTGTCCAGTATTGAGGAGTATTCTTAAAATGACTATTTCCAGGAAAGGAAGATATATAATAAACTTAAAGCAACATTTGTAAAGATTTGACTATTTTAAAACAAAGTAGAACTGGTCAGTTAAGCAACCTGTGTGACAGATCCTTATTTGGTAATCTAAAATCAAAGGTCCTACAAAGTCCCTTTTAAATACAATATAATGTCAATGCCTGATAGAATATGGGAAAGATACATACATACTTCCTGATTGGTTAAATAGGTTACATCAGATTTTTATTTTATGCATCTTTTGAGATTGAATGACATCATCTGACCCATAGTGCATATATAAAGTGCACATGTGAATTCAGACATGCTTATTTAAATGTTTTATGCTTATGAATTCTTATTTTAATTTGTGTTTGTGACTCTCCTGCTCTTTTCTAGTCTCTATCCTCACCCCCTGTGCTTGCAAACATAGAAAGCAAGTGGTATTTAAATCCCCCCCCAAAAGATTTATAGTTCAGCAGCTTTCCATTCTAAAGGTGAAAATTAAACCAAAAAGAATGAATATTTCTTTTGCATATTTCATAGAATCTCCTGAGAGGCTGACTTCGTAAAACAACCCCCAAAAGATTATAATTCCCTCAGGAAAATATTTGGGGCAGGGGGTGGAGGTGAAATGAGAAAAGAAAAAGCAAACAAACGTAGAAACTGCTAGCTTTCCAGCTGCTGAAGGAGTTGACTCTGGGGGGCACAAGTAAAGAAGAACCCCTCTGCTGGAAACAAAGCAGGACTCCAAGCTGCCTGTGTCCCACCCTGCCACTGTGGCTACATCTCAGTGTCTACACGAAAGAAAAAGGGGCCCAGACACACAGGCTGTATCTCCAACATTCCATTTGCCTGATCAAAGCAGGGACTGAGGATGGTTACACGGATAGACAGTATCCTGACTTCCACACAGACCCAGCACAAAACCCAAGCACACTCCATTTTTCAACCCAATTGCATAAATGACAAAATATTGCATCATATCTTGAGTTTGTCTCTTCAATTTGGGGGGACTCTTCCTATCTGTCCTCAACAAAATTAGGATATGACATTGGTAAGAATTTAGGATTGAATTACTAGAATAGAAAATACCAATTAAGTCTATTTTAAAATATCACCTGCTAAGAGTGATTTAATTGAAGATTGTATTAAAATATTTTTTAACATAAATCCATCTGTTTAGAGGTTGAGAATCAATTTGAAAATAGGTTAATCATCTTGAAAGCCTCTTAATGATTTATCCTTAAATGGCAGCCTTTCCAGTTTGTCTTCAATTGTTTTGGGCAATGGAAATTTTACCCAGCTAGAATTTTTCCTCACGTAGGGCTAAAAGAAATTGATCCTTTTTTTCCTGATAGATTTATAATAGACTTTTAAGTTCCCTTTTTGCACACAAATGACTATCTTCTATGCAGGACTTATATTAGTTAATTGAACTGAGCAATGAAGTATATTGTTTCTATTTTCCTGAGGCATATTTAGTCATTAAACATTAATTTAAAATAAAAGTTAACTCCTTTCTGTAGGTTTTGCTAAGAGAAGGTCTGTTGCCTTTAGCATTCATTTGAAAGTCAAAAATTGGAACAAAAATCCATGCTTCCAGATCCTGAGACATGTAGCACTAGACACATTTATATGCTATTATGGAGCTTTGACTTCGCCAATGAGTGTTAGCAAAAGAGCTTTCTCTTTTCAATCTCTGGACTCTTCACATATCTTGGAATACATAGCAGGATGTGTTGAACTGGAGACTTTTCAGATTTGTAGACTATTTTTAGAATATTTAATCATACGGTTTCCAATTCAAGAACAGTCAGTTTCAAAGATGCAATATGCAAACATATAATCATGCCTTTTCCTTTTTCTTTTCTGTCACCTTCTATAATCACAAATATTGGCTAACACTCTATTAAAATGCGAAACCTATTGTGAGCATTTTCCATAGCAACTCTGTGATATAGGTAGTGCATTTCCCAGCTGAGGAACTGATGTGTGGAGTGGTACAGACAGGATTCAAACCCAGGCAGTCTGACTCTAGAGAGCAGGTTTTTAACTACTCAGTTAATGGCCTGCCTGTTGATAAAAGATGGAGAGACAAGATGCAGTACACATTTTATTGTGTATGAAGTAGTGCCTATATTTTAGGATTCTTCTATAACATACTCTGAAATCCACTGGGAATTTAAATTCTCTACCTCTCACACTTTCCATATGAAAACATATATCATGTGTCCCTATGGTATCTCCATTATGTCCAAGCTATGAAAATGAAAATACAATAATGTGTATATATGACAAGCTGTGAATTTTTAGGGTAAGCTCTCCGGGTGTCCACTTATTGATGTCCTTTTCTGAAGGTGCTTCAGGCTCCTTCCAGGATATGGAAGGAACACTTTTTCTTTTTTCCCTAACACATGTTAGGCAAGCACTCTCCACCACTGATCTACATCCCCAGCCCAGAAGCATTCTTTTGCTTGCTTCATCTCCTGCCCACATCTCATGTCTTTTTCTACATAGGCTCCTCTTAGAGAAATGTTCTGCCCTGAGCTCCTCAGATGCACAAGAGCAACCACACATTCTGAGTGTCTGGGCCCTTCCTTGTGGCTCCACAGTTTCATGGATGGAGTCGCCACCTATAGGCAGCAAGCATAGTACTTCAGGCAAGAGCAAAGGGCAATGGATTCTGCGTTTCCAGTGTTATCTCCCACTCGGGTAAAGCTGGAGCATAAAGATGGGATCCTTTCCAAGCATTACAAAGAGCTAAGCCCCCTTACCCTGTTCCCTTATCAAATCATACCCTTTTCCTAATGGCACCCTTTCTTATTGCTCCTATAGGAGAATAAAAAAATGACTTCTCACTGCCCTTTTGGGTTTCTTGGTTGGGTATAGGCCAAATTGACATACAACAGATCAATAGGAGAACATCCATATTTAAGTATACATATATGCAAGAGATTCCCACAAAATATGAGACTCAAAGGAGAGTCAGATAAATTTAGCATCCTGAGTTATGGAAAGGAGCAGGGGCTTGGGGCTTCTGGAAGATGGTGGAGACACAAATTATGAGAGGGTGAGTAAGGAAATGTATAGCAAATGAAGGTTGTTTTAGGCAAACAAAAATTACAGAAATAAAAATTTTTTCCAAGAACATCCCTCAAAATAATAGGTGAGGGTCTGGATGGATGTGGTGTCAAGCTTCCGTCTCCTGTGATAGACTTTGATTCATAAGATTCCTGGGTAGGGGAGTCATGACTATTGATTTCCTTTTGTAGGATCCATCTTTAGGAAGATTAAGAGTAGCTCAGAGAAAGCTTCTGCTTGTATCCATTGGTCTCCAAGTATCTTAGGCTGAAAGTAACCAGCATACTAAAGTGTAATATTTGGGGTGGCATCTTCTGAATATTTCACTTCCTATACAATTCTTCAGTGGAGGCATACTTACCCCTCTTACTCTTTTGTTTGATGCCACTCTCACTCTTTTGAAAGGAGGATTTCTCTTCCTTCCTCCCCACCTGTCTACACTTTATTCCCCTAAGGAGAGTGCAGCTTTGGCTCTCCTCCGGTATACACTTTTCCTGACATTTTCCTGACATAGTCATTTACTTTCTCCCTTGTATTTACATAATTATTGTGCTACAAATTCTTAAGCTTTAAATATTATTTTAACATCATCTGTGTTCTACCGTTTAGCACTCTTAATAGTTTGTTCACTAATTATGTGATGAATGTATTGTTTCTCCAGTCAGATTGTAAAGCTCTTTGGGGATCTCTGTGCAGAAACTTGAATCTCTTTATTGTTTCATATTATCAAAGTCAGGGTTGACACATCAACTATGCCAGTGTCACATTGTTGGTAAATTATGGGGTTCTGTTCAACTGATCCCAGAAACTATATTTAACTCCTTTCAACACAGCATTCCAGGCAGTTGACATAAATTGATTGCAGTTGGCATCCAAAGCTAATGGAGCTACCATCCCCATTCAGAGATTTCCTAAGCCATGTTTATTGTAAAGGGACAAACCAAAGTGAGCACGTGGACAGCAATCTTGTGCTACGCTGAGCAGGCTGCATCTTTCTGCATGAGCTCTGCCGTCTCCAGCTGGGACATGGCCACCATCACACCCAGGCTATGTGGCAACTGCAGAGGTTCATTTAGAAGGAAATCCTGACCTCTCCATGAATCACAGTGAATTTCACTCACCTTCTACACATTCATTGTACTACAGCTGCTCAGACTATGCAGAGTCTTCTTAGATTCCAACTGAACTCCACAGCTGCTTCTAGGTAGACAGCCCAGTGCTGGATACCAAGAAGGCTATAGAAAAGAATGAATGTCTGCCCTCTAGAATCCCATAGTCTGCTGTGAGTTAAGTAACGGAAAACTGCGCTATTAGATGAATTGTTACCACAAGGGGTTTCATTCCTCTGGCCAGAAGGAAGTTCAGCCAAGTCTTAACTTGATAAATTTAGCCAGGAGCACCTTATCCATTTTATTAGCATGGTTTATAGGTGATTAAGTGCTAAGACACAGGGCCACTAATGGAATAAGAGCTCAGAAGAGGGGATGCATGTGGGCTGGAATCAGAGAGCATGGCATGATGAAGGAGGTAGTGTTTCCTCTGAAGTGGGAGGAGAGGGGAGGGGCAGAAATAACACTCAAGGTAGAAAGAAGCACTTGAACCAAGACAGAGATAAAAATTTTTAAAAATTAAATTAAAAACAGGAGAAAAAAAGAGATGATAAATAAGCACCCTGTGTTCAAGGACACACCAGTGGAGGATTTCTGCTAAAGAAGGTCAAAGATTAGATAGCCAAGGTATTCCACAGTGTCTTCATTAGTTAGTTGAAAAAGCCTCAGTGTTGAACTTGACTTGCGGGGGAGGGGGGGTCGAGGGGGGGGATCTAGTTACTACTCTGAAATCTCAAGTCATTTTCAAATTTCAAAACACACCGAAGAAGAAAATGGTCATGCTACTATGTATAAACTACATGCCACATTGTCTTGTTGACACACAAAATATTCAAAATTGCTGAAGATGTCTATTATTCTGTCCAGAAAAGTAGTTCAGGGGGAAGAATCGATAAATTTGATGTGCAATGTCAACAGAGAGAAAAATTGCTTTCTATATTCTCAGACATTCAAAAGATGATTGAAGGCACAAAACCAAACTGGATATCATGCTATTGTTCCAAGATTTCTCCAACAATTCTCACCTTCTCCTTCCTTCCACGCCCACAGCCTCAGCCATTTGATATTCTCTCTCTCTCTCTCTCTCTCTCTCTCTCTCTCTCTCTTTAATACTTCTTTAGTTGTAGATAGACACAATATTTTTATTTATTTTTATGTGGGGCTGAGGATCAAACCCAGGACCTCATACCTGTGAGGCAAGCGCTGTACCACTGAGCTATAGGTCCAGCCCTGATGCTCTATTTCTTAAAAGCAGTTTTATTAGTTAGACTTGAGCACAGCAAAACCAAAATATGAGTTCTATTAAGCCCTGCACCAGATGCACTGCTTGACCTGTTCTGACTCCTGGGCCAGCCAAATTGTCTCTTTTCTTCTAGTCTCCAGCTAAGAATCATGGATACCCTCATGTCCAGTGTACAGATTCACCAGATGACCCATTTATCTTGACCTGGTTCTGGATAAAGTCCTTCTTCTCCTTTCATGTCCATTAACAGAGGAGAGAAATTTCAAAGGATCTTTACTAATCTTTGAAATACATAATGCACTGCTAAAAATGATGTGTTCTAGACTGTAGCTTCCTTCCCTGAGATAGAGCGGAGAACTTTTGCTCCCACAAAGAGGAATAGAGGAAATGACAAAGACTGCTGCTGCCACAAGGCCCTCAACTACCATCTTGGCCATTTCCTCTTGAGACCTTTCCTTCATTTACGTATTGAAAGAAGGGACTGGAACAGGAGGTTTAGCCACAGCCCACTTTGACCATAGTTAGCGGGTATTCACACCATTGCCGAGAGTGCAAAGTGTTGCTAAAAATTGATTCAGAAGATGTCTATTCACATGATCAGAGACTACTCATTTAGTAAGACAGCTCAGTGCTGGAACCATATCATCTCACTTATATGAAAAAGTACAGATATTAGCATGTGCATTACTTGACTTTGTCAAGAACAAAATGTCAGAAAAATGGTTCACAGGAAAAGGTAAGTAAATTAATTCTTGTGGTGTGTTCCTTATACCCACCATGCCAGCAGCCTCACAAATGCAGCACATCTCCTACACCTCTGATGACATTCAAACACTCAACTAATATTTATTATGTGTCTACTATATTCAAAGCATTGTGGAAAAATGATGTCATTGGTCCTCCAAAGAGTAAGGTCTCTAGTAGACGTAGACAGACACGAAAACAACTTAAGTTCCATTGTATTAGGGAGTAACTTGGGATAAAAAAGAATATAGACTAGAAACACAGACTGACTGGATTTAAAATTCAAGACTTTGTAATTGGGTGATTGCACCTTGAACTTATTTTATTTCTCATTTATAAGCTGTGTATGAAAATACCTATTTCAAGGGGATGTTTCCGGGTGAGGAGGCACACATCTGTAATTTCATAAGCTAGGGAGGCTGAGGCAGGAGGATCATGTGTTTAAGGCCAGCCTCAGAAAAAGTGAGGTGCTAAGCAAATCAGTGAGACTGTGTCTCTAAAGAAAATACAAAATAGGGCTGGGGATGTAGCTCAGGGGTCGAATGCCCCTGAGTTCGATCCTTGATACAAAAAAAAAAAAAAAAAGGGAGGATGTTGAAGGATCAAGCAGTGTTTGACTTATAATAATTACATAAGAGAGATGGGAGTAGTCCTTCTTACAACAGGACTTCTTAAACTTTAATTGCATCCAATTGCCTGAGAATTTTTTAAGTGAAGATCTAGTTTGGTAGGACTGGGGTAGGGGCTGAGGTTCTGCATTTCTAACAAATCCCCAAGAGATATTCATGATATTTCCCAGACACTGCACTTTCATTAGCAAATGACTAGAGATTATATTTTGTTTTTATTTTTGAGGAGCTGATGCTGGAGGTGAGTCTTAAAAACGAATAGGCACCATTCAAGAAGACAGTAGGCAGTAGAAATGAGGGCATTCCAGGAGGATGGAAGGAAGTATGGGGCTTGCCAGTGCTAAAAGAAATACAGGAAAATGAGGAGACGGGAGGAAGAACTTGGAGAGAGGAGTTCAGGATGAAAGACCAAGGCAAAACAGAGGATCTTTCATGCCTTGCCAGGAGCTATTTATTTTACAGGTAATGAGGAACCACAAAAGGATTTTAAAATGTGGAGGACGTGATCACCTATGAGACCTAAAATTATTGCCCCGAGAACACTGGGAGGATGAGAGGATGACTGGCATCAGAAGGGTCCTGTGCTATACGTGTGAGATGGAAGGAGTAGGAGCCACTTGGCAATGGTAGTGTGGACTGAGGCAGAGATGCCTGTGGGGGACATCCAGGATATGGAATTGATGGAACTTGGGCATTCATTAAATATGAAAAGAGGAAATAAAGTTTAAGGTTCCTGCCAGCCTTCTGATTTAGGTTACTGTGTAGGTGATAACATCACTTTCCAAGTAATTCAGAAGGATAAAAAGTGATTCAGGAGGAAGAGAAGAGTTTATAGAAAATAAAGTGAGTTGAATTTGGGAATATGTTCTGTTTGTGCAACATCCAAATGGAAGTGTCTACCTAGCAAAGTTGGAGTTACCGGAGAACAATTTGAGAGCTGTTCTTTATAAAACGGCAGATAGTGTTGTGGAGATAGGTTCCATCATTCAAGGATAATAACAGAGAGAGAAGCAAGAAAAAACAAGATAGGATTCTATTTGGAAACCAACATGAGGAATTAGCAAAGGGAGAGAAACCTACAAAAGCAACCTGGGAGAAATTATTAGGAAAAGAGACTCATAATCAGGGAGAAATACTATCAGAAAAGCAGAAAATATTGTCAGGCAGATTTCTAGAATTTCCAGAAGAAACTGATAGCTATATCAAATGCAGCTGAAATCAAATAAATTAGAACTAAAAGCTAGGAATTGGTGATATTCATCAAAGTATTTTCAGTGAAATGATGTAGAGGGAAGCCAGATTGTGGCAGGCTAAAAAATGAATGTAAGATAAGAAAGCAGAAATAGACAATGTAAAATATTCTTTCTAGCAGTTTGGTTATATTAGGAAAAGTTCATAACTAGTGGCCAGAAATAGTTCCAAAGTTGAGTGTTCCACTTAATTGATTGATTAATTCACTTATTCATTCATTTGTTGTCCCAAGCTCATTATGGCTTCTGGGAAGCAGTAAGTAGAGGAAGCATTGAAAAATAGGTCAAAAGAAAGACTAAGAAAACAATGCTCAGGAAAAGCAGCACAATTCATTTGAGACTATAGGAAATAAGGTGGAGTTGGACATTTGTGCAAATGGGTCACAAGATGTAGGGATGGATATTGCACACTTTGTAGCTCAGGTTTATTCTGTAACATGGAAAGCAGGATAATTGACTGGGCGCACCTAGAGATTAAACTGTGTAATGAGGTTTAACTTCAGTCTTGGGTGGTTGCTTTCAAACGTGACCCTCTGCTCACATTTTCTTTGAAATTGCCCATAAAAGTTGCTGATGCTACCTCACCAAAAGAAAGGAGCACGTGTTTCATAAATAGAGCATCCTCTGGTACACACCAATCTCTGAAATTCCAAACAGCAAGCTGGCCTTCTTTCCTTTGCACTCTATTCATCTGGTTTTCCAGTTGACAAGAGGAGATAGAGATAGAAAGATGGATGGTGTGTGTGTACGTACATATGTTGTAATCTATAGGGGTGATGACATCTGTAGGACCATCAAAGAAATCTTCCAAGGTTGTAGAATGAAAATGTTGAAAACTGCTGCTTTTCTTCTTACTTAGTATATACCTTAAAACCATTTAACCCAAATAGTTTTATATGCCAAAATTCTTGTGTTCATTTTTCCTTGATAATCATGAATCCTCAACTTCCTACTCCAGTTCTCAGCTAAATCTCATTCTACAGTTTATTAACTTAAAATAGGAAGCTAATGGCCCTTGCTGAGTAGCAGAGCAACAGCCTACTCCAGTAGTTTTAGGCTTCAATCTTCTGGACGCCTCTGCTGAGTTCTGAAGGTCAACTGCAAGTACAGACACAAACCAGTTGACTCATAAATCCTTGTTTTCTTAGAAATGGAAAGAAGAGGAGGAAAAGAGGATAGGGAGCAGAAATAAAGTTTAGAATATAAACATTATTATTCTATTTTGAGTTACATCTACTTGTAGAAAATACTATTCTAATTTTTAAATGAATTTAAAAGCTCTGTAATGATCAATTATAAGCTTGACCCCCTTCAGTATGTATTTTATTAACTCAACTTCCCCACTGATAGTTGTACCTTTTCTCAATTTATTTCCCAAAATACTTCTTAAATATTAAACACTGAAGTTTTCTTTTTCATCTCCCTAGACATTCAATTCCTCAGAAGTCTCCAGAACTTTCTTAAATTATACACCATGAAGTTGATCCACTAGTGATGTAGGGAGGAGCTGCAATGAGGGGCCTGTACTCTAGTCAACAACTTAGATAGAAAGTAGCTATGCAACGTTTTTCCTCTGGATCAAAGTTTCTGGCACTTGTGGCTCCCAGAAAAGTATCAATGCACAGCATTTTGGAGCACATCCAGCAGCTTGTTCAGAATAATAGCTAAGGGCATAGACACCATGTTGGTAAAAAATATTTGAAAGGACAAAAACCATTTAATCTAGAACCTCAGGAAATGTGAGACTTGTCTGTATTGGTGTATGTTTATATGCAAGTCAAAAATGCCATTTCAAAATGACTCAAGAGGAAAAGCAGATCATTTTTTTAGGTAACTCAACTAAGGATTCTGGATCTGGGCAAATCTGGAACAATGGGCTCACACTAGGTCATTAGAACTTCACCTTCTTTCTCTCTCTTGGTTGTACCCTTCTCTGTGTTGACTCTCAAGACAGCTTTCCTTTTTGACTTAAGCAGTGCCATACGTACTTCCTAAACTTACTGCAACCCCGGGAAAAACGAAATTTCCAACAAAAGTTCTGGACTCATTGCCTGTAAATGATTTGGATTTGGTCAAATCCCCAGACCTACCCCCTGGAAATTGCGTGATTCTTCAAGTGAAACCTTTGTTCTTTTCACACAAGAAGGCAAACAAATGCCAGACAGCAGATATCTTACACTGCCTTCATATATGTGGTGGTCTCTCCTGTGGGCTAAGAGATAAACTAATATGAGAAGCCCCAGAGGTGAGAAGCAGACCCCCTGCATTCAACCTGACAGTAAAACAGATTTCAGCTTACTTTGGCACACCATTAGCTGTTGAAACGCCCAGCTTTAGATATGTCACATACCAGGTCCTTCCACATGTTCAGGTACGGGCCAGATGGGCAACTGTCAGGAGTACTGGTTAGGAATTCCTGCATTAGGCAGAGCTTTGCCTACATGACCCATAAGGTCACTTTTGACTCTACAATTCTATTATCCTTGTTAATTTCCACAATTCAATTTGGAGTACAGGATAAACAAACCAACCTAATTTGATCTGGAACTTCTGCAGGCTATCATGGGTCATTTAATCTAAAACACATGGCCTAGCCATTACCATGTTTTCTGAAGTCATCTAACAGAGCTTATCCTTAACAAGGTCTCCATGTTATTAGTTTCACTCATGGCCTTTCCCAGCCCCCTGCTTATTCCACAGTTGCCTTTCATTCTCCTTTAGATTGGGGGAGAGGGAGGATATAAGAGTTACCTTCTTTCTGAATTTCTTCTCTTAAATCTTATAAACGATGAATCCAAATTAAAATGATATCAATTTCATCTTTACTTCGCAACTGGACTTTCACTTTGCAGGGAGTTGATGAGAAATGGGAAATAAGGCCACAGATAAACATCACTCTGGAAAAGTCTATTAAGGAAAAATTTCAAAATTAGGATAAGTCTGAAAACCACTTATTTTACTCATTAAGAAACATATACAGGGGCTGGGGATGTGGCTCAAGCAATAGCGCGCTCTCTTGGCATGGTACCGCCGGGGTTCGATCCTCAGCACCACATACAAACAAAGATGTTGTGTCTGCTGAAAACTAAAAATAAATATTAAAAAATTCTCTCTCTCTCTCTCTCTAAAAAAAAAAAAAAAAAAAAATATATATATATATATATATATATATATATATATATATATATATAAATGATGTGTTTTATTTATTTAAATACATTTAAATAAAATATATTTTTTCAAAGCTGAAATCAACCTCAACCCTACTGGAACTGCCATGTTACAGAATCTAGCTTCAAATAAAATTTGTTTTAGCCAGGGTATGTCCATCCTTAATAACAGATGCTGTTTCTTATCTTTTTCAGTGAACGTTGTGTCAATGTTACAGGAATTTTGGGAAAGCAAGCAGCAGCAGCGGGCTGCATTCCCAAGCGAAGGTGTGGTCGTCTATGAGTCTCTGCCATCCTCTGGGCCTCCCTTTGTGAGTTATGTGACACTCCCAGGGGGAAGCTGTTTTGGCAACTTTCAGGTGAGAGGCAACTACCAATTCATCGGTGAAAGTTACTTGGTTAAAATAGAACAAATCCTTTTGTAAAATAGTGAAGTTATGTGTTTCCTTGGATATAGTGAACAAATTTGTGCCATATACTATCATATATACTGGAAAACTGGTCAGATGTTCCAATTTTTAAAACATTTTAAATTTAGCTTTATGTGAGAGTCTACCCTGATATTTCTTTATGGAAAATAAGTTTTATAGCACAGTATTTTATTTGCCAGATAGCTGCTGCCCTTTCCTTCAAAAACTTCTGGAATAAAACTTAAAGAACTAGCAAGTGGTGGCAAAGCCTTTCCATCAGGGCTTCCCATCAGGAGCAAGTGTCCCCTTTTATAAATTTAATATTAATCAATTTAATCAACCTGCACACCAAAGCACAAACCAACAGCAAAGTGTTGAGAGTCACAGGGCTGCTATCAGGCATCAGTGCTAAGCCCAAGTCTGCCACTCCCTACCTGCAAACCCTTGGGAAACCAATTTACATTTTTCATTTCCAAGCTTTAAGATGTGGAACAGCATCCACAGGATTGGTTGGAAATCTTATGAAATGTGCATATTATGTGTTCAGCATGGTATCTGGTACATCATAGGTATTGTTTTTATTATAAAGACTCTTCCAGTTGGTTAAATTTTTATGTCTGTTGTCTATAATGGTAGATTTCTAGCTGTATACTTTTCACACAAAAATATTTACATACATTACCTCAACATTGTATAACAAAAAATAATTGAGTAACAGGAAGTATCAAGCAGTGGGCTGAGGTTATGGTCCCTACTCTGAAGAAATCAGTGTTTAAAAAAAGTTACAGAAATTACAGAGTTATATTTAAGAGCCAATGAGGGCTCAAGGAAGGAAACTTCTAAATTTACCATACCTCTTTATAAATAATTTTTAATGTAATGACCTCTCATTTTTTAGTAACTGGCAAAGATGCTTTCATTATAGTGTACACTATGAAATTCACAAGCAACCAAGTATCTCTCTTAACTTCGACAGCTGAGAATTCCAGAGGCAGATTTTCATTGTGTCCCTTTGTAGTATAAGTCTACAGAACTTAGTGTTATATCAATTTTAAGACTAACATCATGCCTGGTATTATTTGTGTTTCTATCTTTACTTTCCCTTCAAATATAATACCTCCTTCATTCATGTTATCCTTTTACCTGTTGTGTCTGTTTTACATTGTCTCAAGTCCTTGGTGGAATGAGGGATGAGTATAAATTAATAAAGAGACCCACAAACCTGTGCTGCCTTAGAGAAGTCAAAGGATTCCTAGGGGGCAAAAAGGCGAGTGGAGATGTGCATTCAAGAGTATTTTGGCCAGTCAAAAAGGGAAGAACACAGTTGCAGCATAAGGAATACTGTGAGCAAAGGCACACAGCAAGAGGAGACCACAAACACTTGCAGAATTGTGGGACACGAGCATCATTCTGTGTGGTAAGGACCCATGCGAAATGACAGTTAGGCACTCCCATTGAATGAGAGACTATCACACCCTCAAAGGAGCACAGGTTTTATTCTATATAAAACCAACCTCTGAAGGTGAACAAATATATTTAGACATATTTCAGAAAGATTATTCTGGCAGTAGTATGAAAATGTTTCAGATCTAACTAGATGTGGTGATGCACGCCTGTAACCCCAGCTCCTCAGGAGACTGGGGCAGGAGGATCTCAAGTTCAAAAGTAGCCAGGGCAACTTAGGGAGACACTTATAAAATATAAGAACTGGGGATGCAGCTCAGAGTTAGAGGGGCTGATTAGCTGTGTGAGGCCCTGGGTTTAATCCCAAGTACTGGGGGAAAATGCTTTAGATCTAAATGAAGCTAAAAACTGAGAGACCAACAGGAAATGAGCAATGAGTCCCCATGGAGGTAAGCTGCATACACAGTGTGGTTAGAAGGTAAGGGTGAAAGGACTATAGTAGGACAGGTGTTTGGGTGACACCTCAGCTTTGACTTTAATATCTGGACAAAAAAAAAACACAAGAGAAGGAAGAGCAGGTTTGTGGAAAATGAAGACAAAGTTCATGTGAGGTAACTGGAAGCCCCCAGGGAAAGAACTGCAAACAGCCCTTCAGAGAGAGATGACTTGTATATTTATACATTCCTGAGCTGAAGCCACCATGGCCACAGGTAGTGATGAGTGTAAAGTCCCTGATAACCTTCAGAAGAGTGATTTCAGTGAAGGAATGAGACACAACTCAGACTACAGAAGGTTAGAAGGTCAAGAGAGACTTAGGATGCAGGCTGCATATCTCAGTAAGGATTTGGAGGACTCCCTCCTACTCCTATGGTTAACTTTACTTGGGGAAAACAGAACCACCTTGCTTCGTGTCCAGCGGGGAGCTGGTGAGAAAGCATGCTCTCATCTAATTGCCACCAGTGACTTCTGGACATCTCATCTTAATTAAAACTGGGAAGGACAACTAAGACTGAGCCCCAATATTCAGACAGTCATCAAATAGCCTACAGAATAAACAAGATGAACTGCTCATAGATTATAAAATGTCAAGATGTCTCAAGATTGAATCAAGATGATGGACTTGGCACATACCTCAACCTTTTTTATAGTCTAAAATGTCTTGAAATGTTAAAGAAGTATTTAAAAATACGTAAATTCACAATAGTGATGGGCAACAAGAAAGGGTGGCACTGGAAGAGCTGAACCTTGAGACAGTTCTGGGAGATGAAAGTGGAATCAGATTATCAGGTGCAAAAATACTACAGTCTAAACACATTCAGGAGGAAATGTACTATAAAGGTAAAGAAGAGCTAGAGAAACTCTAGGAACGGAAGAACAAATGCAGAGAGCAGGAAGGTTTTCTAGAATAATTTTAAAGCTAATTAAAGAACTGCTTCCAAAACTTCTGACCCACAGAGCCAGTGAGGTATTGCTGTCCCCTTCCCTGAGCAGGAGTCAGCAGTGGATTTTGACATCTGATGAATGGAGGCAAATCACCTAACGAAAGCAGTTTGCATGTGGGTTTCAGAACAGACACAGCTTGACCAGAATAAAGGCAGGGAAGGAGAAGAAAGGCAGCAATTGAGAAAGAGGTTCTCTTTTTTTTTTTTTTTTTAAATCTTATTTTTCTTTTTTTTTTGAGAGGGAATTTTAATATTTATTTTTTAGTTTTTGGCGGACACAACATCTTTGTTTGTATGTGGTGCTGAGGATCGAACCCGGGCTGCACGCATGCCAGGCGAGCGCGCTACCGCTTGAGCCACATCCCCAGCCCGAGAAAGAGGTTCTCTAACTCATGTGTACCTATAGTCCACAATTGAGCATCCTTAGAGGATGGCCTGCCAGGGAACATACCCTTCCTGCTCATCCAAAGGGCCTGTCAGCAGTTCCAGTGGGGAGACTCCCTAGGAAACACACTCAGACCAGGGAAAGGTCTTGCTGGCCACCTCAAGTAATAGGTATCTTGGTCCATGAATGTTAGTGAACTAAACATCTGAGGAAAACCAAAAGCATAAGAGAAAAGGCCAAGGTGAGCAAACAAAAGCACAAAGTAATTCAAGCAATACAGAACGTAAGAAAATATTATAGTAGACATCCTGGGGAAATATTGAAAGGAATTTGCCCCCTAAAACAGCTATGATAAAATGAACAGGCAGGATACAAGAGATAAAATATGTTATTGCTAATTTAGAATAATAGAAAGAACAAATAAAAGAGGTGTGAAGAGTTGAGTAGAGATAGATGACAGCCAAATTAGTAATAGGTAGCAAATTAAAAAATAATAATACAATAAGTCTTCAAGAACTTAAAGCAAAAAGAGCAATGGAGGATGAAAGTACAGGAGATGTGGAGACAAATCCTAAAGATGCACATTAATAAGAGCTCCAGAAAGAGGCATGAGAAATATAGGGGAGGGAATAAATAACAGAAGCAATTTTCTTTGAGTTAAATAAATTCACAAGTTTCAGACTGAAATGGCCCAGCATATTTCCAGCCAGATAATGATAAAAGAATCACACAGCTCTGTGACTAGGTAGCACTTAAAGACAGGTTCTGCTTAAAAGTGACCAAGGAACCTTTTTTTTTTTTTGATATAGCATCTGTACATTATTCTGGTTTTTAAATTACATTAAATGTTTAGGTATTGATGAGGGAATTAGGAAAACTGATGAAAGGGACAAAAATTGGGAAACTAGGTTAACAAAACCAAAATCTGTGTCTTCAAAAAGAAACAAACAAACAAAAAAGATATATCTTTGGCATTTCTGATTAGGCAAAAGAGCAAGGCATATACCTCACTAAGTGTAAGAGAAAGGATTCAGTCATAGGAGTGTAATACAAGAATACTTCACGAATCTTATTAAAAAACGTGTTAGTGAGTTTTCAGTTATTGTGACAGAATACCTTGAGATAAACAAAATACCTGAGATAAACAACCCGTAAAGAGGAGAAGCTTATTTTGGCTCAGTTTTTGAGGTTTCTGTCCATGGTCACTTGACCCTGTTGCCTTTGGGACTGTGGTGAGGCCCATCATGGCAGGGAGCAGGTGGTGGAGGACAACTGCTCAACTCATGATAGGCAGGAAGTAAAGAGAGAGGAAGGCATGAAGGTCCCAACATACCCTTCAAGAGCATGCCCCCAGTGATCTACACCCTCCAACTAGTCCCCCCCCTCCTAAAGTTTCTACCAACTCCCAATTGCGTCACCCGCTGGGAACCAAGTCTTCAACACATGAGCTTTGGGGAAAACATCTGAGATCCAAATCATAACATTAACCATTTCCATACTCACATAGTAACCTACATATGAGGACTGTTTCTACCTTCTCTTCGGGTCTAAACCCTGCCCTATCTGAGGACTCCATGCCATGTTATATTCTTGACAAATATTCTCTGAATCTTTCTACTAGAAATCTCTGCCTCTGATTTCCCAAGGCCATTATTTCTCTTTCTCTTCTGATGTTTCATGTTTGCTACCTTCAACTGACTTTACTATGTATGTTCTATCACTGAAATAAAATGTAAGTGCCTCAGGGACAGCATCTATAGTATGTCCCTCATGATTTTAAGCACATTTGTCATATAATAAGTGCCTAATAGATTTTGTTGAATGAATATGGAAATGAATAACAAATCTGAAGAATAAATGAAGTTAATGTCATTTTTGTACATAATCAATAGTCAGTAAAGATATTCCACTTAACTCTGCAAGATAGAGGGCTAGGAAGGAAAAGCCAGTGACATTGAAATCAACTGATATTATTTTGTTCATATCTGTAGCTAAAATATTGGAAATGGATGAAAATTAAAGTATTAATTAAAAAAGAACTTATAATTCTGGATTTAACTTAAGCATGATAATTTCCCCCAACTTTGGCTGCACTCACACTCGGGCACCAATACATTTGTTAAAATTTAATAAATTTCAGTGATAGAACATACATAGTAAAGTCAGTAGATGGCTCAGAATTAAGGCTCTGAGTTCAATCTCCAAGACCACAAAAAATAATAATAAATTATAAAAAAACAAAAATAAACAAATGCACTCATTATAATCTATCTGGAATATAATGCATTTGGCAGATCATTGGAGTAGATTGAGGGGATATGAATCTAAGAAATGCTAGTTCTCTTGTTCTTATTTTTGCTATCCTGAGAATTATGAACTTCCCAATTGTCTCATAAATTTTGTCCTCAAATGATAGGACTTCCCTTAGGAGGCAGATCCAACATCCTCCTTGTGGTCTTTAAAAACATAGAAAACAAAATGAAAATTTGAACTCTTCAGCTGGAGGGCCTCTGATTGATCTCTCTGGTCGTTTTAGGGTCTCCTTTTCCTTATGTTTAAATCATCATATTTTAAGGTTCTCAGGAGGATTGTTAACATCTTTGCTTTAAAAGATCCAGAATTTCCTGATTCAAATGTTTTGAAAATGTGTTTGGGTGGTTGGCTGCCAAACGTGGCCCCTTTACCCATTTGGCTCTCCAAAATATAACTTGAGAAAGGAAAATCAGGAGGAGAAAAAAAAAAGAAAATTTTTCTTAAAGCAATGTCCCCGCAGTTTTCATTGTCAGTTCAGAAACCTTCCTACATTGCTTTTTTCACCATATAACACTTCATCATGCTTTTGCCAGCAGTTGGCCTAGGAGAACCTGCATGTTCATTCCTGCAATGCCTTTCACATAACCAAATGTCACCCCTGTGCATTGCAAATCATTTCACGACGGATTATTAATGCCAAGACCATGTGCTGAGACATGGAGAAACCATTATGCCAGCAGTAGCCTTCTTACTTAGCCGTGGATGTCACTTCCAATGGTGCCAAGTAATTGAAAATACTTGAAGTGGAGTATGGGCCTGGATTGCACAACTAATCCTCTGGTTTCAGGCCCTTTCATGAAAGCTGTAAGAGATTATGCTCATTCATTCTTTAGAAAAGTGGTATTCAGACTCAACCTTAGTTTTCTGATTAATCAAAGAAAGCAGTCCAGTTAAGGCTCCAATGGACACAAACCACTGGTTTTTATGTAAAGAAACTTCCCATTGAAGTAAATGGAAAGCTTGTGTCCACCAAGACTAATTAAAGAATTTTTTTTTGTTGGTCTTGACACCACAACCCACAAAAGAGAAAGAGGGGAGAAAAAAACCAGCATATGTAACCCCTGCCTTTAAACCAGGCCTTCAGAAACTACTACAAAAAGAGAAGTGAAAACATGATTTTATTTTTGAATTCCCAAACAATAAATAATTTGATTGATTGATGGATCCAAAATATTTTTCAGGAAGTTATATTGAAATGTATTAATTTTGTATCTTTTATGAAAGAAACCATTTTCTATTATTACAGACATTAAGTGAAAATTCATTCATTGTGAGTACAATTTCTTTATGCAATTTTTATCTAGGCAGTTAATCCTTCCCTAGCCACACATCATGACCATGAAAACTTGTGGTTTCACCATAAACTTTCCATGTTTCACAGTAAGAGGAACAGAAGGGCCATCAGATGGTCTTCTGGTCCCCCTCTTGAGAAACTCAGAAGATAAGTCATTCATGCTTCAGCAGCTGCTTTTGTTTCCAAATCCAAAAGAGAACTTGAACATTTTATTTTATTTCATATTTAGATTTAAAGGTTTTTGATTCAAGTTTTGTTTTCAAGCCAGTGACGTGGTCTTCCATATAGAGTTTGCTAGAATGACTTGGATTAATGAATTCCATTCTTACTTTGAGTAAAAGCAAAAATTCCCTTGGCTATAGTACTACAACATGCAATTATTTATGTGCATGAATTATGATTAAATGAAAAATGTGCCCCCTGGCTAAAACATTAATGGAATAGCTTGATTTATTTGAAGTTTGAGACACTTATTCACCAGGGTATCATATCTTTTTCAAGTAAATATTTTGTTGTTGTTAAAATTGCTTCACAGAAAATAAACAGGTGTTAAAAGCTGAGGGATGGTTCTTAGGCTAGTTGTATAGCACCAGAAACCACAAGAAGTTGACACATTTAATATTTCCACTGGAAAGCTGTTGATTTGTTGTGGGTCTTTTTTTTTCCATTTATGTTTGGTTTTGTGGAGCAGGGCTGCTCCACAGGGACACTGAGAGGGACACTGAGAGCAAATGTGCTCCTTACAAATATTTCTCTCTAAAAGGCATTGGATTCATTTTTGTTTATTTTGTCACTGTAGTATTCAAACCAATTTCATTTCCTATGAAAACACCTAAAAGAACTAGTTCCCCAACGATCATATCTCCTAAAAGAAAGATAGGAGTTCTTAAGATTGTTTTATTTTTGTTACTTAAGGCAAAAAAGGCATACTTCACCTATATGATCAAACATAATAACAGATGTTTTATACTTTCATGCATTAAGTGAATCTTCTTGAAGTCCAGGGAACTAAAGGTACATTTAAATCACAATAAATTCAGTTTATAAAATTAAGTTTTTCCCAGGAGAGAATGACTAAGAGAAAATTTGATCAATTTTTATACTGGACTAAATGGAATTGTAATGCTCTCTTTGCTGATAATTTAATAAGGCCTGGCCTTAACATTCCACACTCCAAATGGTGGCTAGGTTCCTGCCATAAAATCGAAACTATTGCCCAGCACTAATGCTGTTTTAATGCTAAGTATTTCTATTTGAAGTCATCCATGACATCTTCTCTGTCTCTAGAGTTGAATACCTAGACTCAGATGCAGCATAACAACTTCTAAAGGCACACTTCCTGGTGGAAATCTCCATAGGAAAACATTCTGGTTTATTACTAATGAGACCCAAAGATAGGAAGGCCAGTTAAAACCCCATCCCCATTTAAAAGTCTTGTCAGCTAATTATCAGACATTAATGACTTGCCCATGAAATTTGGAAGTGCATATTGTTTTAATGAGACCCCAGCTTCCTTGCCTCACTTTAATCTGTTTCTTTTATTAAGCGGAGTGGATTGAGATTCTTGACCTTCAAAGAAGACAGTAGAGTGTAGAGAAAGAAAAGTTTAGACAAGGCCCCATGATAGACTTCAGACTATCTCCACAGGAGTCTCCCAGACCCTGGTCTGTGAACTCCAGGAGGATGCTCACTGTCTGCCCCTCTCATCTCTCCTTGCTGAGTAGGGAAGAAAGTCTGACTCCCTCTCCTTCTAATCCCTTCCCATCCCATTCATGTGATCCTTTTAAAGCATCAAAATTACTATAAAAATAAACTGAAATATTGAGACCTGATCAATTCATCTTGTTTTCACCTTAATTTGAAAAAAATAAATAAATTAAAAAAACAGAAGAATAGAGAAAGAAAAAGGCTTCAAGGAGCACAGTACCACGTGGGTTTGTAATAGTTACCAGGGACTTGCTCCAGGTATGTGTGTAGAATAGCATTTTTGACAGAGGTAAATTAGGAGAAGGCCAGGTGGTTTATATTATAAAAATAACATTCTGACCCACCATGTGCCTGAAACATTTCTTTCAGTTGACAGGAACTGGTGAGTTTTCTCTGAAAATTGGACTCCCAGACCAGTCCCCTCCCCCATACCTAGCAAAGACCCACATTCCCAGCACACACAGAGCTCTAAATTGTTCCCAACATATTTGCTGGCAGCATGACCTACAGAGAGACACAATATTGGGTGACTGAGTTTCAATCATTGCCCTCTTTTCATATCACCATCTGGAAGGGGGTAAAATGCTAATATACCCACAATTAGATAAATTGGAACACATGTAAATTTTCATGCTTCGGCCAGGGCAGTCAAGGTCTTAAAGAACAGAAAGCACTGGGGCCTGGCTTGTGGCATTCTTTTTTTTTTTTTTTTTTTTTTTTTTTTTTTTTTTTGCTGAAGGCTTGCTGTCAGGATGAAACCGAGGTGTTGGTGACACTGACCAGAGCTGGCAGGCCATACACACAAACTCTTGCAAGTCACAGAGACTGTAAGTTGCAAAAGCAAAATGTTCCGAACCACCTGTATGTTAGACATAACAGTCTACAGGATTTGGGCAAGAATTCTCACCTCTCACAGTCAGTTTATTAGGTTTTGCCACCTGCACAATCCCAGCTTGGAGAACCTCTCAGTACTGTGTACTGTTGAGGGAATGCCACCTAAATATCACTGACCTGTCATTAACCCTAGGGAGGATGGCATCATTATCTTTGGATACAATCTGCAGCATTAGCCATTACATTACTATTATTCAAAAAATTTTGCTCCTTACAAGCCACATTTCAATCCCTTGGTTACCACTGATAGGCAGTGAGTACGAGAGAACCTAATTTGGTTGTACACATTTTGAATCTGAAGACCTTTCTTCCTATCTTTAAAACACATGCATGAATAATTCTAGAAAGCCTCTTGTTTATGATGCACTGTGTTTGTGGTGTATGTTCAGTAAAATCTTGGGACATAGAAATGTCTACTGAACACATGCATTCTGCCTCATTTTCTGAAACAAAAGCATGGAGGAAAATTGATCAAATTAGGGTAACATTGTTCAGAGTATGCATTGTGTCAGTTTGGTTAGAAGGTGTTTCTGTAAACAGTAACACACCTATAACTAGTTCTAAAATATTTCACAAATAGCAATAAAACTAATTTCTTAGGAGGCATTTCCATTTAAAACATTCATGACTATCAAAATTTTATTTAAATTAATTTAACAGCTTCTGTTCATCCTAAAAAATTGACTAACCATTATTTTATTTGAGGACAGTTTAAAAATAAATCTTGGATGGACCAGGTATGGTGGTGCATGCCTGTAATCCCAGCAGCTAAGTTCAAAGCCACTCTCAGCAACTTAGTGAGGCTCTCAGCAATTGAGTGAGACACTATCTCAAAATTTAAAAACTTAGAAAGGCCTGGGGATGTGCCTCAGTGAGTGACAATCTCGTCGTCGTGTCATCCTCATCATCTTGGATGGATCTTAACATTACATTATGAAAAATTATTATAGAAGAAATAAAACTTGATGAGTAGAAAAGTAAAATTGAGATATCACTTAGATAAGTCAGCAAATTTTAGAAGAACTGTAATGAAGAATTTTTTTGTTGTTGTTAACCTGAATACTGCTTTTTTTGACATTGGGTAGAGGCAATTTCTCTGGTGAAAAATTAGCACTTTTCACTGTTAACAAAGGTGAATTTACCATGAAGACGAAGAAGCTTCCACAAAGGCCCCTTGCAAGTCACAATGCCAACTTTTTTTCACTTGTAACTTTATGTGATTTTTCTTAAATAAGGTCCCCAAATTGGGTAGGCCTTGGGCCACATAAAACCTGGATCTGTCCTTGCCAGTTAAATATGAGAGTCAGGGAAAGCATGGAGTGATGTTCCTCGAAAAGGAACTTCATAATCGCCTGGAAATCTTATTAAAATGTCAATCACCCACTGTGATCCATCCGCAGAGATTCTGGTTCAATAGGTCAGGTTGGAACCTGGGGTTACGTATGTTTAACAAGTTCCCAGGAGACTGTGCCATGAACACTGAAGCTTTTGAACTTTGTTCTCTACTCCTGGATTAGGCTTGGTGGTTTTTGATGATCTAAGCTCCAAAATAAAACACAAAGCCAGAAGGAGCTGGGCTAGAGAGGGGGATGGGATTTCTTAACCCATACAACTGAGAAAATTTAATATGAATGATTTTTACTTTTGAAGTTCCCAAACATTTCTTAAAATTGTTAAACAACTCCAAGAGGCAGACTTTCCAAAGCTCTTGGCCCCATATTTCATCAAGAGGATATATTCAATCCAAAGGAGACATTTCCTACAAGAGATAACATTTGATTTCTTGTTTAGTCATATTGGTCTTTCTATTTCTATCTTCCTATAGTTCAGGAAACCATCAAATGGGAAATAGGAGAAAGGATATTAAGATAATTATTAACACATTCCCCTCCTCGGTGAGCATGATTTACTACCACAGTGTCCTCTGTCCTCCTTGGTCTTTTAAGTGAAATCAAGTTTGCCATGTAGGGATGGGGAAAACACCATTGGAATCTGATGTCAAAATGACCCATGGAAAGTCAAAGTTGGAGTCTTGTCTACAATACTCAACTGGATTAGGGAATACTGTGTGACTTTAGCCAAATTACCTGTCCTCAAATTACATTTCCACAACTGCAAAATCAGGATGACAAAATCAGCCTCACAGGATTGCTGTAATAATGGAATGTAATAATAAACAAAATGCTTAGCACAGTTCCAAGCACATAGTGTCAGCAATGAGGATTATTGTTATTGAGCTCTCCCTCAAGGGTGTGGTAAGACAATTTCTAATTACTGGCAGTAGGCAAAGCCTTTGTCATAGTTATCTATTGCTGCATAACAAATTGCCTCAAAAGTTATAAACATTAACTGTCTCATATAGTCCCTGATGACCAGGAATCTGAAGGCAGCTTAGTTAGGTGATTCAGGCTCAGGGTCTTAGAAGGTTGCAGTCCATTTGTTAGCTGAAGCTGCACTCATCTGAAGCCTTGATTGGGACTGGAGGACCAGCTTCCAATCTCTCTCAGGTGCTGTTGGCAGAAGGCTTTTATTCCCTGTCATGTGTCCCTGCTCATAACTGGGGAGCTGATTTTTTTTCTAAAGCAGTGATCAAAGAGAAAACAAGCAGGACCAAGATGGAAGCTCACAGTCTTTTACAATCCAATATTGGAAGAGATAGCCCATCACTTCTGCCATGTTCCATTGGTTTCACAGACCACCCCCAGTGCAGTGTGAGCAGGAATACACTAGAATGTGAACCCTAGGAGGTAAGATCATGAGGGCATGTTGCAGGCAGGCTACTACTGCCTTTAAATAGCTTCCTGGGTTATTTTAAGTCGTTCTTTTTTTTTTCTTTAATTTTAGATTAGTCAGAAGACTTTGAAATGATTATAATGGTTTATAATCTACCAGCAAATGAAAGGCATCTGAGCATCAAGACAAATAATGTCTGAGTGAGGTCTGCTGGCCACTTGGAAAGCATGTGGCTCCATATGCCTAAGAAATCCACAGCTGACTTCAGTAAAATCTACACTGTTAAATACCCTAGCTCTGCACGTTCACAGAGTGCAAGGGACAGGCGTTGTCTGTCTATACTAACAAGTAAGAATGGCTAGTGGATGTAAGTAAGAATGGCACAGTGTACTAATCTGTATTTATGATGGGGTCTGGATTTAAAATAGCAAGAATAAACTATGCAACCTGGGAAGTCTAATTCTAGCAGGCAGTTACATTGAAATAACATCATACTTCACTCACTCCCCAACTGATGTCTTTGAGGGCCAGTTTGAACACCAATAAAACGTCCTGTCACTTACCATATTTTATTTTCTTACAGCATTTCCCACTCTTTGATGGTAACTCTAACAGAATTCTTCTTCCAGCAGAATCCACACTCTGGTTTCGATAGACTCAGTAGATTTCTGTTTTGCTGAATTTCTTTCCCAAGTACAGGTTCTTATGGGTCTAAAGTTCCCCTTAAAAAAACCCTAAAGAAAAATATGCAAGAATTACTGGCTTAGATTTGTAGGAGAAAGTGACTGGTTAACATTATAGCCATTTTGAAGAACGTGTCTTTCAGAAATGTATAATACAGTAGTAAGAAAAGCCCCAAGATGCTCAGAATTTATTTTATGCACTTATCAATTGGTACACTTTCTATCCTGTTTTAAGGAAGGATTTTGTACACTGAAACAAGAAAATAAGTAAAGACAGTGTCCATCTTAACATCCTGATACTGGCTGAGTCTCTTTTCCCACGCATCCTGGGTAAAGACTCTTTCTGTTCTCTCATCCTGGCTGCACTTTGATCTCTGAAGCAGTGCCATTTGGTTGTAAATGTGGTGCCTTTGATCTAGTACTTTGCTGGTCTTATTTAAAATAGATAGCTTTTTTTTTTTTAACTAAGTAGTGTTTACTAGGGCTCTCTCTTTATGAAAAATGGCTTAAATTGCTATTATTTAGATAGAAACTTGTTTTCTAAGAGTGCTCCAATCTGAATCTAATTCTCTAAATTCTAAAACCCAACAGCTCTAGTGTAGATTTTGTAAAGCTAAATTGCTATTAAAATGTGCTGCTGCTACAGATGTCAGGTAATACTTGCAAAAACTTTGTTTGCTTTTTAATGGGGAACTGATTTTCCAAAGAATAATAAACATAGCCTGCACTTAGGCAAAAATGGTCCTACCAGTCTGTCTAAACATAATACCCAATTATCCCTCTGAAATCTAGGTATTAATGTATTTTTATATTACTGGGTTACACATACCACACAACGTATATTGAAATGGGACCCTGTTCTCAAATAATTTTTTCTTTAAGAATTTCTTGAACATTATATTTGGTGGTCTAGTAACTTTTAAAAAAATTTTCCTATGCTGTATTCAGTTATTCACAAAAGCACTGTGCAAGTAGGGCAGGGGACTTATAGTCAGCTAAGACATGGATTCTGCCCTGAGGGAACTCACAACCTGGAGGTGAAGCAGGAAGGCACAGCACTAGCAAACAATCACCCTGCAGTATAGTCATGGTCAGTGGTCCTCTTAGCCTGGCCTTGAACATGCTCAGGAAACACTTCTAGGGAAGGTGGCATCAGAGTTCAGTAAAGGACTGCGGACTCAGGACCCAACATTCTGTAAATTTCCAGCAAAGTCTACAAGACAAAGTAAAACCAGGAACCCTCTGGTTTTATATAGGTGACCTAAACCTTGGAAGAGGTCTAAACTTTGAATGACTTTGCTGCCTATAGCTACATCCAAAGTCTTTTTTCTCATCATTCAAACCAAGGAGAAAACCCAAACTATTTTCCACATATGTTTTAGAACTCCAACTCTATTCTTTCCCTTAAATGATTGTATTAGCTTTCCATCACTGTGACAAAATACCTGAGAGAACCAACTGAAAAGGAAAAAAAAAAAAAGATTATTTTGGTCTGGTTTCAGAGGTTTTCGTCCATGGACAGTTGATTCTGTGACTTTTAGGCCTATGATGAGGCAGCAAATCATGACAGGAGTTTGTGGTACAAGAAAGTTGCTCACCACATTGCAGCCAGGAAGTGAAAGAGAGAGAAGAGTAGCTTGAGTCCCAGCATCCCCTCTCAGGGCATATCTCCAGTGACTTAACTTTATTTCATTAGGACCCACTTCCTAAAGGTTCCACAACCTCCCAGTCCACATGGCTGGGGGGTTTGGGCAGCATTTAAGATCCAAAATGTAGCAAGATTATATGGAAAATTACTCTGTATTGTGATTTAAAGTAGCTCCTCCTGTCCTTAAATATTCTACTTTATTAGGCCCATTCAGGTTTTTTTTTTTTTTTTTAATTCTCCTCAGTGTCTTGTCCTGCCATTTTCGAGGTTTTATACTTACTTCATCCATGCATTGACCATACAACAAACATCTCTAAACACTGACCCTGGGTTAGGCCCTGCCAAGGTCTGGAGGTTAGGAGAGAGGATGAGAAGAGTGATGAGTAGTCAATTACATGATCACTACATCATTTCTATGACGTTTCAGGGGAAATCACAGAGGACCTGGAACCTGATTTCAGAAGCCCCTAACTGGGTTTGTGGAGATGGGGGGAGAAGCAGGCCTCTGGAGAACATGTTTTGAGTGTTCCTGGGTAGGGCAGAGATGGTTAACATAGGGCGCATGGGGCAGAATTGAAGAAGGGCTTAAAAACTAGAGGTATTTGGCTTAATTCTGTGAGTGGTACAGGTCCTTTAGGCTGTGAAACTGTGGAAGAATGTGATTATTGGCATCTTCCTTCTTCTTCCATACCAGTTATCAAGCAAATTCTGAGAATCATACATTTTAGGAAGTAGAAGATTTGGATGAAACAATTTGCCCCAAAAGTTCAGATGGTCCAGAGCTCATAGTCACTGAGTGGCTACCTGACCACCCCACTGGCAAGGGCCGGGGCCTGGCTTCTTTTGCACTAGTAATTGTAGAATCTACAATCCTGGGTTCAGGCCATCACACTCTGGGGCCCAGGTCCATGGGATTCAGAGTCCATGTTTTTATAGGCCTTTACCCATCTCTGGATACCTCAGATACACATGAAGCCAGAACTTGAAGAATAGGAATTTTTATCTGTTAGAAAAAGAGACAAGAGGACATAAAAAAAAAAAAAAAAAAAAACAACAAACAACAACAAAAAAAACCCCAGCAGGATATATTAGGCAGATCGACGTGAACAATGTGGAAGCTGGGCTAGGAGGATGGAAAGCAATAGTACATTTGGGCACACGGGGTAGAATTAGTAACTCATTTGTCTTAATGAGTTACTAATCATAGGCTGTCTGTGTTGTCTATCCTTGGGAAAGCCAAAAGGAATACTACCCACCCAAACTGCATGAACTAAGAGCAAAGTGAAAAAAGCAGTCCTCAAGAAAATTGGAGAACTGATTCTAGAACTAAAGAGGAATAAATGCTGGAAAAGCAAAAGCAGTAGATATTGGCAGCAGCACCTTTGCATGAGCCTAGAGGTAAAAGACTATATGACTAGCCTGTTCTTGGAGAGTGCTGTCATGTGCCAGGTAGTCTCAATATTTGAACTGTATTATTTAATTTATTTTTTACTTCAATCTTGCTATTGTTTCCATTTTACAAAGGAGGAAATGGAGACACAGAGAAACTAATCAATTTGTTCAAATCTTACAACTAGTATGTGTTAGAGCTTGAACTCCAACCCCTGCAGTCTGACTCTGAACCCTGTGTTTTTGATCATTGTTCAAGAAACTCCAGTTTCCATGTTAATCTTCTTTCCTTACTTCTTTTCATTGAAATAGAGATTCAAGGAAGGTCCTAGTAATGAATTTAAATAACCTAGCCCACAATAGCAGCCATTACTCTCTTATTAGGACTTATTAACAGAGTAGGCAAAGCCTCTGATCCATAGTAGACATTGCGTAACTCTGCAATTGGACCAAAAGCCTTCGAAGACAATTAAGACATTTGCATGGGCTCTACAACTAAAGGAAAATCTGCATGATCTTCAGGGAGTAGCAATGGGTATGGAAGAACAGGTGCAGACATTGAATGTATGAATAGAAATGTCCAGAGATTCACTGATGCAAGGATAAAATGGTGAGTTGCTGAATCCTTTAATGACTGCTTTTCTCCTTCCCTTCTCAAGTGCTGCTTAAGTAGAGCTGAGGCCAGGCGGGATGCAGCAAAAGTGGCCCTAATCAACTCCCTCTTCAATGAACTGCCTTCTCGCAGGATCACCAAGGAATTCATTATGGAAAGTGTTCAGGAAGCGGTGGCCTCCACCAGTGTAAGTACCATCAGGGCAGGGATAAGCTGGCCTCACTGAGAATACCAAGGAGGCATTTGAATCTTGGGAGATGCTAAAGTGAGCAGATTCTTAGTTTAAAAATTGCACGGGTTAAAATTTTACCCACTGAATCATTACTTTTCAGCAAAAAGAATACTTGGATTAGAAATTGTGAAATTGGAGCTGGCTTTCCACTCCACATCCCAGTAATATTCTTTTTTTTTTTTTTTTTTTTTTTTTGTACTAGAGATTGAGCCCAGTACTGCTTTACAAATGGGCTATATTAGCAACTCTTTTTATTTTGAGGCAGGGTCTTGCTAATTGTTGAAGCTGGCCTTGAACTTGTGATCCTGCTGCCTCAGTCCTCCGAGTCACTGAGATTACCACCACGCATGGCTCTGTAATATTCTTAAATTCCCTGGATCACAATTAATCAAACTTTACATTAAGGTAGATAATTTCATCTACCTTTATTTATTTATTTATGTCAAAGTCAGCCAATGTGGGGCTCTATAATCTGTATTTTTAAGAAAACACTATTTAAAGAGTCAACCTGATACATATTAACTGTTATAATTATCATATTTAATATCAATTTATTTCTTTCAGAGAGCTTAGAAAATTTCTGTGATGGACACAATTAAATATGAAGTACTTTAAGAGCAAAACCCTTAGAAATTTAAATAAGGCATTCTCTTAGCAATTCAGCACTGAATTATTAATTGCCCCATGAATGATTTGGAGGTCCTCACCCCCATTACCTCCAAACTACAAGCCACAGAGGAAGCCTTGGGCCCCCACCTGTGACAGGTGTTTCTCTTGAGTGTGCTTGAAGGCAGGAATTTGGCATTACCAAAGGAGTAGCCAACTTTGGTTTGTATTAGCATGCGTAAACCCTATCTAAGGTTTTCCTTTTGTTTGCCTCAATCTGACTAGAAAGCTATCCTTCTGTAAAAGCTGCTGATAGTGAAGGAGACATCATCTGACTATCATGGTCCTTTCCCCCTCACAAATGCTCTTATCACATAGAGGAGATATTTGAAAGGGGAAAGGGAAGAAGAGCAATTGACCTGCCAGGGAGAAGGCAGGGAGCTCTGCACTATATCTGGTCTAAGGATGAAAGGAAGCCTTTATTTTCCGGCTCTGTAAATTTCAAGTGCCTTTGAGGAAGAGAAGCTAGGAAAATGATGCCTGATTTATATAAGTGTGGAATTTACTCAGGAGCAGGGAGGGCCCTCAGTGTAAATGTGATTTATCATTTTTTTTCATGGAAATTTCTAAAGAAAAAGAATATATATGGCTTGCAGGCTTCTGCATGGATTTCCTCTGGGATATTTAAAAAGCCAACATAAATATTTCAGCAGCAGTGTGTTAATGTTATTGCATTCAAAAGCTATAAATTTGCTGCTATCTGATGCTGGTCACTGTTTGCTCAGCCTCACAAGGTCGCCATTGCCCACCTTCCTTGGAATTCAGGCCATGGGATATTGAAGGAGGCCTGCATGCCATTCCAGAGCTTATGTTAGCTTCTTAGCACCACTCCCACAACCACACTGAAAGGGAATTTCATTTCTACCCATCACTCACCCACCTTGTTTCCTAAAGATTAAGTGGTCCGAGAGTGAAAAAATATCAACCAAGATCCATGTCTCCAGTCCAAATGCCAGCATATTATAAAAGCTCCCCCTAAGAATCATGGCAATAAAATGTGAATGGTCCATGCAGTAGGAGAATTCTTCAATGTCAGTTACATAATCTTGCCCTGGCTGTCAGTGAAATCAGAGCAAGGTCAGTGCTTTGAGAGTTCAGAAAGCAATGAAGTCACCTCAAAGGGCAGTCACACCAGCATTAACACCACCACCAACTAAAACCCTATGCAATGATATGGGAAATTCTGCTTTGGAATTACTATTCTGTCAAGTGTATAATTAGTTAACATTCTAATCAAAAGCTAGTTTCAAGTTGATTATAAAATCTTCTCTATTCTGAATTAGGGTAAGATTAAGGATTTTATCCAAAATCAACTGTGATAGTCGATTGTAAACGTGCTGTGTGGCCATAGGATTGATCTCTGATCACTCAAATAAGGGGAGGAGAAATCAGTAACATTTTCTTTTTCTCCTTTCCTTCCCAAGGGAACTTTAGATGATGCAGATGACCCAAGCACGAGCATTGGAGCCTATCACTATATGCTGGAGTCAAACATGGGGAAGACCATGCTGGAGTTTCAGGTACCTGACTTCCTGATTATTCTATCCAGAAGCCTGGGAGAGATGCAACTCTCATCATTAACATCTCCTATTCTAATAACCTAGTTCTCAGCTGGGGGCAGTGGTGCATGCCTGAAATCACAACAACTCATGATGCTGAGGCAGGAGGATCTCAAATTCAAGGTCAGCCTGGGAAAGTTAGTGAGATCCTGTCTCAAAATAATATAACAAAGAGCTGGATATATAGCTCAGTGTTGAAGTACCCCTGAGTTTGATCCCTAGTACTGACTGGAAAAAAAGAACTATTTTTGTTTAATTTTCCCTTTCATGGAGTCCAACACCATGGCCCCATTTTAGCCACACTTTAGTGAACTAAAACAAACAAGCAAACAAGGCAAAATTTTCACTTTTATGAAGGGAAGTAAAAGACTTAAGTCTAAGATGTAGGTGAGGAACATGGCAATCTTACTTCCCTGTAACACCCCACCAGCTTCTCAGTACAAAATTTCCCTTAAACCAAATCAAATTTAAAATTCTGGTTGTACCCTTCTAGTTTATAATTTTCAGACACCATAGAGGAAGTTTCCCACAGTGTACACTGAAAGATACCACTTCAATTATAGTATCTCTGTTATATAAGAACTGCCTCTTCCTATCACCAACCAAATCAAAAAAGTTAACAATCTGTTACCGTTTTCCAACCACTGCTGACCAGCAACAACAGAGCTGAGGAGCTTGCTACATTACCTATTGCAGATGGTTTCCTCTTTATGACATTGCAGCTTTACAATGGTGTAAAAGCATACCTGAACAACCATTTTATTTTTTCCTTTCAGTATAGTACTCAATAAAATACACTGCATATCCAATACTTCATTATAAAATAGGCTTTGCATTAGATGATTTTGCACAACTGTAGGTTGTGTTTTGAGCATGTTTAAAGTAGGGTAGGCACATTTAAGGTAAGCTATAACGTTCAGTTGGTTAACTGCATTTTTGACTCAATGGCATTTTCAACTTACAATGCACTTCTCCGGATATTACCCCTGTGGGAAGTCAAGGTGCATCTGTATTTGCAAAATAAACACTTATGTTAATAACAATGAAAATAGTATTAATAAGTAATGCTTCTTAGATTCTTTCTTCATCTGATGTGATGATTAGCACTTAACTAATGTTATCATAATTCAACTCTCGAAACAACTATATGAAGTAGCTATTATTATTATCTTCATGTTATTGCTGAAAAGAAGTTTGTCATAGCTTAGCAAATGGCAGAGCTAGGGTTCAGACTCAGGATGTCTGATCTCTGAGCTCACATGCCTGACTCTTATACGGTACTGGGATGGACAAATGAAAATTCAGTGGGGATCAGGTAGGAAACATGTACTCCCCTAGAAAATGAAACTTGAATGTAGTCGAACATTTCAAAACATGCAATGATGCTAGAAATCAATATATACTATTACAAACAGGAGACTTTATCCCCAGTAATTCTATTTTCTTAGGTTAGATTCCAAGAAGTAACCAGAGATTACAAAATTAGATCTAAGAAGCAACCAGAAATACAAAATTTCATGGACAAAGTGTGAAAAATAAAAAAAAAAAGTTTCATCATGGTAAAATTTACCAGGGTGTTACAGCTGAGGCCTGAAACAATCAACTTTCTAATACCTTCTTCCTACATTTCAAATCTTTCTCCAACCAATGGCATAGCCATGTCTTGCATGTACACATTCCTCCTGCTGTTTTTTTTTAAATCAATAATTTTCTTTCTTTTTTTTTTTAAAGAGAGAGTGAGAGAGGAGAGAGAGAGAGAGAATTTTTTTTTTTAATATTTATTTTTTAGTTCTCGGCGGACACAACATCTTTGTTGGTATGTGGTGCTGAGGAAGGATCGAACCCGGGCCGCATGCATGCCAGGCGAGTGCGCTACCGCTTGAGCCACATCCCCAGCCCTCAATAATTTTCTTTATGAGTTGCCCCTGTGACTGAAGTAAAAATACTCTTTCTTCCTTTTGGCCTTGATCTTGGTCATCTAATTTTCTCCTTTAGGGGACATGGTGTTGCTAAGGAGCCTTGAAGTCTACCCTGTGGAGCAGGCAAGGGCACGTGGTGTTAGCTCTAGTTCTAGCCTAGACTCTGGGGTGCTCTGACTGGTTTTAGTCTTGCTCTGTTCCTTGTTGCTCAACCTGTTTCTTCATCTGGGTATAATTCAGGGACAATAATAGCACCACCTCACACTGCCCAAGTGAGAATCAAATGGGACAGTAGGGGAAGAGTTCAGCACAGTGCCTGGCACATGGCAAGTGCTTCCTGGGGGTCAACAACGTTACTCTATGTCTTTCTGGAGGACTGCTTTACTGAAATGCCAGGTGTGGCTAGACGGATTCCCCTGACAGCTCTGCCTAACCTAAAGCTTCAGATGTGGAATGGCCAACATGACTGTGAGCCCCTGCTGCAGGATAAAAAGGTGCAACATCAGAAGGTCCATTTTTTTCATAACAACATAAAACTAAACAAAAAATTAAAAGGGAAAAGAATGGCTCAAGAGAAGGAATGCACATTTTTTAAAATCACATAGTCCTGTGTGGGAAGCCTCTCACTTACCATCTGGAAGCTTGCCCATTCCGAGACTCAGTTTTCTTATCTATAAAAGAGAAACATTAATGCCTACTCTAGATTAAATAATGTGACATTTATAAAGCACATAGCATACAACTGCCCACATGGAGGAAAACAAGTTTTTTTAAAAAAATTCCTCCCTTTACACCCCATCAAAGAATATTGCACTTCTTTTATTATAGAATGAAGATTTCCTGCCCCACTACACAGTACCTTCCATGTGATTTACTAGCTCTATTTTCAGAAAAATCGAGAATGATTTTTAATGGGATTGGGTCAGTTTGCCAAAGATGGGGAAGTGAGAGTTTTTAAAAATCTGAAAATTCCTTCCAAGTACTATGAAAGGCTTTACTCAGCCTTCTTTTAGTCATATTTTTATTGCCTTGCTTTGGGCTGTGTTTTCTGTGTGGTCTATGTAATAGGGCATTTTAATATGTGAAATAATAATTTGAATCATACTGTGGAAATGCTTCATAAATTCCCATAAAAAAGACTGGGTACAGGATGGGGACAAAGGAAGAGGAAGATGTGAGAACAGGGAAAAATCCAAGCTCCCTCTCCACAGGAGATAGTCTGGCAACCCTGGAGGAGGACCTGTGGAGCACATCCCTTTTCCTTCCGCCTACCTGCTGGGGACCAGAATGTTCCTTAGTGGCCTAGGCTAAATGTATCAGCATGGGTCTGCACATAATGGGAACTGACTATAGACCTGGGCTGTTTCTGCAGAGAAGCAGCAATTCAGTCCCCTGGTGGGTCATAGACATGTGTTTTTATCTAGCTATGGATGGCTATGCCATAGAAAAACAAGGTTGGTGTCTGCTGACTGCCCTCGGGCTTTCAGGGGGCCCATGCTGCAGCCAGCACTCAGAGGAAACATGATAGGCCTCTGCTTACCTTCACTTCGTGGGAGGGAAGCAAGGGAAGTCAGGGCTGCCTGTTTTAAGGTAACCTTGCCACAGAGAAAACTGCCTGCTGATGGGGGTGGGGAGGGCATGGGGCAGCAATAGTCGCTGGGTCTTGTCAAGGTCAGATTCTAGGCAGACATTGACTGAAGCTGGTTAATATATTTATTCTGAAGCCTAATGCAATCCATGGAAGAGTTGTTTATTTACATCTTTGCTAAATTCTCCAGGTCGCCTTTTAAAACCTCATCCCATAAACAAATTTCCTCTTAAATCCATTCTCTTGGGTGGGGAGATGGTGCCCACCTGTTTTTCAAGTTCTCCATTTACAGTGTTTGTTTTTCTTATTTCTGATGAATCACAGAACCGAGCCAGTCTTTCAGACAAAGTTCCAGAGGGAAAGGGTGAGCATTTTCTCCCCGACAAAGTAGCCGACAAAGTAGCCGAAAAATCAAACATCGTGTCTAATAGGAGGCAACACCAGGCAAAGCTGTGAGCACAGAGCCCGCTTGTTGCCAGTTTAAATGGAATGAATGAAAAATAAACCAGGAAAGCTGTTATTGAGAGCTGCAACTGCAATTTTCCCTGAAGAGGAAAGAAAACACAGGATTTATTCTCCATTCAACTTTAATTCTCTTTGCTAACCATGACCCCAGCTATGTAATTGGCAGGGCCCAATACAAAATAAAAATGCAAGGGTCTTTGTTCTAAAACTATTAAGAAGTTTGAGACTGTAGCATGTTAAAGTTTGTTAAGTTTGAGACTGTAATATGTGCTGAACTCTGTGACTGCATAGACCTCACACTCATGAAGCAGGGCTTCCTGCTGACAGACATATGAGAAGGGCCCTGACTAGGGTTAGGTGAGTGAGGCATTTGTCTGTGGCACAAAATTGTAACAGACACTAAAAATGATCAAGGTAGATAATGTTATAGTGTAATCTTTTAAAAACTCAAAAGGAATGTAAAAAAACTCCTAATAAGTAAAAGATCAAAAATTTAAACAAAAGACTCTAAGTGTGCATGAATCATCTCACTCTGGTTACACATTTCTTCGCCTATCTCACCCTAAGAGGTCAGCTTCTGATTGTCCTGTCAGTCTAGCCAGGCTGCCGGGCTTCTAGATTATCCCATATAACAAACACCAGGACATAAAAGACTTCCGGGAAGGGCTGCTGTTGTGGCTTGCCCCACACATGTGAGGCACACTGGGTTCAATCCTTAGCACCATAAAAGTAAATAAACAAAACAAAGATTGTGTCCATGTATAACTAAAAAAAATAAAAATAAAAATAAAGACTCAGGGAAGAATAGGACAGGACCTGGTGGAATGGACAATACTAACTTCCTTTAGGGTGACAGGACTTCTCCAGGTAGAAAGCAAGATGGCAAGCATCAGGCAGCGAGGAAGCATGGTGGGACTAGGAAGAGATTCCTCACAACTCCACAGCAGCCCTCTCCCTGTCAGTCTGCAATCATGCAAGGATCTTTTGGGGCTGAGCATGTTGTCACTCAGCATCAGGAAGATAGTAAATTTCATCTCATGAGAGGAAATATGACAGGAAGAATAATGATGATGAGATTACTATCTCTACAAAGGAGGACAACTCTGAGGTTAGGATATAGTGTAAGAGGGTGAAAGGAGGTCATTTTCCCTAGAGAATTTCAGCAACCAGAGCAACATTGAAGAGGCAGCTGTGTTACTGAAGTGAAAAAGAGCTGCTTGGTGATGGGATCAAGATTCAGAAAAACCAGAGAAGGAATCTGGAGACAAAATGGTATAATCATCTTTGGGAAAGTTTGTGAGATGAAGGTTGTCAAGGGGCATGAGAAAGGTTTCCAGTTCTGTTCACAGTGTCGTTGTGGATTTTAGAATCTTTGGGGATTTGCAGATTGGAATGACCTCAACTCATCTGGAAGAGGCAGCCCTTAGTGGTTAGATAAGTATGAGAGCCCAGAAGATCTTGGAGGAAGAAGAATACATATTTTTAGGCAACAACTGTCAGAGGATGAATCAAAATGCCTATTAACAACAGTCTGTTTCTCAACTGGACTCTAGGGATGATAGGACAATACCAAGATGATACTGGAAACCACAAAATAAATCTAGTATATCTCTTAGTTGTCAACTTTAGATAGGGGCTGGGGTGTGACTGTGTAGAGATCTTGCCTAGCATGCTTAAGACTCTGGGCTCAATCTCTGGTAGTGCGTGCACACACACACACACACACACACACACCAAAAAAAAAAAAAACTTTACATAAAGATTTGGAATGTGTGGGGGTCAAGTGGAGGAGTAGGGTGGTATTTATCTTCTTAAAAAATGGAAATTCACAATGCTCAAGTAGATTCTTTATAAAACTTGAAACCACACATTTGTAAATTTCTATTTACAAATATTGGCCCTCCTATTGCATCATAGATCCTGTTCCATATTAGAGTATGCACAGTGTATATTCACTTTTATGGTTACAAAGTATTTATGAGTAGATTTGGTGGGAAGGGTAGCACATATTTACCAGCCAGAGTCACTGAGGCTACTTTGATGGAAAAATGGAGAAGCATAGCAGTGAGAGCCTCATTAGGCAAGATTTGAGTTCTGAAATGAAGCATTTCCATTTTTCCATATTAGTGTACTGATGCGATGGTGTGAAAACCTAGATGGTGTCCAGGAGAGAGGAGGCCATGAAAGGGTGGCTTCCCTGGATATTAGACCCAGGACCCCAGGAAGATAATGGGATCTCTGGAGTGAAACAAGAAACTTGCTTGATATTCATATTGCATTTTTATTAATAGAAACTAAAGTTTTTTTTTTCTTTTACTATGGATCTTTGGGCTCCCAAGATACTTATTGTTCAGTGGAAAACAGAAAAGAGAGCCAAACTTGATCTCAGACTGAAAAGAAGAGAAGCACTAAATTGTAATGGCAAATTTAAAGTAAGAATAGATAGAGCTACTTACTCCTCCCATAGTTTTATAGCTTTAAAATTTGCCAGACAATTATAAGATGCCTGAAATCTAAGACTAAGTATGTGTCTCCTGGTTTTCCTAATGAAAATTTTTTCCTGAGTAGGCGGAGGTAAAGACAGTCAAAAAAAAAAAAAAAAAAAAAAAAAAAAAAAAAAAACCAGTCAGCTTTTTGTATAAGTAAGACATCTGTCTAAATGTTCTTTTTCATAATCTTTCAAGAACAGGAAATTTTTTAATTGTGTTGAGTAATTTTCCAATAATTATGTGGTTGTGTTTTATGCTATTCATCCTAAAAGATATCTCTCTGGCAAAAACAAAGAAAAATAAAAAATCCCTCTATAAGTGAAACACAGATAACTCTGGTGGAAAACTTCTAGCTCTAACTACATTAGGAAAATAACACTCTTCAGTATGTTGTTACATCTTAGCTTGCCCTTGATATCAGACAGTGAAAGGAAAAATGGAGCTCCTATAGAACTTAATGCCATCAGATGTGGACAGTGTTGACTTGTTTTTTTCTTTTCTTTTTTCTTTTTCTTTTTCTTTTAGTGTGTGTGTGTGTGTTGACATATTTTAATGTCAATATAACTTTATTGTCCGCATTTTGAGGCATTTTTGACTGAATTTATAAACTTAGAGATGTTTACAGTTTTTCTGTAGCTTGTCCATTGTATGTTTTATATTGTCATAAGATAAAGTCACAAAAAATTTTAAAGATTTAGCTGGCTTTTATTTGCAATTCTAGAATTGGGCAAGAATTCCATAAAATAGAATACATATTCTGATGAGCTAAGTAGTAAAGCTTGAATTTATAGGCAGAAAACAGCTAAGGAAAGCAGAAACAGAACCAAAAATAGATTGGTTGTTTCAAAGTTAATTTCCTCTTAAAGGTTAAAGCAGAGGTGACCTCCTTATCATGCTGGGATCCCAGCTACAACTGGAACTTGGCTATTATCACTTTCTTCTGGTTTCTTGGAAGATCAGAAAAACAACTTAGTTTCAGCTCCATGACATGGAACATTAGCATGAGTGACTACATTTTGGTTTGGTCTGTTAGACCCACTGTAGGAGCTCAGTCAAAACTAGTGGCCTCCTGTAAATTTTATTTCATGATATTTACATATTTAGTTTGGGCTTAAATTCTTAAAATCTATTTATTTTTTTAATAAGTTAACATGGTTACATGATTCAAAATTCAAAAGGTTTTCTAAAAGATTAGAAGAAAGAAACCCTCCCACCCCCACCTCTCAGGCATACATTTACCCCTAGAAACAGCAAGTGCTACCAATTTTGTTTCGATTTGGTTTTTGGTACTCAGGATAGAACCCAGGGATGTTTACCACTATATTCCTAGCCCTTAACCTTCTCCACCTCTTCCTCCTTCTCCTCTCTCTCCTTCTTCTTCCTCTTCTTCTCCTTCAAGACAATTTCTTGCTAAGTTGTTAAGACTGGTCTCAAACTTGCCTTCCTCCTACCTCAGCCTCCCCAGTCATTGGTATAACAGGTATCTGCCACCATACCCGACCAGATTATTTATTTGTTTGTTTGTTTTACTATTATTATTTTGGTTCTGAGGAATGCTCTCAGGGCCTTACACACATGATAAGCCTCTACCACCTGAACTACATCACCAACCTTATTACCAGATTCTTTTGTATTTTGACAGAACTCTTCCAGGCAGTTACATGTCAATGGTACAGAGGGAGCTTTTATTCTTTTTTTTTTTTTAAGTAGGTACATTTTTTTAACCTTCATTTACTTATTTTTTTAATGTGATGCTGAGGATCAAACTCAGTGCCTCACACGTGCTAGATAAGTGCCTCTGCCACTGAGGCACAACTGCAGCCCCTCTTTTTTAAACAAATAGTAGCACAGACTACACCTGTTTGCACCTTGCTTTTGTTTTGATGATATACCATGGAATTCTTTACATTAGAACTTAGAGAATGTTCTCATCCTTTTCGTATGTGAAGTATTCAGTAGTGTGGATTTGTCATACTTTATTTAAACATTTCTTAAAAGAAAAAAAAAAGAACATTTAAAATGCTCCCAATCTCTGACAATTTCAAAAAAACAATACAACATCTAACCTTGCCTTTACATTATTTCTCAGATGTTCTGGTATATTTAGGAAACGTTTTGGGTGTATGATTATTAGAGCATATGACTTTTCATTGTTGAAAAATACATGTCAATTATTTAGTTACTGTGTTATGAAAGCACGGATATAGCAAGGGCGTGAAGGATGAATTCTCCAGGAGCCTGGGGACTCTACTCTTTGAAAAGTCCCAAAGTATTATGACAATATTGCATGTTTCCCTGATACTTTTGGGGATCAGAATTATGCCCTGGTCCTCTCTTGCAGATGGACACTTCTGCTTCATAACTAATGACAGCTGTTCCATTTCATAGGAGCTGATGACCATTTTCCAACTACTGCACTGGAATGGAAGTCTAAAAGCCCTTCGTGAAACGAAGTGTTCTCGACAGGTGAGACTGTCTAGTAGGTTTGCTCTGTATGATAAAGCAGATGGCTGGTTGTCATCTTCTTAGGGGATTTCCTTGATGTAGATTATTTGTCTACTTAAATTTTGTAATTATTTATCAAGAGTAGAGGGCACATGAAGAAATATATAAAACAGTCTGAATATATGAAAAATGGTGGCTGGATTTAGGACTGATATAAATACCTGTACTGAATGCCAAATGCAGCCATCATTGACAGACTTGGTCTCCAAGTTAGATGTAGAATCTCCTCCGGCTTGGTGCCTTCACAACCTCCAGTGCAGAAGGAAGTTGAGATTCACTGTCTGGAACATTCTCACTGCCAATAGGCAAAGGTGGTTGTGGTTAGGGTATCCCCACCCCCACCCACTAAAAGTTCCCAGTGGACTACAGAAAGAATTGTAAAGTTGGACAAGCTGGCATTCAATCACCTCAGTTTTTTTGGCAGTTCTTCCTTTTTCAGAGACAGGGTCCTACTCCTTCTTCATTACTTATGAGAAGCACCCTTTCCCCCTTGTTAAAAGCAAATGTAAACCCTCTCCTGTATATTAATGGTCTTCACCTGCTGGCCTCTGGGAGATTTATCCTTTCTTTATCCACCATAAGAATTTGAAAGACGGCAGTTTATTTTTGAGTATTTCCTAACAGGAATTTGTATGAGGAACAAAGCCTCTATAGTCAGCAAGTGGAGGCTGAATGTGAAAGTTTTCCTGCGCACTGCAGCCCCTGGAGTTTTCTGTTGTTCTTTGCTTAGAAAGCCTGGTTTTCAAAATGTCAAAAATGGAAAAGAAATGAGTAGCTGACAATGGCTTTGGCTATTTTTTTTTCCCCTCTTTCCTTTGATTTTGTAAGAGGCCTTTGAAATATGCCGGGTTGGTTATAAACACTTTTCCATGATTGTTTTTAATTTGTTAAGGTCATAAATAAATACCATATGTTTTTGAAAATAAAAATAAGCAATGCATCCACTCCATACAATCAAACCTATACATGACAGTAGGATGTATTAACAATTTTTTTTTTAACAGAAGAATTGAAGGTAGAGGCTGGGGTTGTGGCTCAGTGGTAGAGCACTCACCTAGCATGTGCAAGACCCTGGGTTCGATCCTCCGCACCACATAAAAACAAATAAACAAAATAAAGGTATTGTGTACAACTAAAAAAAAATTTAAAAAAAGAATTGATGGTAGTGGCTAATTTTTAATCATTTCCAAAGCAAGAGAGAATATACCATGAAGCTATCATTATCCTGTCAATAATGATAATGTCTACATTCCATAATACATTTTTAACATTCTCTATGTAGTAACCATGACCTATCTAGACTGTTATTTTCCTTATGTGAATACCACAGCAGCTAGGAGGCTGACTCTCCTGGCTTCCAACAAGTCTTGTTCTGAAGTTCCCTTGAATAAACACTTCCTATTTTCTGCAAAAGGTGTTTCACTCTTTCTATCTTCTCAAAGAAGATGATGCTGGGCAGAAGTGTCCAATGAAAGAATGAGGCAATATTCATACCAATTTTTTTCTAGGAATATATTTTTCAAAAGAAGGCTTGTGTTTTTTAGAGATGTAAGGGCTTTATTTTGTGAACATTATTGTCATTCCTAATAGTATTTTGAGGCAGACCTGAGTGACTTGTTCAGCTGGACCAAAATTAGCTCATCATTTCGTTTTTAAAAGTATGTCCAGGAGATTTGGTTTTCATCTCTGGATATCAGAGAAATTTGGTTGTTGGTAAAGCCCAAGACTGGGGTGGAGGGGGAGGGAGGCCTTGAGCACCGTGCTTCTGTGGCTCTCTACTGACACTCTGAACTTTGGTTTCTTGGTTCCCAGGAAGTCATCTCCTATTATTCCCAGTATTCACTAGATGAAAAGATGCGCAGCCACATGGCACTGGACTGGATCATGAAGGAGCGGGAGTCGCCAGGAATTCTCTCTCAAGAGCTGCGAATGGCCCTGAGGCAGTTGGAGGAAGCCAGGAAAGCAGGACAAGAACTACGGTTTTATAAAGAGAAGAAAGAAATCCTAAGCTTAGCCCTGACTCAGATCTACAGTGACCCTGACCCTTCCTCACCCGGTGATGACCAACTGAGTCTTGCAGCCCTTTGTGGCTACCACTAGCAAGGCCAGGTCCCAGTGCCCCCAAGGACTCTAACCTTAGGAAGCTCTTTGAAGGAGCATCAATAGCTACTACCTGAAGGCTGTACTAATACTCCCATCCATGCCATTCATAGACCGTGGGAGTGACAGGACTCAGGCAGATCCCAATCTCCCACTTGATTTATTTTCTCATTACTTTCTCAAAAGCTTCACCTCAGAAGGAAAGATTGAAGACAGGGTTGTTTGAACAAACATTTTCCAGGGTTAGCTCCAATCTAAAGCCTAGCTGACATGTGCCTTGCTAGACTGTATATGTTGTTTTAAAGAATAGACCAATATAGCAGCCAGGACCAGGGGAAGTGGTAGGATAGCAATTTAAAAAAAATACTTGGAATTAAATAAACAATACAGATTGTTTTTAAAAATATAAAGGGTCAGAGTCTCTTTCCAATCTCTGAAAGCTAAATGTCAGTTTTTACTCCACAAAGTATAATCCAAGGCAGCAATGGGAATGTTTTCTGGACATTTCACTATCAAAGATCTTAAAGTGGCAACAGTATGAAAATCTTAGATAAATTTAACGTGGATTAAAACACCACTGTAATAATTTTTTGAAACCCCATTCTTCCATAGGGGAAGGTAAATGTCACCTACAGTGGTACTCTTATTTTTCTTCCTCAAGAAGAAATACTATTCAATTTCTGAGTCTTGCAGTTAATCATATTTGTTTTTAATTTGCAAAGAGGTGACTTGAAATAATTTGCTTTTATTTTTGCTACTGCAGACATATCTACAATTGAGAAAATTAATCACATTTTAAACATTAAAACATTTTGAAAAATCATTAGCATGTAACAAAGCACTTTTGATTCCTTTCACAGCACTAGAGAGATTTTAGCTGTCTTTGTTGTTAAATACATAAGAAACCAGGAGCTCATGAATAATATCATTATTATTAAGTCACTGGAATCTTCTTTACAAGAGGGATAAGATGTTTCCATCTCTATCTGACCCATCTCTATGAATCAACCAACCAATTAGAAAATCATAGTAAAATACAAACTAATTTTCAGATAGTTCCTGGCCACTTAGATTTAAGAAAAGGCATCGGTAATTTTAAAGGTTCATAGATATTTCTATATCTGTAACATGAAAAGGAGTATTCTGAATTTAGACAAAATTCAAATTAAAGATTTTTTCAATTATGAATTGTTTAAATAGTCTCTTTTTCTTATGCAAATGCAGACTAACTTTCTCAAAGTTAAATCATTATAATTACATTGAAGCTTACAAAATATATTTCACCCTCATATTTAAATATGTACAAAGATTAGTGTCAATCTTTAAATTCTTATGAAAACCACTATATCTGACCATATACTTTGTAAACAGTCTTGATAATAAAAAAAATTATAAACATCCCATTTCTCAGACCAGGGGAAATTTTAATTACACAATTGTCCTACTCTAATATCTCAAAAAGGCAATGGTAAATTTTACCTTAAAATATTACTTTGCCAAAAGTCACATTCCTCCCATAATTGGGTTAAAAGTCACCTATAAGAGAACAATATTCCCTTATATTCCTGAAAAGGAATTACAATTAACTTTTGTATGTGAAATAAATTTTAAAGTTAAGGAAATTTACTATTTAAAGTATTTTTTTCATAAATCATTCCTCTTTACATTATCATTTCAAAAAGTCCACACTTTCCCATGTTGAGTATATCTAGAGTTAAGTTACTATGAGGATTTGCAGCCTTTGACAATGACCACCTCAAAGAGACACCATCTAATTAAGTATAGGAAAACAGGGATCAGATGGGACAATGTCAAATTTACATTCTGTCCCACAATTAGAAAACTATTTTCTTTAAACTGCAAATAGAGGCAAAAGAAACAAAAGTTGAAAAATGACTGGTCCCTTTGATTCCCATTTATAGCAAATCAATTTTGGCTAAGACAATGGTTATCAGAACATCACATAAACATGAGCAGTCTTGGCACAGGGAAGAGCAAGGTTGAGGTACAAAGCAGATTTTTTTCTTTTCTTTTTCTATATCTTGTTCACAGTAATACATTGAAGTAAAAGGGACCACATATGGAGCCCTGAATCATAATGGATTATTTTTTTGTTCTTTATTTAGTTATAAACTCCTTGAGACTCTCAAAAAGGTTATGGCCCATCACCAAGGAAAATAGAACAAGACAGATACACTCAAAACTGAACAGTTTCAAAGAGTACATTGACCTTCGAAAGTCCACAGATTGCCTAGAGGATTATTGGCCCCCAGTTCAGGACTCATAATTTTGAACACATACACACAGTCTCTTTAGTGTCACATCAGATATACAATGTAGCTTAGATATAGCCAGGCCATGCACCCTATTTCTAAGATAAATATTATCATCCGGAAGTACAGAATTCCACTGTTTGACAAAAGACAGTCTAATTTTCATAAAATCCAAATGTACCATGCTGTTATAAAGAAAGCTTAGACAAACTAGCCACAAAATTTGGGTAAATATATCAGATTATTACAGACTTAATAAAATCATTGTTCCTCTAATGTTAAAAATCAGCTATCCATTTGTTTAAAAGTTCACTTTTACTTTTGCTATTAATTTTATTTACCTATTTCTAGCAAAGAAATAGAATTCATGAAATGTAATTATTCTCAACCATGAATCTCATCATATAGGTCTCTAGACAAATACAAAGGTAAAAAACTATAATGGTTTAAAACGTTCTTATTTTTTTAAGGAAAGCACTTAAAGCCAAAGGTATCATTGTAGTTGACTTTATCTATAGCTGAGATATTAGGGAATTCTGGGTTTTATCATGTCATGACATTTTTTGTAGCTAACTGACAAAAGAAGGCAGACTAGCAATGTTTTCATTATTGTTAACTGTATTCACAGGGAAACCCTAATCAAGGTATTCTTTCCTGTTATTTTTGTTTGTTTCTTTTGCCATGTAGAAATGCAAATTTGAGATTTCTTTTATGGTGAAAAGTATAATAAAATTTTTAAAGAGTTAATATTAAGGGCTGGGGATGTAGCTCAAGTACAAAGCCCTAGGTTCAACCCAGTTCTGCAAAAAAAAAAAAAAAAAAAAAAAGAAAGGATTAATATTAAAATTGTTTTCAGGTAGGACTCCAGGAAAATAAAGCTCATTTTCCCTATCATAGTGGTTTTCAATTTTGGTTACACATTAGAAATAGCCAAAGAGTTTTTTTAAAAAAATCTAGATATCCAGACTGTATCTAAACTATATCCAAATGAAATCAACTCTTTGAGAGTGCAGTCCAGACATCAATATTGTTTAAAGATCCCCAGGTAATTCTAATGTAAAAGAAGGCTGAGAATCTCTGCTCTGCCCAGGGATTCAATGATCAGAGATCAATGCCCTAATCAGTGGGAGATATTACTTCATTTGAACTTGATCCCAAACTCATATGTGGAGGTCTTCTGGCATAGATAGGGGCAAATCCTTTTGTTTAGACAAAATGTCTCTCCTGGAGCCCAGAATTAAAACAGGGCAAGTGCCCACATGCATTGGTGCTTACACACATCCCTCATCCAAGCCAGAGAGCCAGATTCTGCCCCAGAGTATAGGGTCTTTCTCAAATATGATACATGAACCATCTGCACCAGAATCATCTGGGGTCCTGGTTTAAAAACACAAATTTCTGTGCTGTACTCCAGACTTATTAAAAAATTTCTGGCAGAGGGTCTAGATTATTTACCACTTCTGTGTTTCAGAGCACACTTAATTTGAGATCTCCTGGCCTAGAGTTATCTAACACATCCTTTACTGAGCAGCAGAGTCCTGGCCTTGAAGGAGAGCACACAAAAAGGAATACCTCTCCTGGAAGATAGAGAGAAGCAGAAGAGGAGATGTGCTGGTTCTCTCCCACAAGTGCAACTCCCACTCTCGAATCACTTTGGCTCCAACACTCAACTTTATTCTTAACTGCTCTACTAGAAACCATGACAATCTCTATTGTTCATGGTTAAGTTCACTTATTAAAATGTTACTAAACCCTGGTAATACTTTCCTCTGGGAACAGAATAAGTGGTGGGAAAGCAAGGAGAACCTTTTTCTAAGAGCTGTTGATTTTCTAGTTATCGTTCCCAAGTGAAAGTCCCAAATTGCTATTGATGGGCAGTTTTCAATTTTGGCAGAAATTGTATTCCACAAGTCCATTTGTAAATCAGTTAATTCAACCCTGAGGGTGAATTTTTCCATAGGAAACAAAGTCATAAATGGTCATAAGTCTGTTAGACCAGCCTATATAAGCCATAGGGTACCTAAAATATGAATCTATAGGACCTAATATGGATTTAGATTGTGTAGGGGCAAAGAAGGTAGGACAAGGAGTATCCATAGGGCATCCTACTGAATGCCTTTCTAAGTGCAATTCTCAGTTTTAGATTAGTTTTCTGGACAGTCTCTTTACTTTCCTTTGTTCCCCAATAGATCAACTTTTCAGTGCCTCACCACTGCCATCAACAAGAAGTTGCTTCTTCTACCAACTTCTAAAAAGAGATGACTTTTCCTGACTTTCCCACAAACCCCTAGAAAATTTCTATGAATTGTTATAAGTAGAAATAGGAATGTCTAGGTGACTTTAAAAAGCAGCCAATAAGCCTCTCTGCCGGGTCTGTGGGGGCAGGCAGAGGCATGTGAAGCAGGACTACGGTGGACAGGTTACCTCTAAGCTTTCCTGTTTCCTCAGTGATCTTATTTGGCTCCAGGTGACATTGGCTCATTCTGGTCCCAACTAACAACACCATCAGTTAGCGCGGGATTCTGGGAAATCTGCTCAAATCTACACCCTGGACTGATTAGTGTCCTCCTCAGGGATATTTACTAAGAAACATAGAAGGAATTTGCCATTTTGAAATGGGAGCTGAAGTTGAAAGAAGCTCTGCCTGTTAAAGGGATAAGAAAGCAGAAACCATATCAGTAAAGGAAGTTGGTCAGCAGAAGGTGGAGAAGTTGGCTGGTGTAGAGAACACATATATAGAGAGGCAGAGATCCAAGATGGTGAGAGCATGAGGCCCAGGAGAGGATGACAAGGACTGTGGGCCCACACACCTTCCAGTAAACTTCCTTATTCTTTTTCTGAGCAAATCACACACCCTACAAACAAAGAAATCTCATCTTACTCACTTAAGAGCAAACAACATTTGACTATCTGGGACTTTTCATACTCGGAATAGAACAAAAAAGCTGACTCAAGGAGGATCTTCTTCAGTGACAGGAATACTGCTGGGAAAATTAGATTCAGCACTAGATTTAGTGACAAGGTTGACATTAACCCACTCACTGCTCCTCCCACTCCACAAGGTATCTCAAGATCAGGAGTCCTTCTCTACTCTGAAATAAACTAGCGAATTATGTGCTAACCATTCTGTTCTTTTCCTCCTGCATAGAAATTTCTGTGTTCTCATGTTCTACAATAGGTAGAACTAGAGAGGGAAAATAAAATTCTATTTTTTTTTTTTAAATAGTGGTAGCCTTCCTGCCACTAAGTCCTCCCTGAGAAGAACCTTGCAAGTGTGCATAAGCAAAAGGAGAAAAGCAGAGTCTTTTGTAAGTGAAAGTGCTTGGCACCTTGAACTGACCAACTCATCTCAGCATCTTGACCCTAAGCCCAACACTTCACAGGCGCTCAGTAAGTGTTTCTTGAGTAGAAGTTTGTCATAATTGTCTTGATGCCTTCCATACTCGCTTCTTGGTAAGTTCAGTCATTCACCAAACATGGCTCTGAGTGGTAAGGACTAATCTGGGGTAAGATAGAAATCTAAGTCAAACCTGTTGACAAAGAGGGACTTTACTGCTTCATCACACACATACAACACACACACAAGATCCCAGGCCAATTTTTGCTCCAGAAATATCTGAATTCAGGAGCACAAACCAGAATTTAGTCTCTCTTAATGTACAGTTGTGTATGGACGTGCACAGACAGTTGTGTATGGACCTGCACTGCTCATGTCTCAGATCTGCTTTCTTTTGTGTTGGCTCCATTTTTAGGCAGGCTCTTTCCTTGTATCAGCAAATGTCTCTCTCCATGTGCAGCAACCAATGTCTCACTCTGTCATAGAGAGTGAGACACTTCCCTACAATGCCAGTTCCGGAGCTGAGGGCATTCGTGGTGCTTTTGTCAGGCAGCCATTCCTGAATAAATGCCTGTGGTCAGGCCCATGTCATCTCTCTGTCCCTCTGAGCCCAGTGATCAAGTCAGCCTACCTAAATTTACACCCAGAAAGGAGGAGAAACCCACACAAAATAATGGGTTCAGTGACCAGAGGGAAACGTGGCCATTTCCCAAGACATTTTTTTTTCTAAATGATTTCATTTTAATGATTATAAATTAATTAAGACATTGATCTTGAAAAATGCTAAAAATGGAAAATATAATTGTTGCACTGTCACCTTCTTTTTTTTTTTGTATATCTTTGTTTTTATTTCTCTTTTTTTTCTTTATTTTTTTTATTGGTTGTTCACAACATTACAAAGCTCTTGACATATCATATTTCATACATTAGATTGAAGTGGGTTATGAACCCCCAATTTTACTCCAAATGCAGATTGCAGAATCACGTCCGTTACACATCCACAATTTTACATAATGCCCTATTAGTAACTGTTGTATTCTGCTCCCAAGACATTTTTAAAAGCATTTCCTCTTTGAGAGCCTTCAAAGACAGAATAAACAATAGAAGAAATGTAGTCTCTAACCAGAAATTGGGAAAAACTTTCTGGGTAGACAAAAACAACAGATGTATACTATGAATACATTGTACCATTTCCAAAAATCAAATCCATCCTCAAAGGACAAACTGTCACTATTAAGGATGTTCAAAAGAACATTCTCCCCAGAGGGGAAATCCAAAAAATACTTCCAGACCAATCACACTGGAATAAGCAGACAGGTTCCCTAAGGACTCCCCAAGGGGAGAGTGCTCATTTATATTTAAGTGTTCTGATGTGTGGGGAAACCTAATCACTCTCATTACTCTGCAGTCACACTTCATATATCTTCAGAGCTGATGAATTGGTGCTATGCAAGTGAGTCAGGGAATTTCTTCTGGTCTATTTCTGGTGGGCCCTGGCTTTCATTATCAGTGGCTGCTAATGCTCCTTAATAGAAAGGAAAACTGTTTATCCCCACAAATGAAAACAGTTGTAGGAAAACTGGGCAGTTCAAAAACCTAGATAGTTCATACATCCCTACTTGATATTGAGTGACTTGCAAGCCTACAGTATGGCCCTCCTCTGACTCAAGGCAGACTCAGTGAATCCTAAAATGATTTTGAAAACAATTTATTTGGAGGCAATCCATTGTGTCTCTCCTGGATAGTTTTCATGTAGTGATTTGTTAGATGCTGTCTGGAAGTCAATAGGTACTGCTGGGTGCATACAGTTTTCCATATGGAAATTTTGAAAATTCAGGTGAGTCAGTGAGATTCCAGATGACAATGAGAGTTAAGAAGTCAACTTGTTACCATAATTAGTTGAAACTGAAAAGTGGGAGATATTTTATCCTTTCAGTTAATCTTGCAAATGATCTGGGAAATACATTTATTTATTTACTTATGATGGCTTCTTGGATTAAAAGAAAACATTTTTGGACACCAAAAGACCACCAAAGCAAAATAAAATAAAAAGGGAGGAAACATTAATTCTCATAAAGGCCAAAACATCAAAACATAGCTCCTTTTACCTCAAATGATGATTCACGTAAATATATTTGTTAAAGATTAAATTCCGTAAATTAAGAGAACTTACTACCTTTCATTTAGAGCATTGTTATTGGCACTATGTCATGCATCCTTTTTCATTTTTTTTCCCATGAGAATCTAAGGACAGTCTCTCCTTGGCTGATTTACCAGCTGTCTATGAAAAGCCAGTGGGGCTTGGCTATTACTCCAGTGAAGAGAGGCTTTGACAGGTTACATCTTGCCACATAATCAACTTCATTGCAGGCATTGCAAGTGTCACACACGTTGACTGAAGGATTTACAGGGTCTTAGATGAATGGCCTGAAGAAAAAAAAACAAGCAAACAAACAAACAAACCCAAAAGCTATATGTACAGCTAGAAGAGAGTGCGTCAGAGTTAAAAGGAGGATCTCAGTTGAGAAAAGGACTCTGGGGAAGATGGGAGCTAATCATACTGTTGCTGCTCAGAAAATGATACCCCCAAGTGTGATGCTTAGGCCTGCCAAGCACTTTGTTGCTTTGGGGAATGAACCCAGAAACACCTTAACCACTGGGCCACATCACCAGCCCTTTTTATTCTTTTATTTTGAGACAGCTTTCACAAAGTTGCTGAGGCTGATTTGAAACCTGTGGCTCTCCCTGACTCAGCCTCTGGAGCCACTGGGATTACAGGCATGGGCCAGAATGCCCTGCTGCCAAGCACTGTGAACTAAAGACACATAGTCTCTCTGAACTCCTGCTCTCCTATCTCCAGTACCTCTTCCTCCCCCAGTGCTCAAGGAGGGACTCTAAATTCCCCTTGCCTTCCTAAAGACAAATCCTCTAAAAGGGAACTCAGCTGTCAGTAACCCCTCCTCAGGAATCTCACCAACCAGGGAAGATTAGTTCATAGGAAAGAAAACACCAAACCCAGATAAGCTCTGTCCAGACTTGCTCCTTCTGACTGACTGCTCTACCCTTTTTATTATTACCCTTTGCATTTCCTCCATTTACCTAGAAACTCTCAGCCCCTATCTTCATCAGGACATTGAATATTAGCTTCAATCATGTGGCCCTTCTTCAAGTCTCTCTCTCTTTTTTTTTTTTTTCAAGTTTTACTTTATGGGACCCCCACACATTTTTGGACACAAAAAGACCACCAAAGCAAAATAAAATAAAAAGGGAGAAAACATAATAAAACTTGTTTTTCTCCAGTTAATCTGTGCACTGTCTGTTTACTTCACAAACTCCAGTACTGAATCTTCAGAGGACAGGAAGTTTTCTCTTCCTACAGTACTTAGTACAAAGCAGAAACTTTCGTCCTTCTAACTCTGACCCCTCATTTTTCCTTTTAACTCAAGGGCCACTCCTTCTCTTGATTCAATCTTCAATTTCCTTCTCATGCTGTGGTCATCTGTTACACATTCCATTCATTTTATTCAAATTATTCTTTATTCACACTTGAGCATTCAAGTTCTGTGACCCTAGTCAAAGGGGTTGACTATGGTAATTAAAGCCTTCTCACATTTACTCCCAATAAAGCTACTCACCTTCCCTCCTTTCTTTTTTCTTTTTCCTTCCTTCTTTCCTTTTTTATTATTGTCATTGCTTTATAACAACATATTATTGTATATATCATATTAATATTATTATATTAATGTATATTATATGTAATAAAATACTGCTATATATGTAATTTTTATAGCAATAACTTTTTTTTTTCTTTGTGCCATGCATTTCTACACCACTGATAACCTGGAGTACTTTATGTTAAATATGTAACTTAGAGAGGCACTTCCAGCATATTTTTCTTGATAACAATAAAGTTTCTTCTATCCTAAGGGCAAAGAAAAGATAGTTACCTTGTATGTTTCTGGTAAACCTTTACAAAGATGGGGAACTTGGAATGATAGTGTGTGTGCCAAACAGCATTGATTTTTGTGTCTTGAACTAGAAGTTTGAGGACTGCCCTCATTCCCTGCACTGGGCTGAAGAATAGGGGCTTTCCAGTCAGTTTCCAGATGTGAATTGAGCTTCACTGTGTAAGAGGAAGGAAGTCTCCGGAATCTAGACATACAGAATTAAAAGTTAGAATCTGGTTCCATTAACCTAGAAAATGAAGACAGGTTTATTCTATTATGAGAAAAATGCAAGCTCAACATGAAATTCCCAGGAGAAGAAATTCCTATTTTCAACCTCACTATTTATCGAATAATAAAATTTCTACCAGTCATACTGGGAAAAGTAGTGAATTATAATATCCAACATTGGTGAGTCTGTGAGGAAATACACTGTATGGGTGAGAATGAAAATTGATGCAGTCTTTTTTGGAGTCAGTGTTATTAAATTTGATATGATTTGTCCCTTTGACTTCTACAAAATTCACCCTGTAGAAACACTTCTACATAAATATATACAAAGAGATATTCCTTATTTTATTGTTCATAATAATAAACATTGAAATGTTCTTTAGTAGAGACTAGTTAAGTATGTTCATGATACATCACTTCCTGTGCTGTCCAATATGGTAGTCATTAGTCACATATACCTACTAAGCACTTGAAATATAGCTAGTTTAAATTGAGGATACACTGCATTTTGAATGTAAAGTAAAATAGCTAATTAATAATTTTTACATTGACTGCATACTGAAATGATAATGTTCTGGGTATATTGGGAGATATTAATAAAGTTAATTTCATCTATTTATTTTTATCTTTTTATATTTACTAGTATATGTATAATTGCATATGTGACTCACATTTGAAACTTGCATTGTATTTCTCTTAGCATTTAGCTGTACTATGCAGTTATTAAAAGAAGGCAGAGAATGGAGGAACTTTGGGCAAAGGGGAGGAAGGAGAGGGAGGTGCATGGGGGCAGGAAAGACGATGGAATGAGATGAATACCATTACCCTAGGTACATGTATGACTGCACATATGGTGTGATGCTACATCTTGTACAACCATAGAAATGCAAAGTTGTGCTGCCATTTTTACAATGAATCAAATGCATTCTGCTGTCATATATGCCTAATTAAAATAAATTAATTAATTAAAAAAAGAAGAAGGCAGATCTTCATGTATAGACACAAAAAGATCCAATATAGATTGATTGAAAAACAATTTTCAAAGCAATACAAAAGGTATAGATTTTAAGAAAATAAATTAAACATGTAAAAAATAAATTCGGAACACTATGCTCCAATATTTTGGGGAAGGAAGGGTTATGGGTAAAGAGGGAAACTATATTATCTATTAAATTTCAGTTTATGTATATCAGGATTTTTTTTAATGAGAACTGAAGATTGAAAGTAAACTCATGGGGGTTGGGGAGAATAAACAACCAACAATGACAGTTTCAGGATTTCATGTTGATTAATATCCAAATGTGAGTTTTACTGCCTTGGAATTCATTAGCTATAGAAGTTTTTTGGAAGATATATTGATTCATCATTCAGTTTTCCCCTAAAAGAATGGTAAAATTTTCTTTCTATTGCTATCATTCTTTTGTTTTTAACCTCAACAAAGGAAAAAAAAAATTAAAGGGTAGGTAAATGTCTTGGCGGTGAACAACAAACCAAACTTCAATCAGATAATAACTTGGTTCTTGTGATTCTCCCTCGAGGGTTGATAACAATGCACAGAAGGTTTAAATTCCACCCATCTGCTACCATCTGATACAACCATCCCAATGGTAGAAGGAAGCCATGGTGAAAAATTCCTTAGGCAGGAGATTTTTTTTATGTTAAAAGGAAAAATAAAGACCTAACAAACATAAGCTATTTTATCTCACTTTTATCGCAGGTTTACATATATTTATATAGCTCTGATTTTTATCCACATTATTTTGTCCTATTTTAGTCTTTTAACATTATTTCATGTTAAGTTTTACATGTGTTACCATGTTTCCCACACTTTTCTTAAATAGTATGTCATCGGTAAATTTATTTGCTCTTCAGGGGAATTTTTGTTGTTCTAGTTTTCAATATCTTTAGTAGCACGATTCTGAAAATTCTTGTACAAACTACATTTTTTGTCTGATTTATTTTCTCCAAAGGTAGTTCTGTTAGGTTTTTATGAACTCTCTTTTAAAATCTTCATTTTGAGTATTCTTTTATGAATTCTTTTTAATATAAGTGGCCTCAATCCCTTTTTCAAAATCACATAAAAATAAGCAAACATTTTCTAGGGTGGAATTAATTTGACAAATGGTTTGAATATTTAAAGATTCTTAACACATAATAAATACTTAGCACATATTATGAGATTACTCTCCAAAAATAGAAAATCAATTACAGATTGCAATATATGTGGTTCAATTTCCCCTACAAAGCTACCTTTTAAAAGTCTTAGAATTATTGTTATTGCTGCTGTAATAGGTAAGGTTCCCAAGATCTGTAAATGCTCTTCACTACAAAAGAGAAAAAAAAGTGTTGGATTTCAAAACTAGGCCTGTCATCTGAAGGAGAATCTACACATTCAAGAAGTTTTATTTCTTTGTTCTTCCATTTTTATATTTTCACCAGTAAATTTTTACTCAACCAAATGAGAAAAAAATATATATAGACAATGTTTAGAGATGTTCAGTGATGGGGGCAGTTACATAGAAGTAATGTATGTTTTTATAAAGTGACTAATGTTAACATCAATGTTAAACACAAACATATACAAAGAGTAAACAGAGAATGTGTCATTCAGATTAACCAATAAAGATTATTAGCAACTTTATACAAAGATGAAGAAGACAAATTTCCTGTAGAAAGTGGCTATGTATAAATGTTATAAGAAATCCCCATCTCTGCTATTTCTGCCGAATGGAGAATTTATACAAATTTATTCCAGTTCTCTGTTTTTCAAAAGTTTTACTTAAAATATTCAAACTATCACTGTGTCTCTTTTGCATCCCTTCACCATAGCTTAGATTTTGTTGCAAATAAAGGAAAGGAAAGACACTGAAATATGCACATGTCAACTTTTGCAGATCCTGCTCTCTGGAAAACAGCTCAGCCTGGAGGAACCGGCTGCCACAGGAAGAAAACTTGAAGCACAAGCATCAAAGGTCCCATTCAAATCATATTAGGAGTTCCTCTTTTTCTTTTCTGTGCCTTCCTCCTCACATCAATCTATTCAGTTATACCACTGAATATTTTTGCTTCTACTCTTGTCCCTACCAAACCATTATTCTGTGTTTTGGAATAATACCCTACAGATGTTCCATATTCTATAACAGCCCTTATGCCTACCCCCATCCCCTCAGCCTCCAAGGAAAGGGGTGGGACCTGAAAGAATAAAGAAAAGGGACATGAAAAGAGAAAGGCTCACATGGGGCCCATGTGCCGGTTACACACTTATTTTCCTCGGTGGGGTTGGCAAATGATGACTTGAGCCAATGTGTCATTAAACGAATGAGCTTCTTTACCCTCACAATAGATGCCTTGACAAAATCCACTTGGTATGGCAAGAGGGCCAAGGCAGACAGCTGTGTCTCCTCACTGTCCTTACAGAGGTACAGTTTGTGATACAGGTGAAGTTTTAAATCTGTTAACACCATGGAACAAAGACAACTGTGAGAATTTCCTCCCCCATCTCTTCTCCTGGTTTTCTTCTGGTACAAATGAACTCTGATATTTTGATTAATTAGGCTTTGAGCATTTAAAACACAATAGTCTTTCTGTATGCAGGAAAGTTATTCTAGTTTATCCAACTAATTAAAAGAGAAAGCTTTGGTACTAAAATGCCTGGGCAGTTCAAATTGAACAAACCCTGGTATGAGAAAGATTTTCTCCCATGAGAAAGATTTTTTTCCCCACTGACAAAAGAAGTTTATTTTCCAGAAATAAATTGCATTACTTTATGCAAATATCATTTAGCATAGCCGATAAATAGCAATTTGCTCTCTGCACATGAATCTACTAATTCCCCATTTAATATCTAAGTTGTTAATATTTGCCTGTGTATACATTTATATGTATGTGTGTATATTTATTGAAGAGATTTTCCCACCTGGACACTTGAAGAAATTAATTATGTTTTTAAAGATGAAAATGATTTTAAAAGACATACTTAAGTTAAATTGAAAACAGTCCACTTCAGTTATCATAAACTAATGAGGGAGGAAAACTAGATTAAATAGCTAATATGCTGAAATAAGCAAATATGGCTTAAAATACAATCTCTAAAGTATCGTTAACTCAGCTAGAACTGTTTGACATATAGATGTTTAGTATCCTTTATCCATAGTCTATTTAAATTTTCCCAATTCCACACAATCTGAGCTTCTAATATGAATCTATTTTGTCCACCCTTTTTATGTAACTATCCTTCTGCCCAACCAAATAGTACATAATGACTAACACTTGCTAATTGTGGCAAATTTAAATTCTACAATATGTATGTTAGCCGGTCCGTTGGTCCTAGTGGCATGGTCTATAGATCCAGCTACTCAGCAGCCTGGGGCAGGAGGATTCTTGAGTTCAGGAGTTTGAGTCTAGCCTGAGCAACATAGCAAGACAGCATTTATTATTTAAATATATATTAAATTAACTTTAAAATTAACTTTAAAATGCATACATATGTGAATTTTAAAGTTAATTGCAAAGTTACTTTATTTTACTTTAAAAATATCTTTTATAGAAGTTTGGGATGTAGCTTAGTGGTAGATAGTTTGCTTATCATGCACAGGACACTATTGCCAATCTCCAGCATGGGTTCTCTCTCTCTCTCTCTCTCTCTCTCTCTCTCTCTCTCTCTCTCTCTCTCTCTCTCTCTCCAAAAAAACAAAAACAATAAAACAACTTTAATCTGTGCTCTCAATTCTTTTTTCTTTTCTTTTCTTTTTTTTTTTTTTTTTTGGTAGTAGGGATTAAATTCAGGGGTGCTTTACCACTTAGATACATACACAGTCCTTTTTTCTTTTTTTAATTTATTTTGAGACAGGATTCTTCTAAGTTATTGAGGCTGGTCTCAAACTTGTGATGCCCCAGTCTCCTAAGTTGCTGGGATTACAGGTGAGCAGTACCACACCTGGCTGCACTACTAATTTGAGGAGTGTCTGCACAGTCTTTTTATACTGATCCAGTGGTTTAGGGTAAAATCAGGGATGTAATAATAGATTGTTATCAACAGGTTAGAGAGTAAAATCAAATTCCTATGATAAACATAGGTGAACAAATAAAGTAGTCTGTGGCAAAATGTATTCTCAAAAATGTTACTATAACAAACATTCTAACCCCAAGTCATTAGGTAACAGTCATTAAAACCATTAAAACAGACATTTCAATTTTACTGGGAGGCTCTCGGCTTTTCTTAGGAAACAGACTTGAACAGAAACCGAAGCTTATGATTATAAAAGATAGAATATACCATAATTTAACTTAAATTTTGGTATGCAATATGTGTTCCAGATATTTGCTGACCTTTTCTAATCTGTCTGATCAGATGTCATGGCTGATCCAGGCATGAATCTCCTCATAAAGCCACCGTGTGAACATTTCCCCTCCTTCACAGTTCTTCTTTGAGAGGAAACAAAGTTGATGGTTATGTTAGTCAGCTTTGCATAACTGTGACCAAAATACCTGACAAGAACAACTTAGAGGAGTAAAGTTTCTTGGCTCAGGGTTTCAAAGGTTTCAGCCCATGGCTGGCAGACACCCTTGCTCTAGGCCCAAGATCAAGCAGAACATCATGGCAGAAGGGCATGGTGAAGGCATACTGCTCAACGCATAGCAACCCAGAAGCAGAAAGAGAGCACACAAGGAGTCAGGGATAAGATATATAATCCCAAAGGACATGGCCCCAGTGGCTGCTTCCTCCAGTCATACTCTACCATCTCATGTGTACCACCCATTTCTGTAGTCCTTTCAGATTATTAGTCCATCAAATGGATTAATCCACTCATGAGGTTACAGCTCTTATAATATAGTCATTTCACTTATTATTAACTAATTAATTAATTAATTAATTCCTGAATTAATATAGGAACTTTTTTTGGCCAGGGGGATATATCCAAACCATAGCACTGGCCTCTGACTTCAACATTTTGGAGGTTTATAATTTTCTGTTTCTATTCTGTTTGACATGGGTTTGTAAAATAAGAACACTTAGCTCACTTAATATACATCAAGTACTAACCTAATGCTTTATATTAATTTGCACATTTACTCTCAAATAATTATGTAATATAGGAACTATTAGTATTTACAGTTTATAAATGAGGAAATTGATTCAGTGAGATTAAGTAACTTGCCCAAAGATACACAGGTAGGAAGTTAAAAAGCATCCAACACCACTACATAGATCTGAGCACAAGCTCTTCCTCATCAGGATTAATTTAATATTTCTTAGAATTTCATGAATGTAAAAATCACCTAGTTCTTGTGCATTGCAGTCCGAGATTCACCCAATGTCTGGGTAAAACCCAAAAAGTTCCAAGTTTCCAAGTGAAACTGATACTACTGGCCTGAGGATCATATTTGGAGTATGAATATGGTCAACCAAATCCTTGTCAAATTTCATGGCTCTGGGCTATATTGTGGCACACTGGCCATGCTAATAGTAGTCTGGCACATACATAAGATGTGGAAGGAATACCATTGAGATGCTTGTGAGGATTTGACATGATCATCTGGGTCTTGATCTGACAGTTATTATTAACTTTTATTTGCCCATTAAAATTCCTTGGAATCCTAAGACTTGTCTGAGTTGCTGGTCTCCTGTCAAATCCAATCCCCATCATCAGTGGAAAAAAGCAAGTTTACATAGTATTTTCAGTCTTTTTCAATTTATTTCACAGAGCTGTTCCCAAGAATTTAGGAGACTTAGAAGTTAGTGTGAAAATATGCTTCTGCTTCTCCTCTGGGAGACATTTTTACCTCAAAAGCTACTGATAAAACCTCAAATTCTCAAGACAATTACTCAGGGTTTGCTCTTGGCTAACAGTTATGCTTTTGAAGTGTGCACACAAGAGAAATAAAGTATTTTGTGCAAACACAGGGACATCATGGATCTCTGGTCAGATCTATGGAGACTAAAATGTCTTTTCTTAATAATATTCATGGAGCTAAGCACTTTGCTTTACTACTTCAAATTAAATTCTATATTTGAATGCTCATAACTATCCTATCATGTAACTCTCATTCCTGCTTTACAGATGAAAAAAACTGAGGCTTAGAGTTTTACATGACTTACCCAAGGTCACATAGATAATAGGAAATAGTTCTGGGAACTGGCTTCAAGCCCAGTGTGTTCTCCACACTGTATAATTCTGATTTTATGTGAGTCTACACTAAGAGAAAAGCAGACTGACCTGGGTTTGCATCCCCAGCTCTCAAACTTACTAGTTAGTAAGCATCTTGGGCAAGTTGCTTTAATTTTCTGAGGTTCTGTTTTTGTTTTTTTTTAAATATTCAATCTGGGATAATATCATTTCAGTTTGTTGTGCAGATTAAGTAGTCTAATTTTAGGACAAGGATAATAATGTATGAAATATAATAGGGGTCAGATATATCATAGCATTTCTGGAAAAATTTTGTAGGTTCAGCAAGGTAAAGCCAAAATCATAGCCAAGAAGACTGACTTAAAACCTCAGGTTGGACTGAGTCCACATTTTCCCACGTATTCTATTTTATGTCAGAGCTCCCCTGTTTGTCTCTTTTTTCTCCTCAAGACCATAAACTCACAATGTCTTATTCATATTTGAACTCCACAAACATGTTGGCATAAAACATGTGTGTTGTTAATTATAGCCCAAGAGAAAAGAATCATATTAGCAGTGCACACTGCAACAATGCTAATAAGTAGAAGAACTACTTCAGGATCATCACCATGTTCCTCGGGAGTCTGGCTAAGAAAGGCTAGACTCAATGTCACATTTATTCATTCCCTTAATTCAACAAATATTCCTTAAATAATGCATGATAAACACAATGGTAAACATGCTCAAGAAGCTCAGAATACAATGGGAAGCAAAGCCAAAGCATGCTTACAAAAATCTTCACCTCCTGGCTTAGGACCTGATCCACCGTTAAGTTCTTAAAAGCAATAATAGATATTTTAGAAGTAATGGGTGAATGAAATAAAGGCATGAATAAAAATATTTAATACCTTCTGTAATCTGGAGGAAGGTCCCTGGTACTATAATACCAGGGGATTTGAATGGCCCATAAAAGCTTGGTACTATTTGGAGGTGGTAGAAATTTTAAGAGATGGGACTACGGGGAGATCTTTAGGTCACTGAGGTGTGTACTTGAAGGGATAGTAGAACTCTACTCCTTTCCTCTCCCCCACCAACTTCAGCCCGAGGGGAGTGGTTTTGCATTGCCACATGCTCTTGCTATATAGCACCACAGCCTTAAACCAAAGGGGCCAACCAACCATGGAATTAAACTTCCAAAATGGTGAGCTAAAATAAATCTTTTCTGTTTATAGGTTGGTTATCTCAGGTATTTGTTATAGTGGGGCAGGAAGTTTACTGACACACCTGATATGATGTGCTGGTTACCAAATTGCTAAGCATTTTCAGTTCCACCACATTGCCACAGAGAATATATAAATGTATTAACTGAGGCTGAAACATAGATTTAACTCTCATGTTCTCTAGAGAAAACATACTACATTTACATTTATATAAATCACTTACTAATTTGGGCTTTTACTCTAGCTGCTATAGAAACCCCACAAAGTTGCCTAAGCAACATACATTTATATCCTCAAAGTTCTGGAGGTGGGGAAGGCTAACATGAAGATCAACAGATTTGGTTTCCAATGAGGACTCTCTTCCTGGCTTGTAAATGGCTGCCTTCTCATTGTATCCTTTTGTGGCAGTGTAAGGAGGTGATGGTAACTCTTCTTAAAAAGACACAAATTCCATCAAGGAGCTCCACCCTCATGATCTCAGATAAATCTAATTATCACCCAAAGGCCCTCCTTATACCAACCATTGGGAGTTAGGGCTTTACATACAAATTTTGAGAGGATACTAAAATTTAGAGTATAAAGAGCCTTAATCTCCTTATGTAAAGTGGATTTACTTTATCCCCCTTAGGAATACCTCCAGATACCATTACTATTTAGGGATAAAAATAATATCACAATGACCATAAGAATGTCATTTTTATCTTCTCTAACTCCAACCATTTACCTGCAAATGCCATGATTTTATTCTCTTTTATTGCCAAGTAATATTCCACTGTGTATATATACCACATTTTCTTTATCCATTCATCTACTGAAGGACATCTAAGTTGGTTTCATAGTTTAGCTATTGTGAATTGTGCTGCTATAAACATTGATGTGGCTGTGTCCCTGTAATATGCTGATTTTAAGTCTTTTAGGTATAGACCAAGGAGAGGGATAGCTGGGTCAAATGGTGGTTCCGTGAAGTTAACTAATCCCCAAAAAACCAAATGCCAAATGTTTTCTCTGATATAAGGAGGCTGATCCATAGTGGGGTAGGGAGGGGGAGCATGGAAGGAATAGACGAACTCTAGAAAGGGCAGAGGGGCTGGAGGGGAAGTGAGGGGGCATGGGGTTCGAAATTATGGTGGAATGTGATGAACATTATTATCCAAAGTACATGTATGAAGACGCGAATTGGTGTGAATATACTTTCTATACAACCAGAGATTTGAGAAATTGTGCTCTATATGTGTAATATAGAATTGTAATGCATTCTGTTGTCATATATAAATTTAAAAAATTAAATGTGTAATTTTAATCCACAATAACTAAAAAAAAGGTCATTTTTAGCTAGGCATGGTGGTGCACACTTGTAATCCAGCAGTTTGGGAGGTTGAGGAAGGAGTATTGCAAGTTTGAGCTCAGCCTCAGCAACTTACTCTTAAAATTAAAAAAAAAAAAAAAAAGGAATAGCAGTTTAGCTCAATCTTAAAGCACCCCTGGGTTCAATTCCTAGTATCATCAAGAAAATCATTCTTGCCAGCCACAGTGGTACACACTTGTAATCCTAGTGATCTGGGAGACTGAGGAAGGAGGATCGCAAGTTCGAAGACAGACTGGGTAACTTATAAGACCCTGACTCAGAATTTCAAGTAAAAGAGATGCATATGCAGCTCAGTGGTAGAACACCCCTGGAGTCAATCCTTAGTATGGTGGCCAGGGGACCCAAGAATGTTATGCTCTGTCCTTATCACATCCCACTTCTGGTAGGACTTCTGACTCAAATCAAATTTCCCCTTGTGAAGACATGCACAGGGAGGATCTTGGACATGCTTACAGGCTAATTCTTTTTGTACCACATAGTATGTACCATCATCTTCTTCTCCTATTTTGTATTGTGACTGCTGATACCAAAAGCACTGATGGTCCCACCCAAGAAGGTAATGCAGCCAGTCATGCCCAAAGGCATTACTGCTCCTGCCAGCGCAAGAGAACCAAGACCATAAAGAAAGAGGCCTGCTCCTGCATCTTCTCAGTTAAGGAGAGGACTGGTCCCCTGGCTTCTCTGATCTTTTTAGTCCCCTTCCTGTTCATAGTACCTGGGGAGCTTATCTCTGACACTCAGGATGCAAAACTGGCCTGCCTGGAGCTCTGGTTGTGTTAGAAGACATACAGGAAATAGCTCTTTTCTTTTTTTTACACAACATTTCTAAATCTTTCTCTCAGAGAAACAATAGTTCACATGGGGTAGGTGTGTTAAACACCTCTCTCTTCATCACTGGTCTGTTGGCTTTAGATAAAACTATTTACCTAACTTGTCTTTTCTATTTGGGCTTGGGGAGGGGTACCAGGGATTGAACCCAGGAGTGCATAACCACTGAACCCCATCCCTAGGCTTTTAATTTTTTCAAATTTAGAGGCAAGGCCTTGCTAAGCTGCTGAGTCTGGTCTTGAACTTGCAGTCCTCCTGCCTCAGCCTCCCAAGTCATTGGGACTATCGGCATTTGCCACTGCACCTGGCATGTCTTTTCTATTAAAAAAAAAAAAAGTCTCATTTTCCCACCCAAATCCTGGAACAGGCTTAATCTAGGTTCATACTGGGATGCCTGTTCAAAGATGAAGTTCCTCAAAGGCAGAATCCATACTCTTTTTGTGCCCTTTCTCTACTCTTATACTGGACAAATGGTTAATACCTAATTCTTTTAAAATTGAAAAATGGCAATATAAGGATATGTAGTGTTTATGTACTAAAGTGGGGAAAAAAAAAGTGACTCAAGAATACCAAGCATTTCAAACCACGGAAAGCCTGATTCTGTAAGCCTGGCTCGGTGTATTATTGTGTCAGCCCTCCATAAACATGGGAAGAGTGAGTAGACATTATAGAGCCTTTCTTTGGAAAAAAACACATAAATATCACCTATGGAGGGCCAAGGCCCTAGGACTTTCAATACACAGAAAATTGAATCTTAAAGACAATGGTGTCCTCTTCCCCATTAAGATCCTTGAACAAGAAAAAAGACAGGGCATGAGAAATAATAAGAGAAACAAAAACCTTAGTATTTTCTACCCCTTTCCCCATCATGTTGCTGGCTTTGCTGATCAGGTGGCTGCTTAGCATACCAGGAATGTTCTCTTTCTTGGACCTTCATGGTTGCTGTTCTGAGTTTGTGGAATAAACTGATCTCAGATCATTCACATGGCTTGATCTCTGGCTTCATTCAGGCTTTTTTTTTTTTTTTTTTTTTAAGAAGGCCACAATGTGGCCTTTCTCGTACACCCTTTATAACAAGAGATCCCTCCCAACTCTTTGTTCCTTTGCCCTATTTTATGTTCCTCTTAGCCTTAAATTACTCCTTGGCATCATATTGTTTGATTATCGTCTCTTGCACTTTAATGTTAGGTCCGCAAGAGCAAAAAAAATTATTTATTTGCTTATCTTAATGCCCTATGTATAGTAGGTGCTCGATAAAAAAATTAAAAATAAATAATTATCTGAATAAGGCTTGGGATGCAAGCTATTACTGTTAATCTTGAACATAATTAGCTAAAATATTTTAAAGTCTATTGTTAAACTTCTACTTCTGGGTGTAATGGAGTTATTAAGAGAAGACCATGCTCATTGAAAACAACAGGAAAATCAGATTTTAAAAAAATATGTGCGCATGTGTTTTGGAGGTATTGGAGAATTGTTGATGCTAGAGAAGCCATGATTTAGTGGGGGTGGGGTGGGAGATGGAAGATCATGGAGAGATAAACTGATATCCCATTACTTTTCTCCTGGGGACACATGCTAATGTGGGAAATAAATAAGAAGTTGAAAATATGGACTTCACTTAGGCAGGGGGAAGCTTCTGGAATTAAAGAAACCAGCAGAACTCTGTCAGGCTCATGGGTCTTATGAGGCAATACAGGGGACGTGGAGGCCATAATCCTGGTAAAAGAGAATGGGTTTAGAATGGAGACAGAAACTTGTCCTGCTTTCCCCTCAAAGAAATTGCTGAATTCTAAAGATACTTGAATCAAGTATGATTAAGAAATGGAGCAGAATGTCTGGGAAAGTTCAATGGAGTTTTTGGTAGACTTGTTAGGCTGAGGAACCACTAGGGTTAGGGTGCTGAGCCACAAGAACTAAGAAGAGCCCTTGATGCACACACTAGGTTATAATGGCAGTTCCTGAATTTTGCTGCATATTAGAATCATCTGAAGGCAGGTGTAGTGGTGCTTATCTGTAATCCCAGCAACTCAGGGATTACAAAAGGCAGGGGGATGGCAAATGCAAGGTCAGGCTGGGAAACTTAGCCAGACCTTCTTTCAAAATAAAATATATAAAGGGCTTGGAATGTGGCTCAGTGATAGAGTGTCCCTGGGTTCCCCCCCTCAAAAAAAATCACCTAAGAATCTTAAAAAGTACTGACACCTAGCTCTCATCCCCGGAACTTTTTATTTATTGGTATAAAGTATGACCTGACTGATTACCTCTCATTTTATCCACTTAGTGAGGGACAAGTATACTTCTAGAAAAAGATTGGTTGAAGCATCTATGACTTTTTATGCAGTGTACTGGTTTTAATCTATAAAAACCACTAGGAATTTCAAAAGACAGGGCTTTTAGTGGGCACAGTGGTGCACACATGTAATCTCAGCAGCTCAGGAGGCTGAAGCAGGAGTTCAAAGCCAGCCTCAGCAAAAGCAAGGTGCTAAGCAGCTCAGTGAGACCCTGTCTCTACATAATACAAAATAGGGCTGGGGATATGGCTTAGTGGTGGAGTGCCCCTGAGGTCAATCCCCAGTGTATGCCCTGCCTGGCTCCCCCCACCCCCCAAAAAAGACAGGACTTTTAGATTTAAAACTAAGAAAAAAATCTGTATAAATAGATTCCATATTGACTCAAATATTGGCATTAGCAGGTAAGGATTTTAATTACTGTGTTCAAGAAAACAGAGAGAAAGATGCTAAATTAAACCAGAATTGAAATTTATGACTATAAAAAGAGTTGAGTTGAAATTCTAGAACTGAAAATATATAACATTTGAACTAAGAACTTTGTAGATAATATTATAAAACAATCAGATACAGCAGAAGAGAGAATTTTATTTCTACGGTCAATAGCTGTTATCCAAGTAAAATAAAATATATTTCATGTCCAATATTGCACTTACATTGAAGAGAGATTTCTGAAAGTTGATATCCCCTGAATATACTCATTTAACATCAAGACTATGAAGTCTTATTGTTTCCATGTACTACAAAAAGAATGCCTTTAATCATTATAAAATGTTGTCACCACACTTTTCCCATCGGCATAGCCTTTGCTCTAAGTTCGGGGTGGGAAATTTAGGAGAAGTTAAAATATATCAACAACTCCCCATTCCTGACATAACTCAGACACAGACTTTGCTGTGCCCCACATGGTAATCATATGTTTGGAGATAAGGCCTTAGGTGTGTGATAACAGGGAACCCGAATAAGGAAAACAATCAGTTGTGGAGTTTGGATTAGTCAGAATGGGTCAAGGTTAACAACAATGCTAGCACTATCCTAGGTCAACTTACATAAACCTTGCTGGCCAAAGAATATCCCAAGAGATTGTGTTGTTATTATAAGTGGAAATAGGTCATGGGTCCTACAGTGTTTGGTCATGAGTCTTCCGGTGGTATCTTCTGCCACATTTTATTTCTTGTCACCCCAGTTATAACAACTGTATGTCCTACATGGTGACATCAAAAGGAGCCTGAAGATTTCCTAAACTGAGACTATACAGAAACATACACAAACACACACACATGCCTATATATACACATATATATGCTGGGGACTGAATCCAGGAGTGCTTAACCATTGAGTCACATCCCCAGTCCTTTTTATTTATTTATTTATTTATTTATTTATTTATTTATTTATTTGAGACAGGGTCTCACTAAGTTGCTTAGAGCCTCACTAAGTTGCTGAGGCTGTCCTTGAACTTAAGATCCTCTGCCTCAGTCTCCTGAGCCACTGAGATTATAGTCATGCACCACTGTGCCTGGCAAAATATTCTTTTTTTTCCAATAATTTTAACTCAAAATAAGGTCAAAGAGATTATCTCTTTGCAGAAATCCCAATTATACCTATAACTCCTAGAAGTCTGTCACACATTTTAACAACACAGTCTCCTCAGAATCCCAGAATATGCTTCCCCATTGTGGATTTCAATGACAAGCCCACTGGCGTGTAAAGAAAGGAGCAGGCATGCCTGGTGTGTAAATGAGTTCCAGTACCCAGGGGTTACTGGGAAAGTCTCCTGAGATTTCATTCACAAGCAGGGCCCGGAAAATGACTGACACAGAACAGTTTCTGTTGCTTGTAGGCTAAAATGTGGACTGGTTCCAAGGGAGAAGAAAGGCTTTTCTCACACCCACCTTTCAAAATAAAGTAACTGAATAGCTTTAAAAATAACAGCAACAAACAATATATCACCAAAAACCAGGTATCAACTGAAACAATAAACTCCTTCACTCTCTCAGTGGGTGGGAGTCAAAACCAACTGTCAGACTCACATATCTGCTTCTTTTCCGTTTTAATTCATTTGTCCCTTCAAGTGAGTCTTGGTTGTTCTGAGTAGCAGAGAAGAAAGCCAGAAAAATGTGACTGTTATGTACAGATCTCAGTACAAGGAAAAACCGTTGGTGGATCGTTTCTTTTTTTTTTTTTTTTTGACTTTACAATCCTCCCTCAGTCTACCATAAGGCCCATTCCTCTCTAATTATGCACCTCTCTCTGCCACAGAAATAATTCCACAAAACAAAACATGGGATAAAATATATTGCACGCAGAATTAAAACCATTAGCCCCTTGAAAAACCACTCCAAGGGAAGCGGGGGTAAAAGCAAGCATTTACTAAGCTCAAAGGAAAAGATGGTTACCTGGGAATTCTGTTCAGCTTTAAAGGCTTTTCAAATTAGATTATTTAATGAGTTAAAAGCAAAGAAGGAACATAGGTTAGGAAATTAATCTGCTTGCTTTCAGTCAGGGACAATTAGAGCAAATGAACTAAGTTTTTCAAGGCTGTTATGTTTCATGGCTTCTACTTCAAAATTCATTCTGGAAATCTAACAGAATAAAAGATTCAAGTGCTGTTTTGTTCAGGAGAAGGGTGCCTGAGATAGAGGAAATGCCTGGCTCATGTTCTCTGAAGTTCCATGGGCTGGGAGTATAGGAAAAGCACATAGCAGTGAAAAACAAAAAGAGCCTGATTCCAAATAAGGTCACCGTGGAAAGGGTACAGCCTAACTTATGTTTAATGTGTCTTTAGAGAATATTAACTGTCCTGTTTTGATAAATAAATAATAACCATGGTATAATGTACCCCACGGTTTACACATTTAATGGGGGAAAACTTGGAAGAAGCCATTGTCAAAAATGAAAAACACATTCTCCTTTTTCTTCTTTTCTTAAAGGTGGTCCTTTCCTGTCCAAAGTGTGATTGTAAGTGAAACTCCATCATTTCCGTTTCTGCCCTACCAACCCCAACATACTTCATTATAGTCACTGCCATGCCAGTCATCTGTCATCTTTTGCTAACTGGCACAATTTAGTAGGTGTTTGGTATTCCTGAAAATAATGTTTTTCATTAAAAGACATGTTCAAACTAGTTCTCCATACTCAGTTGAAGCCAAGACTTGGTAATGAATCTATTATTTAAATTAATAAACAGTTCTGAACATTGTTTTAAAACATTGATCTTATTTTGGATTTCAAGTGGCACACTGTCTGGCCTGTTTTTCAAGGAAAAAATGTGTTTTTCCTTTTTAACATAGTTGTATGCAATTTTATGCATCCTTAATTCACTCAACTGAAAGAAAAAACATAGCAAGAGAGGTAAAAATTAAACACAAAGAAAAATAACATACTAGCAGTGTTTCTTCTTCTTTTTTCATTTTCTTTTTTATCTTTCTTTTCTTTGATTTTGAAATTCACACACACACACACAAAAAACAAACAAACAAAAAAAAAAAAACAGGCCTGATTAGTTCAACCTTTGGGGCAAGGAGAGGTTGTGTGTAATGTCAGCAAAGCCACACCAGCAAGAGAACCCTGAAGGGCATATTTGTCAGCCTAATGTGTCTCAAAGACACTTCAGTATTTGGAGGCACCTTTCCCACCCCTTCCTGTTTGCATTCCTCAGAGTCACATTTCAGCTTTCGAGATGGAAATTAAATAAAGGTGCTTTGGCGAACACATAATTAATCCTTAAATCATAGGATCTCAAATTCATGTAATTTCTTCAAAAGTGGAGCTGTAAGTCTTTTAAAAAAATGCATCTGGGGTAATCTCTCTAAGATTTCTCTAAACAGTTCAACATCAGCATACACAAATAGTTATTACTTGATAATGCTCTTTTGTGCCCTAATAAGAGTTTCTTTAACAATCTTTTCCACCTGTGGAATAAGACAGTTCACAGAAACATATTCACCCAGACCTATTCCCAAGTGAAGTTTGCTTCAAGTTTTTTCTCAGAGCATCCAATCCTTCTCTCAGTTGCTTTTTGCAATTGTTCCCAGAGTCAAATAAGTTCCTAAACAACACTATGTCAATCTCAGAGCTTTGTTGGGTATCTGCTCCCTTAATCTAAGAGCCTGTGAAGACAAAAGACACTGTGTGGGGAAAATCTGAAGTAACTTTAAGGGAAGCACAGATTTCAAGTTGCAGCATTTTTAGAATAAATTAGCCTTGTAGCATAACTTAAATATATGCCAGTTTTACCCTCCCCACAAAAGAGGGCAGCCAGGAGGAGAAAGTATTCAACAATATTTCACTGATAATCAAGGTTCTATGAAAAGAAAGAAGTTTGAAGAAAAAAAAAGAAAGAAAACTGAAAGGGTGTGAGGACCTACAGGAGCCAGAATTAAATTTATCACTTGCTATAGTTTGAATAAGTGTCCCCTGAATGCCCATGTGTTAAAGACCTGGTCTCAGCCTGTGGCACTATTGGGAGGTGGTGGAACCTTTAGGAGGTGGAGCCTGGTGGGAGGAAGTTAGGTCACTGGGGTTATATCCCTGAGTGGGTATCAGAACCCCAGCTGCTTTCCTTCTCTCTTTCCTTTTCAACTGTCCAGAAGTGATCAGTTTCCTTACTACTTGCTCCCACCTTGATGTACTGCCTTATGATAGTCACAGAAGCAATGGGTTCAACTGATCATGGACTTCAGTGACTAAAACTGTGAGTCAAATAAACCATGCCTTTTTATTTTCCTCTTTTCTTCCTTCCTTCTTTCCTTTCTTCCTTTATTTCTTTCTAGAAATTGAACTGAGGGTGTACTCTACCACTGAGATATATCCAATACGTCCCTAGTCCTGTTTATTTATTTTTTAAAATTTTAATTGCTTTTATTTTTTTAAATACATAACAGCAAAATACATCATAATTCTTATTACACATATAGAACACAATTTTTCATATCTCTGCTTGTATATAAGTATGTTTACACAAATTCATGACTTCATACATGTACTTTGGATAATGATGTCCATCACACTCCATCATCATTGCTAACCCCCTTCCCCCTCCCTTCCCCTCCCACCCCTCTGCCCTTTCTAGAGTTCGTCTATTCCTCCCATGCTTCCTCTCCCTACCCCACTATGAGTCAGTTACCTTATATCAGAGAAAACATTCCCCATTTCTTTTTTGGGGATTGGCTAACTTCACTTAGCATTATCTTCTCCAACTGCATCCATTTACCTGCAAATGCCATGATTTTATTCTCTTTTATTACTGAGTAATATTTGAGGCAGAATCTTGCTAAATTGCCTAGGCTGGACTTCAACTTGTGATCCTTTTGCCTTAACCTCCCTAATACCTGGGATTAGTGGCATGTGGCACTATTTATCTTATTTATCTCAGGTATTTGTTATAGTAACAGGAAGTTGACTAACATAACACCATACCCCAGAACCCAGGCAAGATTCACACATAGTAACCCTCAGTACACACCTAGAGGACAATCCCATGCATAGGTATTATAACACAGATTGTACCTATTAAATCAGAACTATAAGTGCTTGATGTTTCTGGTGGATATTTGTTTCTTATGTTCCTAAATATATCATTAGTAATTTTAATTAAGTATTCTATAATTATAATTAATGCAAATTTCCATAAAAGCTTTTGTTAAATGTAGTTTTTATAACAAAGTTTTAAGTTTTGCATATCTTTTCCTTTTTTAGTGTTCAAGAAAACTCTAGGATGCCAGTTCCCAAAAGAGGTTCTTTGACAGTAGAAGGAACAATTTGAAACCATTGTGCCCATAAAGTGGAAGCAGTACTCAAGGTAGAGTATCACTCATAAAGTGACAATGCAATTTTACATGATGTTACTATGTTAGTCAGCTTTTTGTTGCTGTGACAAAACTACCTGACAAGAGCAACTTAGAAGAAGAAAAGTTTATCTGTGTTCACAATTTCAGAGTTTCAGTCTATGGTTAGCTGACTCCATTGCTTTGGGCCTGAGATGAAGCAGAACATCATGGGGGAAGGATGTGGTGGAGGAAAGGTGCTCAGGAGATCATGGTGGCCAGGAAGCACAGAAAGACAAGAAGGATCCAGGGGGACTAGATGTCATCTCCAAAGGCACAATCACAGTGACCCACATTCTCCAGCCCTATCCTACCTGCCTACTGTTACCATCCAGTATAGTAGTCCATTCAAATTATTAGTCCATCAAATGAATCAATCCACTGATGAGGTTATAGATTTATCTATCTATCTATCCATCTATTTATTTATTTATTTATTTTGGTACTGGGGGTTGAACCAAAGGGCACTCAAACAGTGAGCCGTATCCCCAGCCCTTTTTATATTTTATTTTAGAGACAGCATCTCACAAAGTTGCTTAAGCTCTCCCTAAGCTGCTGATGCTGGCTCTGAACTCAGGATCCTCCTGCCTCAGCCTCCTGAATCACTGAGTATGCCACTGTACCCAGCCAGATCTCTAATTTAATAATTTTACCTCTGAACATCTGTGTTGCCTAACACATGACCTTTTAGGGGAGTCATTAAAGATTCAAAATCATAACAGTTCTAAATCACTCTGAAGATCTTAGCTCTTTGCCATTGATTATAAAATAATCTCTTAAAGATATCCAACAGCTCTATCAGTCTGGCACTGTGTTGAGTGCTGCAATAACAAAGAATGCACCATTTTTAAGTCTTGGAATCTCCCTAGCCTGCCTAGGATACTGTGCTCTTCAGAGAGAAATGATGGCTTGACCAGAGTACTGAAAGATAAAGGGGAGAGTTCATAGATTATGAGAAGCATTTATTGTTAGGAAAAATAGGGAAACAAACACCATCTATAAAAACAAAACAAAACAAAACATTGTAGTTCAAGGGAAAGGGCATATGTATATCTCCCAACTCATATGATCATGAAAAATACTTAACAGCATCATTACCAAGAGTGAGAACCACAGTGTACCAGGAAGAGGTCAGCTACAGGTAAGAGACACCTACTAGTTACTTTAAGCAGAAAGGGGCTTAGTTCGGGGAATCATTGGAATAGTTAGAAGGAGAGGCTCTCAGCTGGGTTTTTTACAAAGTTAATCATACTCATAAAAGATGTTCAATATTGAATTATATCAAAAGATACGTTTTGATTTTAAATAAATTGATGATCAAAATGACTTTATGACCATTGAATGTGCATTGTTTTAAATTTTTGGTACCAGAGATTGAATTTAGAGATGCTTAACCCCTGAGCCACATCCCCAGCCCTTTTTTTATATTTTATATAGAGATGGGGGTCTCACTGAGTTGCTTAGGACCTCGCTAGGTTGCTCAGGTGGCTTTGAACTTGCACTCCTCCTGCTTCAGTCTCTTAAGCCACTGGGATTACAGGCATGCACTACTGTACCCAACTGTGCATGCACTTTTAAAGGAAAGAATGCAAAAGGTATCAGTATAATGCCTTCAGAAATATCTTATAGTTTTTCTAAATGGATTAGAAAGAATGCACTGATGACATTAACATTAAAAATAATAAGCATTAGCATTAAAAGTTATAATAACAGAGGTCTTGGTGCCAGGGCTTTGCTCAGCCTTCACAGAGCCCTGGGTTCAATTCCCACCACTAATAATAACAACAACAAGAAGAAGGCAGGGGAGGAAGAAGAAGAAGAAGAAGAGGAGAAGGACAGGCAGAGGAGGAGAAATAAAACCATACTAGCATTCTTGTTTGAATCCCTTCTCTGTGCATAAGTCATTTTCCCTCAAGGAAATTCTCACAGAATGGCTGTGCATTCTGTGGACTACCATTCCTGGGTATAGTGAAGTTTCATTAAGTTGACAAGGAGCCCATCAGCACAGTACCTAATTACTTCCACAGGCAGGTAGCTCCAACATGAAACAGCACCCTAGGGGAAAAGCTCACCTCCTTTGTCTCAAATTCCCTTCAGCATCCCTTTACAAATATGGTCAAGTGTGAGCCAAGTCCTTGGTTCTGCCAATGTAAAGGCACTTTTATCCCTTGGGCAAAAATTGCCAACTTTAATGGGTTCCAGCTGTTGCAGAGTTGAGTGCCTGCTCAGCCAGTGTTCAGCCTATCTTGACATTTCAAAAGGCTCCTACCAGGGCAGTGTCCCCCCCCCCCCCCCAGGCAGAACGTGATCATGCCTTTGAACCCATGGCCTTGCCCAGTTGACATGCATTACCTCCAAGAGAAAGGAAATAGCTTCCTTCCGGTTGCATGGGCTGGCCTGGCCTGCCTGAGAGCAGGTTCAGGTTACCTGGAACACATGGGATACTGGTACTGGAAAGCAGCTCTGGATCAGCTTGATTAAGGCACCAATTTCAGTAACACAAGCAGCACTCAGAGGACCTAAAGCAGGATGAATTTTTTTTCCTCTGCAAATCTCTGTAGCTCTTGGGGACTTTTACCCTTCAACATATTATGAGGTGAAAATCCTGTGGACATTTGGGCTACACAGAGAAATGATCAGCATTTGATATTCACTGTACAGAAATAAATTTGTAAGTGGACGGGGGAGGCAAAGCAAGAATCCAATTCTGTATGCAAATTAGGTCTAGTTTATCATCAGGATTGCCTTGTTGTGCAAACAGGGAGATGGTGTCTCCCTGCTGCTGCAGCATCATTTGAACCAGCAGACTTAATCCCACCATACTGGTTGACGTTTTAACCTTGTGTCTCCTTTAGGCAAACAGCTGAATAATTTACAAAACTGAGATATTCAGACATTTTTATGCCCCCCTTCCCCCTAAAAATTGTTGCTCCAATTTACTAAATCATTTTAATCTTTTACTTAAAAAACATGTATGTCAACAAATTTCAATAAAATGATTCTAGGGTAAAGACTTCCAAACTAAGCCATCATGTGAGGGTTTCACATTCTCAAACCATAGGCTTTATCTATCTATAGAAGTTTAGGTTTGACCTCCACTATGCTTTCAAAATGAAACAATGGAGTCAACATCTAGAAAGCAAGAGAGAGCAAATTCTTTTGAAATGGGACAGCAGAGGTGTTTGGTGTTTGTTTTAAGCCAGAACAAGGCAAGACTGACTTCACCCTTCACAGGAAGACACTGAATTTTTTTTCCTTTGAATACTGGGAACTGAACCTAGGAGCGCTACTGAGCTACATTTCCAGTCCTTTTTATTTTTTTTTATTTTGGGATGGGGTCTCACTAAGTTTCCCAGTCTAGTCTCAAACTTGGGATCCTCCTGCTTTAGCCTGAGTTGCTGGGATAATAGGCATGTGCCCCCATGCCTGGAAGAAACCAAATTCTTGAATTGTTACTGCCTGTCAGAGGGAGTGCTTCAATGGGAACCAAGGTTCCTAGTCCCTGTGATGCCCGCCCCAAAGTTAAATAGTTTCTGGCATTTATCATGGCACGCAAACTGTGGTTTTTCTTCTTCTTTTCTTTTTGTTTTAAAGCAGTATGAATTTACTGCTCCTGGCTCAGGCATCTGTTTCACCTGAACCAAATTAATATGACCATGTTAGGGCAAACGAGTTTGGCACACAGAAGTTGGTGATAGGGTGATGGGATTAAGAATAGTAGAATTCTTATTAAATGAATAAATCACACCCCAACACGTTATAATTAAATCTTTTGAAATAGAGGTTGCAAGGAATGGAATGTGTGACACAATAAAAGGGGTCCCAAGCAGGGAAATCTGAGAACCACTTTTCTAGACTCATCCTTCTCACACTTAATTCATTTTTAAAAGTTTTCCCTCAGAGATCTGCTTTCTAAAATGGTAATGGACTAATGTGATAAGGTTATTTGTATTAATCCACAAAAATATTCTTCTTAGTTCAATATGCCTGTATATGTTTGTAAGTAGTTATTATACGGCAATAATGTCCTCATCTAAAAAGAAAAAAAAAAGTCTGTAAGGGAGGGTCATTCAGACACTTGGCAAAAGTATTTGGGGATGATTATGAACCAATCACTGCCTGCCCAGTCCCTCTTGGAAAGGCCAGCATTGTCCTCTCAGTCTATTCAACTGACTCTCAACTGAAGCCATTCATGTCAACATTTGAAAATAGGCTTAATTATGTATATGAAGATTATTGGCAAGATCCCCAAGCTGCCTGACAAATAATAACTACTTATTTAGAGCAAACCTACTACTTCATTATCCTCTACAGATTTCAAGCTCAGCCCATGGAATCTGTTTCTATCTCATGGCTTTATTTTCTCTGTCTCTGCCTTCTCTCAGATGTAGGTGCCTGCTCCTCTTTCTAGCCCATGGTGGTTTCAATATTAAATGTCCATCAAAGGTCATGTGCTAAAGGCATGGTCCCTCCCTATGGTGCTCTTGGGAGGTGGTAGAACTTTAGGAAGTGGGACCTAGTGGAAGGAAGTTAGGGGTGTGCCCTTGAAGGAAGTATTGGAACCCTGGCCCTTCTCTCTTTTACTTCCTGCTTGACATAAGATGAACACTCTCCTCTGCTATGATCTCCTGCCATCATGTTCTGCCTCACCACAGTCCCATATGGCCAAGAGACCATGAACTGAAACCTTGGATACCATGAGCCCAAACAAACATGTCCTCCTTTAAGCTGTTTCCCTTAGATCTATCTGTCAGTGAAAGAAAGCACAGAGCCTGAGCAGCTACCCCTACTCCAAGTTCTGAGACAAACTGCCTCAAGTATCTGGGGTTCATTACAATCTCTTCCAAACCTAGCTGATCCTTGCATGAAAATCCAAACTTCACATCTCTTCCTTTGCCCAACATAAGAAGTCCTGCTCCCCAATGTTTCCCACGCACAGGGCCATCCCTGAATAGATGAGCTTCATATCTCACACTGCCCAACTTGTCCAACTCACAGTTTAGTTTTTTCCTGTACAAAGATGGTTTCTGCCATGGGATCTGCCCCTAAGATCCCATGACCACATGTGGCAGTAATTCTGATTTGCTCAGTGCTTTTTTCCTTGGAACTGGAGTTCTACTTGCTACTTTCTTTAGTATCTGAGATTATGATATGAATAATTGAGTCTTCTGAATATGAGTGGCCGACACACATGATTTCCACTTAGATGCCTGATAATCTATCCCATTTCTGACTGTGTATCTCTAGAACTGTGCTTCTGACTATATAGTTTCTTTGATCTTTGCCTCAGTTTCCCCTATTCCTCCTTTTATGTGGCTCTGCAGGATTGTCCTCTACCCCTACCTCTCCAAGTCTCAAGTCACATCCTGGTTCCATCCTCTTCTACTCCAGCTACATTTTCTATTCCTGGAAAAAAAACCACAATGCCTCACAATGAAGAAAACCCAAACTATGGTTTTTATGTTGTATGAACAATAACAAAAAGAAGGCACCAAGCATTAGTTTTACCTCTTTTACTGGCTGTGAAGTGATACTCTTTTATTTCATGGTTCTCCCGACCAAGTACTATTTCAAAGTGCCTAGAACACATCCTATAGGTTTTTTATATTTTTATAGCCATATGCATTATATTCCTTTCTTCTAGATTTTTCCAATTTAGCTGTTGCATCTCCATGGCTAACCTGGTATGCACAGACTGAGAAAAATCAGGTGCTTAATAAGGAATTGTAAGAGATATTTGTAAGATCTGCTGGTCTTCATTTGGTTTCCAGCTAAATGTTCCATCCATAAGCATAGTAAATGTTCACTCAACCTCTGAAGTTCTCAAAGATAGCAATGTGAGGGAAGCCATTTGTGAACTGTGCATGAACTAAAACAATGTTAAAGCCATTAGGCAGGAAAGCCTAGTATCGGAAACTCCCAGCAGCAACACTGCTGGTTTGAGTATGCCTGATTCATGTTGCTTTCTACCCAGCTCCATCACAAGTTCAGTATAGCATCAGGGATGAAGCCACACAGCCTCTTGAAGATGAATGTGGCTTGCCAAAATGCCAATCAACCTGTTTACTACAAGAAGCAACTGCATACCAAGAAGCAACCACCAACCAAGACTACCAAGACTCCTCCCACTGAAACCTTATCCCTGCTTTTGATGTATTCCCCCTTATAATCAGAGCCTTTGTTCAGTTGTTCAATTGCAGCTCCCATAAGACCATCTGGCACTCCCTTTCTATCTAATTTCTGGCTCTGTCTTTATTTCTTACTAATTATTCCAGACTTTTTTTATTTCTCAGGCGGCTTATACCTCTTCAGCCAGAACCTACCCTGGTGGGGTACTGGTCACCCCACAAAGGCAAAGTTCATTAGTTCTTATGCTATACATAGAAATCTGCTGTAGATTAATAAAGAAATGATCCATAAGAACCAGAATGCTGCAAAAAGATTTTTTTTAAAAAAAAGCACTAGATTTTGTTTCATAAAATCAGAAGAATAAGATTCTAGTTCTTGTCTTACTTCTGGCATGCCTTGGGAAAAATTTACCCTCACTGGGTCTTTTTTGTCTTTTGAAAAATGGGGACAATGGAGTATTATGCAGCACTAAGAAATGACAAAATCATAGAATTTGCAGGGAAATGGATGGCATTAGAGCAGATTATGCTAAGCGAAGCTAGCCAAGCCCTAAAAAACAAATGCCAAATGTCTGCTTTGATATAAAGAGAACAACTAAGAACAGAACAGGAAGGAAGAGCATGAGGAAAAGACTACAGTAAACAAAGACGAATGGGGGGAGAGAAACGGAGAGAGAAGGGAAAGCACATGGAAATAGTAGGAGACCTTCAATGATACATAAAATTATAAGAGGTTATGAGGGGCAACGGGGAGGGGAAAAAGGGAGAGAATTGAACAACAGCAGGGGAGGTAGAGAGGGAAGATGGGAGGGGAGGGGAGGGGAGGGGAGGGGGGATAGTAGGGGATAGGAAAGGTAGCAGAATACAACAGTCACTAATATGGCATTATGTAAAAATGTGAATATGTAACAGATGTGATTCTGCAATCTGTATTTGGGGTGAAAATGGGAGTTCAAAACACAATTTGAGTCAAATGAATGAAAGATGATATATCATGAGCTATGTAATGCTTTAAATAATCAATAAAAAAGATTTTAAAAAATGGGGAGAAGTGTTGAGAGTACTAAATTAAGCTATCACAAAGGTCACTTTGAAAGTAAAAATTTCTAGGATTATGAGAATCATATCACTAAAGAAAGCACTTTGGAGTAATAATTACAACAGTAGCTGCCCTGCTTATAGCACTCATGCCCAGGGAATTCTGCCAAGTGTCCTTAATAGCAGACGTTGTGAGCTGGGTACTTCATAGCTAAGAAAGGAGAATGAGGCAAGCAGCTTCAACCCTGACACCCCACCACCATCCATCCTATACCAGAGAGATTTTGTGTTGATTTTAATAGCTCTTTATTAAGAGAGTTAAAAACTAAAGTAAGCAAATATATATATATATATATATATATATATATATATATATATATATATATATATGTTTTAGAAAAAGTGGAAAAACACCAGTTTCACCCCCTGTACCTTTCTGTGATCTTGGAGCTTCTCCCTCAGGACTTCCTGGCCACATTCTCCAGAGTGAAGTTTTCCAAGATGCTTCAACTGAAAGTGATACTTGAGAGCCCTGTGGCTGACAAAATCACTCCCACAGCTCTCACAATTATAGGATTTCAGAGCCCACATCATTGCTCAATAAAATATTGAAGTTAGATCCTTTTGTTGACAAAAACAAATAGCATCAGCCCTTCAGGGAACATCTAGTCCCTTACAGTTAATTAAAATTAAAATAATATCATTTCTAGTTTGTTAATTTATGCTTCATCACATGAATGTTTGCTAAGAAATTTCTGCCTCACTAAAATCAAATATCGATTTACAATGTGGGTGTATAAACATTGTAGAGACTGGAAAAATCCTTAAAAAGCAAATTTGTGTGTAGGTAGGTGTGTATGTATATTTTTCTAAAAAGTTTCAAATGCATTAATGACTCTAGAGATGTTAATAATGGCTGATTTAGATATTACCTCTACTGAGGGAACCCTGGGTGAGACATTGTTTCTCCACTTTTTACCACCCAGTGAATTCCTGTATTTGAGAAAATTATCATGAGTGATGATTTCTACATATCTTTTGAATATCTCTAGAATTTTTTTTAAAAAAGTTAAGTAGTTAAAGAAAAGAAAAGCATAAGTTTTTACTGAGAGACACAGTCTGAAAGAGCTAAGTCTGATCTCCAGTTGGCTGCATTTGAAACTGTTTATTTTATTTTATTTTATTTTTTGTTACCAAGTAACTTTCCTTAGTATTTGTAGCAGCTTGTTGAAGCTTAGAACTCCTTCCTCAGAACTAAGAATTATGGGATTGGTAGTTACCAGTTTTGTAGCTAGCGACTAGATCCAACTTTTCTAACTACATTAACAGATACACTTGTGTATTAACTTTTCATTTGCATCTAAAAGAAAGTATCACACATTTCAGAGGCTTAAACACACAAAATCATCTTATGTGGGTCAGACACATGACATGTGTAGCACTGAGATAGAATCAAGGCTTTTGATGCATCCTTTCTGTAGGTTATGGGTAGGTATCACGGGGTGGCCAGCATCCCACCAGGGTAGTTTCCTGCACAGAAAGTTGTGAGCCACCTGAGAAAAAGAAAATCTGAAATATTTAGTGAAGAAATTAGAGACAGAGGCAGAAATTAGGTTCAAAGAGGAGTGCCTGATAGTTTCTTCAGTCCTCACAGGAGCTGGAACAGAGTGACTATAAAATGGCTATCGTCCCTTATTAAGGGAGAATACATCAAAGGCAAAGATACAGTTTCAGCAGGTGGAGTCTTGCTTCATGATGTCCTGCAGTCAACAGGTTGACTAGCATCTTGACAAGCCACACTCATCTCTGAGAGGCTGTGTGGCTATGTGGCTCCAGCAGGTCACCCCATCTCGGGTGCTGAGTGGAACTTGCAGCAGAGCTAGGTAGGATGTCACATGTACTGGGCAGTTGAACCAGCAGGAGTGCCATTGGGAGTTCCCAAATACCAGATTTTCCTACCCAGTGGCTTCCATGCTCATTGGGTTCACACACATTTCACGGATGGCTCCCGGCAGATAGGACCCACTTCCTTACTTTTCTCAGCTTCTAGACATGGTCTGCATTTCTTGGCTGGTGCCTACTTCCTCCCTCTTCAAACCTGGTAAAGGTAAGAGGACTCTACTTTTAATGATTCTTATGATTATGTTTGTTGGGGTAAACACTGATCAGTGCCTGAGAAAGTTTGCCATGACTTAAGAAGGACTCTGAATAATGTGATAATGAAGGAACTGGGGAGGGGGAGCTGGGCACTCCTTTATTGCCTATGTTCAGGTGAGAATCAAAGCATTGGTTGTAAAGTAAAATAATTTACTTGTAAAATATCTGAAGAAATCCATCTGCACAATGGGTACATGACCTAGCCTACACCCCTTCCCCCTGCATGTAGGTGCAGTATGGCCTTCCAGTGTATTCCAGTCTGTTGGCACCAAGGAGTGTGTAAGTAATAACATGTCCAAAACCTCCTCATTGACTCCTCCAGTTCTTTCCTTGGGACTGGAAAATAAAACAGTATTCTTGGGCATTTGCAAACCTGGGGCTGAACAACATTGGATCCAACTGGAAGATTCTGCATAATCTCCCCTTTTGGACGTCAGTGGATTAACCACTTTAATTCTATCTGCAAACTTAATTTTCCTTTGCCATTTCAGGTAATAAGTTCTTGAGTTCCAGGATTAGGATGTGGACATCTTTGGGGTACCACTGTTTTGCCTACCACACTGTAGCTCTAAACTCTTAGGAATAGAAATGGAGAAGGTGTATGTGTAGCTCAGAGGTAGAGCACTTGCCTGGTACTCATGAAACTGTGGGGGTTCACTCTCCAGAAACACACACACACACACACACACGCACACACATACAAAATGCAACTGAAGATGTAGCTTGGTGCATACTTAGCATGTGTGAGACCCCATGTTCAAGCCCCAACCCTGGGGAAAAAAAAAGAAATGAATCCCAAATGTATCTATATAAAGTGGAAAAAAAAAGACAAACTGTTTTTGCTTACTGTAAACATTTCTGTGCTCAATTGATTTTTGAACTCTTTGTCAGATAAATTTAGAGACATTAGATGATCTGCTACTGAGGGCACACACTTTTAATTTGAGGTATGGTACAGAGGTTTCCAACTATGTGTCCTTTTACACTTTGAAGAAATGAAATCAATTTAGTGGGTTTTAAGCATTTTAAAAACCAAGTAGAATAAAACTAGAGAATGTTGAACTCAGGGAAGGTAAACAATTTGGGAAAGATTTGTTACAGTGTGTATGTGTGTGTGTATGTGTGTGCATACTGAATCTCAAGGTAAAATGCATGTTTAAAAATCAGGATAACACTAAGTATTTTATCTTCACATTAGTCAACATTATTTCCTTATCTTTTTTCTTTCTTTCTTCTCTTTGCCCATTCTCTACTTCCATTTGCCCCTTTGTCCCCCAACAGGTAACCATTAAAATGTGTTTAATGTCCTATCATTATTTTTATGTGTGTGTTATTAGAAAATGTCTTACCTTGGGGACATGTTTTATAATCTACACAAAGTTATGCAAATTAAAGATAATATCTATACACCTGCTCCATTCCATTTCTGCAGAGTAATCTGTGGTGCCATTTATTTGCCATTTATACTTCACCTTTCTCTGAGATAAGGTAAAAAAAATGTTTGAAAGTCACTGATCTAGTGGGTACATCCAGGATTCTTTGGAGAACTTGTGGAGCAACATAGGAAACTTTCCTTACTCAAAACTGTCTACATAATTTTGTTGTACCTAGCCATTTAGATCCGTGTACATCACCCTTTTCAAACTGCCCTATAGGAGGATGCAGGTGAATAAATATATGCCACAAGTAAGAGAGTCCTTTATACATTGATTCAAAAAGTTGTAGAATTTTTAAGCGGAAACTTTCTCCTACTGTGCCTTATATCATCTTAATAGACAAGCTTCTTCTTTTTAGGAATGGTTTGATTATAATGAATGGAGAATTCATTTTCATTAAGTGAAAAATGAAATTTATTGGAAGAATTTCAGGTATCTTAGAAAAGTCCAAGAGTGAGAAGTATACCCAAGCCTCAAAACCATTTCATCCCTACCAAATTGGCAGGTACAGGGGAATGCTCAATAAGCTTTGGTCCAATAAATAGATGAATGGGTGTATAGAAGAAGGAACAGAAAGACATCAAGAATCAAGGTAGATACTCTCACCAATTCTTTGCTTAGCCCCATAATCTTACAAAACTCTGCTTGCATGTGCCTGCTTTCTTTGTCTATTTCTGCACAGATGTGTGGCTGCTATACACTGGTGCTTTTTTTAGAATGAACAACCATTCAGTTTGCCTGGGACTGAGGGATTCCTGGGACATAAGACTTTCAATGGTAATACCAGGAAAGTCTCAGGCAAACCCAAATTGTTTTGAAAACAAACCCTCTAGCATAATCTCAGAGGGCTCCTTACAAATTAGTGTAACAAACTGAGCCCTAACAGCCCTTTTGAATTAATGCACTGAGTCCTTCTGTGGTCTTGAAGTTGGAAGAACCTGAGGGCATCAGCTCAAACTGTGGTTTGTTTTCCCTGCACTGGTTTTTCATCCTTGGTCCAATCAACTTTGGCTGAAACACAGTGAAGGAAATGGGCAGGCATGTTACCCATCCACAATTCTATATGCCAAGTTCTCTTAAGAGAGGAGTGTTAAAGCATTTTTGGCTACTTGCAGTTTGTAGACCTGACTGAGCACATCATGCAGGAGTTCCCAGCAAAAGTGGTCTGTCCAAGATCAGAAGGGTGAAGGGATGAGGAGAATGGTGGGATTGTTGAGTTTTCAGAATGAGATTTTTTTTCTCTATTCCTTCTTCCACCTTCTTTTGTTTCCTCCCATTACTGATCTACCTTTCAACTGTATTTGAGGACAATGTACAACAAGATTTCATATTCTTTTAATGTGGGAGTAGTGCATGTATACTTTGAAGGTACCCAAGACTGTTTTGGGGAAACCCTGAGTTGAAAATTATGTTCTTATCAATATTAAACTTTTATTTTACTATATTGACATTTTCTCTGATAGTATAAAAGCAATGGTGGATAAAACTGTTAGTACCCTAGAATGAATTAAGACAGTAGTGACTAAACTATACTGGTAGTCATTTCATTCTTCAAAAGTGTGTGGTAGCAGTAGAAAAACAACAAATGGGTGTGGTTTGCTTATAATGAATAGAGAATTCATTTTCATTAAGTGAAAAATGAAATTTATTGGAATTTTATATTAACATATTTAATATAAATAATATTTAATATAAAAATTTATATTAACTCTCCATACCATTTTCAGATTTTTTTTGTAAATTAAAAAATATTTTTTAAAAATAGTTTATTTAAAGAGGACATAATATCATTTTAATTGAAGAATGTCTTTGATGGCACAGCAAAAATTGTCAATCTCATCTAGTCTTAACCCTTGAGTACTGTTATGGTTTGGATATGAGGTGTCACTTCAAAGCTCCTGTTAAAGTAAAACCACTCAGAGGTGTAATGATTAAATTATCATAGCTGTAACCTCATTAATGGGCTGAACCATTTGATGGATTAATATTTGAAAGGACTACTGTACTGGATGGTAACTGTAGGCAGGTGGGGCATGGGTGAAACAGACTATTATGGTGGAATGGTATAACAGAGGGAATTTACTCAACTCATGGCACCCAGAAAGAAAAGAGAGAGAGGAGGAGGAACTGGGAAAAGATATAATCTTCAAAGGCACCCCAATGACCCACCTCTTTCACCCTCTAAATTGTTTTTGTGGGGTATTTTAGTCACAGCAATGAAAATCTAATAATCAAGTATAGATCTTTCCAATATTTTGCATGGTGAACTGGAAAGTACCCACAGGTATTTCTCTTCCTTCCTGAAACAGATGGTCATCTGAAGGTGCTACGCCCCTCCCCTGACTCAGGCAATGGCAAGGCCCTACTGAGGTGGATTGCACAAGGCGTCCATCCTCTGGAGGAGCACAGTAGTTTCTGGGAATGGGCTAATTTGTTTTTGTATTCCTTTAATAAGTATAGTTGCGATTTCTCATATGACCATTAAGTATGAAGGAAAAAACATGACTTTCCCAATTAATGCAACTACTTCTAAAGAATAGATCTGTTTGCTCTAAATGTAATGATTCAGCTGTGGAGTATAAATTGTTAATGTTTAATGAAAAACTCCCTGTATTCCTGTCAAGGAAGTTTTTGAGAAATTACAATAAAATCTAGAGAAGAAGAATTAATGTTAAGAAGACAGATTAGTGCTTAGTACTGGGCAACTTGTTCTTGTTCCTGTGCACAATGGTTTGTGCTCTTACTCTTGTTTGATTAAACTTAATAACAAGTTAACCACTTACCGTAACCATGGCACCAGTTCCAGTCAGTAAGTCAAGAAAGAATAGTCAAGGTATAGGCCAATAGTCTGGGACATTTCTAACTATTTTTAAAAGTTAACTAAGCAGAAACAGCTCAAAGCAAAACTCGAACTGAAAGGAAAAATGCTTGCTTATGCATAAGCCAAGATACATTCTTCTATTCTAATTGTAGCTAGGTAATACTTTGTTTCTTTGAATAATGATTCCTGTTTTGTAACTACAAAGTACTGTGAGCCTGCCAAAATGAAAAGTATATATGATCAACTTTACAAGTAAAGATTGGGATTCAGCACCTTCACTTTGGTGTCTGTGTAGTTTCTCCACCCCCCTTTTCGCCGACTCCTCACCACCCATTCATCTCCTGAGACCCCCTGTTGGAGCTGGTCTCCCACATGAAGGCAAAGTATTTGCACAATGAAGTTGTAAGCTAAACTAGCCACTTTTTTTTTTCATGGAACACCATGTCTACTTGAAATTACACTGACAAATCACACTTTCTCAGTCAAATGTCAGTACTTTGGAAATTTCCTCAAAAATTAATAAAAATATTCACATCAGTGAACATTCTCACCATGCTATCCAGCTATAAAATGGAATCAACCATTGAAATATGTAACAAGAGGTTCTCAAGGATATTATGAGGAGTGAAAAAAGTCAAGCTCACAGGGTCATATAATATATGATTGCACTTATATAACATTATAGAAATAAAATGATACAGATGGAAATCATATTGTTTGCTAGAGGGGAGATGGAATGAAAGTTAACTATAAATGGACACCACAAAGGAGCTCTTTTTATTGATAAAAAGTTTCTGTACCTTGGTTGTGATTGTGGTTGTACAAGTCCACATGTGACAAAGTGGCACAGAACCAACACATTTTGAACCATTGTAGATTTCCTCATTTTGATATTGTTTTTAGTTATGTAAGTTTCAGCCTTGACCTCCCATGGCACCACAAATGGGGTTAAGGGTACTAACTTTGCAACTTCTTGTGAAACTATAATTATTTCAAAATAAAAAAGCTAAGATAAATAATTTTTAAAGGTTAAAAATGATGAATTGAGCCTTTCAACCAAAACAAGGGACAGCATTTGTTGCCAATAATAAAATTTTAAAATTCAAGAGAAAATTAGTACTTTGTAAAACTTTCATTTGTCACAGCACCATGGCTTCACAATACCTATTGGCATATTATTTGATGAGGGTTTGGTGATATTAATGGGTCAGCTTTTCATCACTATCACCAAATACTCAATAAGAACAATTTAGAGGAGCAAAAGTTCATTTTGGCTCATAGTTTCAAAGTTTTAGTCCATGTTCAGTCAACTCCATTGCTCTGGAAAAGCAGATTATCATGGCTGAAGGGTCTGGTAGAGGGATGTTGCTCAGTTTATGGCAGCCAGGAAGCAGAGAGAGAGGGACAGGGAAAGGAACCTCAAAGAAGATGAGCCCTTCCAGAGCTCACCCCCAATGACCCGCCCCCTCCAGGCTTGCTCTACTTGCCTCCAGTTACCATCCAGTCAGTTCATTCAAATTCTGATGGATAGATTAAGATACATCTCTCACAATTCAATCATTTCACTTTTGAACATTCCTACAAGAACACAGGGGCTTGGGGGAACTGATCATATCTAAATTATAACAATGGATATGACTTTCTTTTGATAATGTATGATGAAATGGCACTATTTGCCAATGATAAAATTCTATACTTAGAAGACCCAAAAAAATTCCACCAGAAAACTTCTAGAACTAATAAATGAATTCAGCAAAGTCGCAGGTTATAAAATTAACACCCATAAATCAAAAGCATTTGTGTATATCAATGACAAATCCTCTGAAAGGAAAATAAGGAAAACTACCCCATTTATAATAGCCTCAAAAAAAAAAATACCTTGGGAATCAACCTAACAAAAGAGGTGAAAGACCTCTACAATGAAAACTACAGAACACTAAAGAAAGAAATTAAAGAAGACCTTAGAAGATGGAAAAATCTACCTTGGTCTTGGAATAGGCAGAATTAATATTGTCAAAATGACCATACTACCAAAAGCACTATACAGATTTAATGCAATTCCAATCAAAATCCCAATGACATTCCTCATTGAAATAGAAGAAGTCATGAAATCCATCTGGAAAAATAAGAAACCCAGAATAGCTAAAGCAATCCTTAGCAAGAAAAGTAAATCAGGTGGCATCACTATACCAGACCTTAAACTATACTACAGAGCAATAGTAACAAAAACAGCATGGTATTAGCACCAAAATAGACTGGTAGACCAATGGAATAGAACCAAGACTAACCCACATAATTACAGTTACCTTATATTATACAAAGGCCCCAAAAACATACATTGGAGAAAAGATAGCTTCTTCAGCAAATAGTGCTGGGAAAACTGGAAATCTACATGTAACAAAATGAAACTAAACCCCTATCTCTCACCATGCACAAAACTCAACTCAAAGTGGATCAAAGACCTAGGAATTAAACCAGAGACACTGTTTCTTATTAGAAGAAAAAGTAGTCTCAAATCTCCATCAAGTCAGATTAGGCCCCAGCTTCCTTAATAAGGCTCCTGTAGCACAAGAATTAAAATCAAGAATTAATAAATGGGATGGATTCAAACTAAAAAGCTTCTTCTCAGCAAAAGAAACAATGAGTGAGATGAATAGAGAGCCTACAATTTAGAAACAAATTTTTACCTCACGCACATCAGATCAAGCACTAATCTCTAAGACATATGAAGAATTAAAAAATCTTAACACCAAAAAAACCCAAATAACTCAATCAATAAATGGGACAAGGATCTGAACAGATACTTCTCAGGAGAAGATATACAATCAATCAACAAATATATGAAAAAATGTCCAACATCTATAGCAATTAGAGAAATGTAAATCAAATCTCCTCTAAGATTTCATCTCACTCCAGTCAGAATGGTAGCTATTATGAATACACATGACAATAAATGTTGATGAGGATGTGGGGGGAAAGGCACACTCATACATTGCTGGTGGGACTGCAAATTGGTGCAACCAATATGGAAAGCAGTGTGGACATTCCTTGGAAAACTGGGAATGGAACCACCATTTGACCCAGTTATCCCACTCCTCAGTCTATACCCAAAAGGCTTAAAAAGAGAATACTATAGGGACACAGCCATGTCAATGTTTATAGAAGCACAATTCACAATAGCTAATTGCAGAACCAACCTACATGCTCTTTAGTAGGTGAATGGATAAAGAAAATGTGGTATATATACACAATGAAATGTTACTCAGCGATAAAAGAGAATAAAATCATGATTTTTCAGGTAAATGGATGGAGTTGGAGAATATAACGCTAAGTGAAGTTAATCAATCACAAAAAACCAAATGCTGAATGTTTTCTCTGATTTAAGGATGCTGATTCATATGTGGTTGCAGGCGGCATGGAAGGATTAGATAAACTCTAGATAGGACAAAGGGGAGGGAGAAAAAGGGAAAGGGCATGGGGTGGGAAAAACGGTAGGATGAGATGGATATCATTACCCTAAGTACGTGTATGAAGAGATGAATGGTGTGACTCTACTTTGTGTACAACCAAAGATATGAAATTGTGCTCTATATGTGTAATATGAATTGTAATGCATTCTGCTGTCATATATAACAATTTTTTTAAAAAAAGATAGTTCTTACTTTTTTCCAGATTTCTTCTGCCTTTTTGTGAATGAGTAAGCTTTCAGAGGTCCTTTATCTGCTATTTTTCACTGACAGCTCTCTGTAATTACACCCTGAACATTTTCTATAGTAAATATGGAAGATGGTAATTTTTAAATTTATTGTGGTTTTTCCTTTTCCCTATATTAAGAAAGCAGCACACGTTAGCTATAAAAAGTTCAAATAATATGAATCATTTAAAGAAAAAAAGTGTGTGTTTCCTCTACACGCTGCCTCAATGATTCCACCCAATAAATTATTGATCACCTACTACATACAGGTTGAGATGGGAAAGATATTGATTTGATACCTTGTATACATTCATTAGGTTCTGCAAGTATTTGCTCACCTGAGAAATTTCTCCTGACAGATAGATGGGTGAACCAGATTATAACTACCACATTTATGGAAACAGTTCTATGAAACCCGGTGGTCAGAGATGAAGTTCAAATATAAGGCCTAGTGAATGAAATAAATAGGACCAAAGTTTAAGCAGGAAGTGAATTTTACCACTCAGTGCAATTTTAGAAGTAGAGTCACATTTCCAGAAACAAGGATATTTTGCCATTCTTGTCTGCATTTTGTGTTGTATTCAGAATTGCTCTGGCCATGTGAGTAATATTGATTATTGAAAAACAAAGATCTTTACTTATGATCTGTAATGATTGAAGAAGGAGCTGCATCATGTAAAACACGACATGGCTGAACTTCCTAAACATCTCTTTTAAGGGTTCTTTTCCTCCTCACTTCAGCATTTGCTTACATATCTGTCTCTATTTTTCCCCACTTTCTTGGCAGTCTCCCCCACCACAATTTGTCTCTCTTGCTATTCTCCCACACCCCTCACTGATATACCCTTCTCCCAGTCACTGCTGACCTGCACGAAGCAAGTGAAGCACTTCAGCAATGTTTTTTGCTCTCCCAGAAGGGTTTGCAAAGGTGAAACATTAGTGTACAGGGAACATCTACAAACTCGGTATTCTAAGTCATGAAGCACCTCTTAAAACAACATAACCTGAACAATCCCTTGAGGAAACTGGAGCTACAAAGAAAAAAAAAGGAAAGAAAAAATACACAAAGGACATTTGCCAAACTGTCCTTATCCCCCAAAGCCAGTGATTAATATTCTTAAATATCCATTCTTCTTATTAGGCTACTCTAAGGCTGAATGCGTCTTCCACAGTTTTCTGCCAATTATTTGCAAACCGGTCCACTAAGAAGTAAAAGAAGCTGCAGTTCTCTTTGAAAACTGGAGTAAATGCCACTTGGTCTTACTTTTCAAGGCAAATCAACAGTCTCTATTTCAGCCTTGATATGGGTTGAGCATGTTTATGAGCTATGTTGAGATCACCATTTCCAAGTAAAGGGTTTTTGGTCACTCCTGGTGAGCAGTGGGCAAGGACAAAGCCACCAGAGTCCCTCCCTCCCCACCCCAGTCCAGCTCAGCTGAAGCTGCATCCCAAACACATTCTGAAAGATGTGAGCAGATTGCTTTTAATTCAAAACAAGGACCTTGGAGAGGTCAATGATCAGGATTCCGGCTTTGATTACAAGCAAGGAAAAACTAGCACTCTTTCTGCCTCCCCACAAGGACCCTTGTCTCACTAATCCCAAGGAAGATTCCTTGCCTGCAGAGACCTATCCTGACACACATAGTGTGTTCAAGTTGTCATTAACACTATGCTTAATGTACACTACTCAATTTCAAAATCTTCACTATGTTTTGTTTTTGTAAAAGCAACCCTCACATTCAGGTACCAAAATTTATACTAGCAATCTATTTCTGTTTAATAAATTACTCCAAAATTTGTTGATGTAAAGAGTAAACATTTATTATCTAATAGTTTCTGTGGGTCAAGAAGCTAGGAGCACTTTTGTTGGGTATTTCTCCTCATAGCCTCTCATGAGACTGCAGTCAAGGTGTCAGATGGACTGTAATCACCTCATATTTTAAGTAGGGTAGGATTCATTTCCAAGCTTATTCTCACAATCTTGGCATGCTTTTAAAGATCTGCTGCTAAGAAGAGTAATGTGGAGTGCCTTTTAACATGCCAGCTGCTGTGTGACATGCTGACTGGTTTCTCCCAGATTGAGCAGCCCAAGACAGCAAGACACGGTGCCAAGGACAAAGGTCACAGTTTCTTTATGATCTAATATCAGAAGTAACATCTCCTTACTTCTGACATTTTTTCTTTATTAGAAGCAAGTTAATATGTCTAGCCCATACTTAAAGGGTATGGAGGAGTACACAAAGGCTTGGATACCAGCACACAGGGGTCACAGGGTGTGGAAGCAGAAATGTATGGAGGAGTGGGGTGCACAGCATCTTCAAGGTTGCAATACCTCAAAATTTGTGTGTATATATGTATATATTTATATATAAAATGGTTTACAATTGTATATAATATTGAGTTAAACATTGTATATAATCCCAGTTTTACAAAAAGTTCTTTATACTCTGTGTGTTAAAGGGGAAACCACAGACCTTAAATTGATGGAAATTTATCTCAATGTGTCTTTTAAAATCTAGCATATAATTATCAGATATAGTTAAATTGACCTTTTTTCTTACTTCTAGCTTTTGCTTTGTATATGTATGCACTTTAAAAAAGAGGTCCACTACTTAAAACATGATGATCTTGTTAAAATGGTTTTCTTGTTGAATTTCTAATATAGGAATTTCTATACGATTTGACTTGTGCTTTCTTGTTGCCATTTCTTTTTCCAATACATCTTCCCAATCTTATGTTTAAGCATGAAAGAGTTTTTTAATTAAAATATTTTTATTTGTTTTAATTAGTTACGATAGTAGAATGCATTTTGACACATTATATATAAATGGAGTATAACTTTTCATTCTTCTGGTTGTACATGAAGTAGAGTTACACAGGTCAAGTAATCATTTATGCATATAGGGTAATGTCTGATTCATTCTACTATCATTCCCTCTCCCTATCCCGCTCCCTATTCCCCCTCCCTTCCCTGCACTCACCTCTGTCTAATCCAAAGTACTTCTATTCTTCCCTAGCCCCACGCCCTTATTGTGAATTAGCATTTGCATATCAGAGAAAACATAAAACTAACTTTCTTTAGTATCCTTTCACCATGAACGTATTTCTCAGGATTCCTTCAATTTCATCTAAATTCTTCTGGTCTGGGGTTGCTTCCAGGAGGGCTGTGTGGACTCTAGGCCATCTCAGTACAGGTAGGTATTTCTGGGGTTTTTGGTCCTGGTGAGCAGTGGGCAAGGACAAAGCCACCAGAGTCCCTCCCTCCCCACCCCAGTCCAGCTCAGCTGAAGCTGCATCCCAAACACATTCTGAAAGATGTGAGCAGATTGCTTTTAATTCAAAACAAGGACCCTGGAGAGGGCAGTAGTTGAAATAACTGAGATGAATGTCTATCATCTAGAAGCCAAGCTGACGAACAGTGCATTTCCTGTATGGCACATTTAATTGATTATGCTGTGGAGTTCACCCATAGGCTTTTAACTATAGATGGCTACAGACTTTACTTTTACTGAATCGTATGTCAAGGCTTCCGGCTTTACAAATCTATCCTGAAACTTTCCTTATTCTTGCTTAGACACACACAGGGACTCAGACAAGAAAGCACTCTTACAACTCAGGTTGGGGCGAGTCAGGCTCATTTATTGCTAATTAGAATTTAGGGAAACCTCAAGTGAAATTGAAACAGGCAATTAACTTTCTACCTCTTGTCCTTTACTCGAAACACTCTTAGGAATGAATCTGTGTGGTTACTCAGCACAGGTCAAAAGCCCCTCTGGTTTCTAGTCAGCAACACAGGACATTATATGTAGCATGTAAGCCTTATCTGCAGAGAGGCCTCCACTTCTCACATTCCACCCCACACCCAAGTGAGCAGAGAGAGAACGCTGGCTGGAGAATGAGTGTTCCCCAAACCTATTCCACCCAGTTATGCTGTTATTGGGGTAGGCTGCCTCTGCTCCCTGTGAACCCAAATGCCTTCCACTACCACCTACCATGTAGGCAGTACTTGTAATACCCAGGTGGCATTCTCCTGGCTAGGGCCAACTGCTCACATTACAGCCAAGCCTTGTGCACCCACCTAGCAAGTGGCTTAGTGGGTAGGTAGATCACAATAGTTATTGGATAAATGACCCATGAAGGACATTTTACAAGTATATTCTGGCTTCTCCCTTCTGCCCACTCAATTTATGGATGTTTTCTCCCACCCAAAGTCAGGATGTGCCAATTTTCATGTTAGCATGGAAAAGCATAGGAAGAAAAATCTGCCAATCTAAAGAGGTAGATGAAATTTTTTTTTTATGAGAACAATGTGTTCGTTTGATGTAAGTAATTGATAAGCTGCTTGCAATTAAGGGCGAGACTTCGAGAAATATATCCAAATAGAAAAAGGCCACAAATTGGTCTTCTAAATTGTGGGGCTAACAGCAAACTGTAAGCCCTTAGTTTTGTTCTGTTATACTTCACCATGAGCATTTGGATGTAGATGAACAGGGATAGAGAAATTTTAAGGTCGGGAGAATGTCTAAGTATAGGAGTGAAGAGTAAACAAGGCCTGGGTATGTTTGTGTGCATATGTGCAGGAGTGTGTGTATGTGTGTGTATGTGATGGGTAAGTAAAAAGATCCCTCATAAATGCCCAGGTACAGGGGAAGCTCTGGAGAAGAGAAATACTGAGTGGAGATGAAGCTCATGTGGCATGAGAGGGTTACTTCCCCCTCAGGATCCCCAATAGAGATAATGTCTTGGGGGAACCCATGCTGTTAAGTCATACTTTGGCTTTAGTCATTTTGTGGGAAGGATTCTTGAGAAGGTGCTAAGAACAAGGAAGAAAAGAGACTTTAGACCCATACACGACAGAGAAGCATCTTAAGACATTCAAAAAAAATCAAATAAGTGAAATTATTGATTTTAAAATTCTGTAATACTGTCTCTTTTCTCTTAACTGTGAACTTTGTTGAAGGTCCTGACCTTCTGGTAACAAAAGGGGATCTGTTGAAAGGACAGCAATATGTATCCATGATCTATCTAGGAGTCTGTGGCCAAGGATCCAAAGTCCATCTCAGTCTGAGTGCAAACTACTTTAGGATGGTTCATTTTATTTTCTACCTGTAGTCAGTGAAGATAGTACTTCCATCTGACTCATCAAACATTTATCACTTGTCACTTCAGTAATGGAAACCACCCTCTCCCTCCCATCTCCCCTTTGGTGATGAGAGAGTCTATTTGAAACTCCTGATATTAGTACCTTCCACCTTAGACGACTTCAATGGAATACACTTCATTTAAATGTAACTCAAAAGGGTTAATCTTTTAGCCCTAGACAGTTAGGATTGCAAGTTGGAGGCCAGCCTTTACAACTTTGGAAGACCCTGTCTCAAGATAAAATTAAAAAGGGCTGGGAAGGTAACTTGATGGGAGCACAATTTGGTTGAGTGCTTTTTCAGCATGTGCAAGGCTCTGAGTTGTCCCTGGTAAAACACACACACACACACACACACACACACACACACACACAAGAGCAACTCTATTGAGATCATCACCATGTGTAAATGTTAAATGCTGGAGAGTTTAATTTAGCTATACATTCAACATTAAAGTAATGAAATATCTCTTTCAAATTCTAATTCTCTATTACAAGGAAACAGAATTTGTTAAGCAATTGCACATCAATTGTCTCAAAGGTGATGCGTACAAACTGTTTTTAACCTAAACACACATACAAATTTAACATACTATGGTATTATGTGGGATTTTAGGTAAGGTGTAATATTTGGTGCCGTTATTTCAAGAATGACAAAGCTAGAGCAGGTCATGTAAAAGGTTCCTTCCAGTACTAGTTATCAGAGATCCTAAACCATTTGGCCAATATCTCTGCACCACACCATCTAAGGCATAATTTACATACAATGTTTTCTAGCTAGAATTGAACTTGGGAATGCTTGATTCTTTTGCATATTTGAGGCAAATAAATTGAAAGAAAGAATATTTGATCTACTATGAAGTACCACATACCTAGCTCATGTTTTTACTACAAAGTAGATATTATTACCCCCACTAGATTAGTTAACAAAATCTAAATTTTATTTTGTACTTACTGACATTACCAAAATTCACCAACAGTTAGGATTTTATTTCAGTTATAAAACCAATATACCTGCATGCTTGTTCTATTATACCACAATGGCACTCAAACAAAATCTTGGCAAATTTAAGGCTTAAGTGTATAAACAGCAGATTAGACTATTTATGTAATTTACTAAATGGAAATTTATATAACCCTATTAAATTTTTAAAAATCCATTTCTGTTTGTGACTCAAGGCATTAACATCCATATAACTCAGAAAGCAGCAGGCAATTTGAACAATAGTAGTTGATATCTAGTATATCTGTGCCAGATACTGTGCTAGGAAAGTTACAGGTATTTTATTGAACACTAACAATCCTGCAGTATAGGATACTGTAGGTAGGCAGTATCCTAATTTTACAAGTGGATAAAACTAAGGTTAATAGGAATTAACAACAATTCTCTCTTAAGTGAAAAATAATTGAACCTGAAATCAGTTCCCATCCTGATTGATTCCAGTCTATGCTCCATAGCCTTTCAAGTGTTTTAATTTCTTGAAATCCTTACTTTTGTTTTCATGTGAAATAATTCAATAATTTTTCAGAAATTGAAAATTGCAGGGGCCTTTGAGACAAAGAAAATAAAGACATAAATAGCCACACTAAATCCATAGGGCAGCCAGTGTGCAATCCTCCATGTAGCACCCCAGGATCTATTAAACAGGATTTACAGAGGAGAGCAACAGTATCAGAAAACATTGAAAGAAAGTACTTTCAATTTTCCAACTTTGGCTTATACATAATGGAAACTTAGTAAACCATTTACTGACATCCCTCAATAGTATCTATTGTGCAGATATGACTTCTTGTATGTCTCCAAATTTCCTTTCAAATTCTTGACTTGTGGTGCTTCCAGTTCAAATTGACAACTCTGCTATATTACTGCATTATTACATCATATTCTTTTATGAATGGGAAAACCAGATTGAGATCGTTCTATGTATAAATAAAGGTCTTGAATGTAATGAAGCTTAGTTAACAACAGAATTACATTACTTAGTTTTTGTCACTATGAATGAAATACCTGATAAGAAAAATTTAGAGGAGTAAAAGTTTATTTTGAGCTCATGGTTTCAGAGGTTCAGTCCATGATCACCAACTCCATTGCTCTGGGCCTGTGGTAAGGTGAGGAAGAATATCATGTCAGAAGTAAGTTGTGGAGAACTGCTCAGCTTATGGCAGCCAGGAAGCAAAGAGAGTGAGGGAGTAGGTACAAATATAATCCCTAAGGGCATTCCCCAAGTAACCTACTTTCTCAAACTATACCCTACTTATCTACAGTTACCACCTAGTATAGTAGTTCTTTCAAATTATTAACACATCAAATGGATTAATCCACTGATGAGGTTACAGCTCTAATAATTAAATCCTTTCAACTTTGAACATTGACACTTTGGATAACCCATGAATTTTTGGGAGGTACCTCATATCTAAACCATAATAGAAATCACAATAGTCCCCAAAGTGCATTTAGACTCAAATAGACTTTGACTAGTAGACTATATGTCATCTATGAAGAAAAAGAAAAGTATATTAGCACAAGATATTGAAAACTTATCATAAATCATTAGCTGTAGAGGATAAGTGTAATTAATAACTTAGAAGTATGTGTTTGCTCTGATAATAAAACACATCTTTACAGCATATAAATCTACTGTTGAATTTGCACACATGTTTTAGTAAACACTGTTTGGGGAAGGAAGTCCTCATAATAAGAATTGAAAGAAAGCAAAAAGACACAGCCAAATGAAATTCTTCTGTACTATAAGTTCTAAAAATAGTTTAGAAAAATAGGAAAAGGTATATTACTCTCCATCCAAAGACTATTGGAGTAAAAATATTTTATACACTTATAATGGGTTTTAGTTCCATGGCCTATGGTTGATGTGAATAAAAATTTTAAGCAGAATTTTTTGATCAAAATCTTTGCAATTCCTGTGATTGGGATTGTGGCTCAGTGGTAGAGCACTTGCCTAGCAAATGTGAGGCACCAGGTTTGATCCTCAGCACCACATAAAATAAATACACATGGATGTATAACCAATGTGATTCTGCAATCTGTACACGTGGAAAAATGACAATTCATACCCTATTTGAATCAAATGTATGATATGTCAAGATCATTGTATTGTCTTGAAAAACTAATAAAAGTAAATTAAAAAAAAGAAAAAAAATAAGTAAAACTGTGTCCATCTACAACTAAAAAATTAAAAAAAATCTTTGCAATTTCTAAGAGTGTGTTGCCTATATATAAGTAATAATCACAATAAGAAATTCAAAAAGGGCATAGAATCAAGCTTTTATACTCCAGAAATTGGGCTTTGGGTATGAGGATTAAGAGTCTTACTCAATTTGCCCTCAAATGACCAACTTTAAGTCCTCATAATTACTGGAAAGAACATTGGTTCTAGTCCCCTTTTTTGGAAACTTGAGAAATTATCAATTATCTCTCAAGATTACTCATGGGGATAAATCTTGTGGTCCTGAACATAACTGTGGCAGTGTCATTCCAAATAGGCTGCACATTCACACCTCAGTTATCTATAAGTCAAAGTGGGTCCCACCTTTAGACTAAGCTAGCAGTGTTCCTTGGATTCACCACCATAGTAAGTTACTATCTCATACTGACCTAGGTATGTATATTACTGTAACCAATTACTCCTTGAGAAATCTGAGTGTTCAAGAATTTCTTCATTCCAAAAAGAAGTAACTGCTGGATGGAGCTCCTCTTACTGAGTCCCTTGTCCCAATATCCATTGAAAGTTTTAACACCCACTCCAGGAAACATTTCACAATGTGTAGAGGTGTTTTTTGGTTGTCACACAGGGGGAAGGGGAGGGGAGGAGTTCCTATTGGCATCTAGTGACTTCTGGTTGCAACTGACAATAGAGGCTGAGGTTGCTGTTAAACATCCTATGACGCAAAGGACAGTGACCCATAGCAAAGAATTATCCAGCCCCAAATGTCAATAGTGTGGGTTTGAGAAACCTTGAGTTAAAATATAGTAAGAATACTTGGGTACTGGTTAGGTAGAAAGCAAATCAGGAAAGACAATGTATATAGAAGCTACCCTGGTAGAGTAGGGCATAATCTCCAGATTATGAAATCTAAGAAGAACTATTGCTTTATGGAGGTATCTTTCGTAATCTGAAGAGTCCACACAATATTTGTATTTAAATATTTTTATTTTCATTTCCCAAAGGACAAAAAATAAGCAACAGTGTTTGCAGTTAAACATGCCTTTCAATCAGTGCTGGTCATATGCAAAACAAGTTATGAGAAGTATAAAGAAAAATAAACCTTTTCCCTTTAGAGGTGAAGCAACACAATTTGCATATATAATATTATATATATACATATATATGTATATATATACACACTATTTTCAAAATCTTCCACAAAAGACATATTATAGTACAAATTTAGATTTTTCACCAACAAGCTCAGACTGAAGGAATTGAAGATCTTTATAGGTGTTTAAATAACAAAAATGTAATACTATTACAAGTTTCCAAGTAATTACTTTTCAAAGTATTTGAAAAAGCCTAATCTTCACAGCAACATGGAACACTTGGCTTTAATCAAGACAGCTGTAAGACTAAGGTTTGTCTCAATGTGAGTTTGCTGATTAATGAAAATGCTCCAATTATGCTGTAATTCTCATTTTATATACACATACACAAACAAGTATATTATTGTACTGGTGGTTTACACAGTCCAACTTCTGGAGCATTTCATTCAGCTAAGCCATGACCTTTTACTTTCTTTGAAGTACTTCAAATTAAAAACTGTTCAGAAATATCACTAATGACTACCATGACTAACTGCGAAAAGGTGCCCGTTTCTCTTTTATTTATGATCAAAGTTAAGTGTGTCATGAATAAACTCTTATTTTTCTTACAGCAGCAGGTATAAGTAACAGCAATGTATAAGCTAATTTTTCAACACTAAAACCTGAGAGTTTGATATGGTAAATAATATGTCCTTCCAACTTTTCTAGGAATCCTATCACTCAATGTTTTTAAAATAATGATATGGCAAATCTTAAGCACGAAACAGCATCATTACAAACGTGAAAACCAAACAAATAATTGCAATATGCTGCAGTGAGAAGGAGGTTTACACATGCATTTTCTGTGATGCAGACAAATGTGCAGTCATAACATGTACCATGTGGCAAATGAAGACACAATGTGAAATATGATATAAGAAGGCTAAAAGCAAACATACAGGCCTGGGTGCATGAATTGCACACACACACACAAAAAGAACAAAGCTAATGAGGCAACACTGGCTTAAATTTCTAAGCACAACTGAAGATAATCTAACCATGCAGACACTGAAGACAAAAGAGAAAAAAAGAGCAGGGATGATCCAGCCTAAGGAGAACTGAGGAAAGAGATAAGCCACACAAAAGAGTTCTGGGTAGAAAAGGGCGAACTTGCCCTGTCACATGTGGATGTTGAAAGATGGGAAGGGCTTGTCCCCAAAACTTATTTTGGATTAGTTTTTGGGCCCATGTTGTCATTCACCAAAGCAATGGAAATTACTCAAAATATTCATTCCAACAGTCAAAAATAATTCCTACTGGGTTTGAAAGAATATGTTACTGATCTATAAAGGATTTCTGTAGATATATCAAAATTCCAGGCCTTAAAAGTAACCTACTCTTAGGGTCTTCAATTGGCTTACCTGCTTCAACAGCTTGCCAATTACTGAATGATGAATCAGCAGTGAAGATTAAACACACCTCTACTTAGTATTATTCTCTGCCTTTGTGGAATGTACAAAAGTACAGGTTCCTTTTCACCATTTCACTCAGTGTAAATCAACACAAGAAATGCTAGATCTGATAAGTTTTTGCTACTCAACCATATCCAAGTGTCCTTTCTCGTTTTATTTGCTGCATGCATATTGGCATTAGTTACACCACCACACTGCTACACCTTCAAGCCATCTGGCAAGGACTTAGTGAGCCTTTATTTTTGTTAGGTACATTCAGAGCCTTGCATGGGACCAAGTATAAAAGGGAAATAATGGAGGGAAAGGAAACAAATTATATGTGTGTGTGTGTGTGTGTGTGTGTGTATGTTTGTGTGTGTGTGTATTTATATCCTTAAAGGTATGTAGCCTTAAGAATAAAGACAAATAACCATAAAACAACTATACTAACTACCACTAGATGAGGAAATATGTGGGAAAGGTAGAAGTGCTCTGTTAACTTATGAAACTCAATTTTCATTAGGTTCTTACACAGCCATACAAAGGACTAAATAAAAAAACTTAAACAACACAGAAATGAAAACATATCTATACTTAGTAAGACTATCCCTCTACCAAAACTTCCTCTAAATCAAACAACTGAGTAGACAGCACACAAGTATCCTACTCACTATAGCCTGTGCGGGCAGTAAGGGGAAGGGGAGAATGGGAGGCTGTCATACATTGATCCTCGATTTTCATTAGGCACCTGTGTATCTATCTATGCAAAGGACAAGGAGCCTGATAACAGAAATACTTACATACATTTTTTAAAAGTATATACCCCATCCCTTTTCCACAACCCACCCAAAAAACCCTCCCCATAAAAAAGCAAACCCAAGTTATAAAAGTATTGCCCCTACAGGCAACAAGGGAAAGGGAGCAGAGGAGAGTTATCATACATCTGGACCTCCATGTTTCATTATGAATCTACAAGTCCCAGTAAAGGTCTGGGTACAATGTGAAAAAACACACAGAATGCAGCAAATATTTATATATATTAAAAATATATGTACAACCAGACCCCCCCCAACAAAGAAAACAAATATCTATTCTACCATTGCCCACCAGGCAATGAAGGATGGGGGATGTGGGATATTTTTCATAGAGTCAATCTCAATGTTCATTAAGTATCTAAATAGTCATGCAAAGGGTAAGATTCAAAAAGGTGAAAAAATATTTACATATTAAAAATATACACATTTAGCCTTTTTTCCTAATAAGCTCATTCCCCATTAAAAACCCCAAAACAAAACATACACACACATACACACACACACACACACACACACACACACACACCAAAACAAGCCCTACTCTACTTAGATACTACTACCTGTACACACAGGTGATAAGGAAAGAGAAGGAAGATACATCATACCTCTGGGTCTGAGTCTCTCATTATATTTGATACCTACAAGTCCAAACAAAACACTAGACTGGAAGTGAAAAAAATTAAAACTAGCAGACTTTTATATACATTAAAATATACATATATATATCTATATATCTATATCTATATATAAACTCAGAAAATTCCCAGCCCTGCCAAAACAAAACAAACAAAAAAACCCAAACCAAAAACAAAAAACAACTAAACAACTACTCTACTAGTCATTGCCCATATAGGCAATAAGGGAAGGGGAGAAGGGATAATTTTTCATAGAATGAACCTCAATTTTCTTTATGTACCTAAATGTCCATAGAAAGGTCTAGGTACAAAATGCATAACATAAAAAGGAGCAAAAACATTTATATACAGATATAAAAGTACATTCCCCATCCTTCTGGGGTGTGGAGTAAAAAAAAAGAATCTAAAACTCTACAACTATTGCCCACAGAGGCAATAAGGAAAGGGGAAAAGAGGAAATTTTCATACATCCGGACCCCCATGTCTCATTAGATACCTATAAGTCCACACAAAGGACCTGGCACAAAATAAAAAAAAAAACACAATACAGTAACAAAAACCATAGACATGTTTTATAGTATATATCCTGTCCTTAGTCCCCATTCATCCCTAAAAACTTAAAATACTTTAGAATTATTGTCCACACAAATAAAAAGGAAAAAGGAGAAGAGGAGAGAATCTGTGGAACCTCACATGTCCAAGTGAAGGACTGTGAGCCAGTAAAATACTGCAAAAAAGAAGTAAAAATATGCACATACATTTAAAAGGTATATGCTCTGGCACCTACAGAAGCCTTGCAACTAACTGCCTATACTACCAGACACTGCCCACAGAGATAATACAATGAAAGAGAAGAGCAGATTTGTCATGGAAAAATCCTCAACATTCTTCACAAAGGACAAGATAGGAAATGAAAAAATAATAAAAAAGCAGCAAAAGCATTTATATACACGTTTAAAGTATATACTCTTACCTTAAAACCACTTTCACTCCTCTAGCATAAAAACCTTCAAAAAACTCAAAATTGTTTTAAAAAGTATTGCCCAAATAGGCAGTAAGGGAAAGGGAGAAGAGGAGATTGTTATACATCTGGAACTCCATAGTTCATTAGGTAGCTTCCAGTCTGGTTACCCAATGAATTAATACAAGATAACAGTAAGAACACATATATACACTAAGTGCACTTCCCCTTTTCCCTACCCTCCAAATACCTCACTCCACAACTACTCTAGCTGCTGCCCAACAGGCATAAGAGGTGGAGAGAAGAGGCAACTGATACACATCTGGACCTCCATGTTTCACTAGATATTTTCATGTCCTTGAGGAGGACACAGTACAAAATGAATTAGTAATACCTTGTAGTAGCAAGCACATTTATATACACTGAGTGCAAATCCCATTCACCGCAAACACAACAAACTACTCTATTAGCTACTGCCTAACAAGACAAAAAGGAAAAGGGAAATCAGGAGATTTATTATATTCTAAAGCTCAATTTTTAGGCATATGTGCAACCATGCAAAGACCTATAAAATGAAGCGTAAGAAGTAGCATAATGTTTATATACACTTGAAAGAACAATAGTCCCTAAGACTAAATCCAAGCAACAGCCAATATGACCACTCTGCTATTATCCATGCAGGCAATAAGAGAGGTAAATGGGACAATTCCATACTTGTGGACCTCCACAGTTTATTGACATGCCCATGAAAAAGAAAAATGAAGTGCAAAATGAAACAAAACAAAATAGCAGCAAAAACATTTGTACTCATTTTTTTTTGGGGGGGGGGAGTTACTGGAGATTGAACCCAGAGGTGCTCTAACACTGAGCTAGACTCCCAGTTCTTTTTAATTTTTATTTTGAGACAGGGTTTCACTAAGTTACCCAGGATCACCTGAACTTGCAAGCCACCTGCCTTTGCCTCTTAAATTGCTGGGATTGCAAGCGTGTGCCACTGTACCTAGTTCATTTGTTCATACTTTTAGAAGAAGCTACTCTGCATTTCTTCCAGCACTACCATTTCCTTTCAGAAAGAGAAACCAAATACTTACGCTGTAGCTATTGTTACAAAGGTAATATGGGAAGGGGAGAGAGAGATTCATAGGACAGTATTTCATTTTTCATCAAGACAAAATATTTAAGATGAAAGATATAAAAACAAAAAAACACATATGTACATTTAAAAAGTATATATATCTTCCCAAACCATGTAAAGAAAATCAATTATTCTACTAGCTATTGCCATGCAGGCAAATGGGAAAGGGAGACGAGGGGATTCATCATCCTTTTTTGGACCTCCACTTTTCACTTGGTACTTACTTGCCAATGAAGAGAACAGAGCACAAAATAAAAGAATGCAGAACTCAGCAAAAAATATACCTTAGTTTTAAAAAATACAAATGGGGGTTAGGGGGGAAAAAGCTTTTTTTTTTTTTAAAGAGATAATTCCAATAAAAACAAAAGTAATAAAGGCAAAGGTGAGAAGAGCTCCATCATACCTATGACCCCAATTCTTAGGCCTATGTAACAAAATCCAGGTCTAATTTTGTCACTCAGTCCAGGAACTGCTGTCCTTGGTGATGATACATCTGAGATGCATTGTACCTTCCCTGTGGCTCCATGAAACACAAGGGAGTCATTTAAATGCTCAGCAGCCTAATTTCAAATTTTGGTTCCAATGCTTTAGTTTGCATAGACTCTTAAAATCCTGTTCAGTAACAGGCTAGCAGTATTCTAAACAACTTAGCACTTAATATGACTTCTTACTTCCCAATATTCAGAAAGGATTCTAATTGGTGCCCCAAAATACTGATGCAGCTTGATTTGCTCTCTATACCCAGGACTCTTCTGAGAGCATTTTTATTCCTACAGTAACAGTGGCTAAAGTCCCATAAAATTAAAACATATAGCAAAAAAAAAAAAAGTTAAATAGAGCCTGATATAGTAATTTTGTGAACACTGAAACAAGGACAAATACAATTTCATTTAAAGAAACTTAAAAAACAGATGGAGGAAGGCATAAGCTTATGATGGAAGCTGCCAGTACTTGCAGTATAATGTCTAATCCCTTCATAACAACAGAACAATCTGAACTCCTCCAATTTATTTTTTCTGAACCTTTCAGGTCTCCAAGGTACATGTTTTCCTTATACAATTCTAGATTTCCAATTCTGTCTTTCCTAATGATTTAGTAGAATGTGCCTTTTTATAGTATATTCAAGTAGATCGTCTCTCTTTAATGAACTGAATACTCATTTCAACAAGTACTCAATTATGTCAGATAGCTGTGTGCTTATGTGAAGGCATATTACGACTTCTGTGCTTCTGCGTTCCAAGAAATACAATGCATAACATAAAACTGGGGGGAGGGGATCAGAAAACTACCAATATAATTAATAACTATAAGTTATATCTCTCATTTAACCTTGTATTCCTGACTTAATTCCCATATAAATGGGTTAGCATAACATTAAAAATTATGGAAATCCATGGGAAAAATAGAGATGAGGCCTACTAACATGACAAAAAAACTGAGGTGAGGGCTACAAATAAAAATTGCAGATAGTATGGATCCAGTATCATGGGAATGAACATCTTTGGGTATAGAGAGAGTAATGAATCATGAGTTACCTCTTTTTCAGCCCATGTTTTGGTAAGGTTTTACTTACAACAACATGCTACCACCTGTACCCCACATACAGTCACAGAAAAAAAATTATATCAATTAAATACAAGATTTGCCAAATGCAGAGTTAACATGTACTTTAGGGGCAATGTGAAGATGGGGAGATAAAACTGAAGAATTTTAACTGATTTCAAGAAGTAGCAAACTTTAAACTCTGTATCAAATTGGAACTTAGTAATATAAGATGGTAAAATGCCAGTAACAAAAATTTCCCTAAAAGATTAGTATTTTTTCCTTCACTCTGAAAGTACAAAAACATACCACCTTTAAATATCAAGTAAATTATCGTTCATTTACCAAAGCACAGGGGAATAAAGATCTACAATCATCTCAGTTTCAATAAGACATCTTCATTTGATTCTGTGATTCTCATAATATTTTCAAAAACAAATCAATGTTTAGAAAAGACTAAACTGAGAAAGACACACTAGGATTAAAGCAGGCTATTTTTTAGCTTGCCAGCCTTTTAAATTTTGTTATATAAAAATATTTTCATAAAATAAAATATAACTTTGTACACAACCCCACATATCCTAACTTCATATCTGCTGAATAAAAAAAGGTGACCTTTCCCAATGTCTGACTGTGTGGAGTGTTTTAAGTGCTCACAAACAAGTCATTCCCCTTTTTATGTACATATATGCTGTTTTCAAAGAAAATATAAAGTTCTCAAGAATTATTATGAAGAAAACTTTTCTACTAAGAATCAAGGAAACATAATAATCTACTTATAAGTCTGCATAGCTCAAAAAGTTCAAGTACAGTATTTCTCCTTCAGGAGTAAAATGCCATACAATTTTGGATTTTTTTCTTTCATTCTGTCTTTCCTTGGCCACTCCATTTAATGTTAGTTTGGCCACAATAAAAGAAGAATATGATTTTTTTCAACCAAAGTATAGTACTGTTTTTAATAGTGAAAAAATTCGAAGCCCACCGTATTAAGCATGAATTTGATTTATTCCTATCCCACATTCTCTTTGTTTCTTTAAGGTACTATGGTGAACTTCAAATAAAATTTTTTAATTTCTCAAAGGCCCTATTTTAAAATATGCTTCTAATATGCCACTGTATCATATAAAATGAAAATCCACACATGGGTATGATTTAGAGAGAAAGTATCTATGATCTGTGAGGTCAAAAGACAACTTAAGCAAATTGCATTCTTAGTACTAGTGATACAAGTCACAATGAAAAACACCAGTGCCAACAGATTGTTTGTCACAAACACAGAAATATTTATCTAAAACAAATATTTATCTGAAAAAAAGGCCTATCTAGGACAGGAGAGATGACAGTGTATAGATTTTGGGGATTATTGGCATTCATGAAAAAAATAATAATAATTAAATCTAACTCAGTTTGGAACATTTTCCTATGGTAACACTATATAGATGAAACAAAAAGTATTAAATATTTGGAAAATTTAACCTTTTGTCCTGGTTATTTATCTGTTCAATAACAACAAAAATTTTTTAAAAATTCTGTAGCACCCAGCTATTGTGCAGGAAAAAATATAATAGAGATATTATTTAAACTTTTTTCAGAAAATAAAGGATTACTCAAAACCCTAAAATCAAAAGTAGATCTGCACACAAATCAGTTCTCTGCAACTGCATGTGTCACCATCTTCATTATCATACCCTTTAAGGCCAGCTCTGAGCCACCTTTCAATAGCATTTGAAAACAAGAAGCAACAAAGGGCTGCCAAACCAGCAACATGCAAAGACGGTGGGTCTTACAGCAGACCTTTCCTTGTTTCAGTGGTTCAATAACTTCCTGGACACTGAGAAATAGGATAGAATTCCAAGAATGATTTTTTTCCCCATATATCTTCAAGGTAGAAAAATTACTTATTGTTTTTGTAGATGGTTGGCATACAGATTAATATAATTTTGTAATAAATAACTACATACTGCCTAAAGACATTTCAGAAAAGACAGTTGGGCCCTGAGCTAACTAGAACTTTTAACAGTGCAAACAACTCTGCCACAGTCTTGGCTTCACCTTGGCTTTGGCAGAAGCAACAGAGCCCAAATTCACAAGCTCTCTAAATGGGTGACAAAACGAGGTGCAGTTGTGCATGCTACAGCCACCAAGACAGATTTTTGAGATTCTTCTCCATCCATTGGATATTCAACTGAATGACTTCCAAGGCCTCCTGAACACAACGAAGCCGAAACGTTGCCTCCGACTGATTTTCAAAGAATGCCTGGACCTGTAAGTTCCACATAGAAGAATTGTAAAGGAAAAGGACAAGCAACCTGACCATCCTTTAAAAATGAGCTTTAACTTATCAATGGCTCTGCTGATTCCTTGCAAGCAGTAGAGAGAAGTGCTTTAACATCGAAGGTATCTACATGGAGTTCTCAACCAAGCATGGTGATATCTGAAGTGGTTTTAAAAATGAATTTCCTTTACTCCCACAAGAATGAATTTTTCTAACTTAAAATATATATTAAAAAATGTTCAAGAAACAATGAGTGGTACCTAAAGTTTAAATTCACCTTTGGAATGGAATTTCTCAAAGTAATTTTATTACCACTGAAATTATTTGTATCAGAAAGAAAAGGGAATAGTGTTGAGGATGGATTCAGAATGCTTTCTCCTTGCCATACATCCAAACCTCTACAGGTAATCTCATTATAGCATCATTAACACTGATGAAGGGAGACACAGAAAAGGGATGAGAATTAGCATGAAAAGACACCATTTCACTTATACCAGGCAAACTTAGGGGAAAAGCTACAGAGGCTCCCCATTAGCATTTTATATAACCAACCTCAAACAAATGTGCCTTCGTTGAAAACAGGTGAGTAGATCCAGCAACAATACTTTGTATGGTATAGGACCCGAGATGGAACCTGAAGAAACACAAACATAAGAGAGAAAAATGAGGCAGCTACACGTAAGCAAAGCACTATTTCTGAGTGCAAAGGACTTGTTTTAATGCCAAAGGCAAGGTGAAGCCTCTTGGGAACTTGCACCTCAGGGTCAAGGATAGGCTACATATGCTTGCTGCCAGGGGGAAAGGAAGGTAGGCAGATTCGGCCAGGAGAGTTTGGGATAGCCCTGTGAATTTTAATCCATTTGATCTTTTCAAAGATCATACTCATACACACACACATACACACACACACACACACACACACAGAGAGAGAGAGAGAGAGAGAGAGAGAGAGAGAGAGAGAGAGAGAGAGAAATGTCATTGTTTTAAAAGAGAGAAAGGAGGAAAGAAGCCTGCATGTGCTATCTGGCTAGGTGTGAGTTCTCACAATGCCTTGGCAATGGAGAGGAATTTTAAACACACCAAATAAATTGTTATTCTGAAACAGTCTGTGGCCACGCTGGTCTAAGTGATTGGTGTCATGCATGGCTGGCTTTGATTAGTACTTGAATGGAATACCCTGTTAAATGACTCTAACTACAGAATTATGTTTATAAATGTGAATATTTCTGGGTGTTTCGATAAACTGTCAAGGAAGCATTTTTCCTCTCATAGCAAATCACAACTCCTATGAACCAACACAACATTGATGGCTTTTTCTAAATAGTCTGAGAACACTAACAGTCATTCTCTGAGAAACTTACTTCTGTACAAGCTTATTCCAGTTCTCCTTGACAAAATCCCATGCCAATAAGTGTCCAGGAAAACGTCGGCCCACTGTTCTAATGATAAATGACAACTTTTGTGTTCGGATGATATCTCCATCAAGGCTACTTTTCATTAACCTGAAGAGCAAAACAGATTTAATCTCCAAAATAACCATTCATGAAGACATGGTGGCTCCACTGAAATTAGTATTGGTTTCCTAAGTAAAGCTGGATAGCAAATCAAGGGAAATAAATATTGGATTAGTTGAAGAGTGAAAGCTTGCCATTTTTAAAACATAAAGGATGAACTCAACATAGGCATTTACATACACTGTCACATAATAATTTTTGATATATGAAGGATATTTAGGGAATATATTCTGTTAGAATTTATTACAGTTCTTGAGACTGGTACTTCTTTCCAGCAAAATCATTTTTTTTTATTTGAATAGGCAGATAAATACTTTAATTACTTTTAAAAATTGGGTTGTTTAAATGATTTGACAATGAAGGTACATTTCAGTATATACTAATTAGTAGGTAGCATTTATTGATTTTGTGTACTAGATAATGCTGTAAGTCTTCCACACAACAGTGCTATGAAGTAGGCATTTATTATCCATCTCCATTATAGTTGAAGAAACTTAAGGTTATATAATTGCCCCATGATTTATAACTGACAAATACTGAAGCCTAGCATTTGGAATGTATGTGGTTTTTAGATAGTATACTATACGATTTACTGAGAGTAAGGAAAACACACCCTCCCAAAAGAATGTGGCATTATTTTTTAGGGCAAAAAACCCTCAACGTCCAGCAAGATGTGGCAGGTTAAATAAATTATAATACAGCCATACTTATGAATACCATGTATCCATAAAAACAAATAAAAGTAGGCTTTATGAATTGACTTTGCAACTCAATAATTGATTACTAACCAAAAAGAAAACACTGAATATAGGATAAATCTATGTTAAAAATGTGATTAAAGTTGGGTACGCTGGTGCATACTTATAATTCCAGTGACTTGTGAGGCTAAGGCAGAATTGCAAGTTGAGGCCAGCCTCAGCAACTTAGCAAGATCAAACTAAAAAATCAAAAGGCTATGGATACATAAAATTATAAGAGGTCATGAGGGGCAAGGGGGAGGGAAAAAAAGGGAGAGAATTGAACAACAGCAGGGGAGGTAGAGAGGGAAGATGGGAGGGGAGGGGGGATAGTAGGGGATAGGAAAGGTAGCAGAATACAACAGTCACTAATATGGCATTATGTAAAAATGTGAATATGTAACAGATGTGATTCTGCAATCTGTATTTGGGGTGAAAATGGGAGTTCAAAACACAATTTGAGTCAAATGTATGAAAGATGATATATCATGAGCTATGTAATGCTTTAAATAATCAATAAAAAAATTTAAAAAAAAAGGCTATGGATCTAGCTCAATGGTAAAGCACCCCTGGGTTCAATTCCCAGTACTTAAAAAATGTGGTTAAATATGCAGGCATGTCTGAATTCATATGCAGGATGAGCATCCTTTTCTGAAATGTGGGGGTCAGAGTGCTTCTCTTGCAGAATTTTTCATATGACAAATGCTCAAGCTGTAGGCCACAACTGCTACTATTAACAGAGAGAAGGGAAAATAAGAATTAATGTGAAGGGTCATGAGAAAGACTTCCATTTTAGTTCATCTTCTAGGTATGATTTGAACACCTTATAATGGGAGTTGCACGTGTGGTGCACCAGGAAATAAAGTTTTCTCTATCTGCTTAGGTCAAAGGCTGGCCACTGCTCTAAATAAAATGCCTTTTCGCAGTGTCTTGTGTAGAAAGTGAGCACATGCTAAGGGCATCTCTGTGACACCATTAGGATTTATCTCAATGAAATTACATAAGAGAAGAAAGGAGACCCAGGAGCCTCCTTCTATCCTTCTTGTGTGGCTTTCAGCTTCTGTGTCCCATGTTCCAGATATCTTCTCACTTCTCTTAGCTCGAGCTCCTCTACCCTGCCATTGTGTGTTCCTCCTATTAGGAGGCCTCCTTACAGCCCTTCTTTCACCCATGTGAAATTCCCATTCCCAAGTCTTCATCAGCTGGATGTTAAAAAGAAGTCTGACGAATAAATTCACATGAAGGTAGAACTTCTAAGTTTTTAAATATTACCTTTTTCTATTTTAATTTTTTTGTTGTTGTTGTAGATGGACAGAATACTTTTATTTTATTCATTTATTTTTATGTGGCACTGCTGAGGATTGAACCCAGTGACTCACATGTGCTAGACAAGGGCTCTGCCACTGAGCTAAGGTCCCACCCTATATTATCTTTTTCTGAAGTATCTGCATTTGTAAAATGACAGTTTGAACAGAGAAATGCCTTGGCCCAAAAGAATGAGGTACTAACTGTGTAGTTTAAAACATGCCAAAGGGAAGAGACATTTTTGAGGGGAGGGTAAAAGGTTGTGATCCTAACATTTCCAACCTCTTTTGAATAAAGCATATTTTGCCTGTCTGTAAAGGTTCAATCCCCAAGATGAAGCCCAGCACCTGCAGCATTTTGTCATACTGCCCAAGTCAGGTCTGGCTTATGACAAAAAGGAAGAGGGAGATCTCAAAGAAAATGAATTTCCATCTGAGGAGCAAAGTGTTTTTTATCTTTTGGTTTCTTTATATCAAATATTCCTTGACTAGCTTCATACCAGTGAAGTTTCCATACATCCTTTGAGCTGGCAAGAGCTTCAAGTATTTTGTTTTTCTCTGCTTCAGAGCCTACAGATTTGTACTTGCTTAAGAGGAATAACCAGCCTTTCTCAGTTTTTGCTCCAGCTTTGAACACAGTAGTCATGACATCAGTAGGCAGGCTGTAAGAGAGATGATCAAACATAAGAAAAATAAGAAAGCATTCTGAATACAAAGACAAGGACATGGTATTGAGTGGCAGTGATGTGTTGTGGGGCAGGGTAGGCAATAATCACAAAAGTCTTAACTATATAATTTACAGTCAAGAAAAAGGTTAATTCAGTGATTTCTGCTTTCCTATGAGTAGGACTCTGAAGAACATCAGTTCACAGTGCAATTTAATACAGTAATTATTCACTGAGCACTATTAAGAATCAGGCAGGCAACTGGAGAAGGGATGAGAAATAGTCCCTGTCCTCCAGGAACTCATGGCTATCTCAAAGTGTACAGCAATAATAACATGTAGCAAGTTTCATGGTATAAATTCAGAAGTGGGTACATAGGGCAGGATATAATAAGAAGAGAGGATGAAACACAGTCTGGTTTCTTCAAGATCTCTGAAATGGGCAAAACTTGAAGAGTTATTCGAATCCTCTACTCCCAACTTCCTATCTGATACTTGAATCTTTTCTCCATAATGCCCAAGAAAGAGCCTGGAGACAATCGATCATCACCCAAAGTGTTGCTACTAACTGCTCACTCTACCTGCCATGTTTTGTTTCTAAATTAAAGGAGACTTTTTTTGTCATCACACACCCATAAGAATGGCTGCTATCAAATAAAAAAAATAGGGACTGGGACTGTAGTTTAGTGGTAGAATGTTTGCCTAGCATGTATGAGGCTGTGGGTTCAATTTCTAGTACTGCAATATCTTTCTTTTTTTAATCAGAAAATAACATTGGCAATGATATGGAAAAACTGGAACATTTATGTAATTTTGGTGGGAATGTAAAATGCTACAACATAGCAGTTCCTCAAAATATTAAAAATAGAATTTTTATGATCCAGCATTACTACTTCTGGATATATATCAAAATGAATTCAAAGCAAGGGCTCCAAGAGATTTGTGCCCATGTTCATGGCAGTATTACTCACAATGGCTAAAAAGATGGAAGCAATCCAAAGGTCTATCCATGAATAAATGGATAAACAAATGCATTAGTGCATATAGTAAAATATTACTTGCCCTCAAAAAGGAAGGAATCTCTGACACATGCTACAACATATGTGAACCTTGAAGACATTATGCTAAATAAAAAGGATAGATGCTGTATGGTTTCACTTATATAACATATCTGTTGTAGTCAAACTTACAGAAGCAGAAAGCAGAAAACTGGTTTCCAGGGGTTTTATTTGTATAAAGTTTCAGTTTTGTAAGAGGAGAAAAGTTCTGGAATTTGGAGCACTACAATGTGAGTATACCTAACACTATTCAACTGTACTCTAATGAAAGGTTAAGATGGTAAATGTTATGTGTATTTGACCCAAATTTTTAAAAATGTCTTGTCTGAGAACATCAGTGCATAGAGCTCTTCTACATTAATATGCAGTTT